>NC_091772.1:15698603-16323603 GCF_029378745.1 Bos indicus
GATTCCTTAAAATCCAGTTAAAGGTCTAAACACAATTTGAAAAAAGACACATAAAGCAGAAAATATGAATTTAATGCATGCAGCTCATCAGCCATCCTATAAGCACTCCAATGGGGGGTCATAGGTCTGGCCAATTCTATTCAATTTCTAAATTCAATCTCATTTCTAAACATTGGTAAAAATATGGTAAGTCAAAAATATTGTTATCATACTTCCAACAATATTTGACTTGGATTGTTCTTCCTGGAAGTGAGCTTGATTCCTGGGAGTCAGGGAGGTATCACAAGGCAATTCACCATGTGGAAGGAGTTCAAATCCTCCAAAAATTTCATCAGGTTATATTTTGATTATTTCTTTTCATATACTGTTGGAATGTTGACTAAATTTTTTTTTCTAGCTTTTAGAAAGTGAATTCTCTAGAAGGAGGTTTCTGAATGACCAATTCCTCTTCTCTCCTTCATTCTGTTACTTCTGACATGGCTATTTACAGCATCCAGGCTTCCCTGGTGGCTCAGTGGTAGAGAACCTACCTGCCAATGCAGGCAATCCCTGGGTCAGGAAGATCCCCTGGAGAAGGGAATGGCAACCCACTCCAGTATTCTTGCCTGGGAAATACCATGGATGGAGGACCCTGATGGGCTATACTGTCCTTGGGGTTGCAAAGAGTCAAACACAACTTAGTAACTGAACAACAACAAATGTCAACATTCACAAAAACAAAGAAGGGGCCCAGAATGTCCTGCATGTAGCCACATCCACACACATCCCCCAAAACACTATTAGGCATCTCCCTGCATAGTGAGAATACAGAGATGCCCTGAGACGTGCCCTGAGACGTGTCCCCAGCATTGCAGAGAGAGACGACAGAGAAATACATTAGAGACGTGCTCCACAGCTCAGAAATGGATCCAAGCCACAGCGCACAGAAAGATGGCCAGTCCTGACTCGTGTTTGACCAAGTTCCAATTTCAGGTCCATGAGACCAAGGAACATCGTACCATAAGATGCTATAAACCAACACAGATGTCAGACTATGTATCGCATGAGTCCTTGTCTATAAAGTCCTCAAAAAGGAAAAATGGCATCAAGTAAATGGGATGAACACAAAGGTGGGACAGTCAGGAGAGACCCCGATAAACCCAAGGATGGTGGCTCCTTTGTCAGGAGAGAGGGGTGTGGATGTGGGAGTGGCAGCATAGACTCAGGCTGCTTCCAAGCACTGCAGCTGTTATTTAGCTCAGTCACGGCCAACTCTTTGTGACCCCACGGACTGTAGCCCACCAGGCTCCTCTGTCCATGGGATTCTCCAGGCTAGAACACTGGAGTGGGTTGCCATTTCCTCCTCCAGGGAATCCTCCCAACCCAGGGATCGAACCCTCATCTCCTGAATCTCTGTAAAAGCCTTATTCCTGATCTGGGAGGTAGTCATCCTGACACCACTTTATTGTCATTTGTTAAAACTCTACATAAGTTTTAAGTATTATTGTGCTTGTTCCTCTCTAGAATAAAAAAAAAAAAAATCTGAATTGGAAAAAAAAAAGCAGTAAGTTGACAAAATTACAACCTTCCCAGGAACTTTGATGCATTGGAGAAGGAAATGGAAACCCACTCCATGGCAACCCACTCCAATGTTCTTGCCTGGAGAGTCCCAGGAATGGGGGAGCCTGGTGGGCTGCTGTCTATGGGGTCGCAGAGATACAACTTAGCAGGAGCAGCAGGAACAAAATCTAAAATTGAATAAACTCAAATGATGGAACCTTTCAAGAAAAATCAATCTAATGAATATATTAGAATGAATATAAATATATTCCTAGTATAATATGTGCAGATCAATTTTTTGTTCATCCTGTCATGCTAAATGCCCAGAGAAGAGTTTCGCTTAAAGGAGCACTAACGTGGTCTCCCACTCCAGTACTCTTACTTGGAAAAATCCCATGGACGGAGGAGCCTGGTAGGCTGCAGTCTGTGGGGTCATGAAGAGTCAGACACGACTGAGTGACTTCACTTTCACTTTTCACTTTCCTGCATTGGAGAAGGAAATGGCAACCCACTCCAGTGTTCTTGCCTGGAGAGTCCCAGGGACAGAGGAGCCTGGTGGGCTGCCGTCTATGGGGTCACACAGAGTCGGACACGACTGAAGTGACTTAGCAGCAGCAGCAGCAGTGTGGTCTCACCAAGGAAGTGTGATAAGAGAGGAAAAAAACATTTATAAACACCTGTATAGTTTTTTAAAAAGTATGAGGAAAAACCTTTTTTCCTGAACTTTGGACACTCAGGGAGGCAATCAGAGCTTCCCAAGGAAGCTGCCACAGAACGTGTGGAACGCGATTTTCCCGAAGCTCAGCTAACAACCTGTCCAATGTCATTCTCCACAAACACCTCACGGGGAAACAGGCCATGGGTGAGGTTATTAGTATTTTGTTTTCACTTTGGGCAGAGCATAGCACAGAGCTGTAAAAATCTGAATCTGAAAACAGTTAGGTGGACCACATGGTGATCTTCCTTATGATAAGGGCAGGTTACCCCCCTGACTCCTAGGAATCAAGCTCACTTTCAGGAAGAAACAACTCAAGTCAAATTTTGTTGGAAGTATGATAACAATATATTTGACTTACCATATTCTTACCAATGTTTAGAAATGGAATTGAATTTAGAAACTGAATAGAATTGGCCATATCCACGGCCCCCCATTGGAGTGCTTACAGGCTGGTTGATGAGCTGCATGCATTAAATTTATATCTTCTTTATGTGTCTTTTTTCAAACTGTGTTTGGATCTGTAACTGAATGACTACTGATGACTACTTTTATCATAGATTTAAATGAGGCCCTAGAATCAGCACAAACATTTTCTTCAAACCATTGAATTTGGCAGTAGTTAACTAATTCAGGCCAATGAGTCTTCAGTTTTGTGTCGTTTTGCTTAAGACTGTTCCATTCTAAAACGTTTCACCAATCAAAAATAAGACCAAGCTAAAAAAAAACCCAAAACTCCCTCAAAACTTCAAAAGGTTAACAAAATCTTGACTAGGTTCCAAGGATAGAGTAGGAGATAATTGCTAAGGGGAAAATATCTAAAATGATTCAGTTCTGAAACCCCCACACCTTTATGTCTTGTGGCATCCATTTCTTCCCAAAGAAATGAATTTTTTCCTATCTTGTCAACTCTGCTAGTTCCCAGAATAGTTAACTGTTCGCTAAGCTTTTCAATATTTTGTTCTAAATATAAACATTTCAAAGTATAAATTCTAAATATAAACATTTCAAAGCATATCCATATGAAAAGCCACTGTGGTCTAAGATGATAGCAAGGTGATGTGGAGAGAAGTGGAGACAGAGTACAGAAGGGGCTTCGGGAGTCCGTGAAGTGCAAGTTAATACATGGAATATTGTGGGAACAAGCGCAAAACGGTGGAGGCCTGATGGTGGAGGAAAACTGAACTTGGGTCGAACATACATTTGCCCCTTTGTGCACGTTTGCCGTTTCCATGAAGTGTGTCCAGCTAACGTTGAACAAACAAATCAAAGTGTTCCCAACTGTCCTAGAAACCGACCTACAAGCTGAGTGGTCTGGAATGAAACAAGGTGACCAGTGGTTGTTTGACTACCTCACATGTAAACTAAATGTTGTGTTTCCCTGATAGGAAGAAGAAAAGGTTCAGAATATCTGATTCCCAGTGTCACCTCCTGGCCGGCACTTGGGGATTAATAGTTTCTTTAGATATTTTGGGCCATGACAAATGCAGGATTCACAAAGACAGAGTTTCCTAAGAGAATGACAGATACTATTGTGGAGAGACGTTATTCAGAGCATCATCTGTTTCATTCTTCAGCTGGGACGACTATCTACTTCGAGACTTGGACTTCTAAAGAAGACTGCTATAATCTGGAGAGATTGGCCATAAAACTATTTGTATTGAAAACTTAGCCCGCGTGTCTTGAGTGGACTTCATTCATTAGCATTCTCACCAGCCAGGTTTCCATATCTCAGTGTTCATTTTACACTTTAATTTGGTCACCAGGGTCTTTGTTGAATCGTCCTATTCAGGGGAGAACAAAGGCAGTTGAGGTGATACCGCGGAGCGAGGCACTACGTTTTATCTTTGCGAAAAGCCCGACGGGGCCAGAGTGCTCCGATGCCCTCTGATTTTCTGCAGGACATTTGGAGCCGCAAGTCATCTGGAGGGTAGGGCTCCTCGCTGCGCTTTGGTGGCGACACCTTCAGAAGACAAGCAGCTTGCCAGTCAGAGAAATGAGCTCCTTGACCCCCCTGGGGGAGGGGAACGTGTCCCACTCCCACAGGAAGCACCCTCTGTGCTTTTGCATCACATTTGCTCAGTCCTGGCAGTTTTTACAATGCTTGCTGCTCTGTGACCTTCTTATCCCTCAAAAGTCAAAACCCACTCTCTTTCAACCCTCCTCCACTGTGGGTGGAAATGCAAATTGGCACAGCCACTGTGGAGAACAGTAGGGAGGTTCCTTAAAACACTAAAAATAGAGCCACCATATGACACTGCAATCCCACTCCTGGGCACACATCCAGAGAAAAACATGATCTGAAAGGATACCTGCACCCCAGTGTTCAATGCAGCACTGTTTACAACAGCCAAGACACGGAAAGCAACCTAAATGTCCATCAATAGATGAATGGATAAAGAAGACGTGGTGTATATGTATATATATATGTCATGTACATATGGAAATGGAATACTATTCAGCCATTAAAAAGTACGAAATAATGGCATTTGCAGCAACATGCATGGACCTGGAGAGTGTCATACTGAGTCAAGTAAGTCAGAGAGGGAGAAATATCCTATGACATCCCTTATATGTGGACTCTAAAAAGAAATGATACAAATGGACTTACAAAACAGAGACTCACAGAGAATGAACTTGTGGTTGTAGAGGGTGGGGGAAAAGGCTGGTTAGGGAGTTTGGGATGGACATGCACACACGGCTGTACTGAAAGTGAGTAGCCAGCGAGGACTCACTGTAAAGCCCGGGGGACTCTGCTCAGTGCTACGTGGCAGCCCAGATGGGAGGAAGCCCAGGGAGAATGGATACATGTATATGTATGGCTGAGTCCCTTTGCTGTACACCTGAAACTTCCACAACATTGTTAATCAACTATGCCCCAATACAAAACAAAAAGTTTTTTTTAAAAAAAGACCCCAAAAATGCCTTGAATTTTCCAGTCCAACCCCCCCCCACCTCAAAACCCACTCTCTTTCTACTGCATGGGTCCCCTCAAGGTTTTCTGATTAAAACCATCATCTTTCCCAACATAACCCTTCTCCTCTCGTCCAATACAGGCTTTTCATTTCCCTATTTAGTTCGACTGCATTAGGGTGAGTGAATTCATCTCCATCCTCTTCGTGACGTCCGTAAAACTCTTTTTCTTCAGTGCAACTTTATGCGGGGTGATTCAGCCCAGCTTTCTAACTCTGCTTCGGAACACCGGGGTTTTATTCTCTAATCCACATTTCCTTTTGCAGTTTCTTGGACCCCTTTTGGTTGGTGTATGGCTAGCATCCAGTAGAGACGGAGACCACCAGCCCATTTCACACAGGCCGCTGAACAGTCAGAAGACGGTAACAACTCCGAGTCTCTGGTGGCCTGGACTGGATTCAGCTCACTGACCCAGAGGTGAAAGGCTCTGTATTCCATTACTAATCCCCCGAGCTCTTCGGCCCCCTGAAAGTGATTCTTTGGTTTTATTATTGCAAAGGCCATTTATAAAATCATGAACTGGATTTAGGAAAGCAACCATGAAATAGCAAAAGACAACGAACTGATTGAAATTCCTTCAGTGTCCTGTGGGCTGAGGTCTCTCAGACAGCGGGACTGGGGGAAAGTTCTATATCGGCACTGCATTCTGATTTCAGTGGCATGACCAGCTCACTTAGATGTGGCAAGGTCAGATCCACTGACCATGCCTTGAGGAACTAAATCCTAAGTAAAGAAAATGGAAAAGCAAACTATGAAATAGCCAATAATCCTTTATTTTGCACTTCCCCACCTTCATCCCTCTCCAAAAAGCACTAATGGGGTAGATTCTGTGCATGTGAAAATATTGTATAAAGTATTTAGGATGATCTCAAATCAATAGAACAAAACCATGTATCTCAACATAGATGCTTTCTTTGTAGGCATAGAAAAATGTTGGCTTCTAGAACAAGGAGGGCAATGAGATACTGCACTCAAGAGGGTGACACTGATCTGCAATTTAACATTCACAGCAGAAAACCTCATTTCTCTAACCACATAATATGTTTTAAAATATGATTAATTCATACACTAATATCAATTTACTTGGCATTTGAAAAAAAATCACAATTTCTATTAATATATTTGTATTAGGTTCAAAGCCCATATTCTAGCATTCAAGATATCCATTAACACTGGCCCAAGTTGGGATTATTTCAAAATCAAGTAAAAGTCCATATTTATTCCAAAGTTGCTAAAATATGCTAATAAAATTAAATTTGATGTTTTACATTAAAAATAAAATATTTGGTTTATCTCTCAGACATCTATTAACATATAATAAATAGTGGGCAGTATAGTAATATAATAAAGTTTTGTGATACCCTGAAATTTGATGAGTTTTCTTTTAAAAAAAAATTGCATAATATACTTCATTTCAGCCTTAAACCACAATATCAATGAACAGATTTGCAGAAATAAAACAATATAAACACAAAATGCTACAGTATTTTTTTTTTTTTTTTTTTTTTACTTTCGGGGAATCTACATGTCCTTTGAAACAAAAGGAAGTCAAAGAAATTTACAGAAATAGAAGAAATAACAAAACAATTTCAAATCATAAGCCATAGATTTAAATTGCCTTGTTTTCCTTCCAACTGCTCAGGTCCTCCCCCCAGTGTTCTGCGAGGGTTCAGCTCAAGGTAGGTAACTTTGAACTTAACGTACGGCTCTTTTTTTTCCAGCCTTCTTTGCTTATGTACAGCAGTAATTACAGATGGGGCTGAAACCACAGCGCGTTTCACAGAAAGCCAGAATTAAACACGATAAAAAATTTTTAAAAATAACTACTTCATAAATATTTATTATTTACATTAGGGGAGATCTCCTGGTGTGCAGAGTTTTCCTACAAGCTGATGAGATGGGTAATCCATGAGAAGACCACAAGCAGTTTGGAGGAAAGGGCAGAGTTGGGGGATGACAGAGAGAGAGGACAGGTGGGAGAGTCAACAAAAACAAACCACAGAAGAGCCAACAGGACATGATAGAAACCTTTTTCTTAAAAAATATAAGGTATTTCACAAAAAGCCTGAACATTTTACATGTTAGTACTAAAAACAGGGGGTGCAGGGTGGGGAAGCTTCATATATTTTTCATCACAAAAATATTTACTGACACTCCCCCTGGAGTTTTCTTTCATGTGATTACGATTATCTGACTACAGAGGGGAGGAGGCTGGAGACACACACAGCCGACCCACGTCACCCTCGGGCACGGTCAGGGCGGGCCACACGCCATCTTCTCAGCTAACACCTTAAGGAAAAGGCCCTGGAGAGAATTGAGGAAAATCGAAAGGAAAGATTATAGTCTTTTTATTAATAATACTTGTCACTGGTAATAGGAAACGGAGGCGAGGCCCCCCCCGCCCCGTGCATGAGAGTCTTTCTCCGGGGGCGACCACGTGGCCCTCGGCCAGGGGCCCTCGCAGAGCCCCCGGGGGTGGGGGGGGGCGCGTGTTCTGTCCTCAGTCTGGCCGGGCTCAGCGTCCGGGGCGATGCGGTGGGGGGTGGGCGGGGGCACCCCCGCTCCAGGCATCAGTGTGCCCGGTGCTTCCGCTTCTTGTGCTTTTTATCCTTCTTCCTGTTGCAGCACTTGGGGCAGAACCACTGCATCTCTTCTGGGGGCGCGGCCATGATCCCCACGCAGGGCCTACACGGGAACCAAGCAAAAGGCACTTCAGACAAACAGGCTTCAGTGACACACATCTTCCTGTCCTACATTCTTCAGGAATTTCACATCATTCAATAATCTGTTAGGTTTATGGCTTTGATCCCTGGGTTGGGAAGCTCCCCTGAAAGAGGGAAAGGCTACCCACTCCAGTATTCTGGCCTGGAGAATTCCACGGATTGTATAGTCCATGGGGTCACAAAGAGTCAGACACGACTGAGCGACTTTCACTTTCAAGGTGCATTTACTGGACACCCAAGTCACCAGGTCTGGCGGACAGACGCTGCTGCACTCCTGCTGGGCGTGTGGGTGATCACCTTACACGAGCCCCTTCCCCAGGCCCTGCTGGAGACATTAATTAGCTCATTCATCCTTTCAGCCAGAAATAGTCTAATTGTTCTGAGCCACGGCTTTGTCTTTATCTCAGAGACATTGTATAGCGTGTGACTAAGTGGATGCCTATCTTTCATATCTGATATTTTCAAGATCACACAGCGAGACGGTCTGCATGCGTCCTGATGCTGCGCCTTCAGTTTGGGGAGGGCGCTGAGGAGCCGGGGAAGCCACCCGAGCCGCCCCGGTACTCCTGCACTTTATGGCAGTGTTTACGGGGTCCCTCAGTGTTTCTGCAGCTGCTACAGAAAATGAATGACAAGAAAGGGAAGGGAACCAACCCCCTGTATCTCCTTTTCCCTTTCTAAAGAATACGTGCACTAAGAGACACATTGAATTTAGGCTGAAGAGCCACAGTCTAAAGACTAATTTTTGGAAACAATACGAACGCCATTCTCTTGGCACAGGGATTCTGCTCCAGACGCTCTTCCCGGGAGACGAGCTGCCCTGGGACAAGAGCCTGCATGGGCCGGGGCCACTCGTGTGCTGAGCCTCTCCCCTCGTGTCCCGCAGGGGACTCACCAGTGGTACCAGTCATCACAGTCGTCACAGCCGATCATGGGGCTCCCATCATCGGGCTTGTTGCAGCCGGGACAGATCCAGATCTGGTTTCCCCACTCGTCTCGGATCTGGGGGCGGGGGGAAGGAAACCAGAGAGGCATTGAGAAAAAAGAAATCCCAAAAAGGGCATTATAAGGATTACTACATCCTGTGGAGCTAATAAACTGACAGACTAAACGAACAGACCAAAAAACCCAGGAGCTAACAATTTATTAAAGCTGTGATCATGGCCCTCACTATCCTGGCATCATATGGAAAAAAAAATGCTACTAAGAGTTCAATGATAAGACCTTTCTTCTACTTTTTTTTTTTTTTTTTTTTGCCATGTTGCATGGTTTGCAAGATCTTAGTTCCCTGACCAGGGACTGAACCTGGGCCCTGGCAACGGAAGTGCCGAGTCCTAATCACTAGGCCATCAGGGAACTCCCAAGACATTTTTAATGGCTATTTTAAACTGTCTTTTGAAAGTCATAAAAACAAAACATTTGATAATCATTTCTGTGAGCCATGTGACCTACAGTCATCTTTATCTAAAAAAATACTGGAACACATAGGTTCTGAATGACTACTAATGCCTGATACTTCTGAAAGCTCCCTAGCTCAGCTCTGTGTTGTTCCCTCCACTGCATTCACAGGTCTGGGATTAATAAATACGGCCTATGTGCATATATCGCCTTATTACTTATTAGCCAAACCCTCCTCCTGAACTGGCTGATAAGATCAAGGATATAAAAGAGTTGTTACTAAGTAACTTTCCATTCCCTTTATGACATTTTCAGCAAAGTACAATCAACTAAAGGGCAAATGAAATAAGGGACGCAGGAGGCCAGAGAGCCACACGTTTTCACGTTATTTTGCAACAATTATGCTGTGCTCTGGACTTGACTTAGCAGTTCCAAATAAGAAGCATTCCCAACTGAACCACCTCCTCAAATTCCACATGAACAAGACCAATCTGGAAGAGACAATTCTATGACAGGCTTTCAAAGCCACCAATAACTAAGAGTTAATTTTTTAAAGTTTTGCTGATCACACAGCATATAATTTCATTCAGTTGATTTTGCAAGCTGTAGTCTCTCCTGGTACATTCATATACAACACTGACTGGATATGCAGAAGAAAAACGGTTTTTTGTGTTTGTGTGATGGGTGTATGGGGGGCAGAGACGGTTCATTCTAACTCACGGAATTCTAACTATTTCAAGGTCTGCCATTCTGGAAAGTCTCTGCAAGAGCAGACAAGGCTGTAAAGGTTTCCTGAACAAATCTGTGGGCAGCCACATCCCCGACTTGGGCCTCGTCTCCAGTTTCAAGCAGAGAGACCACCAGTTGGCCTGTGCCAGCTGTCTGGGGTGAAGGCCAGCCCAGCACCCTGCGCCCTGAAGCTGCCATGCATGCCCTGTCCTGCTGCTGACTCTTGAAGTTAGGAGGCCATGACCCTGTGACATGAGAAATCTGCTACAGTGCCCAGCCCCTCGCAGTTCACTAGGCTCTTTCGAAAACACCTGACTTGGTTTCATCCTCCTAAAACAATGCTTGGGTAGGTTAGAAATGGGGAGACTGGAGCTGAAGGAATGTCAGTGCCAGTTCCAGTGTCATAGATTGGGCAGCAACAAAATCAGCCTGTGTCCTTCCTTCAAATCACAGTTTGTCTTCTGTCTACAGAGTGTCTCTGAGGGGACAGAGGCTTTTCATCTACGCTGTTTATGCAAGTCTGATCTATCTCCAGGGAGTTGACTCAAAAACCCACTGGAGAATCAGATTTTAGAGCTAGAACACACCACAGGGATCACCTAGTCTAACAATCCCTGGTTACAGCTGAAGAAATGGAGGTCAAGGAGATCAAGCATAAAGTCCTCCTCGATTTACCCATCTTGGGGTGACGTTGGCCTCAATTAAACACCTGTGGCAGCTGGTCCTTGAATGCACTGATTTAATGACCACAGATATTTGTATCATGTCTTCCATTGTTGTTTGAATTGACAATTTAATATTTTCTCCTTAATATTTCATGTCTTTATATCCTCTCTGAAGACTTCTGAGACTTTCTTCTTATCCTCTGTATCATGATAGTGCCTCAAACACAATGATTCATTGAAATTTCCTTTCAAAATGCCTGTATAGAAATGTAATACTTGCACGATTTTTAACGACAACGGAAGGAGTCCGAGCCTGTCGCCTCCCACGCACATCTATTCTGAAAGATCCGCGCCACCACCAGGCGGACACATCTCAGGCTACATACTCTGTGGTCTCGCGGTGTCAGCTCACTGGGGACCGCCACGTGCCTGAAATCCTTTTGTCATGTGCTCGTGTGTCACACTACAGAGCCCAAAGAGCCTCTTTATTACTCAACTGAATTCAGGGCTTGAGTTAGACCTGATAGTACTGAGTAGGGATGAAACAGGGGAGAACACTCTCATGACAACCGTGTGAACACATTTGTCAAGGGGAGTTTTTCCACCTGAAGACTTCCTGGGACTCAGGAAGTTCTGTGGTTGACAGGTTCATTTTCATTCATTCTGCAGGCCCTGATATGTCCTGGACCTCAGCCAGTGAGATACTATAATTAGTGCTCCTGCTCAGAAAGAGTGGCTGGCCCATGAGATGTGTGCATGTCATGCTAATTATTCTCTGAAGTGAATCACTGCTTGATCAAGAAAGTCAATGAGGAGTTTGACTGCCACTATTCACCTCTATATTTATACACTGATTGTGCTGTATATATGTTTGTGTGTGTGTATATATCTACATATATAGTTATATTCCGAAACAATGATGAGTAACAAAAACAATGCTCTGACATTATTTATGGAGACTAACTATGCAAACATCCTAACACAATACTTGTCAGCCAAAGGCTTGAAGATGCAATGAACATGCCTTTCCAGTCATGAAGAATTGCTTCTGAAATTCAATGTTGATACATCTGACACTGCTTTTTTAATTGGAAACATTTTCATGAGCAAAGAGCTCTTAAGTGACTTTCTCTTAAATACTCCCCAAAACAGAAAGCAGCTCACCACATAAGTGCTGACCGTCTCCGTGACCACACTGCGGACAGGGGCTTTGGAGCTGGCGGCTCCCGAAGCAGCAGGGGCTGGGGCGGGCATCCCGGCGAGGGGTGCGCTGGCCGGGGCCAGGAGGGGCAAAGGCACCGGGGCAGGGGTGACGTGCATGGCGGCCGGGGCGGGGGCTGGGGCGGGGGGCGGTGTCTTGGGTCTGTTCAGAGAAGGTGCCGGCTTAGCCTCGGGGGCTGGGACCACTTTGCTGATGACACTGTCAACAAGAGAGAAACGGAAAAATCAAAACACACAGTTGAGTCAAGCCAGGTAGCTACAAACACGATGGCACAATCACTTGATTCTTCTAGCAGCGAAAGACGTCTCAGAGAGTTCAGAGAGAGGCAGAGCTCAGGCTGCAAGGCTCTTGCCCAAGCGGCTTCTCCACGATCAGGGCTGGGAGACAGGCTGGGCAGCAGGAAACAGGCAGGGGCTCCAGCTCCTTTCCATGGTCAGAGCTGCCCGCTGCTCTGTTTCTGCATCAACACTGCCTTCTTCATAGAACCCAAGCCGGGGAAGAACTAGACTCAGAACCAGGAGGTCTGAGGTCAAACCCTACGTCTTCCACAGGCTGGGGTGTGACCTTACGCAAGTCATTTTAAAAGCACTAGCTGCTGAGCACCTCTAAGCAGTTAGGTGTTACACTAGGTACTTCCCACACATTACCCCATTCAGTCCTCAGGGCAACTTCAAAGCTGCAGTGACCCTTGTTTTATAAACAAGGAAACAGGAGTAGAGAGAGAACGGAGTTTGGGTAAATGAGTGGCAGGCTTTGAACTGAGGCCTGCCTATTTGGTCCTCAAACTATTTCTTCTTCTTTTGTTTACACAAAGTTCCTTTATTTGGCAGGGGGCAGTATATATCAGTAGAAGGCAATGGCACCCCACTCCAGTACTCTTGCCTGGAAAATCCCGTAGATGGAGGGGCCTGGTGGGCTGCAGTCCATGGGGTCGCTCGAGTCGGACACAACTAAGCGACTTCACTTTCACTTTTCACTCTCATGCATTGGAGAAGGCAATGGCATCCCACTCCAGTGTTCTTGCCTGGAGAATCCCAGGGACAGGGGAGCCCGGAGGGCTGCTGTCTATGGGGTCGCACAGAGTTGGACACGACTGAAGCAACTTAGCAGCAGCAGCAGAGCACACATCAACCATAGAGAAAGTGTGTTTATTTCCGGCCTCCCCCCTTCGCTCCTCCAGAAGGGTCCACTGTCCCCCGGCTAGCAGGCGTGTTTCCATGTTTTTGTTCTTTGAGCTTTTTCTGCAGATGCCCATAAACAGTGCACCCCACTGCTGTTTTAGGCATTTCGAGTATATAAACAATTCACATTTATCATTGGTAACAAGCTTTCCTCACTTAGTTTTTTATAACTGAGATCTAACCAACAGGTAACCTCGTGTAAGTCTGACTGCACAATGCGTCAGTTTGACACACTCGTACATTCCAATCTGATTACTGCCGTGGCTTCAGCTAATACCTTTAACACGTCATGTCATGTAATTATCATTTCTTTTTTTCTGAAAAGGAAAGTTAGGATCTAGTGTCTCCCTTACCTTCAAGGCTTGTGAATGGTACCCATGGTTTAGCATTAGCAGTGAAGCCAATGGATGTAAACAGACTACTGATCAGTTTATGGGGCAATACCTGAGGTCTCAGAAATACCTACCAGAATAAATCTGCTTATTTTCCAATTTAGAGAAATGGCCCTTTCATGAAAATAATTAATAAAAATAATCCTTCCAAATGTCTATTCCTCCAATTCAATTGAATTATTCTAGTTCAATTAATTACTCCTTTAAATATGGTACATATTGAGATATATATATATTTCTCATTCAAATTTTCTGAATAGCAAAAGAAAAAACACTAAAGTGGGTACTCAGTGTTGACGAGACAAAATATGTACTAATTTTTTGCTTCCAGGAGAGCAGACTGGAGTTCAGTTCAGGTGCTCAGTCGTGTCCAACTCTTTGTGACCCCATGGACTGCAGCACACTAGGCCTCCCTATCCATCACCAACTCCCAGAGTCTACTCAAACTCATGTCCATTGAGTCAGTGATGCCATCCAACCATCTCATCCTCTGTCGTCCCCTTCTCGGCCCACCTTCAATCTTTCCCAGCATCAGGGTCTTTTCAAATCAGGCAGTCCTTCACATCAGGTGGCCAAAGTATTGGAATTTCAGCTTCAGCATCAATCCTTCCAATGAATATTCAGGACTGATTTCCTTTAGGATGGATTGGTTGGATCACCTTGCAGTCCAAAGGACTCTCAAGAGTCTTCTCCAACACTACAGTTTAAAAGCATCAATTATTTGCCACTCAGCTTTCTTTATAATCCAACTCTCACATCCATGCATGACTACTGGAAAAACTATAGCTTTGAGTAGACAGACCTTTGTCAGCAAAGTAATGTCTCTGCTTTTTAATATGCTGTCTAGGCTGGTCATAACCTTTCTTCCAAGGAGCAAGCATCTTTTAATTTCATGGCTGCAGTCACCATCTGCAGTGATTTTACAGCCCAAGAAAATAAAGTCTCTCATTTTTTCCACTGTTTCCCTATCTATTTGCCATGAAGTGATGGGACCAGATGCTATGATCTTAGTTTTCTGAATGCTGAGTTTTAAGCCAACTTTTTCACTCTCCTCTTTTACTTTCATCAAGAGGCTCTTTAGTTCTTCTTCACTTTCTGCCATGGGTGGTGTCATCTGCGTATGTGAGGTTATTGATATTTCTCCCGGCAACCTTCAGTCCAGCTTGTGCTTCACCCAGCCCAGCGTTTCTCATGATGTACTCTGCATATAAGTTAAATAAGCAGGGTGACAATATACAGCCTTGATGTATTCCTTTCCCTATTTGAAATCAGTCTGTTGTTCCATGTCCAGTTCTAACTGTTGCTTCCTGACCTGCATACAGACTGGTGTTATGCAGGCTCTAAAGGGACCTGCCTTTCCCAACTCTTTTGAAATCCACAAGAAAACTGACGAGAATTTGAAAGCTATTGTTGATTCCAGCTGCTCCATTACTTTTGAGGTAACTGGAGGCAGAGTTTTAAGAACAACTCTTTTATTATGGCTTTAGTTTTGAACATTATCGAAAAAATAGGTAACGGTATCACATGATATAACTTCTCCTCAGTTGTAACACAAACCGTCATCCCTCGACCTAATCTGATCATCGTATAAATAATTTTGGGTTCCCACTGGTCTTCACCGTCATCCTTTGTAGTTTCCTACTTTCAGACATCGCCTTCTCTGTTCTTCCAACCCCGGAACTCTACCAGGGGGAATTTAAAGATCCTCACCAGTCAGCAATTGTGTGCAAACACTGTGAGGCCGGCCATCAGAGTCATCAAAGTCCAAATGAGAGGCTACTCACTGCTCGAAGTTCACAAGTTCCCTCACAATGGCTCACTTACTCACCCTTAGAAGCCAAGAGCCATTTTTAAATGGCAACAAAATGATGCCATAGGTAAAATCTACTGTCAGTGCCTCCGTGAATTTTACATCAGTTTTTCAACGGGGAAGTTGTTTGATGTTTTGGAGAAAACTCACTTTGATAAAGCTGCTGCTGCTGCTGCTAAGTCACTTCAGTCGTGTCCGACTCTGTGGGACCCCATAGACGGCAGTCCACCAGGCTCCCCCATCCCTGGGATTCTAACTTGCTTTTCTTCTTCATATTGAAACCTCTGATCAATCTCAGCAATTCTGTGCATCTTTTGAGAAACACGTGAAACAGATTCCCATGGTGTACTGTAAACTAACCCTCCTTACCAAAAAGAGACCACTGGGCTTTCACCGAGTATTAGTGTGGTTGCCGTACCAGCACTGCTGCGTCATTGGTTATAAGACTTCACCGTTTTGCATTCTTACTTTTCTTTTAAAAGTCCCAGAAATACTAGGCCCAAGAGCGGTAGGCTGCCTGCAGCAGCCCCTCCTGCCCTGGGGTAGTCTCCTCACAGCCTGGGTGGGTTCTGACTTGGACGGCTGCTAACGGGCTATTGTGAAACAGCTACATGTGACGTCCACCTAGGTCATGAGAGACACTGCAGCGCCTGTCCTGCTCTCTTTCGGATCAAGAGCTCTGGGGAAGCCAGAGGCTAAGTCATGACGATGCTGAATCTGCCTTAGGAAGAGGCCCATGTGACCGGCCAGTGGGGCCTCCTACCCACAGCACCGTTTGAGCCCACAGGCCATTCTCCAGCCCTGGGGAGGCCTTCCAGTGACCGAGGCCCAGGGCAGTGGCTTGATGGAGACTGGAGTCAAAACCACCCCAAATTCCTGACCCACGGGAAACTGGGAAGTAATATATGTTTATGGCTTTAGCTGTTAAGTTTTGGGGTCATTAGTTATGTGGAAATAGAAAATTAATATACCAAGTATTTAATTAGTATTTAATTCATCTCAATTAGGAACAAAAATAAATACCTAGAATTTAGGAGAAATTATATTTGAGAGCATCAGGACTTAAAACAACGAACTGTAACACAGTCATTTCCATATTTCACATGTGATCAAAAGGAACAAATACCCAAAGACAATTATGAGAATTGGTGTTATGTTGATTCTTCAAATCAGTCATTATCCTTCTTCTTCTTGATCCTTACAGCTCAACTCTGAGTGCTCATATAATTAGCACATAACTGCAAATGCAGTTAATTCCTCAAGCTCATGGCTTGCCTCTTGAATATTTACATCATCTTATCTTGTCATAGCCCAAGTACATACCAAGTGGCAAACATTTTATCTTTTAATTCAGGCATGACCTATTTGAAAAATGAAACAGATTGCATGAAGTAATTAGAGGAAAATATAGCCACTGTAGACTGTTCCTTTCCAAAGGAGATCCCCAAGTGATTAGACTTCTACTGTCAGATGTTCAAAATCTGTAAAATGGTCTAGAAGGACAAGAGTGCTTAGATAAATAAAAATGTGTCTTTCTTCACAGTATTTTCAGAAAGATAGACAAAAAGATAATTTAAAAAAGAAACAAAAATGGTAAGGTGTAGTGCCATGAGGATAAAAGCAGAGGGATAGGATGGAAAGCAAGACTTCTCTGAACACATCTTATTATACAGTCTCAACTTTGGAGGCAAGGAAATGTCTTACACATCCAGAAATTTTAAGTTATAAAACTGCCTACAAGTAAAAAATAAACAGAAAAGAATGAACCTCCATGTCTATCTTGTTGGTGACATAGCCAGCACCCCGCCCCCCCATACACAGTGACTTCAGGAGGACAGCACTTGAGACTCTCCTCAAATTCAGCTCCACCCAAGTCTTTTCTGATCCTTTTGGGCTGGAAGTAATCAACTTGAACATCTGGATCAGTTGAGATGTATCTCTTACAGATTTTCACACTTTCTACCTTCTGTTATGATTGTTTATATCTATGTTCCTGAGAGAAGACACAACATCTGATCCAAATTTGCCACTTGCACAAGTGTATTTCTGACATTTTTACTATGTATATAATCAAAATTAGTATTTTTCAAATGCAAAATAATTTTTAAAACATGTAAGACCATGAAGGTGTTTTCCAGGACAAGGCCAGGGTTCTTTTGGAAAAAAAACAAATTCCCCGGAGTCAGAACTTGTAAAAGATTTTGTGATGTTAGAAAAGCTTCTGCTTCTCTCCAGCAAAGAAAGGGTGCCTTCAATAAGAAAAAGCCAAACCAAATGAAACTGAACAGTAGGGACTGATGAAACCTCACTTTTAATACTTTCTGGGCCAGGAGTCTACAGAGAACGATGAGGTGCTTACACATGAAAGTATGCAAGTTAACTATAAAAGATGAGCAAGCACTCATTCATTCGTTTATTCATTCATTGTAGGGTTAAATAACATCCCAGTTATATGAAAACATTAAAAGCAGGAAGATGATATTCAGTGAACTAGAAAAATGAATAAGATTGTGATTAAGATCTGTGTCTCACTATAGTGTTGTAATATTCAGTTATGACTGAGGTTGTGCTTGGAAAACCCAACGATATTACTTTAAAATATATTAAACTTTGATAATAGCTGTTGTGTCTTTATCCAAAATGATCATGCTTTACATGAACTTTTACCTTCCTCTGTAAATAGCATGAAAAAAATATACATTTATAGCCTGTGCTACATATGTAGATGCTGTTGTTGCTGTTGTTGTTTTAGTCACTAAGTCATGTCTCTTTTGTGACTCCATGGACTGTAGCCACCAGGGTCCTCTGTCCATGGGACTATCCCAGTAAGAATACTGGAGTGGGTTGCCATTTCCTCCTCCAGGGATCATCCTAACCAAGGGATCAAACCTGCATCTCTTGCTTGGCAGGCAGATTCTTTAGCCTGAGCCAGCAAGGAAGCCCAGAGAAATAAATACACACACACACACACACACACACACACACACACACACACATATATATATATACTTTCCACCTTTGTGGGCTAAAGAAGCAGAAATAATTGATTAAGATTCTAAGCACATGTTTGAAATGCCTCTCTGGTCCTCCCACTTGGGCTTTTTAGCAGGTAACTGGGCAGACTAGGCCGCATCTTAGGGAGAAATCTGAGCTGGAAGGAAAGATTTGGGAATCATTATTGCCTAACTTTGAAAAGAAAAAAAAGAAAATTTAGGGAGAAATAACAGAGTGGTGGATCAAGGGCAAGAAGAGAAAGTGATCAAAGAAAAACAGAAGCAGTGATGGAGAAAGAGAGCATCGTGTCATGGAAAACAAGGACTAGAGGTTTTCAAAAAGGGTGTGGGGGGAAGAAGGTATTGGAAGAACAGGAAGGATGAAGTCTCAGGGCTGCAGCATTTGTCTCAGGATGCATTTAATCATCTTAATGAGAAGCTTCAGGAAAGTTTCCAGAGCAGAAACCAGGATGTGGTGAGTTGAGGAATAAAACTGGGGGGGCGGGGGGGGGGGAGGGGAGGAATTGGAAGAAAGTCCATATAAGGAATACGTTTTGAAAAGTGAAAATGAGAAGAGGCATCTACGTGACTTTTCCCTCACCTGGAGGGGAGGCTAGTGGGCGTGTGTGTGTGAGGGTCAGGATGGCAGAACCCAAGGGAAGACTGGAGAAGGGAAGAGAAGATACAGACGGGAGGAGGTAACAAAGGGGGGGGGCGGGGCGGGGCCAGGAAAGGTGGGGATGGAGAAGGAACGGGTCCTGAAGGTCAGGAGGGATGCTGGGCTCCTTTCTGGACCAGGCTGAAGGACAAGCCGCGAGGACAGGTGCAGCTCTGGAACCTGGAAGAGTGAATCCAAACAGGGGCGATGCAGCCAGTCAGTCCCCGCAGGGACAAGTCCCCGAACCCAACCCGTGTGGGTTCTCCGTCACAGAGGTCGGGCTGGGATGCGAGTGTTCATCTCACAAGGAGGCCAGGGCGGGGACAGAGAGGAAGAAACATTGCACTGTGCCCCTAAAGTCCCTACGGAAATATTTTAATATTGAAGTGAAAGTCTCAGTTGCTCAGTCGTGTCTGACTCTTTGCAACTCCACAACTGTAGCCGGCCAGGATCCTCTATCCATGGGATTCTCCAGGCAAGAATTGTGGAGTGGGTTGCCATTCCCTTCTCCAAGGGGATTTTCCCAACCCAGGGATCAAACCCAGATCAAAACTCTTCTGCATAGCAGGCAGATTTTTCACCATCTGAGCCAGCCCTATAAAACGACAGGAAGGATAGGATGCGAAGGATTTAAATTTTCTGTGTTGTCGTCAGTAATAATAAGAATGTTCTCATTAGGAGGGATACATTCTCTTTAAACACTAGAAGTGCAAGTAGTTTGATCTTTAGGGGAAATTATAGGTAAGACAGTATCCAAAAGGTTACCATGATATAGCTAAATCACCTCTGCCTGTCACAGGTTAAAGAACATTTAAATTCTGGAAGTTCACATCAGCTTTTTCTAGATAACAAATCTTAAGTACCTTCCTATATTCACTCAATTAGTGATCCTGGGCCTTGATAACACAGCAGGGAGGAACTTTCCAACTATCATTCAAATCATATCTAAAAAGGTGGTCATAAATATTTTAAAACCTAAGTGAACTAAATAAGACCTAGACCCATTAAGGATAAGATCTTTTACAACAAATTAAATAAAACAATTTATTGAAGTCTGGACGCAAGATAAGCTAGATTTACTAGCTGACCTTTTATTCATTTAAAGAACAAAATTAGCTCTAATTGCATTAGAATGGAATCCAGTAAATTTTCCCCAGTCTTCTAATGTGGCATCCGTGTAAGGACTGCTGTAATTGTTTACAAGTAAGATGGAAATGCTTTGATTATAATCTTTCCACTTGTTTTACTGGGTAGTAAAAACATTTCCCAAAACCTGAAGCCAGTTTTTCTGACAGCATACTATTTTTTTTTCCTCTTGGATACACTGAATCTTTGGCAATAGTCGACAAACTACCATGTGTCAGGGGAAGAAATCAAACTTGCGGATTTCATCTAAACTTTAGCTGGGTAAAAAAGAGAGAGTGCTCTAAGAAGGTCAAGATCCTCCCAGTCTGGAAAATATCAGAAAAGGGCTGAAGACCCGAGAAAGAAAAATGTTAACGACCTGCTTCCTCTTGGAATTATAACTGAGATATATGGGTTTGGGTCTGTTGAATTTATCAATATAAGTACAAAAAGTAGCAAGAATAATGGCTACCACCCACAATTTGTGTTCTCATTGTTCAGTGGCTAGGAAATTTCATTTGTCATGGTACCATATTTCACTAGCATTAAAAATAAGTTATTTGCCATAGATTTTAAATACAGTCATTCTTAAGTTTTTTGTTCTTATTTATTAATTTTTTGGGGGGTCACTGTTCTTGTTAGATAGCTTCTCATACAGGCAAAATACCTATGAAATGTTTCTGTGTCAGCGGCAAGTTAACCAGGGCAAAACAAAGAAAACTATCAACACTTTTCAATCTTTTTTTTTTTTTTTTTAAATCAAAGCAGACAGTTTTACTGCAAGGGAAACAAATTAAAAATAGAAGAACAAAAGGCCTTCCAAGTCCGACGGGACGATGGTCTGAAATGTTCTTGAACTTTATTTCTAAAGGATCATCTTTTTTTTTTTTAAACAACAAGCTCCCTTGCTCTGCCTCTTCAGCATGCTTTTATTAAAACATGAACTTGACTGCCTTTCTCTACATAAGAGAAAAGCATATCAATCGTTTCTGCCTGCCCCTCCCCCTTATCCCAGTGGAAGCGCCCTTCTCTGCTTCTGGAACCTACCAGCCCTCTCCAACAGGGCTCCATCCCCTCTACTGGGGCTGGCTGGCTCCAGGATGGGACCCAACAAGGGGTGCTGTCAAGTAGGGGGCTTCAGCCTATGAGTACAGAAAGAACCACGCCGGCCAAGAGCAACTGGGACCATCTCTGCCTCCACACAGAAGCCAGACAGAGAAAAAGAAAGTAAGCAGAGTTTTAATGACACGTTTTGAACCTTGGTTAAAGTCACCTTGCCTAAAGTCAAATAAACCGCTTTAACCATGGTTTGAGCTAGTTTGATTAGGGTTTCTGTTACTGCGCCCAGAGTCCTGACAAATAGAAAGCATGAGAAGTGTTTCACTGGAGAAGGGAGGACTCTTTATGAAGCACCTGCACTGCGTGTGCTCCGAGGCTACATCCTTGGACTAGGGGTTGGTCTAAGAAACAGTCAAAGAAAAAAACACCTTTTATCTGCTGTAAAAGCTGCTATGGAAGACGGCTATTTTGCCGTTAGGTTCCTATGGAAATAAAACTTCAAATTTAGCATCTTGAAAAACGTTGTCTCTCCTGAGAAACTAAGGGGTACCTTCTTTTTAAAAAAATGTATCTCACTCTGCCCTTATTGCTAGGAAGTCGTGATCATATCTGATGTACAAATTTTCTTTTTTCCTTACCTTGTTCTTGGTTTCCTTGTATTTTCCAGTATCTTTATTTTATGTTCTCTAAGTCACTCTTAAATTTATTTAAACTAGAAAAAAGCTACATACGAATAAACAACATTTTAAGTGTAGGAAAATATGCAGAAAGTGAAATAAAAATAATTTGCTATTATTTTTCTAAAGAACTTGCCACTAAAATACCACTATACACATTTTACCTATTAAATGTCTTTCAGTTAAATCTGGTTACATAAGAACATAAAATGCTTACCTTCTTTAAAAATATTTTAAATGGTTACTTTTGTAATTGTGCATAGTTATCCTCTATTTCTGGTTGTACTGTCAAAAAGAGTTAATCAGAAAAGTTTGGATCACAGAAAAGACAGCAAATACCTATACTTGCTTTACATTTTTAAAGGTTAACCATTTATTTTTCAGGATTAATGAGCAAAAAGTTTTAGCTTCCATTTTTATGGTATATATAGATAATTTAGAAATTACATCTATTAAGCAGCCTCGGTTCAAGAGAAAGGGGACATATGTATCTTTGGCTGATTCATGTTGATGTACAGCAGAAACCAACACAATATTGTAAAGCAATTATCCTTTAATTAAAAATAAATAAATTTTTTAAAAAGAAGCCTCCTCCCAGGCATAAACTAAACTCTATAAACTGCAACAAAAAACTAAATTACTTACAGGAAAAGGAAAGCATCCAATGTTCAGTACCTCTGCTAAGAGAGGTCTGATTAATCAAAGAATTTCCTGAATTGTAAGAAATCTGATAATACTCATGGCTATGGTGACAAAGTGTTAGCAGAAGGAAAACTCTAGTTGCCAGCAGTAAAGTGGTCAATGAAAAATACTTTGGCAAATTGTGTGCATTTTGGGAAAAGGATTAAACTTGTAACAGAGAGTATCTATTGTGCCCTCTCAGACAAAAGAAAATTTAGAATTATTAATGGTAATGATATTATTTTCATGAAAGTGACACAAAACGATTCTGGGTCACTTGACCAAATACAGTATCGGGTATTACCTGGAACAATGACTGAGCATGACCAGATGTGTGTATGCTAAGTCACTCAGTCGTGTCTGAAGCCTTGCGACCCTTTGGACTGTAGCCCACCAGGCTCCTCTGTCCTTGGGATTCTCTAGGCAAGAGTACTAGAGTGGGTTGCCATTTCCTCCTGCAAGGGATCTTCCTGACCCAGGGATTGAACCTGTGTCCCTTATGTCTTCTGCATTGGTTCTTTACCACTAGCGCCACTTGGGAAGCCGGCTGGATGTGTGGAGGGGCCCAACTCATTACCCGTCCCTGGTGAGCTCTCTGAGCCAGGGCAGCAGTGCCCTAAGAGCAAGACCAGCTCCAAACTTCTCCAGTATAGCAGCCCCACCAACCAGACCAAATGATACTGTGGCAGGACAGCCACTCAGCCCCGCGCCCCCAAAAGAGCCACAGGACAGACGGAGAAAAGGACAAACCCACCTCCCCAGCGCCAGCGAGAGGAGAGCCTGAAGAGACATGGAGAAACGTGAGGAGGGGAAGACCGTAACCCCCAACCACCACTGTTATCCTCAAATCTACATACAAGGGCCTTTCCTCTTAATACTCTACCAATACTTCAAGTTGCCTTTTTAAATGAGATGCTCCTTTAATAGAATTTTGAGCTTTATAAATATAACCACACAGTTAATGCTCCACATGTCTCTTCTGACAATCCTGTCTAAGCAGTCCCGCCCCTCAGGTGCTCCCTGGCTTACACCACTGTCTTCTGTTTATATCCTTCACAGAAATGACAAAATGCACAGACACCAAAAGTTAGCCCAATTTTCCTAGGCTTACTCAAAATAAACTGACTCAGTAAATGACAAGACTGGGACAACAAATAACATGGCAACTGTGCTGCCACTTGGCCAGCCCATAGTGCCTCTGGTCACAAGGGACACTCACCGTCCCTTCCAGCACATAAGTCCAGGGGGACCTCAACAGCATCCGTATTGACCTGACCAATATGACATTAGGCGCTGGTCCCAGGCCAGCTAAACCTACCTGCTCTCTTGGCATCACGGCAAAGCTTGGCCGTCAGGCCAGACCCAGTTATTCACTGATTTACTTGAATGCATTCTTTCTTCCCATTCACACCACCCCTGCAAGCTACAGATGCTGAATCTGTAACTTCAGGATCAGTATTTTAGTTTCCTCTTCAATATAGACTAAGGGTAACTCTGGGTCCTCATTCCTGGGATACCTGTTAAAGGAATCTGAGGTGCTTGGAGTCACCTTGAACTTTAACACAATCAGGAGGTGGCACTGGATCCCCACAGACCCTTCAAACCACACTCAGCAGGAGCGTTCAATCAAGGGGGACAAGGGCCCTCTGTCTGGCTTCCAGGAACAATAACAGAGAAGAGAGGAAACGGTCTAACCTCAAAGCACTTTCCTGGATCATGGGTCAGAGGCATCATTTCTTTATATAAGATTTACAAACTAAATATTGTCCTAGAGATCTTCCAACAAGAGGGTATAATTTGAACCCTGTAAAGTGTTTTCTTTTTCCTATGGTTTCAAAAGACTCTATTCTCTGCCTGTTCTTCAGAAATAAACTCCTCCCCCTAGACTATTCAAACCCCCCCTTTGAGTCCTAGTCTACTCATTAATTCCACTTCAAAAGAGCATCATTACAGCCCCAGGTGAATACAAACTACATAAAGGCATGTTTATATGAATCTACCATCTCTTTTCCATCATTACTGCCAAGGAATAAGCCATGATCCCTATACTACAATAATAAAAGATTACTTTTAATTTCATATAATTTTCAAGTGTCATAAAGTGTTATCCTTCTTTTAATTTCTTTCAGCCGAGCCATAAAAAACACACAGTGGGATGGACTGGCCCATGGCCGTAGGTTGTTGACCATGGATTTAGATTTAAAAAAACAAAAAAAACACAAAAAGACCCCGCTTTACTGACTATGTTGTATTTTATATAAAATCCTATTGCTCACAGCAATGGGGCTTGCATAACTCAATGAAGCATGAGCCATGCCGTGTAGGGCCACACAAAACAGGGCACAGTGCAGAGTTCTGACGAAACGTGGTCCTCTGGGGGAGGGAATGGCAAACCGCTCCAGGATTCTTGCCTCGAGGGTCCCAGGGACAGCATACAAAGGCAAAAAATATGACACCGGAAGATGAGCCCCCAGGTGGGAAGGCGTTCCATATGCTATGGGGAAGAGTGGAGGGCAATTACTAACAGTTCCAGAAAGAATGAAGAGGCTGGGCCAAAGCAGAAGCGACGCCCAGTTGTGGATGTGCCTGGTGGTGAAAGTAAAGTCTGATGCCTTAAAGAATAATATTGCAGAGGAACCTGGAATGTTAGGTCCATGAATCAAGGTAAGCTGGATATGGTCAAGCAAGAGATGGCAAGAGTGAACATCCATATCTTAGGAATCTGTGAACTAAAATGGATGAGAATGGGCGAATTTAATTCAGATGACCATTATATCTACTACTGTGGGCAAGAATCTCTTAAAAGAAATGGAGTAACCCTCATAGTCCATCAAAGAGTCCAAAATACAGTATCTGGGTGCAATTTCAAAAGTGACAGAATGATCTTGGTTTGTTTCCAGGGCAAACCATTCAACATAGTAATCCAAGTCTGTGCCCCAGTCTCTGATGCTGAAGAACCTCAAGTAGACCGGTTCTCTGAAGACCTACAAGATCTTCTAAGATGTCCTTTTCATCATACGGGACTGGAATGCAAAAGTAGAAGTTAAGAGATAACTGGAATAACAGGCAAGTTTGGCATTGGAATACAAAATGAAGAAGGCTTGCTCGAAGGCTAACAATTTTGCCAAGAGAACACCCTGGTCATAGCAAACAACTTCCAACAACACAAGAGACTACTTTACACATGGACATCATCAGATGGTCAATAGTTAAAGCAGATTGATCATTTTGCATCAGAAGTCAGTTCAGTTCAGTCACTCAGTTGTGTCCGACTCTTTGTAACCCCACGGACTGCAGCACACCAGGCTTCCCTGTCCATCACCAACTCCTGGGGATTATTTTGCATCTTTGCAGCCAAAGATGGGGAAGCTCTATACAGTTAGCAAAAATAAGACCTGGGGCTGACTGTGGCTCAGATCATGAGCTCCTTATTGCAAAATTCAGGCTTAAATTGAAGAATGCAGGGAAAACCACTAGGCCATTCAGGTATGACCTAAATCAAATCCCTTATGATTATACAGTGGGGGTGACAAATAGATTCAAGAGATTAGATCTGGTAAAGAGAGTGGCTGAAGAACTATGGACGGAGGTTTCTAACACTGTACAGGAGGTAGTGATCAAAACCACCCCAAGGAAAAAGAAATGCAAGAAGGCAAAGTGATTGACTGAGGAAGCCTCACAAATAGCTGAGGAAAGAAGAGAAGTGAAAAGCAAGGGAGAAAGGGAAAGAGCTAACCAACTGGATACACAGTTCCAGAGAATATCAAGGAGAGGTAAGAGGCCTTCTTCAATGAACAATGCAAAGAAATAGAGGAAATCAATAAAATGTGAAAAATTAGATATCTCTTCAAGAAGCAGAAGAGATTAAGAAGAGGTGGCAAGAATACACAGAAGAACTATACAAAAAATATATCTTAATGACCAGGATAACTATGATTGTGCGGTCACTCACCTAGAGCCAGACATCCTGCAGTGTGAAGTCAAGTGGGCCTTAGGAAGCATTACTACAAACAAAGTTAATGGAGGTGATGGAATTCCAGATGAGCTATTTCAAATCCTAAAAGCTGAAGTTGTTAAGGTATTGCCCTCAATATGTGAGCAAATTTGGAAAACTCAGCAGTGCTCACAAGCCTGCAAAAGGTCAGTTTTCATTCCAATCCCAAAGAAGGGCAATGCCAAAGAATGTACAAACTACCATACGACTGCACTCATTTCACATGCTAATTTCACATTTCACAAGGTAATGCTCAAAATCCTTCAAGCTATGCCTATGCTTCAGCAGTATGTGAACTGAGACCCTCCAAATGTACAAGCTGGGTTTAGAAAAGGCAGAAGAAGCAAGTGAAGCAACTGACAAAGAATTAATCTCAAAAATATATAAGCAGCTCAAGCAGCTCAATACCAGAAAAATAAACTACCTGTTAAAAAATAGGCCAAAGAACTAAACAGACATTTCTCCAAAGAAGACATATAGATGGCTATCAAACACATGAAAAGATACTCAACATCACTCATTATCAGAGAAATGCAAATCAAAACCGTAATGAGGTACCATCTCACGCCGGTGAGAATGGCTGCTATCAAAGAGTCTACAAACAATAAATGCTAGAGAGGGTGCGGAGAAAAGGGAACCCTCTTACACTGTTGGTGGGAATGCAAACTAGTACAGCCACTACGGAGAACAGTGTGGAGATTCCTTAAAATTCCTGGAAATAGAACTGCCATACGACCCAGCAATCCCACTGCTGGGCATACACACCGAGGAAACCAGAAGTGAAAGAGACACGTGTACCCCAATGTTCATCGAAGCACTGTTTACAATAGCCAGGACATGGAAGCAACCTGGATGTCCATTGGCAGACAAATGGATAAGAAAGCTGTGGTACATATACACAATGGAATATTAACTCAGCTATTACAAAGAATGCATTTGAATCAGTTCTAATGAGGTGGATGAAACTGGAGCCTATTATACAGAGTGAAGTAAGCCAGAAAGAAAAACACCAATACAGCATATTAACGCATATATATGGAATTTAGAAAGATGGTAATGATGACGCTATATGCCAGACAGCAAAAGAGACACAGAGATAAAGAACAGACTTTTGGACTCTGTGGGAGAGGGAGACGGTGGGATGGTTTGGGAGAACAGCACTGAAACATGTATATTACCATATGTGAAACAGATCGTCAGTCCAGGTTCAATGCATGAGATAGGGTGCTCAGGGCCGGTGCACTGGGATGACCCTGAGGGATGGGTTGGGGAGGGAGGTGGGTTCAGGATGGGGGACACATGTACACCCATGGCTGATTCATGTCAATGTATGGCAAAAACCACTACAATATTTTAAAGTAATTAGCCTCCAATAAAAATAAATTAATAAATTAAAAAAGATAAAAATCCACCCCCCAAAATTTTTTTATTAGGGTATAGTTTATTTACAATGTTGTGTTATCAATATCAATTTCTATTTCTAATATTGATGAATGGAAACACTGAGAAATCTTGTTCACATAAATAAGCAAACAGAAATGAAAAGTGATTTGTTATAGTAGGGACACTCAATTCTTTGAATTTCTTCTGAACTAAATGCCAAAAATGAAAAAAACAAAAAACAAAAAAGGAAAGGCAGAGGAACCAGAGATCAAATTGTTAACATTCTTTGGATCATGGAGAAAGCAAGGGGATTCCAGGAAAACATCTACTTTAGCTTAACTGACTACACTTCACTGACTCTGCTAAAGTCTTTGTGTGGATCACAAAAAAACTGTAGAAATTCTTAAAGAAAAGAAAATACCAGAAAACTTCACCAGTCTCATGAGAAACTTGTATGTGGGTCAGGAAACAATAGTTAGAACCTTACATGGAATAAGGGACTAGTTCAAAATTGGGAAAGGAGTACATCAAGGCTGTATACTGTCACCCTGCTTATTTAACTTCTATGCAGAGTACATCATACGAAATGCCAGGCTTGATGAATCACAAGCTGGAATTGAGACTACCAGCAGAAATATCAATAACCTCAGCTATGCAGATAATACCACTCTAATGGCAGAAAGTGAAGAGGAACTAAAGAGCCTCTTGATGAGGGTGAAAGAGCAAAGTGAAAAAGATGGCTTGAAACTCAACATTCAAAAAACTAAGATCATGGCATCCAATCCCATCACTTCAGGGCAAATAGAAGGGGGGAAAATAGAAGCAGTGACAGCTTTTCTTTTCTTGGGCTCCAAAATCACCACGGATGGTCACTGCAGCCATAAAATTAAAAGACTCTTGCTCCTTGAAAGGAAAGCTGTGACAAACCTAGACAGCATATTTAAAAGCAGAAACCTCACTTTGCTGACAAAGGTCCATAGAAGTCAAAGGTATGGTTTTTCCTGTAGTCATGTATGGATGTGAGAGCTGGACCATAAAGAAGGCTGAGTGCTGAAGAACTGATGCTTTCGAATTTCAGTGTTGGAGAAGACTTAAGAGTCCCTTGGACTGCAAGGAGATCAACCCTGAATATTCACTGGAAGGACTGATGCCGAAGCTGAAGCTCCAGTACTTTGGCCACCTGATGCAGAGAATCAACTCTGGAAGACCCTGATGCTGAGAAAGATTGAAGGCAAAAGGAGAAGAGGTAAGCAAAGGGTGAGATGGTTGGATTGTATCATTGACTCAATGAACAAGAACTTGAGCAAACTCCAGGAGACAGTGGAGGACAGAGGAACCTGGTGTGCTGCAGTCCATGAGGTCATAAAGAGTCAGGCAGGACATACCGACTGAACAATATGTGACTTGGGCCTCTTTTTCTTTCAAGTTTAAAATGTAATATATTTCACTTAATTTATTCCTTTGTTCATTGCTGCTAAGTCGCTTCAGTCGTGTCCGACTCTGTGCGACCCCATAGACAGCAGCCCACCAGGCTCCTCTGTCCCTGGGATTCTCCAGGCAAGAACACTGGAGTGGGTTGCCATTTCCTCCTCCAATGCATGAAAGTGAAAAGTCAAAGTGAAGTCGCTCAGTCGTGTCCTTTGTTCATTATAAGTATATATTTCGTTGGCTCTGACTTTGGTCAAATGATTGATTATTCATATGATACGGGAGTTATTTCCTAAATATCAGAAAGGTCACGTTACATGTTATACTTTCAAGGACAATTTGTCTAGACTGTCTGGGTACTATAATTTCCCTGATACTGGACATTCTGTTCCAGAGTCATAGGATCTATTTCTCACAACTTCCAATACCTTAGGTATATGAGTGATTTATTGATAGGGAAAGGAATTAGTCAACCGAACAACAGAAAGATGCTTAAAGGCAGATGTGAAGATTACTACTATCAATGCCTTTCTAAAAATCTTATTCCTCTAAAGGAATAAGCAAGCTGAACTTGTATGTGTAAGGAAAGGTGAAGTAATGGTGATTTAGGACAAAACTGGAATAAAATATGAATGGGGAGGAGAAGAGTATTTGTCCAGAGATAGGTAAGAGTATCTTTCCTTCAGAGAAATGAACCCAAAGACAGGATTTCTAAGGAGATGGCAGGTACAGGTGCTTTGGTTGGGTCCCTGTGCTAACTAGCTAATGGCTGAGGGATAAGGACATGATTACAATTTTTGTAGGGAAGATAGAAGGGCACCTGCACAGTATTTGGTTTAAAAAGAGCTCAATCTATGGTACTTTTGGTCCATTTTCTAAGCTTGTCAGTAATACTACAGCCTACTGTCTGGGTCTCCGCTGGCACAACCAGAACAAGCAATGTGGAAATTACGTAGATAATTTAGGCAAGAAAAGCACTAACCAGATTTTCTTCTTTCAATCTTCAGAAGAATACACACTCTCCTAGAAGGCCATGTTTGCCCTACACCATCATTAATAGGAGTGACACTGGACTTTTTCTCAGTATTACATTTGGAATTAACAGAAGCAGTGGCTGCATAAAATACACGCTACACACAAGCTCTGCTGCTGCTGCCAAGTCGATTCAGTCGTGTCCGACTCTGTGCGGCCCCATAGACGGCAGCCCGCCAGGCTCCCCCGACCCTGGGATTCTCCAGGCAAGAACACCGGAGTGGGTTGCCATTTCCTTCTCCAATGCATGAAAGTGAAAAGTGAGAGTGAAGTCGCTCAGTCGTGTTTGACTCTTAGTGACCCCAGGGACCGCAGCCCACCAGGCTCCTCCATCCATGGGATTTTCCAGGCAAGAGTACTGGAGTGGGGTGCCATTGCCTTGTCCAACACACAAACTCTAAGATGGAACGAATGATGAGAATGCAAAGCAAACTTGCTGTTGTCTACTCTACCTACTAAACAAATAAGTTCATGGCTCCTACTTTGATCTTTATGGTTAAAAATTGAATGAAAGTTAAATGCTTTGTAAACCTATTTTCTATATAACATTTGATTGCTTGTGATGTAAACTAATCCATCTTTAGGCTTTACGGGTAAAAAGTACAGTTATAAATTTGTACTCTGAGCTTGTAAAATTCACTGAAATGATGCATAGTATGGTTTTTAGATGAATGATTTTCAACATGATTTGCAAAAAAAAAAGATCAATGTTCATCACCTTATGAGGATCACACAAGAGCATTTTAAGTCTTAATTCATATCACAAAAATGAATAAAAGAAACACAGCCAACAAATTAACTTTGAAGAAGGCTAGGCCGATGTGATGATTCCATGAAATTAAGAAAAAAACAGTAAACACCAGGTCTACATTTCCAGTTCTCTCTTAAAAGAAAAGGGTGGATAATTCAGACTTCAGTTGTCACTGATACAGTGCTTGACCAAGCTTTTGGCATTATCCTTGTTTTATATGCACACACAGAATAAAACCATGTGCCATCTGAGCAGGAAGAGAATCTTCATTCTTTGTCCTGGTGACAGAGAACACACGTTTGAGAAGGTTTAATACTACATCCACCTGGATGTAATGTGGGCAGTCAGTCCATTCAATACAGTTTCTTATTTTTCAGATAATCGGGGCCTCACAAACTAAGCAGAAACAATGTCCTGTATTAGTCTTTAAAAGAAGAGAAGAACTGGGGTGAGGGGCTTGGGGGTGGGGTGGGCAGAAAGGCTCCTATATGTTGAATAAAGCAGTAAGCATTTACTCTGAGAAGGAAACCAATAAACATTTGAGAATGAAGACTTCTCAGAATAAAGCCTGATTGTACATGTTCACATTGGAAAGATCCGTAGAGTTCTAACCCGTTAGGGAAGAGGAATGAAAGTTAAGTTCCATCTCATGCCCTCTACACCGCAACGTCAGTACTTACATCTTGTCCTGGCCGGCTCCAACTTTGAGAGTCAGTCTGGGGATGACGGGGCTTGGGGCTGGGACCACGGGCTCCACTTTGATCTGTCGAAGACAGTACATTACAGTCAATTACACATTTCTCAACAGAAGTACCACCTCCCTTTTCCCCTACTTCCTCATCCCCACAAACTTGATAGGCTTTTGAGTTTCAAATGTGGCTGAGGTGCTAGAGGTAAAGCTAACCTGGGGCTCTTTAGTTTTCATTTCTCAAACACTCAGGCATCATGAGAAATTCCCCCAATTTTAAACACTTTAAATATGGGAGCTATTTCTGTATTTGCTTAGTTTTGATTAATTTCTTGGATTTTATTGTCAGAATTTTTAAACAAGAATTGTTGCCTCAGTCATTCAGTGGAATATTTATGTGACTGCCAGACTTAATATATAATAGCAAAAAACTGCAGAAAGAGCTTCATTATAAGATAAAATTTATGGGTCTTGAAAAACATTAAACTCATCTTACGTTTATCATGCCATATAAGAGAACTGACCCACCCAGTGTAATGATAGCACTGAACTGCTTCATTTTTTGGCTGCTAGTAGAAAAGTGATCTAAAATACTGTAAGAGACAAAACATATTTACTTAGAAAGGATTCATGGTGAAGGCAGTGACTGCTGAGTAAGTTGAAGATACCAGCTCAAATAGTTGAGCTAATAATCAGAAAAGGAACATACAAATCAACTATGGTATTGAAAGGGCTTCTTTCCAATTTCTGACTTGAAGATCCTCTATAGTAAAATCAGTATTTTAAATGAACAAAATGAGAAAAAGCCCTGCCGTTCAAATTATCACCTGCACCACAGTTTTTCAACAGGGTTTTCACTGGCATTCTCGGTGGGGTGGTTTGTTGTTGAGCAGATGTCCCAGGCACTGCCAGGCATCAACATCCCTGGCTCGGCAGGAGAACGCCGCTAGTCACTGCGACAACTGGTCCAACCTCTGATTTATGTATTTCAAGCTCAAGAGAAATTAAGAAAAGAAATTGTGCAATGGTTCTAAAGGGGAAGGAGTTTATAACACAGTGCTCAATATATTGCCTTTGGCCAAAAAGTTCATCGTGGTTTTTATCCTACGATATTAAGGAAAAACCCAAAGGAACTTCTGGGTCAACCCAATAGTATCTCACAGAACCAATATATTGCACATTGATCAAATCTACCATTTTTTGTATGTTTTAACCTGTCCCTTTCTTGAGTTTTGTTTGTTTTTTGTAAATCCACGGTCCCATCAAGACCTACGACTTCATTCATTCTCTTGAGCAGTGCATGACACACAGGAGGTACTCAACCAACCTCTGCTGAATGACCCACTTATCCTGCAAGCACCCTCAACTCCTTGCCTCTCAGTCATTTCACCATTTGTCCAGGACCAATCTGAAATCATTCCCCAGAGCACTAATTCCAAAGAAAAAATGTAAAACTGCTCCAGCTTCTGCCACCAAAACTCCAATTTCATCTGTGCCTTTAAGACTGTCTACCTATTTGGATTCTCTGCTAAACTAGATAAGAGTGGAGACCATACCTGCTCTGTGCATTGCTATTTCCCAGTGCCTGTTGTAGGGTCTGACACATAAGTGCCTAAGATATATTTTAAGAATCGATCGGAAGCAATGATTTCAAACATTTACAGCTTTTAAGACCCATCCCATATACTTCCTTCCCCTTCTGCTCATCAAACCTCACAGGAAACAATGCTGAAACCACTGGGCACAACTCCTTCCATTCCCTACAAATGTCTGCACCCACATTTACACTAGAGTCCGTCTCCTCCAGTCTGTGAAAGAAACTTCCTCCTTATTTGTGGCATCTCCACTGTCTCGGTTCCATTATTTTCTTCCAGCTTTCTAATGCGCTCAACTCTCATTTAAAACACTTACCTCCCCTTTACCCTCCAGCTGATGACCTCTCACATGTTCTAGTCTTTCCACTCCTCACCCAACTTCACTCTCCTTTCTGGCCCAACTAAAGCCACTCTTTCTAGACACCCACTCTTCCCTAGTGTTCCTGTCTATTGCTCCACTGAGATCTTCACCATGCTCCTTCCCTGACCTGAACAAAGTCCTTCTTTGCTCGCTGGGTCCTCTCTTCTTGTCACCCGACACCAACTTCACTCACATTCATGGATTTGGTCATAAAAGTTTTCAATATGTCATGTCTTCAAAATCACCCTCTCTGGACCAGCACTGACTGGAAGTAACACCAAAATATAATGCTGTCTGCTGGACATTTTCAACTACTCTATAAAGATTTCACCACATCTAAATCTTACCAGTTTCCCCACAAAAACCTGCTCCTCTAAATGGTCTCACTTTTGCCCCATTCTTAATCCAGTAGTTTCCTCGAGGCTTCGGGGACCAAGGGTCACTGGGGCGGGGGCAGAGAGAGACCCACGGAAAAACCTCTGAATTCACTTTCTCTGATTCTTTGACCACAGACATCTATATCTAACCCAAACCTGAGAACCAATGGTCTAGCCTATTTTGTAAACTACTAAGGTTTCTATATTTTTCTCACCATTCTGTTACCTCTGGGAAAATAAGTATGTCCCAAGCAAACAAACAGTTTTAAAACACTTAATGCTTACCAGGCATTACGTCTGGTTCTTTTTCAGATGTTCTCATTCAGGTTCTTTAACAAACAGGTGGGGCAGGTGTTATGGTTTCCATTTTACAGACAGAATGATCATACGTGAAGCAACCATTTTCCCTTTCTTTCTGTTTCCTTTTCCTTTTCTATTTTAAGGTCACAAAAATGGCAAAACTAGGACTGAATACAGTTTTTCTTTTTTTTAATTCAGAGAATGAAAAATTATATAAAGTTCCTAAATTTCTTCAATTCTAAAATATTTTAGGGTCTCACACATACACTCATAAGTGATGCTAGTATTAGAAGTAATATTCCATATTCCTTCAACCCACAAAACTATTATTAAAACCCCTTAAGCTTTATTAAAAAAATAAAGCCGTTTGCCCTTTTAAAAAATCTTCTTTAGTATCATTATGCTTCTCACTTTACTCGGGTCCATTCCTATTACCACACTGCACAATAATTCCAACTTACTTGCACAGCACTCCACCAAGTGTGTCCCATACACACAATCCCACGTGATCTCCATAACTCTCTAAGGTGTGTGGAAGGAATTATTACTCACATGTAACTGAGGGCTCAGAAAGATTGAGTGGTTTGGCCAGAGTTACAAAGTTAGTAAGTAAATGACCGAAATTTAGTCCTCTGCCCCCAATTCACCCTCTGTTTCACCACAGTATTTGTGACTCTCTGCCACATAGTTTGGGTCTTTTTCTTCTGGCGATGCTGATATCCTACAGGGAACTATTCAGTCTCTTTGTCAATGTCTTTTATGGTGAGTGACACGTACTTGTGAGATGGCTAGGGTAGACTGTAAAATACAGTTTTTTCTCCTATGGAAAACAAACTAGCTTACATGGAAACTGAGATGAATGTTGGCCTCACCTCCATTCAACTGAACTTGCTGGCTTTTTGAGGCTGACTGCAATGACTTGGCAGGACAAAAAGAATCAAGGCATGGTCTTTTTACAACCAGTATTTTAAAAAGTTAAATGATACAATACGTAAAAGCAAAAGGAAACAAAAATGCAGGCTATTTTAAGAGTCAGATTAAAAACGGTATATATGTGCCCTGAGGACAAGAGATATTTAGTAAAATTGCTGAATTAATGAACAACTCAGAACCTGTTACCTCGGCTCAAAGTTTTCCCTGTAATTAGGGTGACTACCCCATCCAGAAAGAGCTTTGACAGCGAAAGCAGGAGCTGTTATTCACACCATGTAACAGGTGTAAACTGGACTGTCCCAGGCAAGCCAGGACGTATGGCAACCCTACTGAAAAGCAGTTAAATACTTTCATTTCATTCTTAAAGCAGATTTAACTGAAAGATAAAATTCAAGCAAGCATAGAAAAAGACTAGTAAGGATGCTAACAATGTTGATAGAGAAAGCACACTTTCTAAATAAAAATTTCTCTCCAGACCTTTGTTCACGCTGACTTTATCTGAGTAGCCACCCAGATAAAAACACAGGGAAGTTTCCTACAATCATGCAATGACTTCTCATGTGCCCATCCGGTGGCAATCAACACTGGATGACAATGGCTTCGATCTCCTGAACAGTTAGATTGACACCATCTTTTAATGGCACGAAGCCAAAATCCAGGGGAAAGAGGAGCTTGTAAGGGTTAAAATAAAAGAAGAGTACTTTAGAATGATGCTGAGAATTGGGGCGCGTGGAAGAGCATTTACAGTGGATTACTAAGCTTCCCAATTCACTAAAGAAGCAAAGTCCAGTAATATAAGACTCCTTTGTAGCTAACTAAAAATACATTGTCAGTGGATTTGTCCAGTTTTATGTATAAGCAATACTTCTTTCACCTGAACTAATACTAGTCGTCATATAAGCCCCTTATTGCCATGTGCTGCATTTTTTTTGCTAATCTTCAAGGATTTAGCTTCTTTGCCACATACCTCAGGGCACCAACTGATAAAGCTCTAACTCTCCATTTTTCCAGGACACCAGCAGTGCGGCCTTGCAAAAAATGAAAATCGCTCAAGAGATTTAAAGGGGAAATTTATTTTTAAAATCCTGACTTGAAGCAAAGAGGTGGATTTTTAAAAAGCTTATCTATAAAGAATCAGTTTAAATTTAAATTCTATCTTGGAACTCTTTCATGCATTCCAGCTTTAAAGTTTATCTTCTGACAGGGACTTTCTGCAAAGGTAATGGGCAGCTTTGTCAATATAATCTGGCCAAGTTTTTACTTTCTATTTTTTTAATGTTAAACTTCTTTCATTAAACACACACACACACACACACACACACACACACCTATATATGTGTGCCACTGGCAGCAAGTTCAGCCAGCACTGGTTCAGATATCTATCTATGCTAATATATCAGAAAAACACCCCAAAATAGTACTGGTGGAAAGCTGAATTTAATAACCTAAAATTTTAGATGCTGAAGTATTCCAACTGGCAACTACTCTGCTGTCTTTCTTAACAATGAAGGTCTTTACATTATTTCCATTCAGAAACATAGTCTAGCTAACACTGATAAACTGTTTAAACTATTAAACAGATGGTCAGAAGATTTACGGTTGTGGTCAGGTATATAAGGAGTGGGATCCAGTGGGGAGAGTGAAACAGGATTCGGGCTCTCAGTAAGAGTTCAGTTCGTGCCTCCACAGCCTTGGGCATGGGCTTGAGGAAGCGTCTATAAACTCAAACAGATTCATTTAACATGAAGTTACTAGTTTCTTCATGGAACAGACAGTTGTAAGAAACAGGAAGGGAATATTCCCCCCTTCTTACTGAGGTTAGATTTTGTTTACTGAAAGCCCCTCATTTCACTAGTTCATCGTGAAAGCTGATGAGAACATGATGGAAATGAGTCAACAGTATACTTACAACAGAAAGGAAAGACGCCAGGGACCTTTTGTCAAGAGGCGTGAACCGGGGAGACCACTCTCCCCCAACTTAGTCTTCTATGTGTGCAGAAGTAAGACAACTAAAGTGAGGCGCAGCAGGCTGCCCCAAGGGGACGTGGTGAAGAGAGCTACTCTCACCCAGGTGCCCAGGTGCCCAAGCTCACAGGCTGGAAAGGTCAGGGTGGGAACTCGGGCTGACCTCCAGAGACAGCAACGTTTATTCATTTTAAAGCCCTGATGGCTGATTTTGATAAGTTTTTATCTTTAAAAACTGCTCCATAACCATCAAAACTGATACAAGGGCCTGATTACTTCTGTTAGGTGAAATCTGTGTGGCTTGTAACTGAGCCTCCAACCACGATGGTCTGAGGGACTGGTCCTTCCCAAAGGCAGGGGTCGTTTTACCAGCTAACCTGATGCGCTTTACTCAAGTCACAGTGGCCACTGAAACCCCCACCATGGACTTTCCAGGCTTGAGATGGTGAAAGCAACCGTACTCTTGATTTGCTAAGGGCTCCTCTGCCAAGTTACTACGTACCTAATGGACAAGCGGCTAACTGCTGTAAACATTTCAAAATGGGAAGTCAAGTTTGTGTGTAAAGGACCTGGTTCTTGCTGGCTGTGACCTCAATCCTGGACAAGTCGCTCAGGCTGTTTCTCATCCATAAACATAAACATCCATAAACATGAGACATGTTTATGTCTCATCCATACATGTTATAACAATACCCACCGGACCCATGTCACATGGGTGTCAGGGGAGAAACTAAGGCACGTGAAAGTGCTTTAAAATCTTCCAGGTACCACGGGAAAATAATGCAATAATAAAGCGATTTCAAAAATGGACAAAAAAAGAGTTGGATTTCTGTGTCTTGTTAACCTGCTGATGTTCAGTTATTAATTTCAGAATTTCCACTCTACTTCTTTATATTTTAGAATAATAGCCAAGGGGAACAGAGAAAGAATAAAGTTAGGCAGGAAAATTTGAGATTATCCTGGTTAGCTCATCAGCTAAACTAATTTTCCCAGTTAAGTCTGAAATGAAAATCAGTGCAAAAGTATGGATTATAGAGCTGCTGTAGGTCAAATACAGCACACTTTACCATGTGGGAAATATTACTGGGTATGATTTTGTAGCCAGCCTCAAAAAGGGATGCTCCCAGAGGGCAGGGAGAGGATCTTTGAGGGTCTGCATGTATAGCAGCAGGAATACTTGGACACTTTTTAAGAAAGTTTAAAAGAAATTGTCTAATCAACTAGTCAACCGCTGTAATCCAAAGAATGGTGGGGCGAGAGCAAAGCTATCAAGGCAGAGGTCACACCCTGTGCCACAGGGCTCGAGGTCCTTCCCGCTACAAACTGCAGGATGTATGGATACATCGGTTTCTTAGACTGTGTTCTATGGAAGCCTGAGCTACTTACATGGACAATATTCAGCATTAGTTTCTCCCCACTAACCAGGCTGTCAGATGAGCTAGATACTCAAGAGACGTGTCCTCATCTTATTAAAGCAGAAAACAGACGGATAAGACATGTTGCAGAAAGTAGAAGACAGGCATGACCTTAAATACTTGCAAAACGGCTCACCAACCAGAGAGCCGTGTCAGGGAGCGAGGACCCGTGGGCCTTGCTGTCCTCTTAGGAGGGCAGGGCCATGGTTTCGCCCGCTCTGAGAAAACTAGGTCCTGCTTTTTCCAGGTATCTACCATTTGGGTACAGATCGGTATGCAGCAGACTTGATAATTACCAAAAAAAAAAAATACTATTTACAATTGAAGAGTACGGATCTTTTTAAACTGGCCAGAGATTAGTGTGGCTAACAGAGATATGATGGCCTATGGATTGGATTCCTCTCAGGCTTATGAATTTTGAACGTTTTCTGGTGTATGGGGGGGCAGGGCAGGGGAGGGGGGAGGCTGATGACAGGTTTATGGGTTTGAGACTTAAAATTAAATTCTGTAAACACATTACAGACCAGCTTCCAGTTAAGCCGTGGGTGATTTACATCCGGAACAGACAGACAGCTGCTGGCTCTACCTGCGCTTTCCACCAGGACAGGGTTCAAACGGGGCCCCAAAGGTAGAGTGCTTACTTTCTCATGCTTGTGTCTCTCCTTCTCCTTCTCCCTCTTCTCTCTCTCACGCTTCTCTTTCTCCCTCTCCTTTTCCTTCTTCTCTTTCTCCTTTTCTTTCTCTTTCTTTTTCTTCTTCTCCTTTTTGTCCTTCTTCCTCTCCTTCTCCTTGGGCTTCTCCTTCTCCTCAAAGAGCTTCTCGGGGAGCACGGGCGTCAGGGAGGGCAGCACGGCCGTGATGCGCATGGCGGCCGCGGGGCTGAACAGGGGCAGCGCCACGTCCTTGGGGGGCAGGACCAGCGGGGCCGGGGGGGCCTTCAGCTTCTCCTCGCGGCCTTTCTCTTTCACTTTCTCTTTGTCCCGCTTCTCTTTGTCCTTTTTGCCCTTTTCTCGGTCTTTTTTCTTGTCTTTGTGCTTCTCCTTTTCCTTCCTCACAATCCCGTCTTTCAACCTGGCTTTTGGATCCACATCTTCGAACTCTTTTATCTTGAACTTGTAGGGATTGGCCTCTTCGTCTTTGAGAAAGTCCTTCCAGGGATACTTGGCTTCCTTGGTGGCCTCCCTGTCTTTCTCCTTCTCCTTCCCTTTCTCCTTCTCTTTGCTTTTCTCCTTGCTTTTGTCCCGGTCCCTCTCCTTATCTCGCTGCTTCTCTTTCTTCTTCATCTTCGTCTTCAGTTCCTTTTTCAACTTCTTTTTGACGTCCAAGGAGGCCGGCGGTTTGGGTTTCTCCTCATACACCTTGTGCGCGGGCTCAGGGGTGGGAGGAGAGACCGAAGGGGAGGAAATGTAAGGGAAGCTGGGGGGCATGCTGGGAGGGGTCCCCATCTTGGCCTTCCGAACCACCTCGTCGATGGATGCGTCCATTGTCCACGAATTGTCCGAACTTGAAGTTCCGCCTGAAAGAGGCAGAGGGGTGGACCCGGACTTGGGGAAATTATTGGAGGAGGTGGAGGCTTTGGGGGTAGCAGAGTCTGAACCTGAAATTCTCTTAGGGCTGGTAAAAATGTCTCCTTCTGATTCAGACCCAGAAGAGAACTCGAAAGGATCGGGCTCGCGTTCCGCACAAGCCCGTGCGATCACAGCATCAATGGAGTCATCGATGGTCTTGTCGGTGACGACAGCCTTTCTGAGCTGACTCTCACTGTTCAGTCTCCCAGCATCAGGCAGTGTCTGTATCTGTTTCACCTGAACAGTCTCTTTACTGATTTTCTCACTTATTGTGGCTGAAGGAGTCCTGTTGGGTGTGTCAGGTCTGACAGGTACTTGGGGAATGTGAGTCATGACCTTGGGGCTCTTGGGGCTCTTCGGGCTCTTGGAACGTCCAGGAGATTTCTTTTCTTTGGATATGGTTTTTGGAGACCGAATAGGACTTCCGACCATGGCTGGTGACGGAATCATTTTGGGTGATTTCGTCTTCTGTCCTGGAGAACTGGTTTTAGTCTTTGTTTTGGGTGTAAACGACTTTGCTTCCAATGGTTTTGTGGTTGGCATCTGTGATTTTGCCACCGGAGCTAACATTGGTGGTTCTGGTGATGGAGGAGCTGGGTCCGTGCTGTCCTGGGTGTGGACGGGGGACAGCATGGGAGGGATCTTCTGGGGGTTTAGCGAGCTGAGCGGCTCTCGAGCCTCCAGTAACACCACATCCAGGGCATCCCCCTTGGTGCTTAGCAGGCGTGGCCGCTTCATCGCGGGCATTTCTTCAGCTTCCGGACTGTCCAGAGGCCTCTTACCCAAGAAATTCTCATCATTAATAATCTCCTCTTCCTCCAGCTCGTCATCTTCCTCCAGGGGAACCTGCATGGCTTCTGCTGACGTGCCTCCATCTGTGGGTACCTGCTCTTCTTCTTCTTCTGGGGAAGGAAGAAAAAAGAAGTGTTATTAGGATATATATATTTAAAAAATACCCTAAGGGGGGAAAAAAAAAAACAATGCTTCAAACATGATTTCTAGGAAAGAAAGGAAATTATTGACAGTTGTTAGAGAGTAGAGCGGTTAAGTTTTCTAGGACCTTCCAAACACGCATGCCGTCTTTGGGAGTGGCAACCAGTGCCAGGAGACACACGAACTGTTTTCCTTTTGAGCAACGTGGCCTTAAATGCAGGATCTGAAGTCTGCTAAAGATTTCTTGTTTGCCCTTTGCTTCCTTAATTCTTTTCCCAGCTTGACTAAATACTGCCTTTCTCTTTTTCTCTTCCTCTTGTGTACATGCCCCCCCCCCCAACACCCTTCTAAAAACCAAGAGACAGGTTAGCATGTAAACTACTAACCTCAGAAATGACAGAAAAGAATACTTTTTAATAGTTCATATGCTACTTCTTCCTCCCGTCTGCTGACTTAGGGATAGCCACTTTGAGAAGTAGTGTGGCGATATGGAAGACACTTGGCTTGGCCTTAGAGATGCGGTGTTTCCACAGGCGTTCAGGCATCGCAGAGCAATGGGCCCGAGGCAGTCTCTCAATCTCTTGGAGGCTGTTTTCTGACCTTTCAAAAGGGGCTAATGTTACCTGCCCCGCCAACCTGACCAAGTTGTTGTGGGGTCAGATTCTTTCCTTCTGCACATATTAACCAAGCATCTACCATGAACAATGATAAAGGCTGAAAGGGCTGCTGGAGGAAGTCAGGAATAAACCACGACCTAAAAGCCCTTACAGTTCAGCAGGAGACACCATGCAGGTGGACCGTCTGTAGAAAGTGATCAGGACTATAAGACAAAGCCTCATAGCAGCTCAAAGGAGAAACAGACTACCTCCGTGTCAAAGACCTGGAAAAGACCTGACGAATGAGGGAGCGTTTTGGGTATTTGGAGACTGGGAATGGAGAAGTACAGGATGAAGGAACAGATGACACAGAGATGGAGGGGGCCACAAGGAAACTGTATAAGAACCTCAGAAAGTATTAGAAAAATTTATGATGGCTGCTTACATTTAAGTGAAAAAAAATTTTTAACATAATGCTTGATTCAAAGTAGGTCTCCACAAACTAGAGAGGATCATTCCAGTTCTGTTATTTTATTTTTAATGTTTAATTTTCATTTTTTTATTTCAAGTCCCTAATAACTTGTATGCATCTAGAAGTTTTATGTGCTTTAGAGGAATATAAATGAATTATAAAAATACTTAAAAACACAAATGCTTCTTTTTATTAATTTACAAATATTTTATGCTTAAAGATTTTATAAGAAAGCATCAATGGTGGCATCAAAATTAATCAAAATGGAAGAGGGAATTTTGCTGGAAGAGAAAGACTTAAGCTTTAATAAGAACAGGAAAAGTGTGAAAATATAACAGTTTTCTGAATTAGAAACAGATACATAACAGAGAGTGTGACTGCATGCAAGGCATAAAGCATAACGATGAATGAGTACCTGTAAAACCACCACCCAACTTCAAGAAGACAGCCCTAGCAGCGCCATCGAGACGCCCCTTGGTTACTTTCTGATGGATGCTCTCCCCTCTCCTCTCCATCCCATTCCAGGTAACTCCTCTTCTTTTTACTATCCTTCCCTTGTTTCCTGTACAGTTTTACCACATTTGTATGCAGCGACTTATTTTTGAACTTTATGTAAGCGGTATCATACTATAATATCTTTTAGCTTTTCCCCCCCTAACATTATGTTTCTGGGCATCTCTTATGTCCATGCAGGTAGCTGTAGTCAGTTCATTTTCACTGTTGTAGAAATGCACCATGCTTATTTATCCATTCTTCTGGTACTGAAAGTTTTCCACTTGAGCAAATATATTTTATTTTTAAAATATTACAAAGTGCAAACAAATGAATACAACTAGCTTATGCTTGTTCAAACAGACTTAATTGATGATTCTGCATAATTAGTGTCTGGTTTTCTATTACATGAGTTATTTTAATTCTGTGGTCTAAGAGTTTGGAATAAGATAAATATGTAATAGCTACTGAATGGTTTATTCTCTACTGTCACCCAAACCCCCTCTTGCAGGTTAATTTCAGCTTGATTACAGGTGAATGGCAATGAAGTACTCATTGTGTGTATGTGTGTAATGAGCACAATTCACAAAAAATCTGGAAAATACCCTAAAAGTGGTTTTTAGCATTTTCCTATACTTATCCATGGAAACAGCTTTATTATAAAATAGCATATAATTCGGTTAACAGAAGTTTAATATTACAAGATACCTGATCTTTTGACATGTTACTACACAAAGGTATAAAAAATAGTATAAAAAATTTGAAAAAAAAAATTTGAGTCACAACTCTTTCTAATATAACACAAATATAGATACAAGAACAGAAGCTGTGCTCTAAAGTCAAACAGGTGATGTTACTTGATATGAGAAGTATTTTAAAGATTATTTCCAGAGAACTAAGAACTCACTTTCTACTGTTTAAAAATGTTTAAAATAGAGGGAAAGACTCTTCCGTATCCATGTAACAAACAAATATTGGGGGGAAAAAAACAGCTCAAGGAAAATTACTGTGACATTTAAAATAAGTTCTTTTTGACTTCTCAGTGCTTCAGGTCCTTGATCCAGAAGATGGGGACACCCTAGTATTGCTTATCTTGTGAGGACAGTGAAAAATAATTGCTAATTAGAGTTGAGTAAGTATTCAAACTACTAAATAATAACAATGAACAATAAAAGAGATAAACCTTTTAAAACTGACTTTACAATCCTTTTTGAGAAGATTAAAAAAAAAAAAAAAAAACAGCTCTCCTCACTATAATCTCTCTAAGACCACATAACAGGGCAAGTCTGGAGTTAGCATCTACAGGTCAAGTGGACAATCACTGCAGTCATCTGCCCTAATAACTCTATCCTGCAGTGAGAGCAGTCTGGAGCTGTTGGGGAGACTCTGGAAGGATAACAGAAATTTTACTCAAGGAGGCTAGTTCTGCAGAAGTGTTACGGTCATGCTGCCAAAGGTAGGGTTAAGAATTATTTACAAAACTGGTGTTTCCCTTCCTGCTTATGCTAAGATTTGGCTAAAGGTAACAGTGATGACTTTTGATCTGATTATTCTTTGTGAGAGGGTTTACTCAAAATGCTGATATGTATTATAATTGACTAGTAGTACCGTCATTCATCAAAGACTACCATAAATTATGATTTAAGTCCTACACTTCTAAGAGGAAAAAAAGGCCATTAAAAAAGATGACATATGAAGAACAACGTAGAAACCAGGGTAGGAACCCGTATTTTTTTCTTTAATGTTAAATTACTGGGAGAGATTCATGTCTACTACCAAGAACCTTACTCTTCATATAAATTCACTAAAATGTGTGAACACTATAATCCAATCTAAGTAAAAACCTGACATATTAAGAAGTAACTTCTCATTCTGTCAAACGTTGTCCATATATAACAATACTTTTTCATTTGTCAAAATGGGAACAATAGGCAACATATGGAGAAGGCAATGGCACCCCACTCCAGTACTCTTGCCTGGAAAATCCCATGGATGGAGGAGCCTGGTAGGCTGCAGTCCATGGGGTCACTAGAGTCGGACACGACTGAGCGACTTCACTTTCACTTTTCACTTTCATGCATTGGAGAAGGAAATGGCAACCCACTCCAGTGTTCTTGCCTGGAGAATCCCAGGGACGGGGGAGCCTGGTGGGCTGCCATCTATGGGGTCGCACAGAGTCAGACACGAAGCGACTTAGCAGTAGCAGCAGCAAGCAACATATGAATGATTCAGCACAAATTTATCTGCACAGTTAGAAATATCACTTAAAATATTTTTAATTGGTAGCAGAAAATTACAACAATGCAGAAAAAGACGGAGTTAGAGATAATCTCTCTTTAAACAATCAATGATCTCAAGTCAACATTTGATTGTGAAAATTTTTCAACTTGAAATAATTTCAAACTGATAGAAAAGTTCTAAGTGCTACAAATTACTCACAAATAGCTTTTACCCATATTTACCAAATCAATATTTTGCTAATGCAGAACAACTGTCAGATTCTTTTAATGATACGTAAGAAAATAAATGGATCTATATTGATGTCCATTGTTTAAAAAATTCCACAGATATTAAGAGGAGTCGGGGAGAGGCTACAAACACCACTCCAACTTCCTTCACTGATGACACAGATAAATAATCCACACTTCCTACATTTCCCACGGGAGTGATGAGCAAAACATGCTTCTCCACCAAACTTCTCTGCAGCCTCCTCTTTGGTCTAACATGTGCAAGGGTGCCTGCTCCCCAGGTGACTCAGTGGTAAAGAACCCGCCTGCCAACGCAGGAGACCAGGGTTCAGTCCCTGGTTTGGGAAGATGCCCTGGAGTAGGGCATGGTTACCCACTTCAGTATTCTTGCCTGGGAAATTCCATGGGCAGAGGAGGCTGGCAGGCTACAGTCCACAGAGTCACAAGAGCCTAACATGACTGAATGACTAACACACTACTAAGTTATTAAAAATATTGATTCAGAATATCTCTTTTTTTTAAGAAAAATCTTTTAAACCAGAATAATAAATGCCTTTGAAGAAATACTATAATCTTAAAAGATGATGGATGTTAGGAAATTGTTTGCATGGGCATGAAAGGTTTTTATCTCGTTAACTATACAGATGCATGATTTCAAGCAGAAAATATACTTGTGCTTCTGAACTTTATAAGGACAATAAAATGCTACCTGTCCATCTCACCAAAAACTAAATGTACTTAAAACTAGATTTCATGTAGTTTTTTAGAAATGTACATGCAGAAATTAATTTCTAGCAACAATGACAGAAACCTTCCCACTGTCTAATTAGATTATGCATACTAATGTTTTCATAATAGATATGAAAAGATTTAAAATGGACGCTTTTCAGAAAACATCTTTCTATATATTATGTTTATTACAACCAGTTGGAGTGACTCAAAACTATTTACATTCATTCATTCACTCCTTACTCATCACTCATTTATCTGTTCACCTTCCAGGTGCCTTGTAAACACCAGTAGAGCAAGCACTATGTTAGGCCCTAGGAACACACAGTCAAATGAGACATGACTTCCTATCCTGAAGAAGCCACCACATTGTGTGGCCACTGATTCAAGTGCCGTGGCAGGCACTGGCATACGGTACACAAGCTGTCACATCCAGGGACATGGGAACAGAAACCCCAAGGCCCACCAGAGAGGAAGCTTGATGGAAACTGCCTCTGGGGCCTGTTTCCAGAGCCACAACTTGACCTAGCACAGCCCACTGACTTTCTCAGACCTGAGTCTCCCCATCTGCAAACTATAAGATTGACATCTGACTCCTGCTTCGAAGAACTTAAGATTTCTAATATTAGGGCCATCTCCACATGCAGGGGGATGCTCTATAGGGCAGGACAGAGCCCTTTCTGACCCTAATATCTCTCTGATCACATGCCTCAGAGCTTGGCATTCTGACCACTTGATTCATGTCTTGGATAAGGGCTGTATTTTTAAAAATGCTGCTGCCAGAATATTTTTAAGACTGTAAACCTGACAAATGATTGAGTCTACCCTACTTTTTGAGGTAAGGAGACTCTGAGTAAGTGAAACTTCAGTGAAGCAATTTGATAGAATGCTGAGGATTGAGAGGGTCTGGTACCCAGGGTGCTCTGAGGAGGGACAGGCTCTAGCAGGATGCTATGGGGCGAGGACAAAGACCTTGGGCAGCTGGAGAATGACAGGCAGACACGGGACACCTTGGAAATGCAGGAAGAGCAGCAGCAGCATTAAAACCACCCAGTCCAGCCAACATTTTCTCTCTTAGTTCCAAATGAGGCCAAAAAATTTTTTTACATCCCATCTGTCTCTTCACAAGATACTTTAAAAATTGTCCTACCTATAACGTGACTGAAATTAGACCCTTTAAAACACAGCTCAACATGTATGAGTGGGTAGGTATTTTCAAAACCAAGCTATTTACCTGAAAAAGAAATGAAATTACTAGCAAAGACAAGACAATTAGGCCATGACAATTCATACAGTACAACCAATCAATAACATAATAAATTAATAGCAGAGTGAAGCTGATGCATTACAAATACCTATATATACACTGACCTGCAGAAAAGCACTTTTTTCACTAACATTTGGCACAATAAAAAACTAAAATGCTATATAAGCAGGCCAACCTGAAATGACACCTGGTATTATAAATGGCCTAATCTATATGTTAATAGTGTTGTATCACATAACTGCAGCGAGGCCAAGATAACAGTATGACTTTGGGGTTTCTATGGCTACACCCTGGGCGAGCGTGCCTGAGAGGGCTGGCTGCTGACACCACATGGGCGCTCTGAGTGCTTCTTCTGGGTTATTTATGATATGATTTATGATAACGACAACATCTCCTATTTTCTCTCCTCCTCAGATACAATAAATTGCTATCGTTAATCACCCTTCTTGGTGCAACTATGATTACAACAGCATAATAGGGCCTAGCTATGGCAATATTGTGGATTTTTTTTTTGAAAGAAATAAATACAAGGAGATCTCTTCAGACAACGTCAATATCTCTAATATTTTAATCATCTGCCTTTAAGTCTTTCAGAATAAATTCTATTACAACTAAGATTCCATATCCCAGGATGTAAGCCTTTCGTGCAGATCAAATCCAAGATCGAGCCCCACACATTCACAAGTCACTCCCACCAGGACATTCTTATACTCACGACAGTAAGACTACGCACAGGGTATGGAATCCTTTCCGAGACAGATGACGGCAGTTGTTGCTCTCCTGTAGCAATGAGGCTAATCTTACTGCTGATTCTCCATCCCCAGAGCTAGTCAAACAAGGCAAATCAGCCAGTGGTCTATCAGAAGGGAAGAGACAGAGAATAGAAACTCTGCCATCATGCAGACGTGTGTGACTTGCCTTTGCCCACCACTGGTGGTGTGGTTGCTTAGTCTTTGTGAATTTCTGTTTCCTTTCTTGCCCATTCCAGGCAACAGTCAGTACTGCCTCTTTGGCTTCTGAGTATCAGAGAGACCCCTTCCTCCCTGCCCCAATGCCCTTTCTATGGGTGACTCTAGGTCTTGGCAGGATGTGGAGCCTACTTGATCTGGGAGGCTGTGTGACTTGCTCTGGCTGATGAATCAGAGTTGGCAACAGTGACACGAACGGAGGACTGAAAACCATTTGCAGACTGGGGCTTGCCCTCCTGCTGCTCCTGGGAGACCTGCAAACCCCTAGAGCGAATGAGCCTTGGTTAGACTCTGGGAGGTGAGAAACGCATTGCTCAGAGCCCCGGTCACACCCGTCAGACATATAAGGGAGGCCACTGATCACCAGCTGATGGCAAAAGTATATCCATACCCAGCAGAAGAACCGCACTGCTGTGCCAACCCCAAGTGCCAACTCGCAGGATTGTGAGTGAGTAAACAGTTGTAATTTTAAGCCACTGATTCCTGAGGTAGCTTGCCACATAGCAACATGTTAACTATGTGTTCACACGAACAGTAGATTTGTGTGATCTATGGTGGTTATGTTCTACAAAGGGGCTGCAAATACTAAATTAGTGAAAACTGAACCACTCTTCCCAGAGGAAATACAAGGCTAGGTTCCTCAGAGGTTCTGGTCACATTTCTGACAGCAGATCAATATGTAATCTTGTTTCATGTGTGTTTCTGTCTAAAGGCATCTCATTTAATATATATGTGGACTCACTCACAGTGAGCTCACTGCCAATGGCTCTGTAACCACGACTGCATGGAGCTGCTCTGTTCTCACCATATAGCACAGCACAGCCTTCTTGCATTCGGGATCACCAGCCAGCATCCTGCCTGGGGGCCACTTTGGAGAGCAGAATCACCAACAAGCCAAAAATGCGAGAAGCATGGCAAGAAATAGACTGAGAAAGCACACCTGTCGACAGTCTGAGTTGAAATAAGAAGGCAGGGTGTCGCCATGTTTGGACTCAGAAACATGCACAACCCAAATGTCCTTGCACCTGCCCATGAATGGCCAAAAAAACAGTGGTGGCGGAGGTGAAAGCAGAAGGGCAGTAGGGTAAGGAGAGTGTCACAAGATAAAGGCCATTTCATTCATTCATTCATTCCTTCCTTTACCCAGCAAATGTTTATTATGATCAATATACAGCAGGCCACACGGACCTAAGTAAACAAAAGACGAGGTTTCCCTTCCCAGAGACTTTACATGTCGGTACAGTGGATAGGCAACTAGTAAGTATAAACAATATTTCATAGTGATTAGGTGCTCAGAAGTTCATAAAACAGGATCACAGGTCTGGGGAGGGAAAGGGCTATTTTAGGCAGAACATTCACTGAAGAAGTGACATATGGGCTGAGACCAGATTCCTGAGAAAATAACAGTTCTCTAGCCACTCGGGGGAAAAATGCTAAAGGACTAGTCAGATTTAACACAACCACACTCAATAGAAAATCAATTATTATATGAAATCACACACATGTAAAAAGTCACTGAACTTGCATATCAGCACTGCTTTCCCAGTTTACACGGTGAAGCAAACAGATACGTGCCAGAGGCCAAGGTACTTAAAGTACATCAAGAAAGGACGTTTATCCTTGGGATGATACCTCATTCTATTTTGCACAGTTTGCCACCATAAAAATAAAGTAAAAAATAACAACTACATTTAAGTAGTTGATGATTGACGCTATGCTTTTATACCGCACAGGCTTCTAGGTAGGGAGTACACATGATTTTAACCAAACCTTTATTCTAATGCAGGGTTGTCCCTGTGCTCTAAATGACCTTGACAAAATTCTGGAAGAAATATCCCAAGACCTGGGGCTCTGAAGCTATTTTAGAATTAGCTCTGAATAATTGTCCCACAATATGAGTTTCTTGATTAATTGCTTCAGATAAGGTCTCCTTTTCCTTGCCGGCCTCCAGTGGCTCCCTCTAGTTCCCATAATCACTTTTGTCTCATTCTTCTGAACCCTGGAAGGCCAAGAGAAAAATCAGAGATACACCAATTCCATTACTCGAGGATTAGCTAAGAGATAACCCTTTGTATTCCATTACTGACCATTATTTGAGTAATTATTCAGTAACTACCATACGTCTGAAAGATGCACTAATTGTTTTCTGAGGCTCACTGCTGCTCTGCACCAGACAAATTGTGAATGTCATGTTCTTTAACCCCACAAATCTACATTTGGGTCACAGGAGAGAAATGGCAAGTAACTTGGACTGGATTTCCTTTTTCTTGGATTTCTTTCGCTACCTGAAAAAGAAAAGCTTAAACAAGAACAATTAGTCTGCTGAAGGTCTTACCGACTAAATAGAAAATTAGGACTCTATTTTTGACCAGATTTCTGTCTTGCAAGAGTCAGATTTCTGCATAATTTAGACAGAAAATTGGCAGAGGATGGCTGTTCCATCTAATTTCAGCAAAATTAGTATTCATCCACCTGAATTTTTGGCAGAATTCCAGTATATTTATCCAAAGCAATAAGTAGACAGAAAATAAAAAGAAAATTAACAATCATGCCTAAATAAGTTAGTTTCTCTCTTTACCTCTGTATTCTCTCTCATACAGCAACATAAAAAAAAAAGTGAATAACTTTAAAAGCATATTTCATGAATAGATTCACAGTCTTGTGTTCTCCCCTTAGTATCAACTGCAGACAGAACAAGAAAATCCACCCAATTTTCAAAGTACAAAGAACCTGAGGATGGTCAACAGACTCAAACAAAGTCTACAAAGGGGGAATGTGTCTTTTTTCATTGCTTATCCTCCAAATAAAGCACATCAGTTATATCAGCTCTTGATTACCCTTACTAACAGATGGGAATGATAGAGACAGTGATTCCAAATTCACTAGAAATTGCTTTGGAATACATACATCCTGAAGAAAGCTGAAAATCCAAAGAGCTCATGTTTGCTTACCTTAAGGCAATGGCACCCCACTCTGGTACTCTTGCCTGGAAAATCCCATGGATAGAGGAGCCTGGTAGGCTGTAGTCCATGGGGTCGCTAAGAGTCGGACACGACTGAGTGACTTCATTTTCACTTTTCACTTTCATACACTGGAGAAGGAAATGGCAACCCACTCCAATATTCTTGCCTGGAGAATCCCAGGGACGGGGCAGCCTGGTGGGCTGCCATCTATGGGGTCACACAGAGTCGGACATGACTGAAGCGACTTAGCAGCAGCTTAGCAGCAGTTTCTTCTAGAACTCTAGTAGGCACCAGGAAAAACAAACAAACAAAAAACCCAAGAGGCACAAATCATGCGTTTAATTTACCAAGCACCTACCATTTGCAAGCTTTGAGCTCAGAGAAAACTGGAAAGTGTCTGAGTTTGGCAGCTCAGAGATGTCCCCGGAAGCTAGCAGGGTGTTGGATGACATGAAGACTGGTGTAAGGTTTGGAAGCCATGTGGAAAAGGTCAGCAAAAGGGGAGCATCCATTCACCAGTCTGCTGTGTACCTACTATACACTGGGTACCAAGTGCTAAGGACTGAAGTAAAAGACCTTCCAAATGCTCACCTATGGGAAAGTTACAAGTAGGGAAACACATGTATCATTTAAAATAAGACAGTTTTCAATAATAAAAACTAAGCAGAGTGCCAAGGCTCTCAGAAACAAACAGTAAGAGCAGCACTGTCCAACAGAAAGTAAATGTGAGCGAATCAGAGGGAGGAGGTCTGCTTCGGGCAGTGGCCACCGAGGCTGCAGCCAGTGAGCCCGTGCAGAGAAGACCTGCCTGCCAGCCCCGGCTCTCCCACCTCCCACTCTCTCCATCTCTCTGAAGCCATCAGAGAGTTACTTGGAAGCCTGTATTTGTCAGACTGTGATCCAGAAGAACCAGGAGGTGAGCCTGACATTTGGGTTTTGGCTCCAGGAGCCTAAAAAAGCCACAGTCCAGAGCCTGGGCACAGTATTCAGCAGGCTCGTGGGACAAAAAGAGCAAAACCTAACTGACACGTGGTCTCAGCAGAACCCCAAGAGCCACTGTGTAGAGAACAGACTTGGCGGGGACGGGGGGAAACAGAGGCACAGAGAAAAGCTGGGTGACAATCGTGGTGGCCCGGGGGTGGGGGAATGACTGGGGCCTGAGTCAGGTGATGGAGACCATGACAGGTGGTCACAGTCCTGTTGAGAGAAGAAGATTCTAGAAGTGTCTTTTGAGTGGGGGGCAGCAAACGGAAGGGGGTGCATAATGTTTCTAAATATTTCCAGTTAGCTGCCAGGATTTGAGAATCCAGAAATGCCAAGAAAATAAAAACCTAAAGATCTAAATGTTCTGCCTTTCCAAAAACATCAGATTTAGAGCCCTACAGCCTCATCCCCATGAGGCTATAACCCACTATAACCTCATCCCCATGGGGCCACTTCATGGTCACCATATCCCCAGCTCCTCTCGGGATCTCCACCTGCAGCCCCCACTGGGAAGTCTGGAACAGACTGGCCCCCAAGACAGTCTCTGGTGGTATAACCTAGGACTTGGTTAGAATCCTTGAAGTTTTCTCTAGAACCTGGTTTAACTAAAGAAAGACAAAGCTTAGGGTTTATAGGCACATCAAAATGAATATTCTGTTCACATCAACACGGTCCTGTTATCTATGTGAAGCAACATCAAACAAACATGTAAATACACTAAAAAATGTTTCTGGCTGAAAAATAAGTGCTATAATTTTAGGCTGAAAAAAAAATCCCTGAACTCCCAGAGAAGAGTCTTATATATATGCCAATGAAATCCAATTAAAGCAAATGGATTAAAAATATATTTGATAATAAAATGTTTACCTTAAAGTATCTCTTCAGATAAGTAATATTTGTTGACTCCCTGTATATGGGAAACCCTACAGAGAACTATAAAAGGCAATGTATGTATCACCATGGATGTCTAAGGCTGACTTCTTTTCTCTGACTCTCGAAGGGATTTCTTCCAAAACAGAATTATGAATTATAAGAATGTAACTAATAGAACACTATAGAACTTAATAAAAATGTCAACCTGCCACCTTTTGAAATATAACTGAAGAGGAGTCATACGACACAACTCCATTTGTGAAGAAACTGACCTCACTACAAATGTTTCCGACTCCTTGAAGCTATACTCAATGTGACACTTTTGGGGGAAGTGATAAGATGTAACTGAAATGGACCTATTAAAAACAAAAAAATGTTCTAAAGTTAAATGTTATTTAAGAAAGCAGGAACACAGAGCCACGTTCCTCATATACTGTTGTCTTTCTTCTTCACTGCTTACAAACACATTCACAATCCTTCTCAATCACGAAACACCCAAGATCTCAAAAACTCAGACAATAGGCATTTCCCAGCCCCAAGAAATGCAGTCGAGCAGGGAAGACACACAAGAAAATGAGAGCTCAGCTAGGGAACCATCAGAGTACAGAAGAGGGTGCCCAGTCCTTCATCAAATCGCTCCAAAAAAAGAGTTTTTCCCTGATTATTCCAGTTCACCACTTATTTACTCTTCAACTCTTTCCTAAGTGCCCCAACCATTTGCCTGAAATGCCCTTCGCTGGTTCCTTGTAACTTCCTCACCTCTCACTACAAAGATTCCTCTCCCTGCCCGCTCTAGATGAGTAAAGGCTGATCACGCTTCCTTTTTTTCTGAAATTCTCTTTTGTTATATTCAGTTCAACTTCAGTTTAACAAATACTAATTTATATCTGGCAGCCTCTTTGAGAAGGTGGGGACTATCTAGTAATCTCTCTGTATCTTGTACCTCGAACTGCCCGTGAAGGTTTGTTAACAAAGGAAATAAGTATCCAGTGTTAGACATGTTGCCTGAAGGTCTAGGATCAGTTGGCAAAATTAAACTGCAGGATGTACAATGTTGTCATCATCTAAGATTTGAAAACATGAGCTCTTAATCTTCCATTTTGAAGACTTCAAGTTATAATTACCATCTTATGTTTTAGAACCACTATGATAATTCATGTTCTGTTTATTTATAAAATCTTCTTGTAATTAGAAATGTGGAATAACTGAGGGTGTGCTCTGATGGTCTATGAGAACTTAGCTTGGGAGCTGAAATTCCCTGGACCCAAGTCCACAGTGAATCACAGTTTCAAGTATCCACGGAAGGTCTCTCCCAGGGTGAGAAAGGGGACTCTGTCGTAAATGAACTTTACAGTCAACAGAAACATAAACAGCATAGTGATTAAGAACAGAATTCTTGGGGAACGAGGCCCAAGTCTGCCACGGATTAGCAGCAGCACCTGACTTCTTCATGCTCTGGTTCATCATCAGTAAAATGGGAATGATAATAAAACCAACTATGAGTTGCTGTGAGAAGCCAAATAAATGAGACAATGCATGATACACAATAAATGCTTGATACATTTTAACTTACATGAGTTACTAGGTGAATTAATCAAGCATAACACCTAAATTTAAAAAAAAAAAGAAAAAGAAGAAAACCAAAAACCACCAGAAGAGCCAGGCGATGCTACTGTTAATATGAGCTGGTGATGGACACATCAGGTTCTCCATGTTATTAATGTATCTGTAGTGCTACCACGGGTTTGGTGGAGACAGTTCTGGAAACAGAAAGTTGTGGGATTTCTAAAGATAAAGATCTCATTCCCCGGTAGAGATATTAACATAATACATGTGCTACAAAAATACAACCCCCATATTTTCCTATGCTAATTGTACAGTATTAAGAAAACGGATATCAGCATTATGCACACTTATAGTATTACTAACTATAAAATTAACTGTTCAAACTTACTTTTCTAGATGAACTTTGTTTCTTAGGGGATACGTGACCTTCACAACCCATTCACTGATGGTCAAGAATCAGTTACACATAATCCAAGTAGGTACATATTTGCCCATTTTTTCCTTGTCTACCTACTGACTCCTACCTAAAAATCTTGCCTATGTAACTGTTAGCCTTTTAGGATTTCTCTTCAGCTGTATCCTTTACATTTACACAGAAATTTAATTTCTTACTTGGGTTTATCATGCTGGGTGATATTTTTACATTGGGTTTATTTTTCCCTTTTCTTGTCATTTTTTTTAATTGCATCTTATTATTTTAGACCACTATGAAATTAAGCCCAACTCTTAAATGAATATAAACAGGATTCTATACTCTTATGTATTGGTAATGTATTGTTTAAATAATATAGGCTTACTATTTCAGAAAAGTAGAAAACACAGATAAGCAAGGTGGAACATCAAAACAAAACAAAGCAAAACAAAATGCCACACATAATCCTGAATCCCAGAGGAACCACTTCCTCGTGCTCGTCTGAATTCACAGGCATCCTGAACTGGAAAGGACTGAACTGATAACAATAATAGAGACTGTGGAAGAATGTGATCAAAAATAGAGAAGAAATTTACATTTCTCAATTAATGAAAATGAAGGGATTCTTGTAGTTCTAGTTACAGAAAGACCTGTCTCAATATAAAACATTTTCCAATCAATAAGAGATTGTGGAAGAACGTGGTCAAAAACAGAGAAAAAAATTTACATCTCTCAATTAATGAAAATGAAGACATTTTTGTAGTTCTAGTTACAGGAAGACCTATCTTGGTATAAAACATCTTCTAATGTTTAGAAATTAATTCCTTCTGAGTGGAATAAAGTGCAGAAAGAGAAAAATCTGAAAGGCAACCCCCCGCCTCCAAAAGCCTCCCTTAACTATGCACTGCAGAACAAATGTAGTTTTATTACATTAAATTCAAGTTTATGAGAATTTTGCTTATGGTTACTAAAGGCTGCTTATGATAACACTGCAAACAGTGCAAACAAATGGGAAACTCTAAAAAAACAATTCTCCTTTGGAGATGAAAATTTTATCATAAGCACACGCCTTCAGTTACATGGTGTAACCTATTTTATAATATGCCTACTTCTCTAGAGGTCAAGCATCCAAAAAAAAAAAGAAAGAAAGAAAAATCCTGATTTTCTAGATTTTCCAGACAGTTCTCTGAACCTGAAAACAAAAGCTACTAAATGATGACTACCTGCCCAAAAGATCATTTGCATTTCCTGATAAGAGAAAGGGAGCCAGTCTTGGGCTATTACTCAGATAACTGTGGGTAGGCAGATCTACAAAAGCCATTAGAATATTAGTTTTTATCTGTTCTAAGTCGCAGTTATTAACACAAAGGCAGTCCCACAAGCTTTGCTTGCCCACATAAGAATTACACCAATTATTATTCATAATGACATCCTTGAGTCAGCAGGTGAAGTATGTTTGGATGGAGTACTCCAGTATTAATTAATACAATGCATAATACAATTTGGAAATATCCATGATGCATTCAAATGGCATTTCTGACACAAAAGTAAAATTTCATGGAAAATCCATTTATGGACGCCCCCCCATACCTAAGATTCAGGTCAAGGGTAATTCTGTTGTGTATAACTGTTTTAATTAGCTCATTTGATAGCTACTGAGTGCTTCCAGTACCCTGGGTGGGCACTGTCCTAGGCGCTGGGGACCTGTGAAGAAGTCAAGGACCACGTGGAGTCTTGACTGGCCAGGGACCCAAGGGGTCACACACATGAGGAAATGTGAACTTCTCTGTTCAACTGTGAGAGCAGAACACAATTCCTCCAAAGATCAATAAAGAACTACAATTCTCGGCAATTAATTATACATTTAAGAAGTTAAAATGAATCAACATAAGAGGTGCTTTACCCCAAGGTTCACAGGAAGCTTGCTAGGTTGCCAATATTAGTTCACACCTCAGTGGTCTCCTCGGGGGTACAACTGGGTGCCCTATGCATTCAAACAAATTAATTTTGAAAAAACTATTTATCTAGTTTGAGTGAAACAGTAGTAAGATAAGCAGCAGGGAACTAAATCGACATGATTACTCAAAAAGCAGACTCTTTAGCAAGCTATGATTTCTCAACAGCCTACCTTTTCGGTGAGATTTGGACATACTCATGTCCTTTGATAGGATGAAACTAACGAGACAACTAGAAAACTAGGATTTCTCCTCAACGTTTTAATTCTGATTTCCCTCCTCTTCACCCTTTGCCCCTCCAAAAGCATAGACAGTTTCACTGGGGTACAAGGTTATGGGTGTTTTTCTTTTATACCTTCCAATCTTTCTTTAATGCTGTGCATATTTAAAAATAAAAAAATAACCTGAATCGATTTTTAAAGAATACTTCATCGCTTACAGGGTCACCACCAAGAGAGCACACTCTTCACTTCTACCAAAACAAATGACTTTGGTGTTGAAAAAGGTTAAAGAGAAAGGAAGTGGACATAGTCCCATGAAGCTGCGTGAATGACCCACAAGCTTGACTTCTATGTTTGTTATGGTTTGACAGGCAGGTCACTGGGCTTAACAACCGAGGCTGGAAGGGAACTTCAAATTCCTGAATGATAAACGAAGCACAGACACGAAGGCAGACCAGTTTCCTGACAGGACAAAGTGCTTAAGACTGCTTGGATGTACTTTAAAATCAGAACATGCTAGCACAAAAGTGTCACTTTCTTCAGTGTTTTTATACCAAATATTTTCTCATCAAGTCAGCACAAAATGAAACAAACTTCATGTACAAGAAAACCAGCTTTGGCTTCTCCATCCCTCCTCACCTCTCAAACACCCTGGCACGAAGTACAAAATAGTAATTAATAAACACTAAGCATGAGCTACTCAAACTTCCTCACACTGACAGAGAAAGGAATTTTTAAAATAAAATTATAGCTAAATATTGTGAACTGCATAGTTCAACTGTCCTAGTTTTAATGCTTCTATCAAACTTCATAAACTTCAAGTATGGCATATACTTTATACCTTGGAGTGGTCCTTTATTTTTAAAATGAAAATAAACAGTTTGTTATTACATTACATCAAATGTCAACTTTATATAGATTTCTCGTTTGAGATATCTAACCTTGGCTTTTGTATAAAGAACCAATCACATGTGCAAAAATTTAATTCTCCTCCCAGTTATTCAAATACAATGAACTATCAACTATAGTAGTATTTGTATAGTGAATCCAAAAAACTGGGTAAGAGGGTCCACATTTTATTTATATTTAAAGTAGGAAGGTACTCCTTAAAAATATGTACTATCATGCATCAACTACTGCATTTAATTCAGGATGAACATTAAGTCAACAGGGACTAACGTGACAACTAGAGGTGGAAGAAAAAGACAAGATTTGTTTTTACTACAGAAAACACAGTAATACTAACTCCAAAAATAAGAAGTCAGAAGAAAATAATGAATGAAGCTCATTCAGACCTCTTTAAACATAAAGATGTGGTAAACACGAGAAAAATTAAAATTAGTTTTCATGCAAGTAATATTACAGATTACAGTAATAAACAAAGCCCTCCTCCAAAGTACACAGGAGTCCATTTTCATGACATACACACTCAGAACCCATGACAAAGAGGTTAATAAACAGACACATAAACCATATATTATTACTTAAGATGTGACACAAAGCAATTTTCAATTACATCTGATACTCTGCTCTTACAGACTCTTTATTTTGGTTCATACAGTGTGAATCAAGGATATAAAATGTCAGCCTTCAACCTGAACTGTTTTGCTGTTGGAGATTTCTGTCATAATCATAATAGGATTTAGACAAAGACGCTCATTTTAATGATTTGGGTTTACTCACATAGAAAGAAAAAACTTTTAATAAAGGTAGTATGAGGAAATAACTGTTGGATAGGCTGACGAGAAATCTTATATGGAAGATTTACACATATTAAAAGAACCTAATGTTACTAAGTGGTTTAAATGTATATGCTAGGAGATACAAGTTTCCTAATAAACCTATTATTTATGACAGAACAAGACACTGTTCCAATTAGGAATTTTAATCTGCTTTTGTTTTCTCTAAAGTTATATATGGCTGAGATAAAATGAACTGGTTTCTTAATGTTTCAAGGAGTAGTAGTATTATTCTAGAATACTGATTTAAAATAGAACTTTTCTTATGTACCAGTATACAAAACTGGCAGTTGTTCGGTCACTAGGTCGTGTCCGACTCTGCGACCCCATGGACTGAAGCACACCAGCCTTCCCTATCCTTCACTATGGACAGTAAGTAATCAAAATATACACTCAAACAGGAATAACTAAGTAATAAACCATGATCAGGGGATTGCTAGTCATCTGCTTTAAAAAGCGATTATTTAAGGGAGGATGGAGAACAAGCGCTTTGAATCAACAAGTCTTACTTGCCTGGCACAGTCATTACCTCAGTTATGTTGTACTTTTATCCAAAAAGTACTTGACATAAAAACACCAAGCCGGCTATGACTAATCACTACACTGTCATTTATAATGTCTTGGCAATTTGCATATTATATTATTTTAAATTGGACACTGAGGCATCTGTTTGCTATCTGGAGTACTACTTGATTATCATCTGCTGCTGCTGCTGCTAAGTCGCTTCAGTCGTGTCCAACTCTTCGCAACCCCATGGACTGCAGCCCACCAGGCTCGTCTGTCCATGGGATTTTCCAGGCAAGAGTACTGGAGTGGGGTGCCACTGCCTTCTCCGTGATTATCATCTATGGTCTCCTAAAGAGGAGAGACGTCTGGAGAAATTAAGGGATGAGATTAAATAGGACAATTATCACACTTGAAAAATTGTACAAGTTTAAAACTCACAAATCGTCCTCACCTGATTCCAGAAAAAGCAGCAAATACATCCACCATATTGGGACCCCAATTCAAATCTAGTCCAAAACCATTCAACAATTAACATTAATTCAATGACAGTATATTTAATAAGCAGAACAAAAATTCAAGCAGGAATAAGTATCAATACTCAATTATAGCCTGGAGAAATCTGACAAGGTTCCAGGGACAAATATTCCTTGTAAAAATTTCTTTGAGTTTGAGTGAGGAGTTGAACTTACGAAAACAGATCACCATTTTTAAAGAGAAAAAAATAAAACATATATGAACACAAATATATTTCAACATAGGCTTGATGAAAATTTGACTGTGATTTCCTGGGAGATGGAAAACTATACCTTATACAGTTCAGTACATCTATCACCTGGTATGAGATCTTTAAATGTTTCTTGAATTAAGAGAAGCATGGTCTTTGCTTAGCTCTGGCATTTCAGTTCTTTATCCATAGGATAATGTCCAAATTAGAAAATAAAAATCACTTGCAAAATAACAGAAAATGTCTCTGTCTTTTAAACTTCTAAAATATTCAACTAACAACTAACAATTCAACTAACAATTGTATTGGCCATAGAGCTGAAAACTCAAGATGTTTTCATCTTGAAATGTAAACTTACAAAAAAAAAAAAAGAACTCAGAAACTTTTACCTGAAATCTTCTTGGTAGTAAGTTTCCAAGCTTTGACGGCAAGCCACAGTAAAAAAAATTCTACATCTTCACACTTATACACACACATCTATGTATAAGTTCAGCAAAAGTGTCATGAGACAATACTTGCCCTCACTCTGGGTGCAGAATTCCATAAAAAATTTTAATGCGTTTTCAACCCACTAAACTGACTTAACAATCATTAATGAGTCATGACCTGAAGCTGGAAAAACTGCTCAGTTCATCTCAGAAAGGTTTTTTAAAAGGGGGTTGGTGTCTAAGGGAATTGATGTAGGTTTTAGCTTTGAACAGAATATTTTGGATAAGTAACAGAATACTAAGTGGGAATTTTTAAAGCCAGTAGGGCAGTAACCTCAAGTGCAGTAGTCTGAATACTCTTAATTTTTAGCAACTAAGTAATGTGGAAAGGATAGAAAAACTACCTTATAAATAAAACTACACTTACTGTCCTGCTTCAATAAGGTATGTCTTTTATTAGTTTAGATTTCCAAGAGGAACAGTGTGCATTATTAACAAGACCAAGAAAGAATGAAGAAATGCAGAATGTCCAAGATAGCTTCTGACCTAAAAAAGAGCTCCTGAGAATTATCTGGGGATTCCAACTTGCCTCAAACAGAATACCACTAATATCCTCCAGATTGTCTGGCCCAAGCCCTTGCCATCTCAAGAAAATGTTTATATTACAGCTGGGTTCAAATGCAAGGTCAGTTAGCTTTAAGATTTGGGAAACCACCAAGAGCTTTTTAGCTACAGTATAAATCACTGCTAACAAAATTATTAAGTTTCCAATTGACAAAAACAGTTGTACTATGATTCAGTGCCACGATGTTTCCTTAAAATATATGGCAAAAAGATAAGCTTTATTTCAAAAATGTTTTACCTGCAAATCAAAAGGCTTTTCAGGTTGAGCCATATTATGTTAAAGAAGGACAACAATTAACTGTGATTTTTATCTCCCTTCTGCCTTCAAAAACACCAGTTTATGTCAAGTAAACAAGATAAGGCATTTATATTGTACAAATGCAGACTTGTTCTTTAGAAATTGTTTCTGTGAATAATACAGAGTAGACACCAGGAGATTATTTTCTATTTCATTATACGCTACACAAAAATCAATATGACTTTATTGGGGATAAGATGGCTAGGAATGCATTTTATCATTTATATCTCGGAACAAAACGGACAGCATGAAAACCTCAACATTGTAAACAGAGATTGGGATCATGCGATTCCCACAGCATGCATCTGGTGGGGGGCAAACCCAACAAATGACCCAAGTATTACATAGATACATGTGTGTGTGTGTGTGTGTGTGTATGAATATAAGCATATACATGATTTAAATATGTGTATATATTTAGGATAACGTTAATAAATGAACCAACCATCATCAAGTACAAGCAAGGACTAGCAATGCTTACAACGCCTTTCTCTGCACATGTAGGGGAAACGTCACGCAGCACTGCTCTAACTCCAAACCCCGCTGGGTTCTATGTGTGCATCCTCTCTAAATCTTAAGTACAGGCAAGCCTGGATGTATCCCCATTTTACAGGTGAAAACCCTGAGGCTGGGGAAGGCCCTATGACTTGCTCACGTGTACAATTAATCCAAGAAACAGCAGGTCGACGTACTCTGTGGGACAGAAGCAGGACCACTGAGTTCCTGGTGGGGCCGCCCCCCGGCCGCCACACTCAATACCGTCCACCTCGCTGGGGCCGGGCGCATAAGGGACAAACCCCATAAGGAGCCCGTCATCATAAAGCAAGACAATCGGCTCCCCAGCTCCGGATGGAAGCACGGCTTACACCTCACAGGACACCCCTATTATCTCAGCCTCCTTTCACCTCTGAAGCCGAGCCTCCCCGGATGTCCATCCATCGTCACCTGGCTGCTCGCTCCCGTGCGGCTCTCCGGCCCCATCTGCCCCGACTCTGCTCCGGACTCACACCCCGTCATGAGCAGAGTCCCCTGTGGGACCAGGGTCTTCTTCCAAGGCTTCCCCGAGCTTTCTGTGGAATCTCAGGGGACACCGCGCCCATGATGGCCATTTCAACTGGTGCCGTCTTCTCTCCCTGGACCGCATGCCAGATGTCCCCGGTGAGCTGGGTCCCTTCTCCTCATCTTGCTTCCCCACCATCCTCCCCCTCTGCCACGCTCCCCGCGGAGCAACATCACCAGGCAGCATCATGACCGCTTTCTAGAGTGCTCATCTCCGGCCCAAGGAGTTAGGCCTCCTCATTTTGGGGAGATTCTCATCCCCGCTTTATTATCTCCACCTCTATTCAAGTGACCCAAGCAACACCCATGTAATGGTTTCAACGGCTGAACGACAAGAGCGGCACCCCGTGCGCCCCATCCTGGTGGGCTGTTACCTGACTGCGTGGAGCCTCGTCTGTACCCCGACTGTAACCCGAGGACGATGGCGGAGTCTGACCCGCTAGTGATTCACTAGTAACCCCCGCCAACCCTCTCCATCCCTGCTTCCCAGGCCAGCCTCCTCAGACCACACCTGAGGCTCTTGACTCCCCCGCTCCCGCTGCCATCATCACACTCACCTGACCAAACCCCATCCCTGCTTACTTCCCAGGTCCTCACTCACCCCCAGCCTCTAACCAGCTGGCTCCATCTGGACTATCTCTGGACATGGACCCATTTGTGGCAAATGGGCCCCCAGCACTGCCTGGCCTTGCTACACTCCTCCAGCTCTCCCTCTCTCCCATCCGCCTTGGAGAGCGCACCGTGCCTTCACCTGCGTCTTCACACTGCCCTATCTCCCTTCTCCCTCCCTGGTTCTCACTGCCTCTCACTCTGCTGTGTCGCCAGGGGAGCAACCAGCACCTCCTCTTCCCCAGCCAGCTGGTTTGCTCCAAGACTCTGCTCCTCCACTTACGCTCCCTTGCCACCACCAACTGACTTCTCTCCAGCAGATCTTTCCTAGGAGCAAACACTATGCCATCTCCAATCGGAAACACAAAATAAAACTAACATTAGGACCTTCCTTGGGCCTGCCCCCTCCCATGTGTCTGCTGTCCTGTCTACACCCTTTGAAACCCCACTGCTGGCCTTCTCTACTACTCACCTCCCATCTGCTCTTCAAGCTCCTCCAATCAGACTTTCATCCCCACCCCTCCCCACAAACCACTCTAGTCAAGGCCAACAATGGCCTCTGTTCTGCCAAATCCAGTGATCCACTTTCAGTTTTCATCTTAGGTAATTTCTCAGAAGTATTTCCTTTCCAAATGCCTTTTTCCTTATTGGCGTCCGAGTCTTCTCCTCACACCCGCACCCAGTCCATGAGCCGGCCACTCCACCACCTCAACTGCTTCTCCCGCTGCCTGCTAACAGCCTCCTAATCTGACCCCACCTGCTAGTCTCCTAACAGCAGCCAGAGTGATCTCACCAAAGCACAAATGAGATGATGCCCCTCCCTTGATCAAAACTGCCTTTAGATTAGAAGAGATCCAGACTCCTCCATGGGGCTTCCCCAGTGGCTCAGCGGTAGAGAATTCACCTGCAGTGCAGGAGTTGCAGGAGACTCGGGTTTGATCCTGGGTCAGGAAGACGCTCTGCAGGAAGGCATGGCAACCCACTCCTGTATTCTTGTCTGGAGAATCCCATGGACAGAGGAGCCTGGCGGGCTACAGTCCATGAGGTCACAAACAGTCAGACAGGACTGAGCAACTGAGCACACACACAAAGGATACGAAGGAACTAGACTTCAAGGCTCCTATTCTCAATATTTCTGTATAATAATATATGTCAATGTATTTGGAATATATGCAGTTACATTTTGAGTTTTACCAGAAAACTGTCTCATGTAGGGAAAACTGTATTAGAAGACAACAAATGTAAATCATATAACTATGCTACTCAGTGAGCTTCCCAGGTGGCTCAGTGGTGAAGAATCCACCTGTCCCTGCAACTAGACTCCGGAGATGAGGTTTTGATCCCCGAGTCAGGTAGTTCCCTGGGAGGAGGAAATGGCGACTCACTCCAGTATTCTTGCTTGGAAAACCCCATGGACAGAGGAGTCTGGTGGGCAGTCCACGGGGCTGCAAAGAGTCAGATGCAACTCAGCACGTGGGTAAACCCTTCTAGATGGCGGCTTACCAGCCTCTCCACGCTCAGCTCCTACCACCCGCTCCAGGCCCTGCACTGCCACAGGCTACCGCATTATTCTAGAAGGCATGAAGCCCGTCTCTTGTGAGGCCACAACAAGCACCCATGCTGCACCCTCTGCTTGAAATGTTATACCTAAATGCACACGCGGTGGGAGGGGGGACATCCACCGGGACTGTCTGCTCTGATGCCACCCTGACGGCTCCATTCAAAATGCCGCCTCTTCGGATTCCCCGTCCTCACCCTCTTTCCTTCCTTGCTTCATTCTTTTCACAGTATTTACTACTATCTGGTGGTGTTGAGTCCCTCAGTCGTGTCCAATGGACTGTAGCCTGCCAGGCTACAGTCGTAAAGCACTGTAATACCTAATGTTATACCTAAATGCACACGTGGTGGGAGGGGGGACATCCACCGGGACTGTCTGCTCTGATGCCACCCTGACGGCTCCATTCAAAATGCCGCCTCTTTGGATTCCCTGTCCTCACCCTCTTTCCTTCCTTGCTTCATTCTCTGCTGGTGTTGAGTCCCTCAGTCGTGTCCCATGAACTGTAGCCTGCCAGGCTCCTCTGTCCATGAGATTTCCCAGGCAAGAATACTGGTGCAGGTTGCCATTTTCTTTCTCCATACTACTATCTGAAATTCTGTCAAATATCTCTTTAGTTACTTTAGTATAGTCCATCTCACCAACTAAAATGCCGGCAGAACTAGTGCATGAACCTGGTATGCTTTGTTCGCTGATGCACTTCTCTGTGAGTGGAGCACACAGTGGGGACGCAGCGAGTATCCGCTGAGTCGGTGCACTTGGTTAGCAGTCAGGGGGCTGAGAGCGCAGGCTCCTATCATTCGGAAGCCTAAGAGTTTCCTAGGATACAATATACTGCCTGTATTTCTCAAGAAAATTAGACAAACAAGTATAAACCCAATTCACTTACTTTTTGTCATTCAACTTACTTCAGAACTATGTATTATGTTTTAAGATACAGGATATGTCTCAAATAGTAAACAAAATAGAAAGCAGGAGTTTTGAAAAACAGAAAACTATACACACTCGTGAGTTGGTTTAAAACTACGAAATACATGACAGTTTGAATGTATAAACACAAGAGTAAAACTGAATTTTTAAAAGATTCCTTTAACTGCAGTTAAACTTAGATTCACAAATTAAATTAGCATACTGTAAAATCTCACCTGATATGAAAGACATGCCTTTCACCAGCTCAGCTGGCTTACAGGTTACTTTAAATAGAAAATTATGTAACAGACATAGTGTTCATTATTAAAACAAACTACCTAAACTGAGATACATGTAGATATATCAACAGATATACTTAGATTTTCAGAATTAATCCAGTTCTCATATTCTTTAATTAATGTCTTCTTTTTATTGCATTTTATAGCTACAGTCCACGTATGAAACTGATGGGCTGAAGCTGAGTGATGGTTCCGTGAAGTTAATTAATTACACTATTCTACTTGAAACTTCCCATAACGAAAACCTTTTTAAAGTTTTTGAGTATTCCACACTTAGTTTCTGTGTGTATGCAACTGAAAAACATGGTCAAGATTGGAATATCTACTTTAATTATCTGAAGAAAAAGACATCATGGAATAATCCATCAACAGAGGAAACTTTAATAGCTGGGTGACCGAGAGCCAGGTTTCTATTCTGTGTGGTGCTTTAACAAGTACCTACTGGGGAGTGTCCAGACCAAATACTTCGGGGTTAAGTGAAAGGACTCCACTGGGACGATTTACGAACTAGTCACTCACTCTGACACAGCAGTACTCAGACACTCAACGAGACCGGGGCTTCAAAAGCTACGCCGCATTCCTAACTCAGGGTGACACAGAACTTTGGAAACCTAAAAAGTCGTCATCCTAAACCCTAACAGGAACTCACGGGTGGACAGTGCGAGCAACTGTGGCCTTTCCTGGCACGGGAGCTCAATGTGCTCTGATCTTCCAGTCTTCAAGGAAAGAGCCAAAAAAAAGTTACGTGGTATGGAAAAAATTATCCAATTTAAAAATGTTGGCAACAAAAGAAAAGAACTTTTAAACATTTTTTAAACATACGTGTAAGTCCACCTAAACACATCTGTGGGATGAATGAAAATTATGCCCCACTTAAGAAAGTACGCATTATTCCTGGTTTGAACTTACAGATGGTATATTTTTAAAATTCTGACCTGGCTCATGATTCCACATAAAAACAGATATTTAAATTTGGGTCAGAATCCACCAAATTATTCCTAGCTCTTGGTTAGTAGTTAGGTTAATGTTCCTGAAAAGTCATTTTAACTTAATCCTCAGAGTTATTATACTCAGAGACATGCTTAAAATTCACAAAGTATGGCAGTAATTTCAAAATTCCTGATATTTAGGAATTTTTATGCTGCAGTAGTTACTACTACCTATTTGTAGCACGTCATACTATGCAATATATATTTTGTATTAGATACATTCTGCCAAGTAAAGCAGAAAAAATTCAGTGGGTACAAACTAAATGCTCAGCATCAGGAGGAGATGAGGGCCCTGGGGGCTCAATGGAATGATTACCATCACAGAGTGCAATGGGCACAGGCTCTAGTGTCCTAAAGGTACTGTGACTTAGTCACTCAGTCGTGTCTGACTCTCGTGACCCCATGGACTGTAGCCCGCCAGGCTCCTCTGTCCATGGGACTGCCCAGGCAAGAACACTGGAGTGAGTTGCCATTTCCTTCTTCAGGGGATCTTTCTGATTCAAGGATCAAACCCGGTCTCCTACGTTGGCAGGTGGATTCTTTACCACTGAGCCACCAGGGAAGCCCAGTGTCATAAAGACCTGGCTTCAAATCCTGCCTCTGCTGATTCCCAGTTGATTCCTCTTCTCAAATGAGGACATCCTCGCCTGCTTTGCAGTGGTAATTCTCTTTACTGTTAAGAGAATTAAATGTGACCCAATAAAGCACCTGGCATATGCTAGAGTATTAAATCACACTAGTTTCCTTTTGCCCTAAATTTGCAGTCATCAACCACAAATATTTCTAAAATTTAATTCATCACCCTTTCTATATAACTGGACTGTCATCCCATCTCATTTCCCATAATTTTAATCATTTTAAAATTTCATTTGTTAGCCAATGCAGCAGTTTATCCAATGACACAGAACACTGAAGGCCAGGGAAGCTCCTGGTGGAACCAGAGCTTTTCACTTACCATCTGCGGCTGTTCATTTGTGGCTCCAAGGGGTGGGAAGTAATGGGGGGACCAAGTCCTGAAAGTGGGACACAGTTCTACCCACAGGCTTTTTGTAAGCTACCTTCAACTCCTGAGTAGGACCAGAAGTTCTCAAACCTCAGCATGTAATCAGAACACTTTTAAAAAGCACAGATCCTGGGCTCCCAAGAGATTCTGGTTCAGTAGGTCTGGAAGGAGGCCCTTGAACTTGAACTTCTAAAAAGCTCCAGATGATGCTGCTACTGCTGGCAGGTGGACCAGGCTTTGTCTAGACCACCTGACATTCCAGACAACAGGCATCTGAGGAAGAGGGGAGGCCACAGCCATGGCTAAGCACTGACACATCTGCTCAGATTCAAGGCAAGTGACGTAAAAATGTAACCTCAAAGCACAGGCCTCAGCTGTGGTTCCCCAACCCCAGCACCAGTAGCACTGTGAACTTGTTAGAAACAAAAATTCTTGGGCCCGTCCCAGAGCCACTCACTCATAAACTCTGGGGTTAGCCCCCAGAAATCTGAGCTTTAATAGGTCTTCTAAGTGATTCCGACCTAAAGTGGAAGAACCCCTGCTCTATTCAGTTCCCCATAACCACTTCCAACAGAATACTTCCAAGTTCATCCTTCTTACATTTCAGGTTTCCATGTCAGCGTTCGCAGAAGAAAGGGTCCTGTGATTTGAACAATGTTTGATATTCGCTTCCGTCTCATTCTGTGCTCCGTGACTCTGGAAGCACAGGGAGGCCTGGATGCTTCATGGCTATTTTCCTTCGGTAGCTCTTGGCAATGCAGAAGTAGAAAAGAAGGTCGACGTGAATTTGGGGATGAAGACAATGGTGGTGTACAGATGACATTTATCAAGTACTACTCTAAAAGACCTTTTCATTTATGAACCCATTTAATTTTCATGGCCACCCTGTGAAATAGCTATTGTGAGAATTTAGAGTATTGAAAGCTACCAACACTTAAAAACCAGGACATTTCTGGTTTCTGTTTTTAAAACTGAAAAATTTGGTGATGCAGGGCTTGCATTCCTGCCTGAGGATAATCAGCAAGGCTGAGCAGTGGCTGCCCGCTGTCTTTAACAGGAAAGGCACCCTGGGGTTCAAAGGTCCTGCCCCCCACCCACAGGCTCCTTCCCCAAGTTCTCAACTCCTGGTCTGGAAAGGCAGGAGTCTGTGGCACCTGCTTTGGGGAAAAAAGGTATATTGCTATGTAGAGGTGATTGGGATGGCGAAGCAAAGGGAAGAGTGGAATTAAGGCTGGAAACGGGGAAAGGCTTTGACAGGGACTCACCTACACGTGCGGGCACAGGGCAAATCCCAGATGATGCTGGCTCACTGGCATTGCTAAGCCCCAACTATCTGCTGAGCCCTCGCCTTCTAGCAGCTCCTCCTCCAACTTTTGATTACAACAAAGCTCACTTCACCAGCTCCCTCCCTGCAATCTTTTCCAGCTTCAATCCAACCTCTGCTCTGCCTTCAGAGCGCTCTTTCTAAAACACAAATCTCATCATTTTGCCTTCTTGCCCAAAACCCTTCACGGCTCCACACTGTTACAACATCTGCTTTCACACTAAGACACGGAACCGTCTCTGTGATGAGACAGTGTACCGGGGAGATAAATGTATTAAAAGGATGCATGTGGAACAGCTCTAATTGTCCCTTACAACTTCATTCTCACCTTCCTCCCGGGCACCTGCAGTGGTCCAGCTGGAGATGCCACCTCGCAACCTCTGGGGAAGCCGGGTGGAGGGGAGGGCTGAGTGGTGTGAATGGCTGGGTGGTACCGTCAGGGTCACTGCCGAGTTAAAGCAACCCTGCTGGACTCGGGGACACCCAGAGGGCAGTGACCCAGCTTCCCCTGCCTTGTGGACTGGGGCACTTCTCCTAGGAGATGACCCAGTGACACGGTGGCAAGAACCCAAGTTCTCCAAGGATTTCGGGGAAGACAGCTGTCCTGTGGGCCTAGATGAGCCACGCTGGGAGCGGGGGAGACTGAACTCCTGTCTTATTTAAGCCACTGTTTATTTGGCCTTTTTATGACTGCAGCTTTTAATGAATACAATTTGATATGTGTTTTTTTTCTAATGTAGACTTTCAACCATTTTAGAAAACAAGTCAATGATAAACTCAAGGTCCTAGGTTCTAAAAAAAATATTCTATGATCCCCAAAGTTAGAAAACACTAATACAACCCACCCGTATACCCAAACTCACATAAATAATTAACCTGCTGAATATTCTGGAAAAGGAAACGGAGTTGGTAGAAGAAAGATACTCACAGGGTTTCCTTCCCAGCTAGGAGTTAGGCTGACTGCTATTTATTTTCTGATTTTAAAACATAAAGCAAAGCAAAATCCAACCACATGGAGCAAGTGTGGGGAGCAGAAAAGCAGAATTCCCTCCCTGCAGAGAGGCAGAGGGAGACCTGGCAGCTGCCTCAAACAGGAGCTCTGGAAGAGAGTAGGCAGCTCCAGGAGCTCACTGCATTCCCCCCTGAGGCACAATCAGTTCATAAAAGCCAACACACAGGATAAGACACTACAGAGTTATACTACAAACTGTCCACCTGACTTGGGGAAAACCATTTCATTTTTTCTTTTTACCTGTGGTTCAGCTGAGTCAGTATTTCCCAAACTTCTGGTACTTGTACATTACCTTTTTAATTCTTCTGTAGTATTGGTATGACACGTGAATTACCATCCCTTTATTTCTCTCAAAATTTGGCTAATGTTTGACTTGTGTGTGTGCTCAGTTGTGTCCGACTCTTTGTGACCCCACGGACTGTAACCTACCAGGCTCTTCTATCCACGGGACTCTCCAGGCAAGAATACTGGAGTGAGTGGGTTGTCATTCCCTTCTTCAGCAGATCTTCTGACCCAGGGGTGGAACCTGCATCTCTCACGTCTCCTGCATTGGCAGGAGGATTCTTTACCAGTAGTGCCCGAACTTATGTACCCATTTTATCCTTTTTATAAACAATAACACCTGTGAAATCACCCAATCCTGTGTTAATTATATTCTTGTGAAGTGAAGTGAAGTCGCTCAGTCGTGTCTGACTCTTTGTGACCCTGTGGACTGTAGCCTACCAGGCTCCTCCGTCCATGAGATTCTCCAGGCAATAACACTGGAGTGGGTTGCCATTTCCTTCTCCAGGGAAGAATGGCAATACTACTATTTTTGTAGTATACGTTAAAATACAAAAAATAAACCTAAACATTCATTTGTCACCTGACATCACCTCACTTGCCAGCAGAGATGTACACACACACTCTGAAGCGCTGGATTCAGGCAATCTCAGGAACATGGTAACTGTCCTCTAAATGGGGTCCCAGCAACAGATCTCGGAAGGACCCTGGGCCTCCTGGTGTCCCGAGCACTAAGGCGACAGCACAACAGCCAGAGATGTGGACACGCCTCCCACTGCTTTATCCCCAGAGCTTTCACATGCGCTGGTACCCCCGTGTGCCAGAGCCTGGGTTCGGAGCACAAAGACTCCGAACAGCTACTCAAGCTATTCGAGTCTACAGAAGGCTAAGACGGTTGGCCCAAGGAGCACTTTTCTGCCCAGAGACAGTCACCTAAATTCTAGCCCAAGATGCATGGGAGAAAAGCCCAGAGGCGCAGAAAGGCTGGATGGCACATGAGCAGTGTCAGATCTGAAACACGCTGTCAGGCTGGAGGTGCAAACAGCTACAAGAGATCAACAGAAGAATACGATGTCCTCGTCGGTGCCACCCTGGTTCCACACGGCAAATCAACAGCAACGCAGCAGAAATCTTTAGGTTTTCCCAAAACAGCCACCTTCCTAAATCCTTCAACATTTTACTGGTTTTTTCAAAGTTTACCTCTGAAAGGAGAAGGGAGCTTCAGAGTGGTAATCTTAATGGGCAAACATCAAGTTCTCCCATTGACCAGGAATCATGTAGCTGTGGTTAAACTTGTCTCTGACAGCTCTGTCAGAAAGGATATCGACTGAACCAGGTCTGCTCTCTTTAAACGTGGGCATTATTAGATGTTGTGTGTGTTCCACCTCTGGGTTATGTGCCTGTGATAGAGAGGAATGTTACCACCCAATATGCAAATTAAAGACAAGACACTGAAACAGTAACTTCAGAAGGAAAAGTTGAAGGAGAGTTGAGTGGAAAGAGGAATTAGACAAAAGAAGAAAGGCAACGCAAGTACTTACTTTCCAAAAAAAAAAAAATTAATGTAACTGTTACCAGCCTTAGTTGATCAGGTGGAAAATTTTTTCATGCTATGACATGTTTGGAATGTTCTAATATGAAATACTAATTTAGGAATTTTTCTGATTATTCCCAATAGATCTGACAGGTTAACTCTGTTAGACACTAAACACTCAAAATAACTGGGCTCCAGGCACACGGCACAGTGAAGCTAACATATAACCATAGCCCCTGAATGCACAGATTATGGGAAAGAAGCTGACGAGCCAGTGATACCCTCCATCTGAACAGCTACTCGCAACACTGTTTTCCACTCAAGCCCGATTTCAAAGGAAAGTCGTTCTCAATGGTTGGCTGGTCAAAAACAACATTAAGTAGCAAGCACTAAAAAGTTAATTGAATGTTTGCCAGAAAGAGTATGGCTCGTTTTTTATGCTGGATAATTAATTTCTTTGTTTTTATAAGAATTTTAAAGAGTGACCAACATGCACCCCGTGGGTAATTAACTTCACTCAAACAGACTTCTCACTTTTGTGGCATGGACTATGCATCAGTGTGGCAACACTCCAAGGATGGTTTTGTTTCAAAATTTTGCGTCTTCTAGTATTTTTTCTCCTTTACCTTAAGGCTATACATTTGGTGTAGTATTCAGACTCCACTACAAATAGCTTTAATAATATCACTGACAGTACACGCCTAAGTAAATCCCCATAAAGAAAACAAGTTTTAGAATATGAGGCATTCTTAAGTAAATTATAATCAAATGTAACAATCTTAGTAACTTTAAATGTGCAAGCCAAAAATTCATTTGGGGATGATTGGTCTGGGTCTTAAAAAAAAAAAAAAGTGAACATCTGGAAAGTTTCCATAAGCCTGCTGAAAGAAATTATAAATATTTATATACACTACTACTTTATGAAGCATGACTTTAAGAAATCATTTTAAAGATTAACAGGGCATCCTAAATGTGAATTATTTTGTGATGAATTTGCTGTGATTTAAAAAATTATGATTTCTTCCTAACTGAAGATAAAATTCACATGCTCCCAATCAAAATCTTTTTTTTGTTAATATTAATTCTGAAGAAAAAAAGAACTTCTGTAAAAACAGAATAAGTTAAAAACAAACAAGACCCTACGACAAGTAGATGTACTTTTCCTATGAAATCTCCCTAAAAATTGGGGTCACTGCTTCTTAAATACATCCTATGCATGACCATTTCTACAAAAATCTTTTTCTGTTGTAGTAACTCCAAGGACTTGAACCATTTCATAAGTGTCTATTTTCTGAGACGGAATCTCAGCGGACACAGCACACGTTTTCAGGTGCCAGCGCTGTAATGTTTGTGCCTGTTTCCTGGTTCCTCTTGAGAGTCACACAAGAGCAGTTGGCTGACCACCTTGCTGTTCAGCCATCCGGGTGGTTGCATATAAAACAGTCATCCATCTTATCTGTAACACCCTAGCTCCCCAAATCAATCAAAACCCCTAGAAATGATGCAGTATTCTAGGTATTTCGTCACTCACATGACTGTGAGACAAAAACCTCTATTAAAAGTGTAATCCATCAACACCTGTATATGAAGCTATTGGACTCTTCATGTTTTCTGGGCTTTTTTTTTTTTTCCTTTTAAAGCTTAGAAGGCTTACTTTAGCCATTAGAAATAATGCGGGGAACAGGAAGAAGTGGCTAAAAAGAGTGCAGAGATGATTAGCCAAGTTACCCTATCGGTGGATTTTTTACTCTGGCATCCCCCATGGCTCAGGAGTAAAGAATCTGTCTGCCCACGCAGGAGATGTGGGTCAGATTCCTGGGTCGGGAAGATCCCCTGAGAAGGAAATGGCAACCCACTCCAGTATTCTTGCCTGGAGAATCCCCATGGACAGAGGAGCCTGGTGGGCTACAGTACATAGGGTCGCAAAGAGTAGGAACAACTTAGTGATGAAACAAGGATAAACTTAACACCATTATGCAAATACTATCTACTCCTCTCCAAAATATTCCAACAGACAATTAATGGGGAGGCAAACAAAGAAGCAGTGATGTAAGTAGATGCTAGTTTTTATGTCAATTGAAGAAAATGAATGGAAAAGGCAACCCTAATTATAGGTACTTTTCTTTTAAGATTACCAAAACCCCATCTAAAAAGACATGATACAAATGACCTTACCTACAAACAGAAACAGAATCACAGACTTACGAGAATGAGCTTATGGCTGCTGGGGAGTGGGAAGGGATGGAGGGAAAGGATAGTTAGGGAGTTTGGGATGGACATGTACACACTCCTATCTTTAAAATGTATAACCAACAAGGACCTCTTGTGCAGCACATGGAACTCTGCTCAGTGTTATGTGGCAGCCTGGATGGGAGGGTAGCTTAGGGGAGAATGGATCTACGAATATGTATGGCTCGGTGCCTTAGCTGTCCACGTGAAACTATCACAACATTGTTAAACAGCTACACTCCCATACAAAATAAAAAGTTTAAAATAAAATAACTAAAATTCCACAATCTGCCGGCAGGGGGAGGATCACTGTTAATACAATTAGGGTTTTCATTTTCTTTTACTATTTTCTACACGTATTTAACTGAAATATCATACTAAGGAGTTTGCACACTATTTTTACTTAACATTACAGCCCAGAGCATGTTCCTACCATGGATGTCTAGTTCTCCCTCCATTTTTTCTCTCTGTTTCTTAGTGTTCAACATCAGCAGAACTGGGGAGCATCCTGAGGCCACAGACTGCCCCTCCGGTCTGGCTCCCCAGCATTAGCACACTACTGCACATGGAACAGACATTTACCTTTGTTGGCTTAGAAAGGAACCACGCTGTAACCTGGTCCTCTGTGATGAAAAACTGAGCTTGATAGTCGAAGCAAGATCAACACTCATGACTGAACAGTCAAAGGGAGAATCTCTGAATCAAGATGGAAAAGTTAAAGAGGGATTCATTTTTGTCCATATCCAATTCTCCTGCCCCCACCAAAGGTATTAAAATCATAGATTAATTTGACATATTTATACTGAGCGACTGAACTGAACTGATACTAATTGTTGCTGTTGTTCAGCCACTGAGTTGTGTCTGACTCTTTCGGACCCCACGGACTGCAGTACACCAGGCTCCTCTGTCCTCCGCTATCTCCCAGAGTTTGCTCAAACTCCTGTCCATTGAATCGGTGATGCCATCCAACCATCTCATCGTCTGTCCCCTCCTCCTCCTGCCCTCAATCTTTCCCAGCTTCAGGGTCTTTTCCAGAGAGTCGAATCTTTGCATCAGATGGCCAAAGTACTAGAGCTTCAGCACCAGTCCTTCCAGTGAATATTCAGGGTTGATTTCCTTTAGGATTGATTGGTTTGATCTCCTTGCTATCCAAGGGACGCTCATTAGGCTCAATAAACATTAACTGACTGAATAAATGAATAGAAAACAGGTTTCCAAGAAATGAACTCCACTGTAAAACACTGACCAACAGCAAACCGTGTCTCCACGGCCACAAGTTCAGTGTTCACGGCCCATCCAGGGACCAGCACACCGCTCCTGCTAGGGAGACAGGACACCTCTTCTCCCACATCCAACACCAGGCAGCGCTGAGATGCAACACACAGGCAACAACGACCTGGTTGTTTTTGTTTTTCTGTCTTGTCATTTTCTACTTTTCTACCATTTTCTACCTCTGTGGCTGTTTTCTTCTTCTTTGCTCTTATGATCAAATACATTCCTTGAGGGCTAAGGCCTCTAAGGACAGTAGGGACACTATTTACAACACTGAACAGTGTATATTGGTTAGGTGAAGAAGAAGTTTGTGAGATATGCAACATTCCCAAGTCAAATATCGAGAGTAATCACAGCTGTGGATTGCATTTCACTGCCTTCATTAGAACAGCTAATCATCCATTGAGAGTTTACAAGACAACATAAAAATGGAAAAGGGAAAGGATGATTTTAGGCCTAGTAAAATTAACTGTGCAATTCCTTTGGTAATACAGGCGAGGAGATTATGGCTGGAGAGAAGATATGTATTTTGAGCTTAGTACCTACTCTGCTGGCAATAGCATTCAGTTACAGATAGAGGAAGACTAACCCTTGCTTTCTTCTGTTTTTCTTCAAGGGTTCCTTTGAGAAGGATGATTAGAGAGATATGGCGTATACAGAAATATTAAAAGAGGTGATATTTTAATTATGAGAATGAATTTATATAAGAAAACTCCTATTAAGGAGTAACACTATCTGATAAAAAGTTGACCTGGGCAAAAGAGAGGTAGGAAACCGAAGCTGGACGAGGAGGAGGTGGAGATAACCTTGTACACACACATCAGATAGGCTGGATCTGATGCTGGAAGTCAGGGCATCGATGAGAAGGAAATGGCAGCAACTGGAGCAGAAGATGACCAGGAAAGAAGTGGCCACGGGAGTGAGAAAGAAGTGACAAATGCAATCAATGATATGAAGGGAAACAAGCAGCTGAGGCACAAAAGCCAGATGAGATACCAAAGCACAGAGGAAGGTACCTGAGAAGGTGAAAGTTCGGTCTAGTAAAGCCAGGTCCTGGCTCTGCAGGGGTTCTGATGGGTCACCTCACAGGACAGCCTGCAGCAGCCCACACACCATGTGGCTCCTCCCTGCTTCTCACGTTTATCAGGTCTTAAAGAGCACAGACCCTTCAAGTGACAAATTCAAAGCTATAGATAAAACACTTCTCCCCATGGAAGTGAAGGATTAATCACTCAGTCGTGTCTGACTCTTTGTGACCCTATGGCCTGTAGTCCACCAGGCTCCTCTGTCCATGGGATTCTCCAGGCAAGAACACTGGACTGGGTTGTCATTTCCTTCTCCAGGGGAATCTTCCTGGCCCAGGGGTCGAGTCTCCTGCATTGCAGGCAGATTCTTTACCATCTGAGCCACCTTCAGTGTTAAGCAACAAAACTTTCTTTCTGTAATTTAGGCCTTGACGGTTTTCTCTGAAAGTAATTAGTAACTTTCTCAATATACATCTCAAGTGCTCCAAGACTGTATTTTAAAGCCTATTCATAAAATAAAATTTAATATATTGAAATAATATAATGAAGAATTATTTCCATTTTAGCTTCTTAGACGTTTCAAAGAAAAGATGGGTAACTGACCAACCAAAGGATCACCCAACAGACACACAGGCTGTTGGGATTCTTCTCAAAAGAACCTAAATTTTATAGCAGAACTGATAATTACAGGTGAAAATTTTTTTGTTTTAATAATCTGACAATATATTCTATTTTACCATGTTAAGATTTAATACGGAGAAGGCAGTGGCACCCCACTCCAGTACTCTTGCCTGGAAAATCCCATGGACGGAGGAGCCTGGTAGGCTGCAGTCCACGGGGTTGCTAAGTCGGACAGGACTGAGCGACTTCACTTTGACTTTTCACTTTCATGCATTGGAGGAAGAAATGGCAACCCACTCCAGTGTTCTTGCCTGGAGAATCCCATGGACAGAGGAGCCTGGTGGTCTGCCATCTATGGGGTGGCACAGAGTCAGACACGACTGAAGCGACTTAGCAGCAGCAGCAGCAAGATTTAATATTTTAACATAGTTTTAAAAATTATGAAATATTTTGTGCTTTTAAAAAAACATCACTTTTTATTGTAGCTAAAGAAAAACTAAAGCAATTAAGTTTTCTTCTGCCTTTTTCATCTTATTTTATATTTGTAAATTTTTTGCAATCAAAATAGAATAAAGAAGAGAGTCCCATGGACGGAGGAGCCTGGTAGGCTGCAGTCCATGGGGTCGCTGGGAGTCAGACACGGCTGGGTGACTTCACTTTCACTTTTCACTTCTGTGCACTGGAGAAGGAAATGGCAACCCACTCCAGTGTTCTTGCCTGGAGAATCCCAGGGACAGGGGAGCCTGGTGGGCTGCCGCCTATGGGGTCGCACAGAGTCGGACACGACTGAAGCAACTTAGCAGCAGCAGCAGAATAAAGAAAAGAAAATTAACGGTGTTTTCTTATAAAAGTGGTATCTGAAAAATGAGTGAAAAGTCCAAGTTGAAAACTCAGGAGCTGATACACAGTGTCTGTACTACAGATGCTTACAGACAGAATATGCTGAATTTGATTATTGATATATTTAGTTCAGCTCAATTAATTAGTTCTTAGCCAAGCAAGCCCTTACAAAATACATTAAGGTCCACAGAAAACCCAAAACTCTTCCAGAGAAAAGGGACAAAATAAGCATTTACAATGTATATCTGAATTTTGTTAATAAATAAAGTTGTATACATGGAAATTGCTTAATAAATATTTAATGACTGAATGATTAAACATCCAGGTTTTGAAATTAAGTTGTTAAAAGATGAAAATCTCTTTGTTAATATGAAAATTGGTTATAAATTAACTATCAGCAAAAGTCATTCACTGTTACAATTTATACGCATACTGTAAGACCACATAACACCATTGTGCTTGAGTTAACAAGCAAAGTAGCTATTCCATTTATATTGGCAATGTTCCACAAACAACAGAGCTAAGTCCAGCAGATACAACATTTTCAAAATGCATGTAAACTATTTAGATGAATTCTTTCTGCTGACAGTCCCCAGGGAGAAAAGAGAAAATGATGTGTTTTACCCTAAGAGCTCAAAGCCCTCTTGGGAGGTAATTCAATTGAAATTTTACATTCAGTCTAGCCAGGCAGTGATAAACAGATGCTTGAATTAGCTGCCATATACCATAATCAAATATCTTAAGGAGAAAACTTTCTAACAAAAATACAGAGAAGAGGGTGAAGAGGGAAAAAAGAGGGGAAGAAAATATTTTTTTAAGCTTACTGCTATTTTTAGGGAAAAAAAATTGTTTTTCTAACTACTTCTGTAAGTAGTATACCATAAGAATCAACAATGCCTTTCAATACATTTACTGGTTAGTTCACAGCATGGGGCACTTAGCTCACAGATAATCAGAAATAACTAAACTTATACTAAGTTTTTTGAAATTGATATAATTTGCTGATTTTTTAATCGTTACGTATACAAAATGTAATCTGTATCTGTGTCTTTTACAATAAGCATCTTCCGATCTTGGCTGAAAATAACTTGGGGTACAAATAATAAATAAATAAATGATGAAAGCTTAAAATTCATTCAAAAAATTACTCCCATGTATCAAAATAGGCAAAACCATAAAAGCGGCTAAAAAAGCACAAATTGTGACCAGCAACCAACCAAAGAAAGATCACTCCATCCATATCAAAAGTCTTCAACCTTCATTTAAGTGACTCACTAGATTAACTAATGCTCTTCATTTTTTTCTCTAAACTGTATCCGCTGACACTCCCACTCTGCAGAGAGCACGCATCGAGTGAAGCCTGGAGCTACTCTCCACCAGTCACTTACAATATTTACAAATATTAGCCCCCACTAGCTGACCTATGTGTTTATCAAAATCAGTTGTGCTGTTCTCAAACTAGTGCCTGCCAGTTATACTTGTTATTGCAGCTAGGTTACTTAATTAAATATTAACCAAGGAGATATGAATGCAAAAAAGTGACTTGTTTCTAATGAAAATTAAATCAAAATGGTTCAGAAAGACTCAATATAGACTCACCACTGGAGGGGAAATGTCTGTTGATTTAAGTGCGGGCAGAGATTTAAAAAATAAACTGGAAGGATTAGAAGTTAAAAATCTAGATGGATTCTACACAGATTACTTTGTAAGTTTTAAAAGTTCTAACTTCAGTTTAAAGAAAGTGACAGTGGAGATCACAGATGATGTACCAGAGGGGGTCTGATGCACAAAAAGACATGTTAAATTCCAACCAGAAAACCAACAGTCGATGAGCCTTGACCCCCACTGAGAGAGACAGGTATATGTCTCAGCTGAATATCGAGTGCTAAGGTTCTCACGTGTCAATCTTGTCTTTTAAACAATTCTCCGCTTTGACTTCTTTTCTGTGATGAACTGACCAACTGAGGTCTGATAAGAGCTTCTCTAGGCTCAGCTGGGACCAGGAGCGCAGACACAGAAGCTCGCTTGCAAGCGATAAGGGACCAGCACAGACACGGGGACGGGTGCTCCCAGCTCCCAGCCAAGGCCTGGCCAGCAAGGAGAGGTCAAAGAGAACTTGAAAGGGGTTAAATCCTAAAAAGGATATAGAAGTTCAGCAGGCAGATAGGCAGAGGAGGAGGTCTCTGAAGCAGAAGAAACCAAGGCGGGCAGGTGAGAGACCCCCGAGCATTGCAGGCTGGCAAGTAAAGGGCAGAGGAGGGGTGCAGAGAGCGAGGCTGGTCCTACCTGCCGTGGACAAGCCTGTGATTTTTATCAGGAAGGCAAAATAATCTGAAGAACTGTAAGTAGAGCAGTAACTAGATCTCTGTTACAGAAATACTGCTCAGGCCCAGTATGGGGGACAGAGGAAGCAGGAAGGGTAACTGCGAAATCAGAACCCTTGGGGTCAGAGAGGAATGTGGACTTAATGTTGAGGAGGCGGAACTGATAAGAATTCAAGAGAGAGAGGTGATGAGAACAGTGAAAAAAAAAGTCAGAGGACCCCACAGGCATCTACCAGGGGAATGAGATAGAAGATGGTGGCCCTTGAAGCATGGACATGTGGGGAGACCCAGAAAGAAGGGGTGTGCTCCTTGGCCTGGAGGAAGTTAAAGAAGGGCTTTAAATGTCTGTCTTAAAATGGAAGAGATCTGAGCGTGTCTGCAGGCAGGGGAAGCAGGGTGAGAAGGAGCTGGAAACACGAGGTGATGAGATGCAGAGCAATGGACCCAACGCTGGCCAGGTGGGCCAGTTCACCCCAACAGCAGGGGCATTCTACAATAGAGACTCGGGGGCCTAGAAACCTCTAGTTTAAAAAGCTCCCCAAGTTATTCTGTTGTTGCTCTGTGGAATGGAGCTGGAACCACTGGCCGAGAGCTTGCATGAAAGACTTCAACGCTCTGTTTTCAACTCAATCATTTCCTCTGGCATTCTGTTTTAAATGGCCAATTAAAATTACAAAGAATCTTAATAACCTAAAGGTACAATCAAGTATCTTCCTCTCTAATCCTTAACTCTGCGTTTATCACCCCCAATTCTAGGGTGGACTGAAAAGCCTTTCTTGAGGTTTCTTCTCAGGCTTCAGATGATTCAGCATCAAAACACTCCCGGGGTTCTTATCTGTTTCAGTCCCAGGCAGTCAATTCATCTTCCTAAACAGTTCACAGTCATCGCCAGGAAAAGTCTTAGGTTGCATTTTCATCTGCTCTGCTCTTTGATCCTCCTGCTTCCTTTCCGTATGAGCAGCAGAAGTGGGGAAAGAAAAAAGAAAAGAGAGAGACGGGAAGAGGAAGAAGAGCTATACACGCAGTCTTTTCACCATGAAGAGAAAGCCTTTCTTGACTCTGTGCGATCACAAAAAGTTCTCTCCACACCCGCCACAATTTGTAAGTGCAGTTCCACGCCGGCCTCGGAGCTGCACTGCCTGACACAGGACAGCACGTCCCAGGGGACCTTCATTTTTCCAGCACCCCCTTCACAGCGGGAGCTGTCCAGAAACGGCTTTAGACCCTGTTCCCCTTACCATTTCCTCCACCAGCTTGTCTTCCTGACACGAAAGAGAACGTTTCAGGCAAAATTTAAAGACACTCCTAAAGAAGGTATTTAAAATAATTTCAATGTGAGATGACTCCGGTCTGTATATTATTTTCCTATTCATGTCAGGAATGCAAGTTTCGCTTCCTGTTTAAGACTGACAGAAGTTACCTGAGAGCAGAGAGCAGGCTGTAAGTGTTGGAAGTACAGAGAATACTGGGAGTAAAATGGGGATGAACACTTTCTGGCTGTCTGCTGTGTGCTACAGTGGAGATGTGAGGCCTCGTTTCGCTTTTATGGCCACCCCGTGAGACCCGATGACCCTCATCTTGCTGATAAGGAAACAAGTTCACAGGGGTTGAGAGAGAGTCATCCAGCTACTGAGGGGCCAGGTCAGGATTCTCGTAGACCTCTCCAAGTGCCAAGCCCACACTTTTCTTTGGTTATGACATATGGTGAGGAAATATTTATTTTCAGGATAAAACAAAAATTAACAGGATTCTATGGAAGGTTGTGATAAAGGAAAGAGGCAAGAGAAAGAAAAGAATCCACTTGAGAAACAGAAGAGAGACCAGAGCTCCAGGTGACGCCAAGACCCCAGGATCTGGGGAGGGAAGAGGACAGCGTCGGGTGGGAAGGACGGTTGGTCGCATGGAAAGTGGCTGACTTGTCCCAAAGCGCCAACACGCAGAAGATCTGGCCTAGAAAGGATTTTTCAAAGCTAAAAGCCCGATGACAGGTCATCAAATACAACCACCAGAGGCAGTGCCCATGAAGCTCAAAGAGCCTCCCCGTGGCTGCTAAGCAATAACCCTCCAGCCCCTCCAAAGAACTTCTGAACACAAACTCTTGACTATATACCTTCAAACAAAATATTAAACAAGTGAAGTAATTGTGAATAAAAATTGAAATCTAGTTAGGAGGACTGTTTTTCATATAGCTGTGCTAAGTCACTCAGTTGCATCTGACTCTTTGCCACCCCATGGACTGTAGCCCACCAGGCTCCTCTGTCCATGGAATTTTCCAGGCAAGAATACTGGAGAGGGTTGCCATTTCCTCCTCCAGGGGATCTTCCCGACCCAAGAATTGAACCCAGGTCTCCTGCATTGCAGGCAGATTCTTTACCAACTGAGCTATGAGGGAAGTCCTCCGAGAATGATGGGAACACATTAAAGAACACCAAGGCAGCTTGAGGGGCTTGCATGGGCCAAACCAAGGAAGATTTAAGCACCAAAACAAATAACCACTGACTAAAATAGAAATTCACAAGTGTACACTGATATAAATACATGAATAAATAAGTGGGAAAGAAGGAAAAATCTCCCTTAGCATAGAATGCCAACTAATAAATGTAGAAGGATGGATTAGAAATTTACCACCCAGCAACTCTGACGGTAATAACTGGTCCGGGTGAAAATCATCAGTGGGCACTAGAAGTGGTGGATAGAATATCTGCATCATCTCAAAGCATCTCCCCACAAGAGTGTTAGCAACAACAGAGAAAAAATTAATAACTTGACAGTGGAGAGACCTGGAAAACCAAAATGGAATCAACACTGCTGGGCTCTTCACACGGCCCACAAGAAGAACACAGCACTACTTCCATGGGATTCTGGACAAAAACACATCACTGGAACCTCATAAGGAAACCGTGATTCCTAGCTGGATGCTGGACCACACATTCTCCTTTCGTTTTGCTACAGGGGATAGTGCTGGGACAAGTGATATAATTTGAACATATGGCCTATAAATCAGATGATATCATTATATCAATGTTAATTTCCAGATTCTGATGACTGAATTGTGGTTACATATCAGAAACCCACTCTTTTTTTAGGAAATACACACCAAAATATTTACTGGTAAAAGGGCATCTTGTTGGCACCCTACTTTCAAATGGTTTAGGAAAAGACAAAAGAAAACGTGTATGCGTGTGTTTGTATATATACACACAAATAGAATGATGGAGTAAATGAGCTAAGATGTTAATGTTTTAGGAATATAAGTGAAGAATACAAGGGATTCTTTGTGTTGTTCTTACAAGTTTCTGTAAGTCTGAAATGATCTCCAAGTAGAAAGTAAAACAAAATCATCTCACATATTGAACCAGCTGCTGCTTAATATTTTTGCAAGAACCTCAAGTGCTCTCTTGGGCAGTTCCTGGACCCAACAGTGGCCCCCTGCTCCTCCTACCAGCCTGGGATATGAACCACTGCCTCTTCAGACAACTGTACCTGTTAGACAATTCCTCCTTACACTGAGGCCCAGTCTATGCCCCGGGTATTTTTCACCCCTCAAACCTACGTGCCTTTCCCTGTGGTTACAATCTTTTTCCCCTAAATCATTTCAAAGGCTTTCTACCATCTTTAGGTACCATCTTTAATGGTACCATGCAAAGACCAAACTTCTTACTCTCATTTTCTTGCTTCTGAAGATTTTTTTCTGTCTCTTAATAATATTATTTCTTCTATTACAAAATGAAGTAGATGGATTAGATGTGTCAGATCCTATCACAAGACTGCGAATTTCTTAGAGCAAGGGCTATGCAGTGTGCCTGGCACTGACATGTGGTTAAGTGTGATGCACGTGTTGGACCAGAAAAACCATCAAACGCAACACGCTGAGACCAATGGTTGGTTGACAAGCTCCAGGAAGTAGATCTCTGCACAACGCCAACTGTATCTAATTTTTCAAAAGCTGAATACAAAAACACCTTTAAATGTTTAATTGCTTCCCTGAAACCCAGTAAAATATATAATGCACCCACCACTTTAGGATCTGCTGGGAGAAATTGAGGGCAAGAGAAGGGGGCAACAGAGGATGAGATGGTAGGATAGCATCGCTGACTCAATGGATCGACTCAATGAGTTTGAGCAAACTCCAGGAGACGGTGAAGGATAGGGAAGCCTGGCGTGCTGCAGTCCATGGGGTCACAACAGTTGGACATGACTTAGTGACTGAAAAACAACCGCTTTAGGAAACAGCTGTGTCTGTGAAAACTTGGGGATTAATCGACCTGCTTGATTTCCAGTTTTGAGCACACTGTAATTACCCAATCGATGGCTGTTCAACTGACCTCACTATTTCTTTCCATTATTCAACCTATGGCACACCTGTTAAGTTACAGGAACAGCCCATAGGAAAGACTATCAACATCTAATATATACAGTCCCTAGTGATGGTATTTCTGCTTAAGAATCACAAAATGCTGTTCTGTAGTTAAAAACAAACAAAAAAAGTAGTCAACTAGGGCAGAGGAGTTACACAGTGAATTAGATTTAAAGCCCGAACTAGAACTCAAGCCTAAGGTGCCCATGTCAGAGTTCCTTCTGCCGTATCTCATCCGTATCTCATCTCTCTGCCAACTTGACCCTGAAATGCTTCCTTGAGGATAAGTTTTTCATTTACATTTAAACACCCAGTTGTTAGTCTGTAATGCTTTGAAAGACCTCTCTAGAAACTGGGCGTTGTCTTGTTCTTTTTATTTATGAAATGTATAAACAAATATCTGATATAAAAGATGTAAAGTTCAAGCTTTATCGCCAAATAAGTATTTTCTAATCAATCTGTATATAAAAATATTTGGGGTTCCACTAAGGCTTCTAAGGGCTTCTCTGGTGGCTCAGATGGTAAAGAATCTTCCCTCAATGTGGAAGACCTGGGTTCGATCCCTGGGGTCGGGAAGGTCCCCTGGAGAAGGAAATGGCAGCCCACTCCAGTATTCTTGCCTGGAAAATCCCATGGACAGAAGACCCCGGTAGGCTACAGTTCATGGGGTCACAAAGAGTCAGACTTCACTTTCACTTTAAGGCTTCTGTATCTAATTTTTTAAAACTTTTTATTAAAATATAATAAGCATACACAAAATACATATATTACAGCATATGGCTTGATGGATTTTCACAACACTCAGATCAAGAGAAGGGCATGACCAGCATCCTACGCTTCAGTTCCCCCCAGCCTCCACGAGGCACCACCACACACTCTCCTAAGAGCAGAAGCAGTGCTGGGTTTGGTCTGGCTTCTTTCACTGACTCTCTGCTTGAGAGAGCTTTCTACACTGTGTGTAGTTAGAGATCCTTTTCATTGCTATATAATATTCCACACTATATTTATCCATTCCCTGCCAGGAGGACTTCGAATCTGCTTTTTTGTATTTGTTATTTTATATTACTTTCTTATAGAAGACTCCTAGAGTTGTAGAAGCCCTGTGCTTCACAAAACCAAGATCTGCTCCTGGGTACATCCACAAGATGAAATGTCTTACGTTCTTTTTAAAAGGAATGTTTTAGAATAACAGATAGCCTGGGAAAGGCAGAAGCATGATACCTGGGACCTACCATCCTGCAGTCCAGTGGCACATAGTATGCATGCATGTCTACTGAATAAATGCCACAGTGGAAAGTACAGTAAAAGTCACTGAAGGGAAACTGTGACATGACAGAAACATTAGCTCAGATATATTTCATATTTGAATTGTCAACACACTGTGGGAACTACCTCTCTAGCTAGTCCCTTCTCAAACAACATACCCGGTGTACAAGAGGCACCTGAAGGGGAGAGAGGGACACTGAATTTATCATGTAGTTTTAAAAAGTGAAATAAGAACCAAGAAACCTCATTCTATTATCTCTATTTGTCACTAGCTTTTAAGACTTCATTACTATGGGCCTGAACCACCTTATTTTCTTACATTGAAGGACTATAATCTCAGAGTCTCTTCAGCTCTACGATTCTTAGACACTTTCACTGTAAGATAATAAGAATAAATGAAATATATTTCTATTTTTTAATTAAAAGAGTATTTGAAAATTCTAATAAAGATTGAGGAGAAGGGGACAACAGAGGATGAGATGGTTGGATGGCATCACCAACTCAATGGACACGGGTTTGGGTGGACTCCGAGAGTTGCTGATGGACAGGGAGGCCTGGCATGCTGCGATTCATGGGGTTGCAAAGAGTCGGACACGACTGAGGGACTGAACTGAACTGAATAACACATTATGGTATAGTATTGTATTCTCATTCATATTCTGAATATTTAGGAATTAAGTAAACAAGTAGTTTAATTTTTTTCTATGTGTCTAAAGAACGGAGCAAGAAATTCCAACTTAAAAACTTTTGCTGACAATTCTGGGCTAGTAAGTGTGTCTACCAACTGTACTGAAAGTTTTTTAAACCAAGAAATTAATCATGTAAAAAACATTCCAAGGTGGAAAAAAAAGAAAAAGACCTCCTAGATATCTATACCCTTACTACCCACTCAATCCCTACTGATGAATTCTAAAGTTACAAATTCAGGTGTCTTTAACAAATTTATAAATTCAGTATTAATTACTCCTAAAGACTCTTAAAGACTGACAATTTTCTCATTTTTCTACAAGATTCTCAGCAAAGTTTGCAGTTACAAAAAGGGAATAACAAGCAGTAAACTGTAAAAAAAAAAAAAAATAGCAAAAAAGGAGAAAATAAACATCAGATGTGGAGTCTCCATAAAAAAAAAAAACAAAACACAGTGAGCAGATAGGAAAGTGAGCAATTTGGGTAAAGGAGGTTCAAAGAGAGATTTGAAAATCAGGGTGACAGTTTTATTTAGATTTGCTAAAGATAAAGGAAGCAAGCCAAAGCAGAAGTGATAGGTGAGCTACACTGTCCTATTTCTAGCACTAGAAAAAGTCTGGAGGAAGAACTGGGTACACTCTGAAGTTTAAACATCTAAGAAGGAGGTGAGAAAAATAGTTTTAATAGGTGGCTGCTGCTGCTGCTGAGTCACTTCAGTCGTGTCCGACTCTGTGCGACCCCACAGACGGCAGCCCACCAGGCTCCCCATCCCTGGGATTCTCCAGGCAAGAACACTAGAGTGGGTTGCCATTTCCCTCTCCAATGCATGAGAGTGAAAAGTGAAAGTGAAGTAGCTCAGTCGAGTCCGACTCCTATCGACCCCATGGACTGCAGCCTAACAGGCTCCTCCGTCCATGGGATTCTCCAGGCAAGAGTGCTGGAGTGGGGTGCCATTGCCTTCTCCGAATAGGTGGCAGAAAAGTTAAAATGTGGATAAGATTTCAGTAAAATAACCGATTTTGGCTCTATATTTCCAAAGTAAAGAAAGTAACCAACAGGCTCTATGACTTTTAAGACAATACATTGATATTTACAAATGAGCTAATTAAAACTAACTGCACAGAACGTGACGTAACAGTTAATAATGCCCATGACCTCGTGCCCAGCCCCCCCACACAGGGACGTGTGAGACCTCGCTGGCTTCTCTCTCCCATGGGCACAATTAACGCACTTCTGGCAACAGCACTTCAGAGGCGACCGTGACCATAAACAAGCTGTTCCTTCAAACACAATCCTTACGAAACCAACAGGAAAACTTTCCCAGAGTGATCTGCACTTTAAAATACCCCTTTCATTCAAAAGTAAAATAACTCTAGATGACAGTTTATGATTAAATTTAGAAACGACGAAGTCCACAGTCAGGAACATGCAGACCCCTGAACATTGCAGGTAAGGCACATTTTTTTGGTAACAATCTTTACATTATTTTGGAAAATTAATCCTGAGCAACAGTATCCTCTTTCTCTTATTGATATTTTCTATGTTTTGACTATAAGGGAACAAAGAAAATAAAACTATCAATCATTTCCCCAACTAACTTATACACGTGTAACATTTACCTTTTAGTCATTAGGGGTCTCCCTTGTGATACAGAAGACACAAACCATAAATAAGAAGGAAGGGAAAGAAAGAATGCTTTCTATTTGTAAATACAGATTTGAAAGTTTAAGAGGAACAGGAGATTACTATTGCTTGTTTGGAGTTTGACTATATTCTGTCCCTAAAACAGTCCTATGGGGGAGGGGAATTTATTTGCTTTTAAAACCAAGTTTGCTTTTACTGCCTCCTGATTAAAGCAGAATTCACACAGGTTCTCCACGAAGAGAAGTAAAAACCTGTGCTTTTTGCAGTGTACTTTTCTGCCAGTAGATAAGGATTTCTTCTTTTCTCTCTTCTGTTTGGAGTAATTAGACACCAGAGGTGGGGGGAGAGTGGGCAAATTCACTAAATTAGATATATTTAAAAAGGACCATTGTTCTATTTCTTAAGGCTCTGACTTTGTTAATAATGCATTCGGACCACCCTACAAAGGTAACTGTTGAAGAGACTGTCAACTTCTATTTCACATGGCCGCCCCCGCCCCCACCCCCAGCTGGAACACCAGCAGTGTCCTGGTTCCACTGAGCCTCCAACCGAGCCCTCGGTGGAGATGGCCAAAGCTCCCTCCGCTCGGCTGGGTCTTCTCTCTGTTATAACACAATCTGCATCAGCCAGCAATAATATAAATCGACCTACCGTTGATGGAAACGTGTCATTCTTCAGCCAGAAAGAGAAATGGCTAAGTAGGTGGAAATGTAGACCTATATTAGAGAGATTAATACACGTGAAGCTCCAAGACCATCATTTATAGGAACTTTCAAAGAAAACGGTTACAGTTTCCAGAAACGGTGCCAGATGTTTATATTACCTTCAATTTAAATGGTTAAATAAATAAACAGTGTGTGAAGTACGGAGAAGGGGGAAAAGGGAAGAGGGGCCGATTATGACAGCAGCAGCGTTTTTTATTTACTACCGTGTAAATACCGATGGATAAATAATACCTAAAACCAGCAGGAAGACTGTTTTCAGTCTCCTTATTTCAATTAACGGCTCAGATAAGCAAGCGTCATTTAAAACAAGGAATACTTACAAATCTGTACCTTTAATTGAGGGCTAAAGGAAAAACAGTGCATTTTGGAGAACTAAGAAATATAAACACGAGCAGGGACGGCGTAATTCCAGCCTATGAAACCCAGGCAGTTACTGACGAGGAAGAGGAACCAGAGCCCGGTCTATACAGCTTCTTTGGCAGGTGTGGCCTCAGCACATTTGTATTTGTAGGCAAGCAATCTGGGGGGAATTTTTGAGAAATCTGCACCTTGGAAGAAAACTACCTCAACCAGCATTTCTCCTAACACTGTGGTGCTGTTTCCACAGAAAAGTAATTGAAAAAAGCATCAAGACAAAACATATCCTTTTAGAGCCTACATTTTCTAATATATTCATGAACACATGACATAAAACTATTCCTCCGAGTAACACAGAAAACAAAATAATACTTTTTGTCTTTCAACATGTGAGCTCATATCTAGGTGTGAAAAGAAGTGTCAAAATCATGAAATACAATCACCTCTTGATAAGGTAAGGTTTTTTTTCCCTATCACCAAGCAACCAGACTTCTGATGTATATAGGAAAGCCCAGAGGTAAGGTACATATAACTTCATAAAAACGATTATCTTAACAGGTAAACCCAATTAATACTCATAGTTTATAAATGGATTGTAATATTTATTCTTTTGCATTTCTTAAAAAAAAAAAAAAAAAACTAGCCTCTAAAACATCATCAGTACAGGTTTAAATGTAGGGCAATTAAGGATTTCTAAAAACATTAATCTGTTCTCAGTTTCTTTTCTTTAAAATGCCTATAAAATTAATTGTACTCCTGAGCTCCATACAAATAAATAAAAATAGTAAGAGGTATATTTTATATGACAAGCTCACAAGCTTTAAAAATTCATTAAGAGCTTGGCAATAATATTTTCAGAGCATTTTACTATTACATATCGATCCTAATGCTCTTGACTTATCTGGAGAGATAAAACTTATCTTGACCTTGCTGAATACAAATAGCCTCGACTAAAACCTGTGATGGCCTCTCTGGGGGAAAACACAGCGATAATCATTACCGAGAGGATACCGGAGCTGCGAGCGCGTCATACAAACGCTTCCACAAAATGCAAACTTGCTTTACTCTCACTGTGGTCCTAAGAAATGAGAAAACAATAGCTCTGTATCTACGAATAATTAAGCACTGAGTTACTTTCTTTAACTGACTTGACATATTTTAGTTTCCTAGCAAGAATCTAGTGCAGTCTCTATAGAGTCTTCCGTCATGTGACTGCTCTTTCAAAATATCTGGTCCAGTCTGTCTTATGACGCACCTAAAGCACAGAGCTTGGGACTGATGGGAGGACGGGAGAAAACTACAAAGTCCTCCTCCACCGACTTCTATGATGTCACAGAAATTTAGGGGAAATGACAGAGAGCCTGGTCAAGGTGCATTTCAATTTTCAGCTCACACTTGATTCCAAGTCCACCAAAATATTCTAAAATTCTAATGCAGTGACCAATGAATAAAACGTATTTCTAATTTTTTTTTAATTACAGTGGTAGCTCCCCTCAACCATCTTCCTCCTCTCTCAAATTTTACCCCTGCAATTTTACTGTCAGGGTGAATGCCTAAGTCAACATTAAATCACCTATTCAGTTTTTCAAAGTCTGTGATACACAAAGTAAGCCAATGCAAGTCCTTTTTCACCTTTTAAAATAGAAGCCTGTTTTGAGATTAAACACAATTTCAACAGTCGATTACACCCTTAACTAGAGTATTACATAAAGCTTAAAAAAATACAAAAAAACTTCTTGAAAAAAATGCTAGTTAATTCCAGAATATCACATGGCTGCCAATTAGAGACTTAAACTAAACCGTTAAGATTTCTAATTCTCAAATACTTTCCTTTTACAAACATTAAAGTATAGAATGAAATTAATTTCAAGCACATGAAATTTTTACTACTTTTTTAAGTTCCTGAAAAATATACCACTAGTAATCTATAATTTGATTTCAAATAAGGTCCCTTTTTAAGCAACTTTAGGATTTATGGATAAATTATGATTTTATGAATCACAGCCCTGACACAACTTCAAATTTAGTCTTGGGTTTCCTCTAACCTCTCTGCCCCCATAGGCTGCCAGGCAGCAAATGCATACTTACTGTCATTTTATGTAACATTTATGTTCCTTTAAGAAAGAGAGGAGTAACTTTAATTGTGCTTTAATATTCACTATTTTACCAGCTAAATATCTACATCAATAGTGTTTAATTTTAAGGAGGAACGAAAAAGAAATTACATAGAGAATTGGCTAAGTAGATCAGTGGTTTCTTAAAGCAGTACAGTAATGCTGATACATTTTTTAAAACCCTGCAAGAATTCCTTGTCCTCTATTATTATTCAGAGCACCTGAACCTAAGACATTATTACTATGGCACATTAACTCTGCTATTTCTCAAGACAGAACCAGGAATTTTAAACGTTCCCTATCGAACAATTTGCTCCGAGCACCTAAATACAACACTGTGATTTTATATATTTCCATCTACAATATTGCTTGGTGCTGATAAACCACAATACAACTTTCTGTGTTTTAATAGGCGACAGTTTTTGGCACTGGCTTATAGAACAGAACAGACTTTAAAAAAAAAAAAAAAAAAAAAACCACCATCCACAAACTCTGCCACAAAGAATAAGGCTCCATTGCTAATTATACAGGGAACTGATTTTAATTACACAGAGAACATTGCTTTTAAAAACACTTTCCAAACTGCAAAAGCAGATGGGGGAGTTAGTGAATCAATAACACACCTCTACTGCAGTACAACAGTGCCCTCTACTGGTATGTGCTGCACTTTGCAAAGAAAAAAACATTTTATTCAAAAACTAAAGCCATACTGAGAACAGACTGATTCCTGAAAATTTTGCTGCTTTAACATAAATAAGTTCTATTTGTGACACATCAATATTTAACTTTATATTTTAAAAGCTTCTTAATGAGATTTAGAGTTTTAAAATAACTAAATTTAAGAAGTATGGTTTACAATGATACCATCTGAGTAAAAGACAATTTTTTTTTTAAATGATGAATAAATATTAAAAATATGTGGGGACTTCTCTGTTGATCCAGTGGTTAAGACTGCTCTCCCAGTGTAGGGGGCCTGGGTTCAACCCCTGGTCAGGGAACTAGATTCCACATGCCGGGGGAAGTAAGACCCAGCATAGCCAAAAAAAGTAAAAAACAAAACAAAATATTTGGATCATTCATAAATAATATTTCTTAATGTAAAACTTGTATATTTAGTAAAAGAAACTAAATTTTCACTCATTAACTGTATAAATTTTACCTAACTCTGTCCATCAAGGATAAAATGTCGTAATATCAAGATAGCAGTAGTTATTTGTAATACTTGTCATAAACTTATAAGTTATTTGTAATAAACTTATAGTCAGAAAATATTTATTTCTTATAGTTATTTCTTTTAACCAGCTACTGTTTCTGTAAGAATACCCTTGGTTTCAGCAACAATTAACAATCTATGTTTACTTAGCACACAGCTCTCAATAACAAAATATCGTTACTATTACAGTTCTTGTGTTTGAACTAAAAACTCAACCATGTATGAAATCTGATTTCCAAGAAACCAGATTATGAGACTTAAAGTTACACGGTTCTTTAAAATTTTTGAATCTTAGATTTTACAAGATGTGAGATTTTCCAAATCTTACATTTGGAAGATAGAAAACCTTAAAAAATAAAGTTTAAGGACAAGCACATTCAACTTGCCTAAGTATATTAATATTACAACTTTAATCTCTAGCAGAAATAAACTATCCCTTGTGTCTAGAACTGAAGAAGCTTTCCTATTGTCTTTCCTTTTAAACAGCTTATTTCCATCACAGACACATACAATCTAAGTTGTGGAAACTAATGGTGGATTAAAAAAAAAAAAAAAGCAGTTAAAGCAAGAACTTCTAACTGTATAGGAAACTGACTTGTTTTATATAACACGAAACTCTGAGCTTCAAGAAAGGTGATGCCCAGGATACAGTCTTTCAGCAACTTAAATTGGGCCAGCAGTGGGACGGGACACAGGCAGGGTCAGAACGAGGCAGCTACACTCAGGAAACTGGCAGGTGGTGGTAAAGCTTTTGGTGGGGGCAGCAGGGAGGGTTGTTGAGAGGTCCAAGAAACAGACTTGGAGGAAAGGAGGAAAAGGCAGAAATGTGTCAAGTTCTGCTGCTGGACAGGGATTAAAACTCCAAGTGAAAAGGGTTTGGTTGGTGGTTTAACCAGTTACCATCCTGACTCTTCTTCAACAAAAGACCCGCATGTCTCAGCAGCAGTTAATTTTGAATTTTATAATGGTCATCAACAGAAAAACTACAATTTACTTTACAAGCATCGCTTTTATAATCAACTACCAGGAAGTATGTTCAATTAGGAAAGAAACTGTATTCAAACTGACCATTGGAAAAGAAGAAACAGAAATAATTATGAAAGCAGCAGAGACTTACATTAGATGTGAAAATGGAGTATATCCTGAAGGATGAGGATTTTTTTTTAAGGATATACTTCCTGAAAGAGTCAGAACTGTCTGTCCTTAAAGCACAGCAGTACAGTGAAAGAGTTATGGATTACAAAAAGGAAAGGACCCAGTCGATCATTTCTGGGATCAGAGTTTTACAGTTCCTACTCCTGAGTTCAAAGTTATGCCTCATTTAACATGCAGGAGAAAAGAGCAAGTTGCCCTTTTCTGATACCTGTATTACTATGTGTATAATACTACAGACCATCTGCCATTTTTCCCCATGATCTTTAAAAAAGAAAAAAGGATGTGCATATGAAATCCCTAAATTTAAACATTTGTAAAGTGGAGTCAAACACTGTCTACCCAAGAATTTAAATTCCTGAAAATTATTTCTTTGAGCTGACTAAAACTCAGAAGTCAGGCACGGATAAAAAGAGGCAATTTACGATGAAAAGAAGACAAACACGTCATAAACACAGCCACTGTTAATCAAAGGCATGTAAGATACAGCCATTTTTCACCACTCTGGCAAAGAGCAAAAGTAACTCCCACGATGGAGGCCACGTGACAGGGAAGAAGCGGACCCGTGCTAAGAGGAGACACTGGGGTTACCTCGCTGGAGGGCAATTTGGAACATGTATCCTTAAAAGTGTGGCAATCCTTTAATTGATCCAGGGATGCTGCTCTAGAAATTTCTCTTCAGGAAATTATTAGAAAGTGCAGATAAGATACGTGACCAAAGATGTTCCTGAAAGCACTGTTAAGATGGTGAAAAATCCTAAACAACAGAAGGGTTACCACAAGGACTGATGGCACACCTATACAGGGCAATACTGCAATAATGTCAGCTGCCACCAGAATACAGCCACAGACACGGAAAGACGTGCTTAATAAAGTAAGAGAGTGGGAGGGAAACCAAACAGAACTCAGGACACATGGTGCGATCCTACCCTGGGAAAAAAGGAGCCAGGAAGGACTACACACATATACACACACCCAGGGGGAAAGCCAGGCAGCTCCCACCACGAAATGTGACTGTAAGTGATGCCTCTTTTTCTTATGTGGATTTTAAATTTTTTCTAAAATTAGTGTCTTTCTTATATAATAAAGTTTTTATTTTTAAAATACAAGTAGGACATTAGAGTAGTGTGTGAAATCTTCAGATTAACAAACAAAATAGGGGAGTCATTCTATGATGTGCTGGTTTATACTCTAAAACCAGTGCTCTGAATTCTAATCTTGGAAGGATCTTTACAGAAGATGATACGGGGTTAAGATTGAAACGCATGAATTCTGAACTCAGATCTTCGATTTAAATCCTACCTCTGCATTTCCTAACTGTGTGATCTTAGGACAGTTTCTTAAAGTTCTCAAAGTTTATTTTTCATCTGCAAAATAAGAATATTAATACTTTCCTTATGGATTTTATTATTATGGCTTCCATGGTAGTTCAAAAGGTAAAGAATCTGCCTGAGATGCAGGAGACCTGGGTTTGACCCCTGAGTTGGGAAGATCCCCAGGAGAAGGGAATGGCTACCCGCTCCAGTATTCTCGCCTAGAGAATTCCACAGACAGAGGAGCCTGGCGGACTAGAGTCCATGGGATCACATAGAGTTGGACACGACTGAGCGACTAACACTATGGATTATGAGTAAACAGATAACAAAATTATAGTGATTATTAACTACATTACTGTTGATTACTCAGTACTGTCTAGAGCCCAGAAGATGGGGCACTAAGACCTTTACATAGACTACATCATTTTCTCTTCTCCACTTCCCGTGAGGTAGGAACTATTTGTGATGTGTATTTCACATATGAGGAAATGAGACTTGGATCACTAAAGCAACTCATCCAGTGAAATGGCTACGAAGATCTGCTCTAGAATTTGAACCCAAGACTGGGTGCCTACAAAGCTTATGGTTTTAACTACCATGTTGCACGCCTCCACTCCTCCACCACGCTAGCTGTGCTACTGCTGTTTTTACTCCTTCTGCTGAACTGACATTTCCTATTATTTTATTTCAGAATATTTCACTTGTCAAACAATATAATAAAAATCCAACTCTTTGCTGTGACTAACACACCAAACCTCCCCCCCTGTTCAGAGCTGTGCAAGACCGTACCCCTGACCTTTAAACTTCCAGTAGCCACCCTTCCTCCTCCAAGTGGAATGAGCATGTTCTTCAAATTCTCTATATATTCTCGAACACCATGGATCTGGTAATGGTAAATCCATTTCCCGGCTGATTCAGAACAAGGGTGTGATTTTTAAATAAGTCAGGAAATACTTGTTTTTAAGGTCAAATTTAAACACTGGATTTCAGCCTTAGCATCAGCAGAATAATTCTCGAAGAAGGGACTAAGAACTAGTTCCTTACTCTAAAATATAAACTAGCTTTTAAATGCACACTTGAAATCATATCTCTAAACTGCATTCCTCTCTTTGGGATTTAGACTGTATATTGATCTAAATCTGAATTTATCTCTGAGATCTGGAGTTCCCATCTTGGGCAGATTACATCTTACAGCGCACAATTAATAACTCTTTCTGGCCCTCCTCCTCGGCATCAGCCTGCTGCCTTGAACGCTGCAGGGTTTTCTTCAAAATCGCTTCCAAATGGGCTTTCCAGGTTCTCCTCCAACTCATCTGTCAACTCCAGCCTTCTCTATAGCTCTGCTTTCTTTCTAATAACTTGGAAGTCTTCAATGGGTTCCCACTGCAGTTAAAGTCCTGTTTCTTCTCCACGCATACCACATTGGGACTGACCCTGGCCGCATGTTCTAGCCTGCTCCCTCTCAGAGGCACTGGCCTCATTCCTGGGTCTGGAGAACAACCCGTCTTCCGCCCTCTGGCAGCAGCTCGCTCCTACCTGCACCTTCTTCCCTGACCATCACCAGGGAGCCATCAGCAGAGACGCGCCCGACGTGGAGGAAGCCGCCCGACACCCCAGGGCATCTCAGTCACACCTCTTCCTTTAAATCTCTGCACAGAGAACATGTGCGTTGCACCTCTTTTTTCCTGTGCTGTCAGCACACACGAGATGGAACCCCAGCACCAGGACGTGGGACCTCCGCCTGTTCTATTTGCTGCCACATGCCCAGTGTTCAGCATGGTGATGGTGTGGAGGAGATGTCTGGTAAAAAACTATGTTTAATTTTCCAAGCTCACTAATCATAAACATGACATATACACAGTGTGGGCTTCCCTGGTGGCTCAGTGATAAAGGATCTGCCTGCAATGCAGGAGACCGGGGCTCGATCCCTGGGTCGGGAAGATCCCCTGGAAGCTCGCTTGCCTGGAGGATTCCATGGACAGAGGAGCCTGGCAGGCTGCAGTCCACAGGGTGGCACAGAGTCGGACTGACTGAGTGACTAAGCAGCAGCAGCAGCATGCACACTGCAGGAACTTAGACAATACAGAGGGACATTCCAAAAATGATTTTACATTCCAAACAAAACTGCTATTGCTATTTTGGCATGTCCATCACAAGGACTCAGGAGTTCTGAGCTAGAAACTGCGAAGGAACGAGAGGCTGTGCTGTGAGGGAAAGTCGAGGCAGGGCGCGGGGTGGTGGGCGCTGAATGCAGCACCTGCGCAGGAAATGGGGGGGGATGGTAAAACAGTGTCACAGTTGCTTTTATCTACATAAACAAGCGCTGTGAAGAGAGACATAAAAGTGAGGCCCTATGGTGAGCAGAAGGGAATGAAATGGAGAGAGGAAGCCAGCCGAGAGCCCTACTCAGGGTGTGCTGTCTTGCATTGTTCTGATTTTCGAGCTAACTGAAAGGCTCGCCTGGTCAAGACAAATACCTCTGCTAACCTTTCTATTAGTTTTTCACTCTTGCCTGTGAAAAGCCCTCAGTCTAGGTGAACCATGTCGCCACTATCCACGGACTTGCAACAGAACTGTGAGGCACAGCGAAAGCAAGACAGCGCAGGCAGGCCTATCCTACCGCCAGTCTCCAACCAGGCCCGGCGCCAGCTCAGCCGCCGAGCCGTGTCTTCTGGCTGGCCCGCTCTCCTTCTCTCTGAACCACTGGTCACACCTCCTCCACCCTGCTCTGCCTTCTGACCCTCCAGTCTCTGCTCATCACTCAGAAGCTCATGACTGGGGACTCCCCCCCAACCCCTCTCCAGACCTAGGAATCTCCCTGCATTTCTACCAGACCCTCCTGTAACAGGGGAGGAAGTCTTATCAAAGGTCTTATCTCCACACATCCATGGTCAGCTGATTTTCAACAAAGCACTTGAGGCAATTCAATAAAGAATGGGTTACTTTTCAACAAATGATGCAATAAAATAGGATATCCATATGCCCCAGGGGAAAAAACCCCACAAAACAAAACCAAACTATCTCAACCTATTTTCACTCTACACCAAAAATTAACTCAAAATGGATCATAAACCTAAAAGTAAAACCTAAATCTATAAAACCTGTAGAAGGAAACATGAAAAAAACCTTTGAGATCTTGAGATAGGCAAGGACTTCACAAAACAGAAAAAGTACAAATCATTTTTCAAAAAAAGATAAAATGGACTTCATCAAAATTTGAAATGCCTGCTCCCTGACAGACATGGTTAATAAAATGAAAAGACAAAACAGAGGCTGAGAGAAAATATTTGCCCTCCAAAATGTTCAGTCCCTACACAAAAACCAACACACGGATGTTTGTAACGGCTCTATTCATACTTACCAAAACCTTTTCTAAAGGGTCCGTCAATTGGTGAATGGATAAATAAATGGCGGCATATTCATTATAAGGAATACAACTCAGCAATAAAAATATGGCTACTGGTAAATATAAAAGGGATGAATCACAACAGCATTATGCCAAGTAAAAGAAGACAGACCCAAAAGGCTACACAGTGTACTATTCCATGTATGATGTTCTAGAAAAGGAAAAATCACAGGACTAGAATACAGGGCAGTGACTGTAGGGAGGGATGCTCGGGTGGGGTTTGGAAGGAAGGGAGGAAATTACAAAGAGATACGAGAAACTGACTGGGATGATTTGCATTTTTTAAAAAATTATCTTGAAAACTCTGGGGAAATGGTCGTATGCAGTGGCAGCATAATTTTGGGATCTCTCTGAACCTCCACATGAGAACAGCAGAACCATGAGATAGCAAAATCAGAAACCCATGAATAATATTTACAAGAAAACTAAGGGGTATCCCCAACAATTCCAAAATACAAGCAGATGTGGACAAGAATACAAGAAACACAAGACCTATTTATCATCAGCATGTTATGGAAAAAGTAGAAGCAAGCATCAGAACCTTGGACTTAACCTGAGAAATAACCAACACACATTCACGGGAAAGCACAGGGGCCGAGCTGAGAACAGTGGCTAAAACTGCAGGGGTGCTGGTCACTCCAGACCAGACCAGGCCCTGAGCCCTGCGGTGAAGTCCTCGGGGGATGGCGAAGGTCAGGGCACCCTCCCGGCACAGGGCCCTGAAATCAGGAGAACCTCCTGGGGCTGGTACCAGAACTGGAACAGAACAGGGACAACAGAGATGAAAGAAAGACGAAGTCAGACAAAGTGGACAAGGAGAAGCAGCAAGGGGAGCTTAAGTCAAGCTGCAGTATTTCTGAACACTATATGCACAGACCAAAAGAGGGAGCCCTGGGAAGATAGAAAAGCCATCTGAACCAAGCCCTCTCCTAAGAAAACGAACCTCAACAAAAATGAGCACCCAAGAAGTACCAAGGTCAAAACCCATGCAAAGCCATTATGGCAGAAAAGGGAGAAAGAGATTAACACTCAATTGAAAATGAAATAAAAACTGGACACACATACGGAAAAAAAAAAAACAGTTCATAGTGCTGCTGCTGCTGCTGCTGCTAAGTTGTTTCAGTCATGTCCGACTCTGTGCGACTCCAGAGACGGCAGCCCAACAGGCTCCCCTGTCCCTGGGATTCTGCAGGCAAGAACACTGGAGTGGGTTGCCATTTCCTTCTCCAATGCATGAAAGTGAAAACTGAAAGTGAAGTCTCTCAGTCGTGTCCAACTCTTAGCGACCCCATGGACTGCAGCCCACCAGGCTCCTCCGTCCATGGGATTTCCAGTCAAGAGTACTGGAGTGGGGTGCCATTGCCTTCTCCAGTTCAGCACTGAAACATACTATTTAAAAACAACCTAAGGATTGTTTGGAAAATTATATAAGCTATGAAAATAAAAACATAAAGGAGAATTAGAAAAAATTCAGAAACAAGATGATAGATACTTCAAAATTTTTTTTAAATTTTAGAAATAAAGACCAAAAAAAAAAAGAAGAGCAAATAAACTCTGATGTCTGAAGAGAAATAGAAAGTGAAAAGGAAAATACTAAAATCAAGTAGTTAAAAGGTTAGAAAGAATTAAGAAGAAAAAAAAAATAATGGTGAAAGGCAAAAAAGCCCCAACATACAGCTAACAGTAAGTCCTGAAAAAGAAAACCAAACTAAAGGAATAGAAACAACAGAAAGGCAATACTTTAAGAAAAATTTCCTGAAGATTTTAACTACATATTTAAAGAGGACAAGATGTACCTGAGAACATCAACCAGAACAACCAATGCCAAGATAGTCTGATAAAATCGGGAGACTTCCTAGAAAAACAAAAAAAAAAAAAAAAAAGAAATCCTTTGAGTGTCTAATTAAAAAGAACAAAATATTTTTAAAAAGGAAAATACAAGACCAGAATTGTCAGGCTAACGCAAGAGCAAGGAGCACTCCAGCGCACAGACTGTGGTTCTGAAATATCATTTCCAAAAAGAAAAACTGCTGATTGGAGTTCAACTTCCAGGAATGGCAGAACAGCATGAGCCAGACAAGACTTCCCCAGGTAACAACTGGGGACTCTATTTTCTGCTCAATTTCACTGTGAACCTGAAACTGTTTTAAAAACAAAGCCTTTTTTTTTTTCTTAATGCCGTGTAAAACAGCATCAAATATGTGACATACTTATTCACTTTTATAAACACAAGTTTACAAAATATGTATAAGAGCTGTACACTGAAAACTACAAAACACCACTGAGAAAAACTAAAGGTCTAAATAAAAGGAGAGCTAACCCATGTCCATTGATCAGAAAGCTCAACAGGGTTAAGGTTTTGATTCTCTCCAAACTGGTCTACAGACCTGATGCAGTCCCAACACAAATCCCAGCAGTGTTTCATGTAGAAGTTTACAGGCTGGTCCTGAATTGCACACAGGAGAGCAAAAAAGTCTACTGTCAAGTACTATAAAGCATCTGAAATGCTACTCTACTTTCAACCAAGAAAAATTTTAAAAATGGAATGAAACACAAGTGGCAAATGAATTTCCTTCTGTCTCCTTACCTCATTCTCAACTGAGGATGGCCTTAACAAGTTCCTGTCTCTCTCAAGGGCAAAGGCAGGGCAGGAGGAATGAATGAGTGAATGAATTAGGTGAACAGCAAGCAGTCTCACCACGGACGTGGGATCAGGAAGTGGGCAAGTCGGAATATGGGTCCTGTTATTCTCACAGCCCAATCTGGGAGGGCCTGCAGGAAAAGCCCGTAATCGCAGCTGCCCTCTCGGAACTCAGAAACCACACGGCAGGACCTGAAGACAGGACGTGTGTGGATGGAAAAGGGCTGTGACTTTCAACGTGGTGTTCCAGCAAGTCTTGCGGAGGTGACATGTGAATGAAGACTGAAGAAAGTGAGGATGCGAGTGGGACACACACACACAGTCGCGTATACACACACGGTCACACACACTCACACATACACACATAGCAAGGCTCTGGTGTCATCCCCACCGACAAGCCTCAGATCACTGACTTTAAACAGGAATGAAAGCACGGCAAATTTCAGACTTTCAGAATCCCTCTGCATCCCTGACTAATCATGTACACTTGTTTGATATGAGATTAAGAGATGGTTAAAAACAGACACATCCTGAGTCCCATAAGCCCAGCTTTCAAACTTGGCTCTGCCACTTGAGAAAGGATCTAACTTCTCTGGGCCTCAGTTTTCCATCTAAAATGAGGACTGAAGACCTACCTTAGAGTGAGGCTCTGAGGATTAAATAGATGTTGTATTTGAGGGGATGAGCACCGTGAACACACAGCGGATGCTCAGAACAAGCTGGCTGGTTCCTAACTGTCCAACAGAAACTCGACTTCCGGCTCCGCTCACAAAGCAGACACACAAAAAGTAGTGCATTAACAAGGTGACGCTGCCTCGGTCGGAAACCGAGAGACCACGCCTCATATCAAGCGCCTGAAGGCCCAGCAGGTCAGAGTCTTACTACAACAGACCACAAGCGACTGTGTGAGGTCCACGAGACGGCTGGTGCTCTGCTGTCACCTTTCGTGAAACAAGTGGGCTGGAAGGCTTCGGCCACTGTCGGTCAGACAGTATTTTCAGTAGAAGACACAAGGAAGGCAGGGGGTAAATCTGCTTCTCTGTGAAGTCAGTAACTGCAGCCTGTTTTCGTTGTTTGGGGAGGCAGAGAAGAGGCTGCTCAGGGCTCACCTCTTTCTATCTGAGGACACCCAGCTTTCCACCTCTCTCCATCCTGAAGAGAACTGCTTCCAGACAAGCAGCAGAGCCAGGGCCGTAACTCCGCATACGCTTTCCCACTTTCTGTCCTACAAGCAAAGCTGTATCTTGGATGATCTAATCAAGCCAACAGACAAACAAAAATGAAGAAATGCTGTAATGTATCAGCGCATCTGAGGAGGAGGAGGAGGATGATGTTGATATTAAAACAACGAAAGAGCTGGGTGCTTGACTAGGTTCTAAGCCCTATTCTCATTATGTTACCTGCATTAAACTCACAATAACCCTACAGTAACTTCTATTAACAAAAGATGTATCTGAGGGTCAAAAGAAACAAAAAGACGGAACTCAGTTAATAAGCTAAGACTTTTCAACTTAACACAGTGAGGGATTAAGGAGCCCATGCGAGAACCTTCAGACTCCTAGTTCCATGTTCCAGTCTGCAAGACACCGGAAAAAGAAAGTCTGGAGTGATCCTAAATAGTCAGGAACGACCAGAGCTTGTGAAAAACTAGTTAAGTATATATCCAAGAATAAATCAATGTTGTTAATGATATTAACTGTAGCCTAGCTGATGTGGGAGAAAAAATGTCACCTGCCACATCAGCAAAACAAGGACGCTGCAGCTGCCAAGCCATCAGCCACTGTGGTGGCCTGATCATGCACCTCGAGGTGATCCTTCAGGATGGAGAAAGCAGGATGCTGGCCCTAGACAGTCAAGGCGCACCTTCAAACGAATGATTTCAAAGAGCCCAGACTCTCGCATCTTCCCATACACAGAAAAGCACTAAATTTATTAACTCGAGATGTCTGCTGCTGCTAAGTCACTTCAGTCGTGTCCGACTCTGTGCGACCCCAGAGACGGCAGCCCACCAGGCTCCCCTGTCCCTGGGATTCTCCAGGCAAGAACACTAGAGTGGGTTGCCATTTCCGTCTCCAATGCATGAAAGTGAAAAGTGAAAGTGAAGTCATTCAGTCGTGTCCGACTCCTAGTGAGCCCATGGACTATAGCCCACCAGGCTCCTCCGGCCATGGGATTTTCCAGGCCAAGAGTACTGGAGTGGGGTGCCATTGCCTTCTCTGAACTCGAGATGTCTGGTTTTCTTTAATTGACATCTTTTGATGTCTGCATTACCTACATATCTTGGATCCTCCCTTACCTCTTAGGAAAGGTTGCTCAGAGCAACCAGAGAAGCTGTTTTCCAGGTTTAAGTCCTCAGAAAATCTGACATAAATGATTAGGTTATGTGAGAGGGTCTAAGGTACCAAGTGCCAGGAAGAAAAACTAAATGTAAATTCAGTGAAAGAACTAGAATCCAAGTCCAAATTATACAGAATTACTGGAAATCTCTAGTACTATCACTCATTTCTTTGATGATTTGTAAACCAGCACCTTTAGGATAAAGATAAAGAGTTCACGATTCTACCATTAAAATTCTCTGGGGAAAGACTGTTTCTAACAGCCAGGTCAGTTACTATTGAAAGAGGAGTTCTTCTATGAGGCGACAGGATATAAGGCAGTTATATTATCTCACATCCCCATTTGTAATAAAATAGAGCTCAACAGTTAATATGCTACTGAGGCCATTTAAACCTATTTGTAACGTGTCAACCCCATAAATCCTCAAATTCCACTCTTTCCTACTCCCACCTTCCCCCTCAAATAAGTCAACTGACAAGTAGATAAAGTTTCTGAAAAATCCCTAAGGTTGGTAGGAAAAAAAAAAACAACATACTTCAGAAATGCTGAAAAGGCCGCAGGGGTGCGGTATGGCTGAAAATCAGAGTATCCCCCTAATGAATTTAGAAAACTAATAGTAGTTTCGTAATTTCTCTCATTTTCACCTAGGTTTTCTTTCTTAACCTTAACAAAACATGGCTTAAGGTGCTGAAGTAAATAGTCGTGTAAAAAAGCTATGAGAAAGCTCAGAGCTTTCCTTGGATGATATTTATACCCGTGTGAAAGAAAAACAAGTCATTATTCCCCTCAAATCAAAATACAATTCCCCTTTCATGAAATAACTCACAAATAGGATGAAGAATTCAAGCAACATAAAATCAAAATGCCTTTTAAAACTCTAGAACTAGTCTGAGTGGAGTCCTGTGACGGTCCCCCAAATGATACCCTATCCAGTGTCCACTTGGACGTCCCGAAGACTCGCCGGCACCAAGGCGCTGACTCTCTGGGAGTACTCGGCGCTGCCCCGCAGGCACCCTGCCAGCTTCTCCTCCGATTCCACAGAACTTGCTCCCTGATACACTGCCTGTGAGAGCAGTGGTGAGAAGCAGCTCAAGTCTGCTAATGGGATAAAACAATGTACCCATGATAGGAGAGACACCATTTCAGAAGGGAGTTTAGGAGGCTTGCTGAAGAGCCTACATTTTCATTAATCCTTGTTTTTTTTTTTTTTTTTCCTTTATCTTCCTTCCTTTCTTCCACATTTACTTATTTTAGGCACCAGCATGACCACCCAAATAACACGACCTTAGAAACAAAGTGTCTACTTGCTCTGATTGTTACTCAAAGAGAAAGAGGAGTGGATCTGATTCCATTAAAAAGTAAATTCAAAAGAAATTTTAGAACACTAACAGGGGAATTTCTAGTTCTCATAGTCCTTTTGGGATGGAACTGTAATATCGTTATCATAATATGCTAAATACAAAGCAGGATCTATCTTCCTTCCAGGGAGATAAAAGTTCAAAAGAGTTCTTTTGGGTTTTAGAGCCTTAATTTTATACACACACACACACACACACACACACACACACACACACACACACATAGATCAATGTCCCTCAGTCTGAAAGTGAGATGGCCACTTGGTTTTCAGAAGGATTTATCACTTTACAAAGGATTAGGGACAAGTATCCTTTAAGTAGGGAACATTCTGGCTTTATTTTAAATTTATTTTTAAAAATTTGAGTGACATTTTTTCCCCAGATATACACCTCTTGGAAAAAGGGAGAAAATTAAATTAATTAAATTAAAATCAGATCATATAAACTTGTGACTGATTAAATTATATAAAAACAAAAGTAATGAATGACTTAAAATTCATCACTCCGAATCACATTGTTCTTTGAGTTATTTACATCTGCTGCACCTGCATGATGAAAACATTATTAATAACATTAGTCACCAGCTCTCTTTCCCAACATCACATCGCTTTAGTGCTTGAAACCAGCCATGGTGGGAGTATTTATATCAGGTGTGAAAGTGAAAGTTGCTCAGTCGTGTCTGACTCTTTGCAACCCCATGGACTGTAGCCTGCCAGGCTCCTCTGTCCATGGAACTCTCCCAGCAAGAATACTGGAGTGGGTAGCCGTTCCCTTCTCCAAAGGATCTTTCTAAACCAGGGATCAAACCCAGGTCTCCATCATGGAAATGAGTAAACATCATAAAACACAGAAGGATTTTTGTTAATTGTCTAGACTAAGGAAGATGATGGAGAAAGTGCTGAAAATGCAGATTAGCACAAACAAATGGGAAAATACTCTTCCAGCATTTAAAAACCAGCATTAAAAATAGCAAAGGAGTCTTTCCTGTTACTAACAAATGAGCCAAGTTTCAACACATATTATTTGCTTCACTTTTGTCTTCCTTGTTAATATAAGGGAAAACATCAACCATGCATGTTAGAACTATACCCACTGGGCAGCTGCACCCGTAGCTTGGTTGTGGATATGAAAGTTTAGCAAAAATCAAAAGCATTCTGTAAAACCAGATGATTATATAGAACTTACAACTAAGAGTCTTATTTTTTATTATTATTTGCAAATGGTGTACTACACATTTTTATGTTAGGAAAATGTATGATAAATCTGTGAACGCATATATATGCATTCTTTTCTTTTCCTCTTCCTTCCTTCCTTTCTTTTTTTGGAAGAGGTTTGAAACATCTACCAGAACACCAGTTAGTGGGATCGTCTCTACTCTGGCCTCTGAGTCCTTCTAATTCTAGCCATCTTTGAGAACTTGTTGCCAACTATATAATGTTCCAGGCTGCTCTGTAGACTTACTGCCCCAGACTCAGAAATACCCATTTATCCGAAGCACCCTGGCTTTCAGAGACTCCACCGGAAGCCTCCCAGGATGCTCCTTTCCAAGGTTCCCTACCCAACCTCCTCCCCTCCATCACTACTCCGTACCAGTCATACTCACCATCAGGGCAAACCCACCAGACATGCACTCCTTGGAGGGCTTTGCACTATTTCTCTGCTAAAGGCTCTTTCCCCAGATGTCCTGCACAGCTACCTGCCTCGCTTCTTTAACATATTTGCTCCAATGTCCCTTTCTCAGTGATGTCTACCTGGCTACCATAGTTTCACTTCCAACTGTCTTCCCAGCCCTGGCATATTCATTACTCCTCATAATGCCCTATTTTTTTCTCATAGTACTTATCCCCTTTCAAGAATACTATATAATTTGTTTTTCTTATTTCCTCTCTATTCTATCCACTAAAGTATAAAATCAAATTCCTTACGATTATACAGTGGAAGTGAGAAATAGATTCAAGGGATTAGCTCTGATAGACAGAGTGCCTGATGAACTATGGACAGAGGTTCGTGACATTGTACAGGAGACAGGGATCAAGACCATCCCCAAGAAAAAGAAATGCAAAAAAACAAAATAGCTGTCTGAGGAGGCCTTAGAAATAGCTGTGAATAGACGAGAAGCAAAAAGCAAAGGAGAAAAGGAAACATATACCCATTTGAATGCAGAGTTCCAAAGAATAGCAAGAAAAGAAAGCCTTCCTAAGGGATCAGTGCAAAGAAATAGATGAAAACAATAGAATGGGAAAGACTAGAGATCTCTTCAAGAAAATCAGAGATACCAAGGGAACATTTCATGCAAAGATGGGCTCAATAAAGGACAGAAATGGTATGGACCTAATAGAAGCAGACGATATTAAGAAGAGGTGGCAAGAATACACAGAAGAACTGTACAAAACAGATCTTCATGATCCAGATAATCATGATGGTATGATCACTCACCTAGAGCCAGACATCCTAGAATGCGAAGTCAAGTAGGCCTTAGAAAGCATCACTACGAACAAAGCTAGTGGAAGTGATGGAATTCCAGTTGAGCTATTTCAAATCCTAAAAGATGATGCTGTGAAAGTGCTGTACTCAATATGCCAACAAATTTGGAAAACTCAGCAGTGGCCACAAGACTGGAAAAGGTCAGTTTTCATTCCAGTCCCAAAAAAGGCAATGCCAAAGAATGCTCCAACTACCACACAGTTGCACTCATTTCAAATGCTAGTAAAGGAAAACTCAAAATTCCCCAAGCCAGGCTTCAACAGTACATGAACCATGAACTTCCAGATGTTCAAGCTGGATTTAGAAAAGGCTAAGGAACCAGGGATCAAATTGCCAACATCTGCTGGATCATTGAAAATCCAAGAGAGTTCCCGAAAAACATCTATTTCTGCTTTATTGACTATGCCAAAAACTCTGACTGTGTGGATCACAACAAACTGTGGAAAATTCTTCAAGAGATGGGAATACCAGACCACCTGACCTGCATCCTGAGAAACCTGTATGCAGGTCAGGAAGCAACAGTTAGAACTAGACATGGAACAACAGACTGGTTCCAAATTGGGAAAGGAGTTCTTCAAGGCTGTATATGGTCACCATGCTTATTTAACATATGCAGAGTACATCATGAGAAATGCTGGGCTGGAGGAAGCACAAGCTGGAATCAAGATTGCTGGAAGAAATATCAATAATCTCAGATGTGCAGATGACACCATCCTCATGGCAGAAAGCAAAGAACTAAAGAGCCTGTTGATGAAAGTAAAAGACGAAGAGTGAAAAAGTTGGCTTAAAGCTCAACACTGAGAAAACTAAGATCATGGTATCTGGTCCCATCACTTTATGGCAAATAGATGGGGAAACAGTGGAAACAGTGACAGACTTTATTTTTTGGGGCTCCAAAATCACTGCAGATGGTGACTTCAGCCATGAAATTAAAAGACGTTTGCTCCTTAGGAGAAAAGTTATGAACAACCTAGGCAGCATATTAAAAAGCAGAGACATTACTTTGCCAACTAAGGTCCATCTAGTTAAGGCCCTGGTTTTTCCAGTAGTCATGTATGGATATGAGAGTTGGACTATAAAGAAAGCTGAGCGCGGAATAATTGATGCTTTTGAACAGTGGTGTTGGAGAAGACTCTTGAGAGGTCCCTTGGACTGCAAGAAGATCAAAGCAGTCAATCCTAAAGGAAATCAGTCCTGGGTGTTCACTGGAAGGACTGATGTTGAAGCTGAAACCTGATGCGAAGAACCGACTCATTTGAAAATACCCTGATGCTGCGAAAGATTGAAGGAGGGAGGAGAAGGGGATGACAGACGATGAGATGGTTGGATGGCATCACCGACTCAATGGACATGAGTCTGAGTAAACTCTGGGAGTTGGTGATGGACAGGGAGGCCTGGCGTGCTGGAGTCCATGGGGTAGCAAACAGTCGGACACGACTGAGCAACTGAACTGAACCGAAAGTATAAAATCTACAAGGACGAAAACTGCTGTCTGTTCTGCTCATATGTATTTTCTTTGTTCACTGGCACACACAATCACTAAGTACATGCTGAATGTACTACAAGGTCATGTTTTATGTATTACATAATATGTATTACAAGGTCAATATTTTAAATAGTATCCATTTTTAACTTTAAATTAATGTCTGGTATGGATATTGCCTCCAACGTGACTTCCCTAAATTAATAGCAAGAGTTGCCCTACAATTCCCAAATATAATGAATGCTCTCATTCATGAGAGCAAATCAATGAAAGGAGTAGTAACCATCAGGTGTACTTCTCAACTAAAACACTGTAAAGATGTAATCTACAAGTACATCCCTGCAAACACCCGGTTTCACTGTCAGCTGAGCAATTCACCCTGGCCCAGGCAGGACTCATCAGGAGATGTGGATTCTGAAGGCAGTTGCTTGATGGTTCCCAATCATGTCTAAATAATGCCCTCCTTTTTAATAACAAAGGTATCATGAATGCCCACAACACAGCTGTAATGTTAGCATACACTAATTAGGGAAATGCGTGCGTATGTGCTCAGTCGTGTCTGCCTCTCTTCAATCCCGTGGACTGTAGCCCACCAGGCTCCTATCCATGGGATTCTCCAGGCAGGAATACTGGAGCAGGTTGCTATTCCTACTGCAGGGCATCTTCCCAATCCAGGGATTGGACTTACATTTCCTACATCTCCTGCACTGCAGGTAGATTCTAAACCACTGAGCCACCTGGAGAGCCCACTTAGGGAAATACATAATAACAAAAGACTATGAACTAAATGAAATTGTATGCTATTAACCACAACAACTGTTCTACACACTAAAAATAGAGTTACATTATATGTTCATATAAGTTCTTTTACTTAGCCTGCATAGGATGCTTCAGGCAACTCAGACAATAACCTCAAGTCTTCCCAGAAGTCCACAATCAACAGGGTTAAATCAGTGGCATAAAGTAACCAAAAGCTTCATTATGGATATTTGAACCTTATAAATAGGAACATCACAGTAATACAATTTAAGCATAAAAAAATGAGCTCAAGTAACTTAAAGAAACAAACAAAAACACTAGCCCTTTGGAGTCAGACTTTGGATCTCCCAGTTGCTAGTGTGTGATCTTAAAAGTTCCCTACCACCCTCACACCTCGGTTTGCTCGTCTGCAGAAGGACCAACACCAGCTCTTAATCCTCAGGCAGGGCTATGATGAGGATGAAATAAGGCAGTATGTGGAAGACCCTGAGAAGAATGTGTGGCACCTCACTCAGGGCATCTAAGTGCTGCTGTTTCTCGCCAAGTTCCATCAAATCCAGCCTTCAGGCCCTTGTCCCTCAAAGTCTGATATAAACTCACCATGTTTCACCTTTTTGCTACTAAAATTTAGAAAGACAAGGTTGAAAAAAAAGGTCTCAAGAAAGAACAAACCCTGCCATGAATATCTGTGGAAACCTTGAACATTGGTTAAACTATGCTGCTAAGTCACTTCAGTCGTGTCTGACTCTGTGCGACCCCAGAGACGGCAGCCCACCAGGCTTCCCCATCCCTGGGATTCTCCAGGCAATAACACTAGAGTGGGTTGCCATTTCCTTCTCCAACGCATGAAAGTGAAAAGTGAAAGTGAAGTCGCTCAGTCGTGTCCGACCCTCAGCGACCCCATGGACTGCAGCCTTCCAGGCTCCTCTATCCATGGGATTTTCCAGGCAAGAGTACTGGAGTGGGGTGCCATTGCCTTCTCCATTGTTAAACTATAAACACGTGTATACTGATAGGTTCCGAGGCCACGGCGGGTTAAACACCACTTTGGTGGGTGCAACAATTGCACAGTGTTTGTAAGAAGACATACGATGTGTACCATATAGACATGTAAAGATACAGAATTCTTTGCCATTAAAAAAAAAAAAAAATTTCCCAGAGCATTTTTGGTAACACCAAAGAGGACAGTTCTAAACGATCCTTTTCTTCCCAACAAAGCAGCTTTAATAATAATGAATTCACTGCCAGCCTTCACTGGAGGTTGAACTTTCAGAAACCCTTTAAATGCAAAACTAAGTGTATCCCTGTTTCATACTGAATGCAATAGGATATGAAGCAGTTCTCAGGGGACCTGGCAAGGTCTGTGCACTGACGACTCGATGCCTGCTGAGAGGGGCCCCAACACACAGGTAACACTCGACTGCAGACAGAATCTTCCCACCTACAGCTCAGGCCCCTTTAAAGTTAATCTGAACACGCTGTACAGGAGAGGAAATGAAAAGTGAGTTTTCTCCTCTACTGTGGCCCTGGGACTTCCTGAGATTTCCTTTCCATTGCTGATTGGCCCAGAACTACTGGTTCCTTCTAACTATTCCCAATTGTGTCTGTCAAGACATAATTAGGGCCGTACACTAAAGAGAAGTGTTCAAATGTAATAGCACCATTAAATCCGACAAATGTTTCTTACTTTCACCCTCAGGATAGCAGGAAAAATAACAATTACGATTTGACATCTTGGCTCAGTGGAACCTTCATATTTTTAAGCCATTTTACACATAATTGGCAGAAATATAAGTATAAGGAGAATGAAAACAAGGCAAAAAATGTTGCTAGCTCTGCATTTATTTCTGATTTGTCTAATAATTATGAAATGTTAGTTTCTTCTTTTCCAAATGGAAAATGAAAAATTTTGCACTTTCAACTGTGTTCAATTAAACCTGAAAGTCGGCTAGAACGACGCTTCCAGTCTTCTTAATTACATTCTTGAAACAGAATACAGAATTAGAAAATGGCCCCAAAATTAGAAAAATGAAAAGTGACAACTTATTTCACTATTGGATCATCCTTATCTAGGTGATTTCATCATTCTTCCATTTTACTCGCATATTTGCATTTCATATTCCTCCATTTTTAAGCATATTTTGGAATAACTGATGAGTAATGATGAGTCATAATAAAATAACACCTATGATGACTAAATAGCAAGATGTTTCAAGATACAGAAAACATGATCCATAAGATCCCATATTGTAACTTAAATTTATGTAAGGGTGCAATGGACCCCTATGGTAATGGCAAGGCAGAAGGAGGTTTATTCAACTAAAAAACTAAATAAATTTTCTCTTTGTGCTTTTGACAACCTCTAAGAAAGAATAAAAACCATGAAATGCCAATCCTTCCAAATAAAAAGAACTGCTCAAAACTCAAAACCAAAAATTGGAGCTAATCAATTCTAAAAATACCCCAAAGGTTAAGAATACTTTTTCTCAAATTGTGTTAAATGTTAATACCAGAATAATTAAAAATTTTAAGTGTACATAATATCACCTATTAAGTTAGAAACACTGTTTTAAATGAAAGATGGAATAAAATGGATATTTCATATTACTAGTAGTACTGTAAATTAATACAATATTTTTAGAAGAATTTCATCAAAATTTTTTAACTTCATAGTCTTAACTCAGTAATCAAATTTTCAAAAGTCAATCAGAAATAATCTGAAATACTGTGAAAACTGTATGAATAAAAGCATGTATTACAGTGATATTCATGTAAGTTAAAACTTAGAAGAGGCCTAAATCTTCAAGACTAAGGGGTGTCACATCACACAGTCACTTAAAATGACAGTTAAAGGGAACTCCTGGGTGGTCCCGTGGTTAGGGCTCCACGCCCTTACTGAGTAGGGCCTGGGTTCGATCTCTGGTTGGGGAACTAAAAATCCCACAAACCTGTGGTGCAGCCAAAAAAATTTATAAATAAAATAAAATGATGGTTATAAAGACTATCCAGCAACATGGAATAAGTAATACTCTTCATCTTTCATCTCAGACGAGACCTCTCAACCATCACTCTACAGCTGAACAGCTAACTGCTATGGGGCAGATACTCAAAGATATTCACTAAGTAAGCACCACAAATCAAAATCTCTAACAAACCCGCAGCATCTCCACACTTCTAACACAACGACAGAATGACAAACCCACACCAAGTCCTCTGAATCTACCGTATACATTTCCTGTTCACGCCCACATCTGCCACTGTCTCCAAATAAAAACTATTTGATGGCTAGCACATAGTAGGTGAATTATTAAATGAGAAAGCACAGTATATAAAATTTCATGCTGTAATTAAGCTATGTTAAATGGCACAGGTAAACACACACACAGTTTGAGGGCCACATCACAGGAACAGTTGTTAACATGTTACATAACCACGCTCCAGTCCGAGACTATTTTTTTTAGTTCCCAATTTTTACCTAAAAACAGAAGTGTCCCCCGCCATTTTAAATACATTAATACAAATGTATTTTAATCTAGATTTTTAAAAATAGACTTTGAAGTTCAATTCCAGTGAGATGTCTAGCATACTGGTATGGTCAAACCACAAAAATCATCATAAAATGATGATCATAAAAGTATCATAAAATGGTAACTTCTTTTGGAAAGCAGTGTGCAATACCAAAAGCCATACATGTGTGTATACCTTCGATTTAAGAACTCCTCCCTTGTGAATTTATCATAAAAAATAATATAAAAGAAAAATATGTACAAAGACACTTGAGACAAAATTATAATACTTAAAAACAGTAAAAGTCTCTAAAATTAAAGAGATTGGTTGAGTAAATTATGGTACATTCTTTAAAAAAAAAAAAGTAAATATAAAAATAGGAACTAGGAAAAAAGATGACAGAATGTTAAGTTTAAAAGCAGAATATAAATAATGTTGAATTAAGAAGTTTTTTTCAGGCCTCTATTAGAGAGCTTTAATTTTTATTTTTTTAAATTATGAAAGTATGATAACACATTTACAGGAGACTTGGAAAATACAGAACAAGGTTACATATAGTTCCACTCTATATTAACAATTATTTTTAAATAGATAAATTAAGATTTTTAGTTGGAGTTTTAATATCAAACTTTCAAAAATTAACAGAATGAATATATAGAGAAGTAGAAGGATACAGTAAACCTGAAAAGCACTGTGAACCAATTCAACATAATTAAGATTTACACAATTTTCAAACCACAGGATACAAATTGTATTAACTATGTCAATTAACCAAAACTTCTCTTCATAAATGGAAAATGGGTGGACACATAAGGGGAAAGTGAAAATGGGGAAAATATGCCCACACTAAAAGTATCTACTAATGGGACTTTGAAGATGTTTAAAAATCAAAACAGAGGGAAAGGTAGATACAGATAATTAAAAATTTTTGAAAAGAAAAGCTGGAGTTTCAGGAAGGATAATGATATTGCTAAATGATAAAAAGGAATCTTGGCCAAATACAAAAGTTTCCTTAAAGAAAACAAATAGTAAATATATTCATGTATAACTGCTCTAACAAAGTTCCAGAGACAATAAATTATTAACAATGCTATTTTCTTTCTTTCTAAAACAAGCCACCTACGGTTTAAGTTATATGCTTTTTCTTAAGACTTTAAAAACTTTGGGGGGCATTTAATTGGATATCAAACACTTACAGAAAAGGAAAGAGTGCCACCTACTGAACTGTAAGCCCTTTCACAGGAAAAAAGAACCAATATTCTTATTTAGACTGCAGAATTTAAAGTCTCCACCAGAAATAAAATGGTCCTTCCTCTGATGGAGTCACGAGTCAGAATCCAGGCCCCATCACTTCCCCCTTGGATGACCAAGTTCCACCCAGACTCTTCTCTCTCAAAGCCACCCTCCACCCTCACCATCACCGTATCCTGGCCACTTAAAACACAGTCATCAAGTCCTTCATTCCTTAACAGCATAATTTGAAATCATAATTTAAATCATAATTTGAAATCATACATAAATATTACTCTAGTCTTTCTCCCACACCCTCTTAGATTAGAAACTCTAGGAAGGCAAAGCTGGCCCTTTCTGGAGACACACCCCTGTATCTCCTGAAATAACCAGTGTGCGTGGCAGACAGTAGGCTCTTCATAGCTATTTGTTAAATAAATGAAAATACGATTCTGAATTTTCTTTAGCACCAATGGTACAAGATCGATATACCACCATTGTAAGTGAAGCAAATAACTTGGTATTATTCTATCCGAAACAGAAAAGCTCCATGCAGCCATAGCAGCTAATTAGTTAAATAAAATGCAATTACTGCACTGTTCCAGATAAGATTCAAATTCAACAAAGCAAGAGAGAATAAATCCTAATTTACAACAAAAGCACTCACACTGGGGTCTTAGTCCAAGTCAGCCGTGTAACGTCTATTGCCCTATTCACCTCTCAAGCTTTCCCTCTGCTACGTATGGGAAATTTTCCAAGAAATCTAACTGTGGATATTAGAAACTTCTGAAATTTCTAAAATTTTATTAAAATCAACAAAATATTTTTCTATCATGGAAGGGAGAAACAGACAAATGTGGTGGTTAAGGTATGTAAAATACCAAATGCTTAATTAGATTCTTAATTAGATACTTTCTAATTAAGAATCTAATACTTAATTAGATACTTTCCTAAGGCATTAGATACTTTGCTTATTTAGAAGCACAGAAACTACTTTAATATTGCAAGCGTGCTCTTATTTTCATAAATCCTGAAAGCTTAAAGGAAAAACATTCCAACCAGGAAGAGAATCCTGGCCTGCTGCTGCTGCTAAGTCGCTTCAGTCGTGTCCGACTCTGTGCAACCCCATAGACGGCAGCCCACCAGGCTCCCCCGTCCCTGGGATTCTCCAGGCAAGAACACTGGAGTGGGTTGCATTTCCTTCTCCAACGCGTGAAAGTGAAAAGTGAAAGTGAAGTCGCTCAGTCGTGTCCGACTCCTAGCGACCCCATGGACTGCAGCCCACCAGGCTCCTCCATCCATGGGATTTTCCAGGCAAGAGTACTGGAGTGGGGTGCCATTGCCTTCTCCGTTAGAATCCTGGCCTGGTCCAGTGTAAAGTGGAGTCCATCACAGCTGTGTGTGCTGGAACTTCTACTCTCCACTCTGAAATATATGCACCTCTACTTAAGGGCTGAATGCAAAGCTGGAGACACCCATATATTTTAAAACTCTAACTCAAAAACTTACACTATAGGTACAAACCCACACCTGTCTTGCCAGAGGCAGGGAAACAAAGTCTTATCAGTCCTTATAGATCCTTGCTGCCAATTTCAAAGAACACAGTGAACTGCACCACTGATAGTACACAGTACATAGCAAATCCAGACCGTGGGAAATCCTAAAGTCCAACACTCCAGGCTTCTCAACAAATACAATGCATTGTAAGGGGGAAAAGGGAGTAGGCGGGGGCAGGGAATTAGAAGTGGGCCTGGAGATTAAAAGAAACTTAAAAGATACGAGAAGTAAAAAAAAAACAAAAAAAACCCATGGTAGATGTGAAAGGAAATTAAAGCATCTAGGGATACACGTTTGACTGATAAAACTATTAAGAAAAACAAAGCAGTATTCAATGGCACCCCACTCCAGTACTCTTGCCTGGAAAATCCCATGGACGGAGGAGCCTGGTGGGCTGCAGTCCATGGGGTCGCTAGAGTCGGACATAACTGAGCGACTTCACTTTCATTTTTCACTTTCATGCATTGGAGAAGGAAATGGCAAGCCACTCCAGTGTTCTTGCCTGGAGAACCCCAGGGACGGGGAAGCCTGGTGGGCTGTCGTCTCTGGGGTCGCACAGAGTCGGACACAACTGAAGCGACTTAGCAGCAGCAGCAGCAGCAGCATTCCCTATAATAAAGCGAGAAGAGTGGAAAAGATAGGGGTGGGCACACAGCGGGGCTCTGGAGTGGTTGGTAAAGTTCTGGGTACCGAAATGGGAGGTGGTTAAAAGGTATTTGCTTGTTGTTTAGTTGCTAAGCCGACTAAGCCGACTCTTTGCGACCCCATGGACTATAGCCCGCCAGGCTCCTCTGTCCATGGGATTCTCCAGGCAAGAATACTAAAGTGAGTAGCCACTCCCTTCTCCAGGGGATCTTCCCAACCCAGCAATCGAACCTGCATCTCCTGAATTGGCAGGCAGATTCTTTACCACTGAGCCACCAAGGAAGCCCTTTATAAAGGTATTTGCTTTGTAATAATTCACTAAGCTATACCCACTCCTCAAAAAAAATACATCAGTAGATAAGGATAAACACTGCCTTTAAGTCAACCAGTCAGGTGGTACTTTGTGATCTCAATGAGAGCGACTTCAAGAGAAGGACGGAGGAAGACATAGAAGCAGCTTGAGAGACAAATGGTAGGAACTGACCTGGACACACACCCTTGAGTCAAAACATTTCCTATTAAGAGACATAGGATTCACACCTTAAACACATTACTCTTGGCGAATGAGAGTATGAGGAAGACGAGGAAGACCTTTCGTTTTATACTGAATATACTTGGACAGTATTTTTTTTTCCCAACATGCTTGTGTTACTTTTAAAAATTATTTTGAACCTATAAATGTTTATTTTTGAAAGTGCTTCATAAAATAAGCCCTGGGAGAGAAGAGACAAATGCAGAAGAATTTCAAATGATTTCTGCAGAAGAGTTTAATTTGTGGAAATACTCCACCTTTAAAGGGGGAAAGTATAACTCCCTACTCCTTAACAGCTGTCTACGCACAGGGGATTCCTTCCAAAGGTGACAGTGTGGGAAGAGGGAAAAGAGGGTACCTTCAGAATGGATAAACCGAGAAACACTACCTCTGCCACACGACCAAGGTCAGCATCAACAGTGATCAATCGTGTTGATAGGATGTACCTTTAATATGATGAAAATGGCACTTCCCAACTGTGGTCTTCCTCACCCAAAACCTGTCACTCCAATGCAATCATGAGAAAAACCTGACAAATTCCAACAGAGGGGCACCTATATACCTCTGACCAATACTCCTCAAAACTGTCATGGTCATCAGAAATGGAAAGTTTGATATCTGTCAGAGTCAACAAGAGCCTAAGAAGACACGGCACACGATACGGATGGAACAGAAAAAGGGTATTAGGTAAAAAGTAAAGATAATGGACATTAATAATGCATAATAATAATGTATCAACATTGGTTCATTAACCATAACAAACATCCCACAGTAGTATATTAATATTACATGAAACTGGGTACAGGATTTTCCTATAAATCTAAATCTATTCAAAGAAAGTTAACTTAAAAAATTTTAAAGCCCTAAAAGTAGCAACATCATAGTATCTTGACCAAGTTTCCTAGTTTGAGGTTGTTAAGTTTCCTGCAATAAGTAAAGCAAAATAAATGGTTTCTTTTTTCCTTCTCAAATATTATGGACCAATCAACAGATCACCTAGAAGACCAGTGATTTACTGACCATACTTTTGAGAACCGAACAATGACTCTGAAAGAGAATGCTATTTTTCACGCATTCCTTGGCAAATAAAACAGGAAAGAAAAATATGTTACTGTTGTGAATCTGAAAATACATACGGTGGGCTGGCATGTGGGCAGTGTTCTTGGGTAAAACACACTGGGTACTGGCCATCAGAACTGTAACAGTGTGTGCAGGATGTGCATTTATAATATCCTTTCAAAGAGGTTTCACTTGTAAACACATAATCAGTTATAACAGGTAGGAATTCGTCTCTCATCTTCTCCCACCCCATCTTCACACGGCTGACAGTCAGAGAGCTCCTCCATCAAGCACACACCCCAACCCAGCTATTAAGTCTGTGTCTCCTTAGCCTCTAAGCATGTGATTAACACTGTTTTAGATTTATTCTTATTGTTGAGTCACTTCCTCGAATGTATATTGTCCTTCAAGGGAAAAGGAAATTCCTCAAGAGTGAAGCAGCAAGATGGGAAGGGGACCAACATGCGTTATTATGTGTTACGCACTGTCCTATTTTATATAAATGTCTTACAGAATCTCTCCCTCAGTCCTCACCACCACTCTGGTGGCAGATATTATATACCTGCCTTACAGATGATGGAAATGACACTGGGAAAGGTAAAGTGCCTTTGTGAGACTACAAACTCAAACTGAATAACAAACTGCATCACAGCTAAATGGCTCCATGAAGCCCAGGCTTCTTCTACAGCTCCCCAACCAGGGACCAAACCCACACCCTCTGCACTGGAAGGCAAAGTCTTAACCACTGGATCACCAGAGGGAGTCCCCACACTCTTTTTTTGACATGAAGCAGGTTGAAAGATTAATAAGAGGGTAGCCCCATGACAGAACTTTGCTAGTAAGATTCTATGACCAAAGTCTGACCATGCCTGTGGCTCTTAGGAAAATAAAACAAAAAACCTGGTGAACAGATGTTATTACCAAAGTTGTTCACATCTGTACCACACTGTGCACCACTAACCAGAATACTAGATACCTTCTAATGTGCTGTGCAGTGGAAAAAAAAGACTTCAGGTTGTAAATGACTTACTAATTGACTTGTGTGGCTGTATTAAAAACTGGGTAACCAAGACTGTATTTTATGTTCTTTTCCCTGAATAAAAGGTTTTAAATAAGCACCTTATTGTACTGCCTATCATTACTATATCCTTATGAACAATATGCACATTATATGAATCAGCAATATTTCTGCTCCTTAGAAAATCCACAAGTGTTAGCTGGAAAAAGAAGTGGTCAAGGCTTACATTATTTTCCTCCTAGAATGTTTATAATTTCTATTGCAGAAACTTCAAATAACATAGGATTCTTCCTTTGCTTCAAATAATCCAGAAGAGAAACTCAAAAATTTACTATTGTAATTTCAGAGAGCAGTCAGTAGCTAAAACCACTGAATCATTTTTCACTCTCCTTCACTACCCAGTACGAATCTGCTATCTTAACTACGTTTCCTTGGCAGTATTTAAACACGATAACCATATCACTTTGAGAGAATTTCATTGTATATAATTTGAGTGCCATAAAAACGAAACAAGAAGGTAAGCACAGACTATAATCAAAGTCCTAGCTTTGGTTCTGAGTAGTGAGCTCATTAGGGTTTATTACAATATTAAAAATAATTAACTCTCCAAATTAATAAATGCAGGCCATGCAATGACCAGAGAGGAATCTGTGTGTGAACCAGGAAGTGAGATTAATTGAACCTGAATTCAAATTAAAAAAAAAAAAAAAGAAAACAATTTAAACAATCTAACTACTAAACAGGAGGTTGAACGGGAGGCAAAATGATATGAAAACTACAAAACAGATTTAGAAAGCTCCAAAGTACACAGAGAAAATGGACTATATAACTCTTTATATGGAGAAGACAGTAGTTCCAGCTCAAACACATACCAAATGATAACATACACAGTCTTGCTGTTCCACTTGACCAGTGTCTAACTCGCTGATGATACACGAATCACTCTGAGAATCACTAATATGCCACTGACTCACAACAGTGTCTTCCCTTCAGTTTCCTCCTATGTAATGCCTTCCATTTTCTCCCAGCATTTGATGACCATTCACGTTTTCTTAGCACAATTTCAAATTTTGTGTATTCTAAGTAGCATTTTAAGCATACTGGTATACTTCTAAATGGCATTTCATCTAAAAAAAATTTCAGAGCCATACAAAGGCTATTCTTAAAGTACAAGAGGACACATCACAGACTAACTTAATGCTACTTTCATGAAGAGGGGTTCTTTTCAAAACAGTTAGTACCAGGCCTCAGCCCAAGAAACCCTCCTTTGATGATGTTAACACTGAAATTCATTTGTTATTAAAGTAAATATGTGCTTAGAGAAGCTGTAACAAATATAAGTTTCTAAGATCAAGAACACAGACATTACGGAATGAGGGGTTTAAACAGAACGCCTTTACACAGGGGGTTACAAAGAGTAAGACAGCCTCCAAGGTAATAAAGGTTACAAATACAAATAAATTCAAAGGTGGGGAGGAGACAGATTCTTAGCAGCTACTGAGGAACACTGGGAATGACTGATTTCCAAGTATGAAGATTTCCAAGCCGTGCTGTTAATGTACCATTAGTCAGGAAAGGAGGACAAACAAGGAACTTCTATAGGCAAGACCCTACAAACAACGCTTAATTGAACTTGGTTCAAGAACACCTACTGAAGGCATGCTTTGTATCACATTTACTGGTGAAACTGACTGCTGCCTTCAGTCAGGACTGAATCTCTAAGAACTTTAAGTAGAAAAGTACTAAGCTGTCAAGTAGAGTTTTTTTCCAAGGGACTCAAAGCAGAAAGCTATGATAGTTTTCCATGTCTAAACTGTTCGTCAAACAATATAGAATTACCATATGATCCAGCAATTTCTCTTCTGAGTATAGACCCCAAAGAACTGAAAAGCAGGGCATCAAGTATTTGCAATGTTCATAGCAGTATTATTCACAACAGCCAAAAGGTAGAAACAACCTAAGCAGCCATCAAAAAATGGATGGAAAACAAATGTGGCTTCATATGCACAATGAAGTATAGTTCAGCCTTTAAAAGGAGGGAAATTTTGACACTTGCTACAATATGGATGAATCTTGAAGACATTATGCCAAGTGAAGCAAGCCAGATAAACAGATATGTAAAATTCCACTTACATGAAATACCTAGAGCAGTCAAATTTGTAGACAGAAAATAGAACGACGGCTGCCAGGGGCTGAGGCGAGGGGGCAATGAGGAGTTATTGTCCAATGGTTACAGAGTTAGAGACCAAAGTGTCCTGGAGATGAACAGCGGTGCTGGTGGCATAACGGTGCCGATGCACGTAAAGCCACCGAACTGCACATTAATAAAAAAGTTATAAAGCGATTTCTGCCATCATCTGCATTATCCTGAAGCACAACTACGGTCTTAGAATTTTAAGAAAGAAAGAAATTGCAACTTTTCTGCTTTTTAACAAGAAAAAATGTTCTGTACCTGCATTACAGACCACAAATTACATATGTATCACTTTAGAATCTTAGTGAACCTAGAAGATCAACATGTAAAATCATGCAGGAAAAAAGGAACTCTTCAAGGATTGACTATGCCTGAGTAGGTATTATTTTGCAATAAAAATTCTGTATGACCAAACATAAATATTTCTACTCATCATAAAGATACAGATAAATCTACATAATATTAGTGAATGTTCACCCACTGTTTCCAGTATCATCCAACTCACGTCTACAGAAAGTGGGGAGAACCACCCCAATTTTATGCTTCAAAGCTTTTCTCATTTACCGAATATCCCATTCTCATTTACTATGTCTCCTGACAGGCTTCTCTCTGAGGTCACGTTTGGTTCTCCCCTACTTAAAGTTTACAAAGGAAACTGATGCCTTGATGATTCCAGGCCTCTGCCTGCTGAGGCCGACTACAAGTTTGTTGCCTTAAAGGTTAGAACAATCTGTAAGTAATATTAAAATATTTTTATTGCATTTCCAGAATTTATATGTTAGCATAACATTTTATATAATTCAGTTAGAAAACCTAAGCAGATTAAAAACCCATTAAAATAGTTACAAATACATGAGCAAGAAACAAAACCCCCCACAAACCTTCTTGAGAAGACACAATGGGTGGCATGTAATCGGGGATGTACTCTTTTCTCTCCTCTGCATCTTTACTTCCGGGTTGAGGAAACTGAAGGACGTTGTTCTTGCTAACAGGAAATGAAGGGATCTGGTGTGGGAAAGTGACGGGTTCAATATTGTGGATGTAGTCTTCTAGTTCATGAAGACTAACCCCCATGAGTTGGAAAGCTTCACCAACATCATCCAAAATTGGGTCTGTCCGGCCATCTGAAACAAAGTCAAAAGCAGAGCAAATTATTTTAAGAAAATTCCATGAATATCTTTTAAGGCATTAAGATAAAAAGTATTAGGTAAATATGGAGCTCAGAAACAAATATACTATATACTTAGGACTCAGTTATTGGAAAGAGTTGAATAGAGTTTCAACAGAACATCATATTGTTTAAATATTAGAAAGTTAATTTAAATACAATCTGATGACCAGCCAGAACACCACAGACAATTCACACTAACAACCAGCCAGTACAGAACTAACGTCAAAAGTAACTCAAGATGGTCAAGGGCACCTGCAACACTGGCTGACACAAAGTAAATGTTTGTTATAATTTTTTATCAAATATGTACAATGCTGAGCTGGGTAAACGTCCATTCCATTTTCTCTCTGTTAGTGATACAATGCTGGAAACTACAACAGTGGTTGGCATACAGCTGGCACTCCATAAACATCTGCTGAATGATTATACCACTAAATCAATTTTTTTTTTAAATCTAAGAAAATGTGTTGACACAACTTAGACCATACAGGCAATTTAAATATACATCTTAAATGTATTTAGAAGATACTATATAAAATGGGTAGAGATAAACCGATAAAGCATTAGATATAGTGAGATTCTCTTTAGAAAAGGAGGTTCCTTCTCTGCCTGCTCTTAGCAGAACTTAAGGTCTCTACATCTTTGAAAACTATGAAAATTCCAGTTCCAGATTTCTGATAGTCTTCTTTTTTTTTACTGTAATCTCCTATAATCATATCAAATTCAGTTTACCTGAAATTAAATCATGATGTAAAATGGAAAAGAACAATACACAGTTTGCAAAAACTAGACATGTTTGCTAACACCCACTCAGAAAACTTCTGGAAAGATACACATTCAACTTTAACAGGTTACAGGGCTGAAAGCAGCAGACGGGGAAGGGAAGAAGTGAAGCATGAGACTCGTATCTAACTTCAAGAGTGTGGTAGTCTGAATTTCTGTACAAGTACAGGTTACTTTTATGATGTATAAAAAAGAGAGAATACATAAAATGAATACTTGTTCTTCCCCTTAATGACAGGCAGGCATTTTCAACTCTTTGATCCTTATTAAAAGCACTATTCTTTTCTCACTCTAAAAAAATGTGATCCTCTTGAATTCCTCCACATTTGTGCAGTTTCAGCCCAAGACCTTCCAGTCCTTCCCCCTGCACCATCCTTGTGGGCCCTGGCTTTCGGCACTTCTCCTTTCACTCCGTCCCACTTTCCCGTCTCATCACAGCTTCAAGCCCTCCCCAGAGCATCTCTAGTGCATTTCACCGACAGCGCAACTGTCCTCAAGTATCACTTTCAGCACCCTCCCCCCTGCACAGAGGTATGCAGTGTTTCCTGCCTCTATCTGTGAAGTCCCTCCCTCACCTGATTTTTCTCCATTTAACACTTCTCTCTGCTGCTGCTGCTGCTAAGCCGTTTCAGTCGAGTCCGACTCCTAGCGACCCCATGGACTGCAGCCTACCAGGCTCCTCCGTCCATGGGATTTTCCAGGCAAGAGTACTGGAGTGGGTTGCCACTGCCTTCTCCGAACACTTCTCTCTAGCACCTTCCAAATGAACTGGTTACATATTCCAAGCTGGCCGCCTCACTGAACCCCACTTTGTTATCTCAGGTTATGCTTTTCTTCTACTTGGCGTGCTCCCCACCTCGCACCACTGTGTGTCACGCTTCAACTTAAATCTCGTCTTCCCTGTGAAGCCGGCCCTGGAACCCAGAGTGCACATGTGTCTCTCCGTCTCTGTATTTCTTCTGCAGTTACTGCTGATACCGTGCACTACTTTCAGTGGAAACAGTGGAAACAGTGTCAGACTTTATTTTTGTGGGCTCCAAAATCACTGCAGATGGTGATTGCAGAAATGAAATTAAAAGACGCTTAGTCCTTGGAAGGAAAGTTATGACCAACCTAGATAGCATATTAAAAAGCAGAGACATTACTTTGCCAACAAAGGTCCATCTAGTCAAGGCTATGGTTTTTCCTGTGGTCATGTATGGATGTGAGAGTTGGACTGTTTAGAAGGCTGAGCGCCGAAGAATTGATGCTTTTGAACGGTGGTGTTGGAGAAGACTCTTGAGAGTCCCTTGGACTGCAAGGAGATCCAACCAGTCCATTCTGAAGGAGATCAGCCCTGGGATTTCTTTGGAAGGAATGATGCTAAAGCTGAAACTCCAGTACTCTGGCCACCTCATGAGAAGAGCTGACTCATTGGAAAAGACTCTGATGCTGGGAGGGATTGGGGGCAGGAGGAGAAGGGAACGACAGAGGATGAGATGGCTGGATGGCATCACGGACTTGATGGACTTGAGTCTGAGTGAACTCTGGGAGTTGGTGATGGACAGGGAGGCCTGGTGTGCTGAGATTCATGGGGTGGAAAAGAGTCAGACACAACTGAGCGACTGAACTGAACTGAACTGACACACTGTTTATATATAATAGAGTGCATAGGGAAACTTCTGCTCCTGAGTGCTTTGGTAAATCATTACCTTTGGGAAATTTTTAAATGTACTATTTGTTGAATTAATAGTAACTTCCGATACTTGCTTTACTGAAAGAGCATCTTTTGTAAAAGGAACAAATACCATCTTTTTGTTTTTACTGACATTTCGACACCCTTGTACACATCTTATGGGCAGGGATTATGCCTAAGTAATCCTACGTCTCCATCAGGTAACACATATGTAAGTGGTGCTCAATAAACATTGTGTCAGAAAGACAAAAGAAATACAGAAACAAAAGACAAGATTGCATAGTAGGGACCTAATTCCAGTCTGAAATAAGAATAGTGGAGGGAAAAAAACCTAGAAAAGTCTGTAACCAGTTAAGTATACCAGGAAGTAGCATTTTTGAAAAGTCACCAGATCACAATGGGGAGTAATGAACCGGATCATCCTATTCTCACTAATAGTAAGACAATCATTACAGAGACTGGGCAATTATCCACGAGGTTCACATGCAGGCAAAACAAGGCTCAGCCCATGACTCCAGGACACCTGGCTGCGTGCAGTGCCAGCACCCATCTGTTTCTGTGTGTCAGGAAAGGTAACTATGTATTCTGGGGATATTTTGACCTAAAGGTACAGAAGAGCCATCCTCATTTAGGGAATTTGGGAGCAAAAAATATAACCGGGAGCACACATACTGTAACAGTAAACTCACTCAAGGGCCAGGAAGGGAGGAGGGAGGAAAATGAAGCAAAAGCAGAGAGCAATGCACTGGCGGTGCGCGTGCAAGACAACCATGAACGAGCCACTCAGTAGCTTCAGGTGCAGATCTGACACGGCTGTGAATCAAGCGGTCCAAAGATACACATTTTTAAAATACAAAAAGTTAAACGACTAAATAGTTATCATGGTGGTGGCTTATCAGTTCAGTTATTTATTCAACAAGTATCTGCTGGCTGCCTGGCACTATACTAGGTTACTGAATACAAATATAATAAATTTGTCTCCTGGTGAGGGAAGAGGAGAGGGTGAGAGTCATACACAGATGATTACAAAATAAGGTATTCAGGGACTTCCCTGGTGGTTCAGTGACTAAGACTCCGAGGTCCTAATGCAGGGGGCCCAGGTTCCATCCTTGATTAGGGAACTAGGTCCCAAAAGTCTCAATGAGGATCCAAGGCCCCGCGTGTCACCACTAAGACTCAGCACAGCCAAATAAATATATTTAAAAAACAAACAAGATGTTCAGTTAACATGGCAGAAAATATGCACAGAATTATGAGAAGAGATATGATTTCCTAAGTGAATCTCAAAACAGAAGTCATACTATCCATGGGCAGGGGGTGAAGGACATGCCATCAAACAGCACGCAGGCAGGAAGGGTGCGCTTAAAGTGTTTCAGGAAAAGCAAGCAGCATGGCTGCAGACTGAGGATGACAGGACAGCAGAAGGTAAGAAAATGTGAGCTCACAAAAGCGCGTGCTGCCGGAGAGCTCGGATTCCCAGCTTGTAACTAAGTGGAATATTTTTAAGAATGACACAGTCAGATTTGTGTTATGGCGTGACTGACAGGTTATTCTGATAGCACCATGGGACGGGGGAGCCTAGTGGGCTGCCGTCTCTGGGGTCGCACAGAGTCCGACACGACTGAATCGACTTAGCAACAGCAGCAGCAGCATGGAAGTTGGAATGGAAATTGGGACCTAAGAAGTAAAGTGTATCCATGGGTGTCAATTTTTCAGTGGAGCTTACCACTTGAAAAATAATGCCCTGAAACTTCAATGAGGGTCAGTTCCGTCTCCACACACAGACTTCCCATCAATGAGATGATGTGTTGCACCTATTAAATATTCCAACTTTGTAAATGCCACCAGCTATAGATACTCCTGGGGCTTCCCTGGTGGCCCTGTGGTAAAGAATCTGCCAGCTAAGGCAGGAGACTGCCAGACTGTCACTGGGCCGGGAAAGATCCCCTGGAGAAGGAAGTGGCAAACCACTTCAGTCTTCTTGCCTGGGAAACCCCATGGACAGGGGAGTTTGGTGGGATGCAGCCCATGGAGTCGCAAAAGAGTCAGACACGACTTAGCCACTAAAGAACAGATACTACCAGATATTCACTTAAAAACCATCTGCTGTAGCCCAGACTACCTGGGTAACCTTGTAAACTGCCTATGATCTCTCTTGCACACTCTGATAACCACTGACATAAAAATACAGAGGAGGAGGAAATCAATTGAGATGTAAGTGAAAGTGAACATAAGTGAAACTGACCAAGTTCGCAGAGATGCTGCCCGTGAAACGAACAGAAACAGAAAGAAGAGGCAGTGTCCCTAACGCAGCAGAGCTGTCAACGAGTCTGTGTTGTCAGGAGCTGAAGAACGGCCAGGCTTGTAAGAAACGGCCGGTAGACGGAGCGCCTGTGACAACTAGTTGTAGTAGTTTGCGGGCAAGGGGAGGGAAAGGACCAAACTAACAGAGGCTGTAAGGCGTTCTGCAGGGGGTTCTGCACGCTGCCAAAGGAGACAATGATTAAGGCCGATGTTCAGATCAGAGAGGAGAGCAGAGGGTGTGGAGCTGGGAGCCGGGACCCGGCTCCTGCTGCACGCGGGATAAGTTAGCGGCTGGCGAAGAGGCAGCAGAGGGATGACTCGAGTTTCCAGGGGCAGTGGGAGCGGAGGAGCATCAGGGGCGGAGAAGACACCCGATCGCGGGGTGAGGGCGAAGGACCAACACCTCCCGGACGCCGGGAGAGCACAGGGGAGCGCGGAGGTGTCACTCGTGACCGGCCAGGCAGCCTCCCGTCCCCAGCCCGGTACTCACACAGCTCCGAGTACCGGTGGCAGCCCCGTCCCAGCTGCTGCAGGTAGCGCTGCAGCACGTCCGTGAGAAGGTGGCAGGCGCTCAGTTGCACCGAGTCCCAGCCCAGCGCCTGGCAGATCTGCGCCACCGAGACCCTCAACAACGACCTGGAGTAACTCTCGCACATCCCGCTCCGTGGACTCCAACGCAGTCCGTGCCGCCACTTCTCTCCACCTCCGCCGCCTAGTCTTAGCAGGGCCCCCGATTCATCCTCCAGGGCCTCCGCGGCGGGGAAATCGTCCCCCCCCGACCCCCGGCGACCACCTCAAAGCCTGAGCAGCACGGAGCGCGCCAGCCTGAGAGCCGCCATTTTGGGCTTGCTCCGCCTCCCGCTGGATGGTCGCCGGGGCGAGGCAGCACTAGCCGAGTGCGGAGCGGGCCGATGCGGAAGCTCCGCCCCGTTGTAGCAGAGCGATGGTCCCGGTGTTGACTCTCGGGCCTGGAAGGATGCAGGAAACGGCGGCGCGGGGCGCAGGTGAGGGATGCGCCAGAGGAGGCAGGTGCCTGGGGCCTCCTGGGGTACTCGATCGGAGGGGACCGGGGAGGGCACCGTCAGTGGTTCAGGGCCCGAAGAAGGAGCCAGGATGTGGGTGTTAGAGAGAAGTGAGAACCCGAGAGGCTGTGAGTGCAAGGGTGGGCTTTAGGGGCGTGGAAACTTCCAGTCGCGGATCTAATCAAGCCTCTGCTAAAAAAAGAAAAGATCTGTTTACCAGTGTATAGATTAAATCAGGTCCAAGCTGTTAATCGTGTCATTGGCAACTCTTCACAATAGGGCGGGATGTAAGGTGTGGCCTGTGTGGCGCTGACCACCGGATTCAATTTAAGGGGACAGCAAAAAGCGTAATGAAAATTACTAGTATTTTATCACAGTTATTTAAAAATCCGAGCTACTACCCTGCCCCTTTCCTGTCTCGGGTCACCTCTTTCAAATCGCAGCCCTGGTTCCAATAAAATGTTATTTACAAAAACGGGTGGCATGCTGCTGGGCGAGAGTTTGCCAGTGTTCCCTTCACCAGCGTCTGCTGCAGCTGCTAAGTCGCTTCAGTCGTGTCCGACTCTGTGCGACCCCATAGACGGCAGCCCACCGGCTTCCCCGGTCCCTGGGATTCTCCAGGCAAGAACACTGGAGTGAGTTGCCATTTCCTTCTCCAATGCATGAAAGTGAAAAGTGAAAGTGAAGTCGCTCAGTCGTGTCCGACTCTTAGCGACCCCATGGACTGCAGCCTACCAGGCTCCTCGGTCCATGGGATTTTCCAGGCAAGAGTACTGGAGTGGGGTGCCATTGTCTTCTCACCAGCGTCTAGGATCTGTCAAAAGAAGAGAGGACTCAGTTGCCTACAGAGGTGAAAGTCCTAAAATCCAGCTGGGTGTATGAAGAACTGTTGCCTGCCCTAGATTCCCTGCTCCAGGTAAGGGCTACCAGATCTTAAGGAGCTGCAGGAAATTGGGGTTTTGTGATCAGTAGCTCGATCAATATTTTTAACTATTGAGAATACATTTAAAAAATTGTGTTATTCTATTTATTTATTTGGCTGAGCTGGGTCTTGATTGTGGTGTGTGGGCTTCTCGTTGAGGTGGCTTCTCTTGTTGCAGACACAGGCTCTAGGTGCACTGGCTTCGGTAGTTGTGACTCTAGGGCTCCAGAGAGTGGGCTCAGTAATTGTCCTCATGGGCTCAGTTGCTTTTTGGCATCTGGAATCTTCCTGAACCAGGGATCAAACCCCTGTCCCCTGCATTGGCAGGCAAATTCTTATTCACTGTACATGCCACCAGGGAAATCCTGGGAATACATTTGCAAGCCAAACTAATCCTACATTTAAGTTAGGTTCAGCCTATAGGAAGCCAGGCTGTATTGACTCATCTACTCGGTCTTGACCCGTTTTTGCTGTTTTCTTCTAAAAGCTTCTGGAGTGTTCCTTCCTCCCCTCCCCTCCTCTATGCTGTGTCCCTCGTTCTTGTACCCATCACAGTGCATTTAGTATTTGACTTAATGTGCCTCTCCAATAAATTGTAAGTTGCTCCATGACTCTACCTTCTTATAGGGACCATTCCAGAACTTTGAACATAATATTCAATTTTTTTTAAGTCCCAGTAAACCAACAGAATGGAAAATATGATACTGCAGCTGAATGACAAGCTGCAGACAATGAACAATTTAGTAGGCGGCAGGCTGCCTTTGTTTTTCTCCACTGACAGTTCTATCCCCAAGATTATCAAGGACCTTCTGGGTGCTAAATCTCTGGGACACTTCAGTCCTATCCTTGCTTGACCATTTTGTAGCCATTTGATAATGTTGAACACTCATCTTCATTTTGAAACTCTTAGATCTCATGACACCCTACTCTCTTCTGTTCTGTTAATACTTCTGGAAATTCCTTTTACATCTCTTATATCGCCTCTCTGTGTGTTTTCAAACCTACAGAAACATTGAAACAGAAGTACAAACACAGGTACACACATCACCTAGATTCACCAATTGTAAATATTTTGCCACATTTACTATATACATCCATCCATATAGAACTTTTTTTTTTTTCAGAATAGTTTGAAAATCAATTGCAAACATCTTGACATTTAACCCAGAAATACTCCAGCATGTATCTCCCCAGAGAAGGACATTCCCCTCCGTAACCGTGTGTCATGGATTCAGTTCTCCAGTTCTGAGGTGGAGATTGACCTGCAGGTTTATCGAGTGCTCCTAGGGTCTACACCTATACAAGGAAAGGGGTTTCCAATGCACTTTTCAGAGGGACCTCCAGCAATCCCATAGGGAACTCTAACTCGGGATTGACCCTTCACCTCTGTCCTGAGTTGGAACAAAGGGGCTGGACCTTTATATTCCCATTTTAGCAAATCATTACCTGAGGAGAGCATATGATATGAGACAATTCCAGGGAACACGGAAGCCTTCAGTCCTTCAGGGGAGTGGGCAGTGCATTAAGATAGCCTATACTGTATTAGTCCCTTCTGGCTGCTGTAACTCAGACTGGGTTATTTATCAACATTTATTTCTCACAGTTCTGGAGGCTGGAAATCTGAGATCAGTATTGTCTGGTGAGGGAGGGCCCTCTCCTGGGGCACAGAATTTTCAGGTTGTGTCCTCACAAGGTGGGAGGAGCCAGGGAGCTCTGTTGAATCTCTTTTATTACAGCATTAATCTCATTAATGAGGGCTACCCTCTCCTGACCTTCCCAAAGTCCCCACCTTGTAACACCATCACACTGGGCATCAGTTATTGTAAAATATTGGCTGCATTCTCTGTGCTTTGTATTACATCTTTGTGTTTTATTTCATACTGGCAGTTTGTCCCCCTGAATCCCTTTCCCCTATTTTGCCCCAACCCCTGAGCTTCCCGGGTGGCTCAGTGATAAAGAACCCACCTGCCGATAAAGGAGACACAGATTCAATCCCTGGGTTGGGATTGAATTTCCTTCCTGGAGAAGGAAATGGCAACCCACTTCTGTATTCTTGCCTAGGAAATGCCATGGACAGAGGAGCCTGGCAGGCTACTGTCCGAGCGATGGCAGAGTTGGACACAACTGAGCAACTGAGTGTGCACATACACCAACTTCTTTAAGTCTTTAAGTGTACCACTGACTTCTGCCTCCCCCGACCCCCAGTGGAAGTGAAAGTTCAGTCATGTCCGACTCTTAGCAACCCCATGGACTGTATAGTCCATGGAATTCTCCAGGCCAGAATACTGGAGTGCGTAGCCTTTCCCTTCTCCAGGGGATCTTCCCAACCCAGGGATCAAACCCAGGTCTCCCACATTCCAGCTTGATTCTTTTACCAGCTGAACCACAAGGGAAGCTCGAGAATACTGGAGTGAGTAGCCTACCCCTTCTCCAGCAGATTTTCTCAACCCAGGAATCAAACTGAAGTCTCCTGCATTGCAGGCAGATTCTTTACCAACTGAGCTATCAGGGAAGCCGTTAAGTCAGTTTAACCAGTCTGAAAAATTTGTCCTCTGCCTTCCCACTGCCATAGTTCTTACCCAGAAGCCAGGGAACCAGCGTGGGGGTTGTACGAACCCGCACGTTCGGGATCCACCTCGTGCCTGGGGCTGTGTGTTCCATCTACCACTCCCAAAGCAGTCTTTGTGGTGGCCGAGGGGCTGAGCCAGCTCCCAAGTCCTGTCCTAGCATCCGCTCCCTCAAACCCTTCCCGTGAGCAGGGTCCCAAGTCAGACCCGCCTCCAAGGTGTGTTCTGAGACAGATCTCAGAAGCAGGGTCTGAGATGGAGACTAGCGAAGAGGTGCTCTTGAGATCACTCCCTGGATGAAGGGAAGGAGTCCAGCTGGGGAGGGAGATGCTGAGCTGCAGCCCATCCTCAGGAAAGACCTCAGCAAACCCCACAGAGAGCTTTAGAACTGTCCTGAGCTCAGGCAAGGGGGCATGGCTTTACTCCCACGGTGATCAGGCCATGGGTGTGGGCTGCCCAGGAGTGGAGCCATGACCTTGGGCAAGGTGGTCTCCAGCTGAGGCAGTTCCAATGAACTTTGTCAGCTGAGGGTTGTGTGCTGCCAGAATCCTCGGAAGCTAAGAGAATATTTCCTTCAGTCCAGCTGAAGGGGGGATCCTTGAAGTGTATCTCAACTTCCATTACCCCACCATCCAAACTATCACATACAGCAAACACAAGATTGATACAGTCACCTGACCCAATGTGAAGTAGCATTCTTAAATTTTACCATTGTTCCCAAATGTCTTTTATAGCTTTTTTTTTTTTAAATCTCTGACCTATTCAAGACTCATTCATTGCACTTAGTTTTTTTTTGGTCGTGCCAAGCGCCTTACAGGTTAGTCAGTCCCAAGCAGGGATCAAACCCAGTTCCAAGGCAGTGAAAGCCACTGGAGTCCTAACCACTGGCCCACCAGCAAATTCATTTTCCTTTCTTGGTAAGGCCAATCCCACCAGTTGTTTGTCTTTTGCTTGTTGGTTTTTTGTTTGGTCTTTCATGACGTTTACTTTTTTGCAAAGTCCAGGACAGTTATCTTAATAGGATGTCCAGTCTTTTGTCTAACACAAGGATCTTCCTCACTGCCCTTTGATACCCATCCCAGCCTTCCTGTTGCTCCGCTGTCTCTAATCTCTGACAACCACTAGTCTATTCTCCACTTCTAAAGTTTTGTCATATAAAAAAATGCTACATACATGGAATCAGAGAGTGTATAACCTTTCAGAATTCCCACCATAATTCCCTGGACATTCATCTAAGTTACTGTAAACTGAGCTTTTTCAACTCATTTTTTTAAAAGTGGGTTTTGTCTGATTTGTGGATGTTTAAAAAAATACAACTATATTCAAATTTTATTTGTATTGCAAATGTCTTCCCTCAGTATTTCGATAATTTTAATAAATTCCGATTGTCAAGACTTTTTAAAATTATATATATATGTATATATGTATTTTTTTTTTTTTTTGCCATGGGACATATGGGATCTTATTTCTCCAACCAGGTATGGAACCCTGGTCCCCTGCAGTGAAACCATGTAGGTCTTAACCTCTGGATTGCCAGACAAGTCCTCCTCATTGGGGGATTTTTTTACCTGGTGCCTCAGATGGTAAAGAATCTGCCTGCAATGAAGGAGACCTGGGTTCAATTCCTAGGTTGGGAAGATCCCCTGGAAAAGGGAATGGCAACCCACTCCAGTATTCTTGCCTGGAGAATTCCATGGACAGAGGAGCCTGGCAGGCTATAGTCCATGGGGTTGCAGAGAGTTGGACACGACTGAGTGACAAACACTTTCACTATACCCAAAAGGCTTACATTTTTATTATGTCTTTGCACCAGACTGTAAGCTCCTATAGAGGAGCATAATTATCGTATCTTCAGAATTTAAGAGTGCTAACACACAGAAGCCGAGAAGGCAATGGCACCCCACTCCAGTACTTTTGCCTAGAAAATCCCATGGACAGAGGAGCCTGGTAGGCTGCAGTCCATGGGGTCACTAGAGTTGGACACGACTGAGCGACTTCACTTTCACTTTTCACGCATTGGAGAAGGAAATGGCAACTCACTTCGTGTTCTTGCCTGGAGAATCCCAGGGACGGGATGCCTGGTTGGCTGCCGTCTATGGGGTCACACAGTCGGACACAACTGAAGCGATGCAGCAGCAGCAACACATAGAAGATCAGTAAACATGATGATAACTTAAGTGTATTGGGTAACATTTAAACAGCTACAGCACTCATCCCACGTCAGATTCTAAGTATTTTGCAAATACTGATTCATGTAGTCCTCGTAACAACCCTATAAAGTAAGTCCTATTTTAATCATTTTATAGATGATAAAACTGAAAGATTAACTCACCCAAGGTCACACAGCTGGTAAGGGCTGAACTAGGATTCTAACCCAATTTGCCCCAAAGTTTATGCTCCATGTTAAGACCTTATGGAAAAACCCAAATGAACTTTTTTGGCCAACCCAATACACAGTCTGAGTCACTGATCAATTAAGTACACAGAAGTATTCATCCACATGTGCAGAGACTTGCCCAAAGATGCTTATTAACAATCATCGTGGCAACATTTCAGAGCAAAGCAGGTAGAGACCTAAGTTTTCAGAGGAAAACAAGTGTCACAAAAACTCAGAAATCAAAATGGCTCTTAAATCATTTCAGGGAAGCCAGAAAATGACACTGAGATTCTGTTCAGTTTACCTTCCTCTGGCAACCTTCTTAATGGTTTTAAAAGAGTAATATAAAGTGTTGATGATAGGCTTTATATATATTTTTTATAGTTATGTAGTCTTTTGTAATTCCTGTATTACTTTTGCAATAAAAAAACCCCTAAAAAAGTTAAATGTTAGTCACTCAGTCATGTCTGACTCTTTGCAACCCCATGGACTATAGCCCTAAATCCTCTTAAATAGGAAAAAAAAATCCCAACATTTTGGCAGGGCCAGCTCGTTCTGTAGAATAGCTCAGGTGCCCAAAGTTAATGGCTATCTAAATGTGAATGTGAAGTGAATATCCTACTGAAATGGTTCTCAGTCCTTGGAAAAGATTTAAACATTTATTTAGAGTCAGTATGTCCCTGGAATTCTCCACCCTCTATACAGTAGTGAATGGCTCGGACATGGCACTGTTGCCTTGCGCTGGTGGTCTTCTGAGGGTGACAGGCAGGGAGGCCTGGGTTGGGGTTGGGGCTGGCACCTCTTCCTTCCACTCTGTGACCCCTCAGAAGCCAGGCTTTCCATGGCTGTTAAGAAACCAAAAAATCGCAAGAGCCTCTTCAATTAGCTTCTTACTAAGAAATTTTAATACAAGTATGTTAATATTTTGAAGTGTTGTAAGATCTCAGTTTGAAAATGGTTGTTCTTATATAATAATAGTAAAACAAAAAAAGCAGTGATTTTATGTTGAGTCATTTATTGTAAGATAATTTACAAATATCTTGCTGTCTTTAGTAATCTGAACAATGGACCAATAAATTCTTCTGACAAGGACAGCAGTAAGCTAAAAACAAAATCAGCTTGCTGAATTCTTCTTTACCTGAAAAATAAAAGTATACAACAAATAAAAAACAATTTTTTTTTCTTGGAAATTAAATATATCAAGAGATAATATGTATCTAAAGTGGGACTTGAACTGACTCTACATAATAAGCTGTTACTCTATACACTAATGGTTCTCAAGTTTTGGTCTAGGGACTTTTTCATGGGGTCTGTGAGGGCAAAACTAATTTCTATAACAATGCTGCTTGCCTGTTTTATTCTCATTCTCAAGAGTACATGGTGGAGTTTTCCAGAACCTACATGACCTGCAATGTCAGAACAGAATGAATAGAGAAGTGGAGAGGACTGAGCTATCTTTTGCGAAGTCAGACTTCAAGGGGTTCTGAGACCAGGAAGTCTGAGAACCACTGTTCTTCACCAGCCTGTTTTTAGTACTGCAAAGGAATGCTGATTCTTTATCCTTGTAGTTTAATATATTTAAGAAGGAAAAAAAAAGACCCCTAGCATCAGCCCTGTGCTCCCACAATCTGACTGCTGCCCTAATGGCCGGCCAGTCTCATCTCCCAAGAAATCAGTTTCCCTGTTGCTGAATTAGTTTGAATTCTCTCTGACTGGGTTTGTTTTCTGATGGGATGGGGGGAAGGTGTGAAATATTACCACTTTACCTCTTGTCTGAGGATGAAACTTGATTTTCATTAGTCCCTGGGTTATTATATTAGAAGGAAAACACAAACAGAAAACAAGCAGGTCAGGAAGCAATCCATGCTGGTTAATCATGTACAATTTCCAACTAGAAAAGCCCATTTCCTCATTCACTACCTTGAGTATATCACATAAATACTTACCAAAAGAGTTCCTTGAAACAGAGTCACTAATTGTTAGGAAACATTACAGACCTGAATCTGGTTAAAGTAATAAAACCATGTTCATGCAAGTAGGCAGGGCTATGAAAGCATACTTTAAACCACAACTTTGTTATAAGTAGTATATAATTTTTTTTTTTTTTTTAATTTAAGCTAGCAACTAACATTTGGCACCTCAAGTATGGTTTACTCATGCCTTTTATTACCAAATAGCGAAATGTGTTTGTATTAAATACTAGCCTTTAAGCAGAAGAGCTGATAGGTTACAGAGCATGCAAGTTCATTTCATATAAATAATCCATCATGAGGATTATTAAGGTTTGCATAGCTAACCTTTAATAAAGGATTTAGCCTGCCTTTCTAGAAACTGAAAACTGAATAGTCAATTTCCAGTTATTTGAACTGTTATTAAAAGTCTCATTCTTCATGTCCCAATCTCCTTCTCATTTCTCTGCATTTGCTACTTTCAGTCAGGTCCCCATATTCCTAATCAAGAGCTGGGTCCTCCACTCTGCAGAGGCTGTAGCCTCCATTTATTCTGAGCATCCATTCCTCTTTCCCCTGGCTCTCTGCATCTCACAGCTCCCAGACCTTCAGAGTGCAGTTCTTTCCCCCAGGCCTCGGCACACTCGCCACCAGAGAAGCAGTAGAATGTACAGCAAGGAGGACACGAATAATACACCTGCTTAACCCCATCCTAGCTCGCATGTCATAGAAAACAACTGTGTTGCAGGGAGAGCATCTTAACTGTCTCTGTCAAGCTGGCAAGTGGCAGGACCACTCATCACTGCCTGGATGCTGATGCTAACAGAGCAGGAGTGACCAGGAGGACAGATGGTTCAAACGCAGGCTTGAAAGCAAAATAAGAGAAGGAAGGCTGTTTAGGACAGCAGAGCTGATGGAGTCAACCAACACTGACAGAATGGTCTCAACCAATTTGTGTGTGTCTCTGGAATCCTGCCCATTTCCATCCTCCAGAGACAAAAAGGACCAACTTCTATGTCACCTTAGCAATGAACCTTTCCCCAAGTCTTAAACCTGGACCCACGTACTCATATATTCAGCAAAGTGTTATTTCTGTCTCTTCTAAAATTCCAGTTCTTAATACACTCATGGCTCACCATTCATTAACTCCACAAATATTTACTAAGGAAGTGCATGCCAGGTGATGAAGCTACCAAAGTGAATGAGACATGGCCCCTCTCAAGCCATGGGACACAGACAACCTAAGGGCAGTTCCTAATAAAATGGTGTAAGTGCTGTGATGGAGGGAAACACGGGAAATAGCCCCATTCACACAGAAAACCCCCAGGGTTTTCTGGGGGAAAGGAGTCCCCCAGCTCCGTTATGAAGGACAAACAGAAGTCAGTCAGGTGGAGGATTAAGGGTGCAGGGGAAAAAAAGAATGACATTTCAGGAAAAAGCATGTGCCACTTAAAAAATCTATTTCCTAATTTGGGAGAGAAATGACAAAGATGCGTTCAGAGGGCATAAAGGGGAGAAAGTCAAGGGATATTTAGAAGAAGGTAAGATTTAGAGAACGTGGTGACCAACTAGCAGGAGGTGAGAATGAGCCAAAGATTACTTAACACACATTTTATCTTTCGGCACAATTGTCTACAATTGTCTACATTTTCTTATCCTATTAGGATGTAAACGCCTTGGGACAAAGGATCCCACCCTTTAGCACTATATGAGGCATGTAATGGGTGTTCAACGTAATCATTTTTTATAGATTTCCCATTACTGCAACCCTGGTTACAAACATTAACATCTAGCTAAACAACCAAGACATTTTCTTGAGGAAAGCGGTATTTTAAGAACTATCGAAGGACAGTACTGATACAGAAAACTTATTTAAAAACTTCCTGACCCTACCACCATTCAATAATTTACAGATTAAAAAAAAAAACAAACTGAAAACCAGTAACTCATAAACTAAGCCTGAATGTTTCAGCTGAAACAATCAAAAATACTCTAGAGATCTCATTTTCATCAAATCTTTATATTCTAAGAGTAAGCAAACAAGATTAAGCAATGGATCATTTTTTTGCTGTAACAGACCAAAAAATGCGAGGGGAGAAGGGGACATAAATGAGCCAAGGATAAACGAGCAGGCACTACGAGACAAGAATGCTGAAGGCAACGCTCAGTTACTTACAGAGCCGCAGCACCAGAGATGATTTCTATCAGCTCCTTGGTGATGACAGCTTGGCGGGTGCGATTGAATGTCAGAGTCAACTTGTCAATCATTTCAGCTACAAACAAAACAGAAGATTAGACAACAAGATCTAAAACCAGAAAAGAATACCTTGCTTACTAACTCATTCATGAGATGTAAGTTGTTTAATTCAAAAATAAGATTCTGTCTCTTTTCAGGTAGTAGAACTGGCCTCTTGAAAAATGTTATGGAGATATTTTTTTTTGTATTTTCCAAGAATTAAAGTACTTGCACACTTACTTCCTACCAAGTAAGACGTTACTTCCTTTAAGGAGAAGAATATAACTTTTCTATCCTCACAGGATCAGTGGCAGAGCCCAGGACCAGACCCCAGCTCTCCTGCTCCTCTTCCAGAATTGCTAACACCCTTTGGTATGAGCGAGGGCCTCCATGCAGCCTCAGCAAAGGGAAGCCCTTGTGCCGAGCGCTTACAAGCATTCTTGCTGGCGTTGTCCATGGCCGTCATCCTGGCGCTCTGTTCACTCGTGGTAGACTCCTTCAGGGAGTAGTAGATGATGTTGGCCAGGCTGTATTCCTGGTAGTTCCGCAGCACATCAGCATCAATGTCATCATAGATACTCATGCTCTCTGTTGAAATGCAAAGACTGATTTAATCAAGAAGCTTCCTGGTGCAAAAATCCTTTATAATCACAGAGAAGTCAATGTGAGACTGGTTAAAAGACACAGTTCTAAAAGCTTCATCATCTATTTTCATACTATAGATTATAGCAGATTTTCAGTAAAACATGATGTGTAAACAAAGCACTTGGTATTCTACTTGAAATGCTTAACTTCATAAAACTCAAAAGGCTGACATTTAAAGTAACAGCCCTACATTTCAGGGGTATAAAGCCTCTGGAGAGCATCTAGCAGAGTGCCCTGGACTAAGCCAGCACAGTCCGGGACCGTGTTTTTCAATAGAGAAATTAAGGAGAGAAATGAGACTTGTATACTGTGATATAAAAATCCCAACTCAACCATGTGGTTATTGGAGAAATTTGACAGTGTCAAGACAATGAGGGAGGGAAAGTTTTTCTGAGAATATGAGTCAGAGAGTTAGAGGCTGCTCTGCATTTCAGCAATTAGGCAGCAGAAATTTAGCAGCGCATTCAAAAAGTCTTCATTAGGGTAAAATGAGACAGGGCTGCATTTCGTTGACTTAAGATGCAGAGGATCATGTAACTCCTATTTTATATACCATGAAGAAATAAAGTAACACAGCCAATTAAAAATGATGTGTTACTGACTGGTAGAAGCACCTCAATTTTAGAGACATTAAAAAGTGTACCTCTTAGAATAGAAGAAATATAATATATAGGAGAGGAAAATGAAATTGGTTCCTGAGTATTATTTCCAGAATGCTTCACTGAGCAATGATGACTTTCATATATAATGTTGGCCCCCAATGGATATTTATTTATACAATGAATGTTTTATGGTTTCATGGAAGCTCCTAATAGATGGTGATAGAAACAACTCAACATTTTTGTTACTGCTGAAAAAAAAGCCACCCTGACAAATACTGTTTTCCTCAATCTGCAAATCTCTCGTTTCATAGGAAAAATACTTGTCATACAAAATATACTTACCAGCACTTGAAATGGTGTCAAGGGAAAAGATGGGCTTTTCTTCTGTCTTGTAGGAGATGACAGACCTAGAAATGGCAAAAACTAATGTAAATTCCAAGATTATAATTTCACACTATTAAGGAGACATTTACTCAACTGAAAAAAATCTGAACATAAAAAAGCTTGGATTCCAACATTTTTCTTGCCTGAATCGGTTAAAGATGATAGACCCTTCATCAAATTCGTATCCAGAATTTAACAGCTCAAGGGCAATGACTGACGCATCCCCAAAGGTAGGGGGCCTCCTCCCCACTTCTTTGAATGTCACCAGAAACTGGTCAGAATGAGTCCTATGAGAAAACGAAGAGATCATCTGTAACAGCTGAGTGGAATACTTCTGCGCAGGGAACAAGGCAAAAATACTCTATGAATCAAGTGTATTTTGAGTGGAGAACGCGGTATTCACTGAATTATAAGGTACCCCCTACGTTATTATGATCACCCATCCTTCAGAGCCTGCCCAGAACTGAGGACTCACAATCAGCTTTTCTCGCCTTATCTCTCTCTCTGCCTTTACTCCTCTCCTGCCAATTCTAATTAACTGTTATTCATTTCTGGCATTTCCAGGCCATGACAACTCCTCAGAGTCCTCATTACAAAAAAAAAAAAAAAAAGCCCTTAGCTTCTGACACTCCTATTGTATTCCATTTATGGTCTGGAAGAAGGAGAAGCAAATGACAAGTAAAAAACAAGGGAAATCTACACATTCTAAGATATCCTGGAACAAAACTTGAAACAAAACAAAGCTTCTCCGTGTGTATAAAATGGTAACCAAAAAGACACCTTGCTTAAATCAACTATCAAAGAAAATGCCCTTTACTCACGCCTGCAGCCTTCTACATAAACAATATGTATTTATATTACCTGTGAAGTATACTCCTGATTTTATCACCAACTCCAATAATCTTAACTTCTTTCCCAGCTGCTGCAAGGTTGGCCGCCTCGCTTTTCATCTGTTTAGCAACCGAGGAGTGAATAGCACCACAGAGCCCTCGGTCCGAGGACACACCGATGATGAGGTGCTTCTTTTTGTCTTCAGGAGTCTTAATATCAGCCTTTTCATACAGAGCTTCAAAAAAAAAAAAAAAAAAAGGTGTAATTACACTAAATACAGCAATAACCCCTAATTCACAAAATGATGCCTTTACTTATCAAGTATTTTTGCACTTATTTCATTTACAAAGAGGTTGAAAACCATAAAGGTCTAAATCTCTGTTAAGAGGTCTCTAGACACAAAGTTATCTAAGTACTGACTAAAAGAAATCACTAGTACAATCACACAGCTTGAAAAGAGGCCAGACTTAGAGAAGCGACAACTTGTCTAGACTTACCAAATTTTTAAATAATTAAAATCTTCAGAGTACAACCAAGAAAGCAGGGAGTATTTACTGAACTGTTCATATATCTGCACAGCGAGCTTTTATGAAAACTATTGACATTAAAATAATGGATGCCATTTTACTTTGGGTGTTACTTTTACAGCCTCACTTGGTTGGTCTGATCTTCGAAGAAGCAGAAGCCAAGAGGGATTCAAATAGGGTTCAATACATATGGATTTTACTGGGAAAATGCCTGAGAGAAGACACAGGAAGGAGGTCAGAAGAGCCATCACACTGCGATGCCTGTCTGACCAGTAGGAAGAAAGGTGAGGAGGCAGCTTCCTGGCCTGCAGAGCAGTCGAGGGAAAGCTCAGCAAGGCTGCCAGGGAGCCCCAGGTCTCCACAGAACATGCAGCCTGAGCACCCCATCTGTCAGGAGGGGCTCGTGGGAAGCCTGTCTCAGGTGCAAACACAGGATGGTTTCAGCAGCTGTCTCTCTAGTTGGAAACTGCATCCTCATGGCTGCCACATGCCCCCACTTCAACGAAATTCCTATTACCCTTCTTCAGTTAGAGCAGGACTCTCAAATTTCAATACCTGAGAATCCTCCATAAAAGGTGGAGAAAGGTACATACTCAACTCTAAAGTTCAGGGAAGTGAAGAGAATATTCCTTTTGAGTTTCTTTTTATCTTTTATATTGTACAGCATAAAAAATAAAATTCCTATTTAAAGTTCTTAAATATTTTAAAGATTAGCCATTTAATATCCAGCAGTTAATATTTTTTCAGTTTGAAGGACTTAGAAGTTGACTGGCAGCCTTGACTTGAATTTTTAATGACTCAATCAAAAAATGGGCCAAAGAACTAAATAGACATTTCTCCAAAGAAGACATACAGATGGCTAGACATACAGATGGCTAACAAACACACGAAAAGACGCTCAACATCACTCATTATCAGAGAAATGCAAATCAAAACCACTATGAGGTACCATCTCACGCCAGTCAGAATGGCTGCGATCCGAAAGTCTACAAGCAATAAATGCTGGAGAGGGTGTGGAGAAAAAGGAACCCTCTTACACTGTTGGTGGGAATGCAAACTAGTACAGCCACTATGGAGAACAGTGTGGAGATTCCTTAAAAAACTGGAAATAGAACTGCCTTATGATCCAGCAATCCCACTGCTGGGCATACACACTGAGGAAACCAGAAGGGAAAGAGACACATATACCCCAATGTTCATCACAGCACTGTTGATAATAGCCAGGACATGGAAGCAACCTAGATGTCCATCAGCAGATGAATGGATAAGAAAGCTGTGGTACATATACACAATGGAGTATTACTCAGCCATTAAAAAGAATACATTTGAATCAGTTCTAATGAGGTGGATGAAACTGGAGCCTATTATACAGAGTGAAGTAAGCCAGAAAGAAAAACACCAATACAGTATACTAACGCATATATATGGAATTTAGAAGGATGGTAACAATAACCCTGTATACGAGACAGCAAAAGAGACACTGATGTATAGAACGGTCTTATGGACTCTGTGGGAGAGGGAGAGCGTGGGAAGATTTGGGAGGATGGCATTGAAACATGTATAATATCATGTATGAAACGAGTCGCCAGTCCGGTTCAATGCACGATACTGGATGCTTGGGGCTGGTGCACTGAACGACCCAGAGGGATGGTATGGGGAGGGAGGAGGAAGGGGGGTTCAGGATGGGGAACACATGTATACCTGTGGCAGATTCATTTTGATATTTGGCAAAACCAATACAATATTGTAAAGTTTAAAAATAAAATAAAATTAAAAAAAAAAAGATTTTTTAATATTATACCACAAATATTCTAATCAGATATGCAAGTCAATTTCTTCATTAAGCCCAGCAGAGAACAGGACTCATAAGAGCAAACAGCTGGTGTTGTTAAAGATGGCTAAAACCTAACAGAACAAGTCTCTCCTATACTGCTAAGTGAAACTAAATACAGTATTTTTATTTTTAAAAAAGTCTTTATTGATTTTGTTACAATATTGTTTCTGTCCAATGTTTTGGTTTCTTGGCCATGAGGCACGTGGGATCTAAGCTCCCTGACCAGGGACTGAACGTGCACCCCTTGCACAGAAGGTGAAGTCTTAACCACCGGACTGCCAGGGAGGTCCCAGTATGGCATTTTCAAAGCAATGAGTCATTTCAACTGAAGCATGGAACGCTATCATTTTCTCATACAAAACTTTCGGTAGCAGTATGAATGCATGCTCAAGAAATATGAACACAAGAAAACTCCTGCAGAAAGTTAATTTCTAACAGATTAATACAGATAATACAGATATATCTTTTTTCCTCCTTTACAGCTGCTCTTTCAACACTCTGTCCATATACTCAGTCATAGCCATGACTGTTGAGTCAAATTCCACTGCAGGGTACCCCCATCCCAACCTGCAGTCCTAAAAGATCACATCACATTGTAACAGGATAAAATCAAGCATCTGAGTCCGATGCACTAAACCCCATGTTCTTTTGATGGCATATTTAATAATCTAGGAACAATCTTTCAGAATACTTTAAAAGGGAGGTGAACACATACAGTGATGAACAGAGACAGGCTCGGATGCCAAGTCACGCAGGTAAAGTCATGACTGTACTGGACTTGGGTTTTCTCCTCTGCAAAGCTGGGGCTCCAACAGTGCCCGCCTGCACAGGGCTGCCATGACCGCGAGTGCCTGTAAGTGCTCAGGACCGCGATCTCTAGCTTAAAAGGTCTTTGTAATCTGACTGCACGCCCCTCTTACCCAAGGACCCCACTCCATACACTCGGGCCGGTTTTAGCTCTCTCTCAGCTCGGGCGTATTTCGCTGCTGCTACCATTTTCATAGACTTGGTAATCTTCTGGATGTTTTTGATTGATTTTAGTCGCCTGGTAACTGAAAAACAGAAGTGCTGTGTTAAGATAAAGGAATTATGATTTCATTTGTGAATTTATGGGAGTATTTTCCTAAACTGCAAGGTAGAATAACTAGCAGTTAGACCAAACTAGGCTTCATATTACAGTTAACAGTAGAGTACCAGTAAGTCAGACCTTGCGCTATCTGGACAGGCAAAAACGGCAATATAACAGTAAATTATGCATGTAAAACATTAAACAGCATTGAAAGTGGCTTTCAACCAAAAACAAGCCCCATAACATCTCACACACCACACAGAGTACAGTTTTCCTAATCATCATCGTTCCACAGACAACAGAAGTACAGCCACCATGTGTTACCTCACAGCGGCTTTTCCAATGCCACAGACACACGACACACATTCACTGTCCATTTTAACCAAGTGCGTAAATGCGCTAACGCAGCACACTTTCAGAAGTATTTGTATTGGGCAAAATTTAGTTTTTCTTAATCCGCATATTGAGATAAAGTACTTACTATCTTTCAAAGTTGCCATATTTCGAACTTGGATCCTGAAAATAAAGATGGCAAAAAATGTTTTTTAGTTTTTTGGGAAAAAGCTCCAGAAACTTCCAAAGTTAATATATGGACTTAAAGAGTGGCCCATAAAGAAACAATCTATCAAATAGTAAGACTCTGAATATATATGGATATATATAAACCCCTAATACAGATATCAAGCCCTGTTTGAAAGGTCTGTTTCTAGTTGCCCTAACATAAAGCTTCCACTGAGGTCACATGGCATTCACACAGGCTCTATTTCCGACTCCATGTCTTAGCCTATATTGTTTCCATGACAGACAAGTCCTTCCCCTTGTCAGGCTATCCAGTTATTCTTAAACTCAAGGTCAGCCACTTCTAAAAACGATTGCTCAGTTCCCAGGCAAGCTCCTGACTTCCTCATTTCACCAATAAATAACGTAACACTTTAGGGTCAATCATACATTCTAACATAACCACATGTATCAAAGTAGAATTTAAAAACCAATTCTTAACTGTTTCAACTCAATCCAGTGAGCTTTTATGGAGCAGATACTCTGCTCCAGGACTTGGGTCTCTGACCACAATAAGCATACTGCTGCTGCTGCTAAGTCACTTCAGTTGTGTCCGACTCTGTGTGACCCCAGAGATGACAGCCCACCAGGCTCCCCTGTCCCTGGGATTCTCCAGGCAAGAATACTGGAGTGGGCTGCCATTTCCTTCTCCAATGCATGAAAGTGAAAAGTGAAAGTAAAGTTGCTCAGTCGTGTCCGACTCTTACCGACCCCATGGACTGCAGCCTACCAGGCTCCTCCGTCCATGGGATTTTCCAGGCAAGAGTACTGGAGTGGGGTGCCATTGCCTTCTCCCAATAAGCATTCTATTATCTCATAAACAAGATTCATGCAAACTTAAGATTTACATAAATTTTACATTAAATATTTTTCTAGTCTTTAAAGTGCAAACACATAAAAGTCAAAAATAGTAACAGTTAAAGATAAATATGAGAGGTTCTTCCCCTTATTGGTGAAGACAACATGTTATCGAACATACATCATCTTTCAGCTCTTAAATCCATCAAGCACCTGTTGGCCTGGAAAGCGCCAAGGAAGAACTGAGGAATCTATACATCTTGCCTCACAGAGTCGGACACAACTGAAGCAACTTAGCAGCAGCATACATTGTACATAAAGGAGGGCCTTAGGGCATTCCAAGGAACTGTATGCAGTTTTGAAGCTGGAGACACGGCCTGCGTTAGTAAGTTTAAATATTATTTTATAGGTAGCGGGGAAATGATGAAACTTTAGTTGTTCAGTAAAGTACCTCAGATGGCAAGGAAAAGCACAGAATGATACTGAATCTTGATGACACAGAGGCCACAGGGGCAGCTGCTTGCAGTTTCCAGACAAGAGAAGGCAAGAACCTGGACCGAGAGGCTGGCAAAGCAATGGGAGCCTAGATCTGTGACCAAGCGGACCCAAAGGTTTCTAACTTAATGACCTGAGTGGACAGTGTTGTCATTTAACCAAGACAGAAAAGCTAGGTAGGGGGGGATTCTCACTTGTGATAATGAGTTTTGAATGCAATATTGTACTATGGGACCAGGTGGAAATGTGATCCGGGTCTGTGGAAAATATGAGGTATTTTGAGATTAGAGACAGATTTGTAACTATCAACAGACATGATGGTTGATGCAAAAAAAAAAAATTAAAATAGAAAAACAAAATAAAAAGAGCTGATCTGCGCTCTCTTTAGGGAGAGCTTGCTCTACTGAATACAGTTTTTGCAAATGAGAAGATAAAGGAAGTTCTGAATCAGCTGTGTGTCCCAGAAAATTGTCTCATGTCCTGAGAAATCGTCGGGAGATTATCCAAGGAACCGGAAGCTTACCCAGTACAATGGAGGGCAAATTGCACAGATAGTGGACTGCCATGATCTCCTATGATCACATGGCAGTGTGAGAAAAACCGAAGGAGCCCGTACAGGATGGGGTCTGCGAGATTCACTGCAGACAGCTTGGAAGAATTTTAAAGAGCGTATAATGCTGAGGAACATTTCATGCAAAGATGGGCTCGATAAAGGACAGAAATGGTACGGACCTAACAGAAGCAGAAGATATTAAGAAGAGGTGGCAAGAATACACAGAAGAACTGTACAAAAAAGAGCTTCACGACCCAAATAATCACGATGGTGTGATCACTGACCTAGAGCCAGACATCCTGGAATGTGAAGTCAAGTGGGTCTTAGAAAGCATCACTACGAACAAAGCTAGTGGAGGTGATAGAATTCCAGTGGAGCTATTCCAAATCCTGAAAGATGATGCTGTGAAAGTGCTGCACTCAATATGCCAGCAAATTTGGAAAACTCAGCAGTGGCCACAGGACTGGAAAAGGTCAGTTTTCATTCCGACCCCAAAGAAAGGCAATGCCAAAGAATGCTCAAACTACCGCACAATTGCACTCATCTCACACGCTAGTAAAGTAATGCTCAAAATTCTCCAAGCCAGGCTTCAGCAATATGTGAACCATGAACTTCCTGATGTGCAAGCTGGTTTTAGAAAAGGCAGAGGAACCAGAGATCAAATTGCCAACATCTGCTGGATCATCGAAAAAGCAAGAGAGTTCCAGAAAAACATCTATTTCTGCTTTATTGACTATGCCAAAGCCTTTGACTGTGTGGATCACAATAAACTGTGGAAAATTCTGAAAGAGATGGGAATACCAGACCACCTGATCTGCCTCTTGAGAAATTTGTATGCAGGTCAGGAAGCAACAGTTAGAACTGGACATGGAACAACAGACTGGTTCCAAATAGGAAAAGGAGTTCGTCAAGGCTACACACTGTCACCCTGTTTATTTAACTTATATGCAGAGTACATAATGAGAAACGCTGGACTGGAAGAAGCACAAGCTAGAATCAAGATTGCCAGGAGAAATATCAATAACCTCAGATATGCAGATGACACCACCCTTATGGCAGAAAGTGAAGAGGAACTCAAAAGCCTCTTGATGAAAGTGAAAGTGGTGAAAAAGTTGGCTTAAAGCTCAACATTCAAAAAACGAAGATCATGGCATCTGGTCCCGTCACTTCATGGGAAATAGATGGGGAAACAGTGTCAGACTTTCTTTTTCTGGGCTCCAAAATCACTGCAGATGGTGACCGCAGCCATGAAATTAGAAGACGCTTACTCCTTGGAAGCAAAGTTATGACCAACCTAGACAGCATATTCAAAAGCAGAGACATTACTTTGCCGACAAAGGTTCGTCTAGTCAAGGCTATGGTTTTTCCTGTGGTCATGTATGGATGTGAGAGTTGGACTGTGAAGAAGGCTGAGTGCCGAAGAACTGATGCTTTTGAACTGTGGTGTTGGAGAAGACTCTTGAGAGTCCCTTGGACTGCAAGGAGAACCAACCAGTCCATTCTGAAGATCAGCCCTGGGATTTCTTTGGAAGGAATGATGCTGAAGCTGAAACTCCAGTACTTTGGCCACCTCAGGCAAAGAGTTGACTCATTGGAAAAGATTCTGATGCTGGGAGGGATTGGGGGCAGGAGGAGAAGGGGACGACAGAGGATGAGATGGCTGGATGGCATCACTGACTCGATGTACGTGAGTCTCAGTGAACTCTGGGAGTTGGTGATAGACAGGGAGGCCTGGTGTGCTGCGATTCATGTTGTCGCAAAGAGTCAGACACGACTGAGCAACTGATCTGATCTGATCTGATGTGAACATAAAAATTAAGGAAGAAGCAGCATCCACTAATTCCTGAGGAAAAGAAAATTATGAAGTATCTGCAATCTGAATACTGAATGCCGGGGTGGAAGTCCAACCCTGGCTCTCCACCAATTGACTTCCAGAACTTTACTACCATCTACGATCCATCCTCATTAGGCTTCTACCTTCTCACGTTAGTTTATATAGATAAAACATGTATGTACAAATTCATTTTCATTTTTCAGTGGATACATCTGGGTCCCCACAAGCATTTCTCCCCCTACCCTCACTTCTTTACAAACACTCATTTAATCCTCACACCAATCCAATTAATGGGGCACTACATTACCCCCATCTAACAGATGAGGAAATGATAGAGACACTGAGTAAGCTGCACAAGGCCACACAGCGAGGCAGTCAGGATTCAAACCTGAGGGTAGTCAAGATTGCAACCCGGGCAGTTTGGCACCACTCCATCTGGCATACTACACACTGCTGCCTCATGCTTTTTACATTTAAAAGTAAGTATCTGCTATCTCAGTTTCAGATGAAGGCCTGCCTTCTCTCCTCTGAAACGCCTTCTCTCCTCTGAAACGCCTTCTCTCCTCTGAAACGCCTTCTCCCTTCCTTTTCAACATCTACATTTCCACTTATGGCCATTGGTTTCCTAATATAAAATAGTTCCATCTTAGAGAAGGTGGAACACTGAGAAATAGAAATTTATTTTCCCTCTGACACAGAAAAATCAAAAACTCCCTCCCCAACCAAATTTCTTATTTCCATTCTCTTAAATGAGCTTTTAAAAAAAGGTTTAATTTTCAAAAATTTAGTTGTTATTTTACTGACACCCTAAACAATGAAAATAATTTTAACCTACCATTCAGTTAATATTAGTATGCTTACGTCTCTGGAACAATGACAAACTACACGTTAACCAAAACAGAACCAAGGACATGCCTCTTCCTGGTTCTATAAAGGCAAAGGTGTACTTCCTTTTCAGATTAATTCTGTGGAGTATGAAACATTAAGACGGCTTTAATTGCTGAATTCAAAAGGCGATTACAGTGACTAGGAAGTGGCAGGAGCAAAACAGACACCAGGCACGCAGAATGATGGAATATGTCCATCCAAAAAAAGGAAGAGGACAGCGTCTGTTCTCCAAGGTGGAACACTGATGTCTGATGAATATTCACAACCTACCAATTTGATGAAGGTCAGGACTTCCACATGTATTTGCTCACTGGGGTTCCAGTTTAAGCTCCCTGCCCCCCACAGTAGTTATCTTAGACAGAAGTGAAGTCCATTCAGTTGCAACCGATTCTTTGCGACCCCACGGACCTACCATGCTCCTCCGTCCATGGGATTTTCCAGGCAAGGGTCCTGGAGTGGGTTGCCATTGCCTTCTCCATCGCAGACAGAGAGCACGCTCAAATGATCCTTTACTAAAGGATCCTCAAATGATCTTACAGGTTTTTAAAAAGTGATTTTGTACAGTTAAAGGTAAAATATTTTGTACTCATTTCAGAAACTGTCCATTTTTAAAAGATCAACTTGGCTGACTTAAACTTCTAAAAATATTTACAGGTTACATTCATGCACAGCAAGATGGGAAAGAAGGAAGGAAGGAGAGCTGACATTTGCACACCACTGCTGCATGTCAGACACACTGTCCTACAAACTTCATCAGGACCATGTCTGTCTGTTCTTCACAAACTTCATCAGGACCATGTCTGTCTGTTCTTCACACCTCAGCACTTTGCCCAGTATCAACTTGGTGCTGGGCAAGCACCCAACAAATGTGTGCCGAGTGATGAAGAAATAGGGCAACCTATGAGTGAGACTCCAACTAAGCTGACTCCTTCATCCCCATGAATACTCTTTTCAACATTAGGGGAAAGAAAATTTGACTTCCACGGCAAACCCACTAACATCTGTGTGTAGGTTTTTCACATCAAATTTAGTTTCTTCATTACCCTGAAAATCTTTTATCAGTTATCTGCTTAATGAAAACATACCTATTTTAATTAATGCATTAGAGCCCCTTCTCATAAATTAGGATACACACATCTAGTGCTGTGGCTTCTTAGAATTCTCCTATACTGTAAAACCAAGTAATTGCTAAAACACCCAGTCGACAGCTAACAATCCCCTTAGCAGCCTATCTGCAATCCTTCGAGACCGCCTAGCTTCAAAACATTTCATCCTATTACAGAGCACCACCACAAACCAACATTTATCTGCCTACTGCCAGGCCTTCCAATATGCCTTTTTCTGGGGATGGAGGAGAAACCAATGTTTATTAAAATCCCTAAAACTTGCATAGCAATGAACAGATGACGCTTACAAGTCTATCTCCTCCTCCTCGGGACCTTATGATGACGTCATGACCTTGCAGGGCTACTGTTTCCGCACAACGGTTTCGAGATAGTTAAGGTATCTTTCCCTTCCTCGCCTTAATATTTTTAAGGTCCCTTTTGCAGCCCACGAGGGCACTTATTTCATTCACCAGTGCCCAGCAAGGCGCCTGCTGCAGAAGCGGTGCTCGACACAGGCTGGGAGTCACTGCCCTCTGCACCGCAGGGTTTCAAACGGCGTCAAGGACAAAAGCACTCCTTAACCTTCCGTTGGACCTTCCCTGGGGCCCTCCAAAGGCCTCCCCGAGGCCCGTCGCCTGGCGAGCAGCAGAGACTTCCGAGGCGTCTCATTAGTCGCTGAGGAGATCCAAGGCCGCTCTGCAATTGACTGGGCCCAAGGTCCACTACCGAAGTCCCTGAGGACCACTCCGCTCGGCCCTCACCCCACCCCGGCCCGTCTCAGGAGACGAGGCGCGACCTCGCCGTCTCCGCTGCCCTCGCGAGCCCTTCTGTTCCGAGCGCCTCTTGCAGCCGGCCTCCGCGAGACCGGGGCCTGGCCAGCCCTGAGACCCCGGTTCAGTCCCAGTTGCCTCCCCACTTGCTTCCCCTACCCGAGCTCTCCCATCCCTCGCAACCCTCTCATACTCGCTGCGACCTGCCATTACCATTGTGGCTGCACGGTCCACGCCGAGAGGCCAGCGACGCCCGCCCGAGAGAACATGGTGACGCCGGCCCTGCTGAAGGTCGGTCAGACAGGCCTCACCGCGCGTGCGCGGAAGCTGCGTTACGCGCCCCGCCCACCCCGCTGTCTCCCTGAGCCTCTCTTCTTCCTGCCGGACTGAAGGAAGCCTCGCGAGCGTCCGGCGCCCAGCTTTCCGAGGCCCCGCCTCCTTCCGACTGGCGGGCGGTATTTGTCCTGCCCACTCCCGCTTGCCCTGTTCCGCTTCCGGTCGTCTAGGCGCTGGCCCCGGAAGGGTGTTGTGGTCGTCGCGATGGGGAAGTCAGATTTCCTCACCCCGAAGGCTATCGCCAACAGGATCAAGTCCAAGGGGCTTCAGAAGCTGCGCTGGTATTGCCAGATGTGCCAGAAGCAGTGCCGGGACGAGGTAAGCGGGCGCGGGGTGGCCCCGCGCGCACCCCCGCGCCTCTCCGGCGGTACCCCGCTGGGTATGCAGGCTGAGGTGCCAGACGCCGCGGCGACCGCCTGGGTCTCCCGCCCCCAGGCGTGGGGGCTGCGCAGGGCGAGCCCGGGACTCCACTCAGTAGGGCTGTACTTCCTTCAACCCCCCGTCCTGGCGGAGAAGCCGGCTTTGGACACCTCCTTCTCCTCAGTCTGATCACCCCCAAAGGAATAAAGAATGAAAAGGTTATAACCCCAAAAGGAATAAAGAATGAAAAGGTTTTGCATCCCCCTTGAGAAGCGACGTTAGTCAGGCTGTCACGAAACTCGGGATGAGCCGTGCGGCGCTGGACGCCCTGGAATAACAACACCGTCTCAGACTTGGCTAGGCTCTTAGACATAATCAGGGTACAGACCAGAACTAAGCCCTTGCAAGCTAGTCACCTAACAAGCCTTTGTCGAGCGCCTGCGACGTGCCAGGTCTGGGATGTTTTCTTCGGGTGACATGTGGACTCTCGAGTCAGAACCAGGAGGCGGAGCTGTGTTCCCTTACAAGTTACTTGCTGTCTCTCCACCTGTTTAGTTATCTGAAAAGTGAGACTAGTAATTGTCCGTTCTCATGAGACTGAGTTTTAAATGAGTAAATTATGTGCAAAGTGGCTGAGGGGCAGATATTGAGAAGCTTTGTAGACTGTGCTGTGGAGCACTTTTTTCCCATTATTTAGGTGGATGATAAAAGCACCTGGAAAAATTGACCGCAGGCTAGTGAGGCGATCCTATTTTTCTCTGGATGTTGAATTGGGTAGGAAAGGAAGAACAGTGGACACTTGGAATAATGTAATCCAGTGTTTCTGCAAGTGAGGGATGAGATACTTTAGATGGAACTCAATGTTGAATGACACTGATAACAGTTTTTCTCTTTCATTTCTCTTTGGTTCTCTTTACTACTACTCACAGTAAAATTCTCACACAGAAAACTAGTACAGGGAAATCCGTATACCCTTTACCCAGATTTAACATTTGAAGTATTTTGCTGTGTCCTTTTCCCTGAAATATTTTAAGGTAAATTACAAACATCAGGATATTTCACTTCTAAATGTTTAAATCAGTTCAATTCAGTCACTTAGTCATGTCCAACTCTTTGCGGCCCCATGGACTGCAGCACGCCAGGCCTCCCTGTCCATCGCCAAGTCCCAGGGTTTACTCAAACTCTGTCCATTGAGTCTGTGATGCCATCCAACCATCTCATCCTCTGTCATCCCCTTCTCCTGCCTTCAGTCTTTTCCAGCTTCAGGGTCTTTTCCAATGAGTTAGATCTTCGCACCGGTGGCCAAAGTATTGGAGTTTCAGCTTCAGCATCAGTTCTTCCAATGAATATTCAGAACTGATTTCCTTTACGATGGACTGGTTGGATCTCCTTGCAGTCCAAAGGACTCTCAAGAGTCTTCTCCAACTCCGCAGTTCAAAAGCATCAATTCTTCGGCGCTCGGCTTTCTTTATAGTCCAACTCTCACATCCATACACGACCACTGGAAAAACCATAGCTTTGACTAGACAGACCTTTGTTGGCAAAGTAATGTCTCTGCTTTTTAATATGCTGTCTAGGTTGGTCATAACTTTTGTTCCAAGGAGAAAGCATCTTTTAATTTCATGGCTGCAGTCACCATCTGCAGTGATTTTGGAGCCCCCAAAAATAAAGTCAGCCACTGTTGCCACTGTTTACCCATCTATTTCCCATGAAGTGAAGGGACCAGATGCCATGATCTTCGTTTTTTGAATGTTGAGTTTTTAAGTCAGCTTTTTCACTCTTTCACTTTCATCAAGGGGCTCTTTAGTTCTTCACTTTGTGCGAAGGGTGATGTCATCTACATAAGGGTGGTGTCATCTGCATATCTGAGGTTATTGATATTTCTCCCGACAGTCTTGATTCCAGTTTGTGCTTCATCCATTTAAACTCCAGAAATGTTTAAATATGCTTCTTTAAAATATTAGGATATTTTTCTACATAGTCACAGTATATGTCATGACACATAAACAAATTAATGAAAATTTCTTGGAGACTTCTTTGGTAGCCCAGTGGTAGGGAATCCTCCTTTCAATGCAGGGGACACAGGTTCAATCCCTGGTTGGGGGACTAACATCCCATGTGCCACGGAGCAGCTAAACCCATGCACCGCAATCACTGAGCCCCCAAACCATGGAGTCCACATGCCTGTGATTAGAGAGTCCATGAGCCACATGGAAAAATATATCCCATATGCTGCAACTCTAAGACCCAGTGCAGTCAAATAATTTCTTCATATCACCTTGTATATACTGCATAGTCACATTTTCTCAATTATTCCCATGAATGCTGTATAAAACTTTTTTTGGCATAAGGAACTGTATTCAGTGTCCTGTGATAAACCATAATGGAAAAGAATGTAAGTGTATGTATAACTGAATCACTTTGCTACACAGTGGCAATTAACACATTGTGAATCAACTATACCTCAATAAAATAAAAATAAAAACAAACAAACAAAAAACCCCAGTTATTTTTTAAACCAAGATCCAGTCAAAAGCAATACATTGGATTTAGTTATTAGAACTTTTTTAAAAAAAACAGACTTATTTTTAGAGTAGTTTCAGGTTCATAGCAAAAATGAAGTCCATTTTTTGAAAGGTACAAAGATCTCTCTTACCCACCCTGCCCTCAATATGTACAGCCTTCCAGACCATCAGCATGGTGCAGCAGAATAGTACTTTTGTGACAGTCAGTGAGGCGATTCGTGCATCATTAGCACCAAAGTGCCTAGTTTGCATTAGAGTTCACTCTTGGTGTTGAGCGTTCTGTGGGTTTGGACAAATGTATAGTGACTAATATCCACCATTATAGTGTCATACAGAATAGTTTCACTGCCCTAAAAGTCTCAGTGGTGTGGTATATTAGGACTTTTAATTCTCTCTCAGTTTTCAATTTGAGATGGAGCACCTTTCCTTCCCCCATTTGTTTTTATTGACACTGACTTGAAGAGACCAGGCCGGCAGTGATCCTGGAGGACTCCCTTTTAACCATTATGTTTGCTTGTGGTTGTCTTTTGTCCTCTTTCTCTAACCCTTGTAGTTTCTGTAAACTGGGTCCTGGCAAAAATTGTGTAGGCGTCTGTGGATGACTAAAGATGAGAAGCTACTCTAAGCAAGATTGAGATTGGACTCAGGACAGTGGGAAGGGGGTTGAGCAGAGGGTCCGGGTGAGTCATTAGGAGGGCTGAGCAGACAGAGTGCTATGGAGATGGAGGCCTCTGGGGTGCAGCATCCTGCGTCCTGGACTGGGTGCAGGGTCCGGACGGCGCCATTCCCGGGATGGGGAGACGCAGGAGAGGCACTTTCTCATGTCTCTTACTAGTGACAAGTTAGGTTCAGATGCTAAGCAGCGTAGATACAAAGCCAAAACTTGCATTTTTTTTTTAAATCATCTGAAGACTATACAGATTTAGTATGATAAAGATTATGTATAATATGAAGTAGTGTCTTTTGGGTAATGAGCTAAAGTATAGGAGTAAAGTATAGGAAAGTGAGTGAAAATATAATAGTTTCCCTAATGGAAATTCACTAATGACCCATTTTACTTCATTATATTCCTCGAAATGCTTGCTTAACACTTTGTATGAAGCAGGTGCCCAATAGCAATTTGTTAGAGTCAAAACATGAAATCACTCTTCGTTACTGTGCCATGTAATGTTTTTTGCTAATGTCTGTTTTCTAAAGTGCCATTTTTCTGTCTCTTTAACCTTCTGGGATTCTTCTTTGATTAGCAAGGTTGCAAAACTCAGTTTTATGAAGTTAAAAAAAAACAAACAATAGGGTGCTACAGCCAGTGACTTGATTATTTTTTATAATTTATCATCAAAGAGCAGTTATCTATGGTTTAATTGCTTATTGATTTATTAATAAGTGTATTAATGTTACTTATTAAATTGTTATTTTCTATTTATTAAATTATTATTATTTATTATTAATTAAATACTTTTAATGACCTAAATCAGAATTTAACTACTGCCTTTGCATTTTTATAGAATGGCTTTAAGTGTCATTGTATGTCTGAATCTCATCAGAGACAGCTGTTGCTGGCTTCAGAAAATCCTCAGCAGTTTATGGATTATTTTTCAGAGTAAGTAACTCAACACCATCTTTATCTCATAAGCTTTATTCAGTTGGACATTTAAGAGATGCTTAATATTTTATATATTAGAGGCTCTGTTTATTCCTTACAAATTAATGTGATAGCGGCATTAACTTTGTGCTCCATTTTTGTCTTCTTTTGACAACTTATCATTGTGTGGAATTGTTAAAAAAAAAAAAAGTATTTCTCATGATTCAGTCTTTCCTTCCTTCCACATCAAACATAATGAAAAACTGACTTTCATTCTAAAATAGCTGTGGCTGAGAGCACAGCTCTGGAATCAGACTGCCTGACTTTTAAGTCCTTCAAACCTGGGCTCTCCACTTAGGAGCTGAGTGACTTTGGCTGAGCTTCCAGAGTTTATCTATAGATATTGTATCTTCTCAAGTATTGTCTTTCCTTCATAGGGTTTATGTGAAGATTCAGTTCAGGTCAGTTGCTTAGTCGTGTCCAACTCTTTGCGGCTTCCCTGTCCTTCACCGACTCCCAGAGCCTGCTCAAACTCACATCCATCGAGTTGGTGATGCCATCCAACCATCTCATCCTCTGTCGTCCCCTTCTCCTGCCTTCAACCTTTCCAGCATCAGGGTCTTTTTCAAAAGCATTAATTTTTCGGTGCTCAGCTTTCTTTATGATCCAACTCTCACATAGGTGAAGATTAAATGAGTTAATATTTTTAAGCGTTTAGAAGAGTACCCAGTACTTGATTAATATTAGCCGTTAATTATTAATATTATTATTATTTCAGTAGAGAGGTATTCTGAAATTCTGAACGGTGATACGTTTTACTATGCATTGTCATAACATCTTACTCATTAATGCCGGTCAGTGCTTTAGAAACACCTTTAAGTATTAGGAAGCGAGTCAAATCATGGTGGTGGATACTAGTTTACCAAATTTCTGTTTTCACTTGGAAGCTGAGATTTTATATTGGCAACAAATATTGTCAATTGTTTTCCTTGATATCAAAGGCTCATTTGTTTATTTTTGAGAAGAATAGGTACTGAATATTTAATTTGAAGTAACTGTTGTCTACCTGTCTGTCATTTCTCAAATTCCAAGTGATGCTTTCATGTTTCTGTGCTGGTTGGGGTTGGGAGCAGCCTTCTTTTCCTTTTCATCTGTAAAAATTGTATTTGTACTTCACCACCCAGATTAAAGATTGCCTCTGCCTCTTGGTATCTCCCTCAAGGTTCACATGGTATCTTATTACATCTCTTTTTCAGGTTAGCTTAGCCAAGCAACAGTTTAGTTTCTGTTATGGCTATGATGGTTCTGCTAGGTTGTGACCTCGGTGAGGGTTTGTATCTTACTCACCTATGTTTGTCTGGCACTTAACATTGTGCGTAGCTCAGAGGGACACATTAAGTGCCAACTTCACATGGAAAAGGCAGTTTTGTTATTGATAGAATGGGGTTATTACACCACATTTACTGAGAGTTCATGAAGCGTGAAACTTCATGAAGCACCCTCTCCAGAGACCCATGGTCACCTTGTGCCTGCTTCACCAAGACAAAGTTTCACCTCCAAACCAACTGTTAACTTTAATTGTTGAAAGCTATAATCTTTCAGGATTCTTCCCTCGTTCAATGTTTAAAGGTTCACAACAGATGTTCACGTAGATATTTCACATATCATTTGCTCATGCAAACTGTATGATGGCTTAAATTTCAGGAAGATGGTGCTGTATATTTGTAGAAATTACCTTAATGCTTTCCCTTCTTGCATTATTAGGGAATTCCGAAATGACTTCCTAGAACTTCTCAGGAGACGCTTTGGTAAGCACCTTAAGTCTTGTGCACTCAGTGACTTTGTAATCTAATAATCTGCTCAGGGTCTGCCATGTTGTATTTTGTTCTCAGGCACCAAGAGGGTTCACAACAACATTGTTTACAACGAGTACATCAGCCACCGGGAGCACATCCACATGAACGCCACACAGTGGGAGACACTGACAGATTTTACCAAGTGGCTGGGCAGAGAAGGTGAGAACAAGACATGATGTGAACGGCTGTTCCATGGCTGCACGTGGGCAGGGAGAAGATGGTCCTGTATTCTGCTCAGTTGTGTCCAACTCTGTGACCCCGTGGATGGAAGCCCGCCAGACTCCTCTGTCCACTTTCTGTGTAAATTTACGGGAAAGAGGTTGAGTAGGTCAGTTAGAAACTGGTGGAGAGGAGTGCCTCCTGCAGGGTTGCTTTTGCACACTGCGGGCGTGTAAGGGCGTCTGGAGCCATTCTCTTGATGATGCCAAGGTTTATCACTGAAGCATCCAATCGTTAGGTTGAATATCAACCAAGAGGTACCTGTCTTCTTCCAGTTTTTTTCCCCCACATTCATTTCACTTTCACAAACTCTTGTTAAGGCAATTTTTAAATTTGCTGCCTCTTTTCCCATTTCTAATAGGATAAAAAGTTCAGGAAAAGAAAAGATGAAGAAATTTCTTTTATTATTGTATTACTTATTCAGTGTGTTTCTTTATTCCATTTTGGGGGTAAGTTTTCTGCTAGTGAAGTCAGCAGGAATATCATGTACTCAGTGGATGTTAAATGCTTAGAGACAGTTGAATAATTACTAAGCAGGATAATCCATTTTTTGTTTCCCTTCTTTCAATGTGTTGGCGCAACCTAGTCAAAAACCAAAATAATATTTTTTTCTATTTAAAAATTCTAGAACGTATTCCAATTAAAATCTAAATGTCAGTAACTTTAAATATGGAAAATTCACATACTGTATGAATTTGTGTATTTGAACATGTTTGAATGAGTATACTTGAATGAATGAGTAATTACTGTAGACAGATCACATTTATATTTGCTTTCAGCTTTGATTGTGTACAAAACTAATAGTATTGGTTACTTTTTTAAAGGTTTGTGCAAAGTGGATGAGACACCAAAAGGCTGGTATATTCAGTATATAGATAGGGACCCTGAAACAATCCGCCGGCAGCTGGAACTAGAGAAAAAGAAGAAGCAGGACCTTGATGATGAAGAAAAAACTGCCAAGTTTATTCAAGAACAAGTGAGAAGAGGTCTGGAAGGAAAAGAGCAGGTGGGCATCATCCAGAGATGCAGCAGACAAAGGTCTGAAGAAGCACAATCACTTATTTGCCTTGAACCACATTTTGTAGGAGAAAGCGCGTGGCCTGGTATAAAAGCCCAGGTTGTGGAGTGGAGACAAAGCTGGGTCACTTCCTGACTTCACATGCTTATGTAACTGTGTAATCTTCTAAACCTGTTTCCTCATCCCTAAAATAGAGTCAGTACCTAAAGGTGAAGACGTGAACAAGTCAGTTCAACTAATTGTAGCTAATGCAGTGCTGGGGAAGACCACAGTGTGTGGGGACACAGAGGGCCGGCGCCTGCCCCAGCCTGGGGTGACGCAATATTATTTAAAGGCAGATACAACCCCCCAGGCTGAGAAGTCTTGAGGAGTTCCTGGGCCAAACCCAGGTGAACGGGGAGGGAAGGCGTGATAAAATTGTTTCAGCCATTAGAATAACTAGATCAAAGCACTTATTTCAGCAGATAGTTATTGGTCACCTCTGTGTGCCAGGCGTTCTTATAGGCACTGGGGATCCAGTAGTGGAGAGAAGAGGAAAATCCCTGGCTTCGAGGAGCTTGTATACTAGATGTGTGTGAGAGCAGGAAAATACAGCCTTGTGTGTATGTGGAACTACTAGCCATTGAGTATTGTTAAAAGCTTCTTATTGTGATGCAGCATGCATAAAGTGTATGGCATGCATGAATCTTACGGTTACACTTCCATCAACTTTTACGTATGTATGTGTCTTGAGATGAATGGATGGGTTGATCGAACTATAGATAAGTAGATAGTCCATGTGGCTACCACCCACATGAACATATTAAACATTTCTAGTATCCTAGAAGGTTCCCTCATGCCCATTCCTAACCAGGACCCCTTGTCCCCAGAGAAGGAAGCACTGTTCCAACACACTATTATTAATTGTGGGTTAGTTTAACCTGTCTTTGAACTCTGTAAGAATTGAATCATCTAGTATGCTGTCTTTTTTATTTATGTATTCATGCATTCATTTATTTTTATTGATGGTATGTTCTCTTTGTGTCTGGCTTCCTTAGCTCAACATAACGTTCTGTGCGTGTCATTCACCATGTCCTTTCCCATTAGTGCTGCTCTTCTTTTTGATTGATGTATAACATTTCATTTTATGACTATAACAGTGTTTATCCGTTTTCCTATTGAGAAGCATGTGGCTTGTTTCCAGCTCCTCCCACACCCCCCATAGGATGTCTTTATTGGAAGATGTTTACAATACATGTAATCTCTTATATGATACCTTAACTGTTTTAGATAGTGAGTTATAATTTAGAGCTCTTGAATATTTATTGTTAGTAAATGCACTGTGAACCAAACCTTTGAACTCTTTTTTTTTTTAAGGAAGTCCCTGTTTTTACGGAATTAAGCAGAGAAAATGATGAAGAAAAAGGTACTTTTCTTCCTGTTTGAAAATGGATGCTTTTATATTGGCCCTGCCAAAAACTAGCAACATGTTTGGGAATAGGACATATTATCTACCTGGACTGCTTTATTCTCATTAGTAAAATGAAAAGATGATAACAATGAATTAGATGGAATGCCTTCAGCAATGAATAACCAGACTGAGTAAAATTAGCCTAAACGGTAAGGAAATACTTTACCATACCAAGACTCCGACTCCCAGAGATAGGGTGGTTCTGGATGTCGCACTGTCAGCAGCTGGACACAAGGTGGCTGCCAGCACTCCAGCCATCATATGCAGACCCAGCCTGTCCAGAGGAAAACAGAGAGCCTGTTTCTCTTCTGGAGTCCCCTATGAGCAAGTAAGCTTTTCCTAGAAGACCTTCTTCCTAGCAGCAGGTTTCCTTTTGAATGTCATTGGTCAGACTGTATCTTGTGTCCCCCCTCAAAAACAGTCACTGGGAAAGGAAATGGAATGATTTTGATTGGTTTAGACCAAAGAACCATACTTATCCCCTCCCACAGGTCCCACCTCTTAGTCCCATCCCCTTGGGTGTTAGGTTTTCAACGTTTAGATTTGGGAGGGGACACACCCGTTCAGACCATAGCATCCTCCAAGCCATGTGTGAGGCCTTCAGACACCGAAACAAGATGGGATTCCTGTTACCAAAGGGAGAGGGGAGGCGGAGCAGGGAAGGGGTCAAGGCCACATGCTCTGTCCAGTGAAGATCTCTCCCTGCTCTGTAAGCACCACTTCAGTATATTTTACGGGAGTTTATGATCTCTGGGTAGGAGCATTCCAGCTCTCATTTATTCAAAATGTCCATGAATTTCTGTGTGGCTTCTTTGTGGTATTTACCTGATGTTTTGCTAGAATTTTCCCCAAATATATATCGAATACCAGTTCTTTTCTTCCAGTTACATTTAATCTGAATAAAGGAGCCTGTAGTTCAGGAGCAGCATCTTCCAAATCAAGGTGAGCCATGTGGACAGGTATCTTAGAACTTGAGAGTTTGGGTGGAATGTTGATGACTATCTTAAAAGGTGCAGGATTGTGAGTTATTTTTTCTAGTTGTCATTTTCATCTCTCTTTGTTTTGTTTAATGGTTGATTGATTTTTTTCTTAGAAATTGTTTTTTTCTTATTTGTCTGTGATGAACTGATTCTGTTTTTTGAGGAAAGCTCATGTTTTATTAAAATGCTTCACATGGTAAACATGTACTACTCCCTGACTCCTCCACTCAGTGGTTCTTTGTATGCTATGGCAGTATTTATTTTTCTATCATAGCCCACTGTGTTAGCTGGGGTATACACTTTTTGTTTTACCTGCTCTGTTATGATTTTCTGAGAATAGAGACTTAACTTCTCCAGCTGTCTCCTTAGCACCTGGTTAAGTATAAATGCGTTAGTAGACACTCAGTAGCAATTGCCTACCCTTCTAAAGGGTGTGGTACTGAGCTGGAGCTGACCAGCCTTTTCTGTAAAGGGCCACATAGTGAGTATTTTAGACTTTGTTGGCCGTGTGTCTGTCACCACTTCACGTAACTGTGCTATCGGACTGAGGAAGCAGCCACAGACAATACGTAAGTGAATGAGCCCGGCTGTGTTCCAGTTCGATCTCGTTTATGAAAGCAGGCTGGGTCTGGCCCTCAGGCTGCAGTGTGTCAAGCCCTGGGATGGCCTGTGGTTGGGTGTTTGTGTCTACCCTTCGTGTTCTCTTTTCTCGAGGGCCTCATGTGTTCTTCCATCAGATATGCACGTGCTGCTTGTCATGTGGGGTGCACTCAGTTTTAGTCATGGAGGTTTAAACATGGATAGGTGTTCAGGAGGACACCGGTATCTGGTGGAATTTATCTTTTGAGCTGGATCATATTTGCTATTTTTCTTCATATTCTACATGATGCTTATTTCTGTGCTGTGCTTAGTCACTCAGTCGTGTCTGACTCTTTGCGACCCCATCGATGTAGCCCCCAGGCTCCTCTGTCCATGGAGATTCTCCAGACAAGAATATTGCCGTTTGCTTCTCCAGGGGATCTTCCCAACCCAGGGATCAAACCCAGGTTTCCCTCATTGCAGGCAGATTCTTTCCCAGCTGAATCACCAGGGAAGCCCAATGCTTATTTAACCTAACTCAATTTTTTGTTGGGTAGAGGGTTTTTTGTTGTTGATTGTTGTTTTGTTTTGTTTTTTTTTGGTTAATCACAATGGTATAAATTCAGCGGCATTAAGTAGATTCACACTGTGGTACAACCATCACCACCACCCATCTACATGACTTTCATCACCCCAAACTGAAACTCTGCACTCTAAAAAATAACTCCCCACTGCCCCTCCCCTCAGTCCCTGGTTACCTCTGTTCTGCTCATCTGTCTTTATGAATCTGAGCAGAATCATACAGTATTTGTCCGTTTGTGTCTGGCTTCTTTCACTTAGCACAACATCTTCAAGGTATATCCATGTCTTGGCTTGGATCAGCATTTCTTTCTTCTTTAGTCTCGATGGAAATGTCCCCTTGTACATGTAGACCACGCTTTGTTTATCCAGTCATCCATCGTGAGCGTTTGAGTTGTTTTCGCCTTTTGGTGCTTGTGGTTAATGCTCTTCTGAACATCAGTGTACAAATATCTGTTCACATTCCTGCTTTCAGTTCCTTTTGGTGTTTATCCAGATGTGGATTTGCTGGATTATGCGGTCATTCTGTGTTTAATTTTTAAAAGGTTTTCCACAACAGCTGTACCATTTTACATTCCCACCAGCATTTGCACAGGGGGCTCCAGTTTCTCCACATCCTTGTGAACATTTGTTATTTTCTGTGTTTTTTTTTAATAGTAGCAGCCTACTGAGGGTGTTTCATTTTGGTTTTGATTTGCATTTCCCTAATGATTTGTGATGGTAAGGATCTTTTCATGTGCTTTTTGGCCATTTATAATCTTTGGAGAATCACTTATTGCCCATTTTTTAACTGGTTTGTTTATTATTCAGCTTAGTTTTAAGAAAAAGTAACAGCTTTAGTACAACTCAGTTTCATATTTTGTAAATACGACAAAATAATTAGACTGGGAGGGTTCAGTGAGTCAGCAAATATTAATGGAGCATGTATTTGAGTCACAAGATAGTTACTGCTACTTCACAGGGAGAAAAAAAAAATATATATATATATATATATGGATATATGTAGTCTCTCCCCTCCTATGAGAGAGGAATCATATATACAAAGAGTTTTATATGAGGTGGAGCCAGGTGCCTGCCCCAAAGTGCTCTGGCAGTTCGAAAAAGGACACAATCCATGAAGTCTCATGAAGAATGGATCTTAAAGAATTTCGACAAATGGAAATAAATGGAGAGACTATTTTAGGTACAGAGAGGCATGTGCAGAATTACAGAGGCTTGGACAGGCATGGCTCAATCAATAGCAAATTGTTCAGAATGATAAGTATACCTAGTAAATCAGGGATGGTATTCTGGGGCCAGTGGTGACGGTTGTATAGTAGCACTCAAAAGTTGAGAATGTGCGCTGTGAAGACCTCAGGCAATCAGGAGTAATAAAAAAGTTCACACTGAATGTTGAAATCTTTGTTTTAAAGAAGTGGAACCAGCAGCACTGTGCTGGACTTCCGCTGGCTGTCTTACAAACCTCTCACCTGGTTGATCCTTGCAGTCCAACTGAAGTTGGGCCACATTACAATCCCCGTTCATAGCTGGGGAACTGGGACGTAGGGAGAATTGCTGAGGGTCCTAGCAGAAGTAGAAAGAAACCCTCGTGGCCCCAGCCCTGAGGCTGATGCTGTCGTCCCTGACGGTCACACAGGTAGAGTGGCGCTGACTTGGGGCAGGGACAGGAAGGGCTCCGTGCTCCCAGTCCTATGCGTGAGGGACACGCCCATCATTGTTTGACTAATCTGTAGTTAACCGTGTTTAACAGGCTCCTTCTGTGTTGTTCCTTTCACCCATTATAAAGCCTGCACGTTTGCAGTTTTTGTTAACAGCGCATTCCTCTTCCCCTCAAGTTCTTTGGGACCAAGTGCCCTGAAAACGATTGGGACCGTGGCATCAGTGAAGCGGAAGGAGTCCTCCCAGAGCTCGGCTCCGTCAAAGGAGAAGAAGAAGAAGAAGTCTGCCCTCGATGAAATCATGGAGGTGAACTTTATGAACTGCTTGTCCACTCTAGCTATTTGGTGAACGATGTGATTCCAACCAAGGAGAGTTAAACAGTTTCACCAATTAAGAGATTAATACAAAGGGAGGAAAATGTGCTCAGGCCAGATTAGGGGCGAAGAGCCCAGATGCAGTTCCATCTGGGTGGAGCCAGAACCTCCCTAGGTAGGTGCCTCAACTGCTGTCTGCAGAACTCTTCCTGAAATTGTGGTCAGTAGATTTCGTTTAGAAGGACCATTGTGGTGATTGACGCCAGAAATAAAAGCTCTGCTCACCTTTGGTGGCTCAGAAAATTGGCATCCTCCAGGGATCTCTTCTGTGGCCTCTTAACTTCCACTTAACACCTCCTAGCTAGGAAGAGAACATTTAGACATATTTTTAATTTGATTAAACCAGATAGCCAAATTTATGTGACATCATTGAAAACCTGTGATTATCTGACTTAGAGCTATACCTTTGCTTTAAATTTACCTGAAATTCTGGAGTCATTCTGCAGAAGGTTCTTAATATATCCTTAAATACACAGTTCTCCCTTTCACCCCACCACCTTCCCTCATCAATAAATTTATGAAATCTTCAAGTTATTTATGAAGAGAAAGAATAAATGGGTTCAAGAGACTGATTATTTTCCCTCTTAACATCATTTTCTCCGGGCTCCTCAACCTTTTTCCTTCATTTGCGAAGGGATAGGAGGAAACTGGTCTTCCCTATTATTGGAAAAACAGAAAACGCAGGGCAGTCAGAACAGCTTGAAGTATAACATATTGCGTGTACACCGTGAGATGTGTTCATTCTAGCATTCAAGCCATGCAGAGTTGCTGTTATGTGCTGGGCATCATGCAAGGTCCTGCATGTGTGCAGTAGGGAGAAAAACATGGACCCTGCGTGTCACGGAGCTTTTGCTCTAGCAAAGGAGATATCCCAGACAAAGTGAACCAGTGGATGAGTATTCACAAAATGTGAAGCCCTAAGGAGATCTGAAGGCAGGGAGTGGGGAGATGGTTTGTTCCCTAGCTGAGGCGCGGAAGATCGCTACTTCAGTCTTCGAAAGGAAGATCCACGTGGCTGGAGCCCAGTGAGCACTGGAGTGGTGGCATCTGACGTTAGAGAAGGGGCAGCCCCACAGAAGTCTTAGAGCCCATTTTGAATATAATTAAGTGAAACAGAAAGCTGGATCTACCTGCTTAGAATATAACATGCCAAGTTTATAGGGTATTCTTTGTTCACATTGGGAAGTCGGCAGAATTAAAATGAAATTTCAGGTCAACCAAAGAATGGCATTGTTCATTCCCTTTGATAGGGTTAACTAAGCAGTTGAGAAAGAAAAAGGTGTGAGATGCAGTTCTGCTGGTGGTTAGCATGTTTCCTTTTGGTCACCCTTTTGTTTACATCTCTCTTGGATGTGTTTTCCTTCTCCTTCATTTGACAGCTTTATCATCCTTGTCAAACAGGGAAGCTCCTTTTTGTCATCAAACTGTATACCCAAGTACACTGTCCTAGATTGGTCCATAAGAGTTACATTTTTACCCCTGAAAACATCACCTGTTTTCCGTCTCATGACAGTCTGGGGAAGGAAGGAGGGGCGGGACTGTGTGATATTGGCAGGCAGCCTTGCAGTTTGACTTGATAGAAGCTGTTTATCTTCTTGGTCAGTTGATTTGCCTGTTCCTTATTTTCTTAGAGTTGCTTTTTTTCAATCAAAAATAAATTGCAGAAAATTTTATCAGAGCTTGCACATTATATCAGTCTTCTGTGAAGTGTGTTTTATGGAGTTCTTTTGCTACATAGAATGTTATTAGAAATAAACTGAATATTTTAAAGAGGCAATTGTTGGAATGTCTCATGTGTCCTTCAGATTGAAGAGGAGAAGAAAAGAACTGCACGGACAGATTACTGGCTGCAGCCTGTACGTATCCCACTGGGCCTTCTTACATCTAAGTGTGTTCTTATGTGTGTGCTAAGTTGATACAGTTGTATGTCCAACTCTTTGAGACCCCATGGATGGTAACCTGCCAGGCTCCTCTGTCCATGGGATTCTCCAGGCAAGAATACTGGAGTGGGCTGCCATGCCCTCCTCCAAGGTATCTTCCTGACCCAGGGATCAAACCCACTTCTCTTGTGTCTCCTGAATTGCAGGTAGATTCTTTACCGCTGAGCCCCGTGCTATTAAGTGAATGATTTAAATGGTCTTTGATATAAATGGCTAAATTTCTTAAATATCTGTCATTTCTGGAGATACATTTATAACTTTAATGACTCATCTGTGCATCTGCTCTGTAAAGTCCTGATTGTACCTTTGTTGGAAGGTAGCTTCCTGTTCTTGAACCAGTAATGTGCCTTGAGTTTAGTGCCAAATTTTTCTAAGGACCCCTTGAATTTAAGTCTAGAATTATTTTCTGTTTTGGCCATCTGTGAAAGACCTAGACTAGTTGAGATTGGTAGGTAGAAGTGCTGGATTTCAGGGAACCTTCACTGTGGAAATCAGCCATGAGATATGCATTTTTTTCTCTTGGTAACCAACTGTGTTGAGTTAAAAAGAGAAAGAAGAAATGAAAGATTACTAAGAAAATGTCTTGCCATTGTGCTGGGAAGGCTTCCAACTCCAAAGGGTCTTATTTAGACAACAGGTAACATTTTACTATGATTTTTTTGGAGAAAATGGTTTAAAATATAGTATCAAAAGAGGAAAGGTAATTGATATTGTTCCTTCCATCTTTTTTTTTCTCTAGGAAATCATAGTGAAAATTATAACCAAAAAACTTGGAGAGAAGTATCATAAGAAGAAGGGGATTGTAAAGGTAGGACTGTGAAGCTAGGGATGGAATTTGGGAACAGAGCTGGTGGGGGGCTGAGTAAAGCCATCTTGCTGCTGCTGCTGCTGCTGCTAAGTCTCTTCAGTCGTGTCCGACTCTGTGCGACCCCATAGATGGCAGCCCACCAGGCTCCAGCCGTCCCTGGGATTCTCCAGGCAAGAACACTGAAGTGGGTTGCCATTTTCTTCTCCAATGCATGAAAGTGAACAATGCAAGTAAAGTCGCTCAGTTGTGTCCGACTCTTAGCGACCCCATGGACTGCAGCCTACGAGGCTCCTCCGTCCATGGGATTTTCCAGGCAAGAGTACTGGAGTGGGGTGCCATCACCTTCTCCGAAAGCCATCTTGATACTCCTCAAAAACCAAGTCCTAGCAGCAGAAGCAGTGTGTCTAAGGATTTTGATGGCTGACTGCACAATGGTTGGAGAAATATTCTGTTTCCAGCCATAGTATAAACTGTGGTTTGCTTTCTTACTGGAGCAAATAGTATAGGTGTCCATGGCCATGTCTTAAAAAACTTCAGCAAGTACACCTTATGCATTCCCATTGTTGTTGACAGGCAATGAAATGATGCCCCGGAGTTCTAAGGAAGACTTCCTTGTGTTTAACCTGAGAGGCTTATCTTGAGTGCCCTAGGATTTTAAAATTTAAAAATCAGCTCTCTAGTCTTTTTCTTTCTTCTGCTTTTCCTAAGTATAGTTTCATGCTAGCAGCCAGCCCTTGTGCCTGCATAAATTACCCTCCTAATGTATTTAAACAAGGCAGAATTGTTCCTCTCGCTGTATGTCTTAAAGACTTATTCTAAGATCGCCAGCCTTTTCCTTCCAAGTGAAAACCTCAACTAAACTTTGAATTGAACTCTTTAAGGACCATCAGATCAGATCAGATCAGTCGCTCAGTTGTGTCCGACTCTGCGACCCCATGAATCGCAGCACACCAGGCCTCCCTGTCCATCACCAACTCCCGGAGTTCACTCAGACTCACGTCCACCGAGTCAGTGATGCCATCCAGCCATCTCATCCTCTGTCGTTCCCTTCTCCTCCTGCCCCCAATCCTCCCAGCATCAGAGTCTTTTCCAATGAGTCAACTCTTCTCATGAGGTGGCCAAAGTACTGGAGTTTCAGCTTTAGCATCATTCCTTCCAAAGAAATCCCAGGGCTGATCTCCTTCAGAATGGACTGGTTGGATCTCCTTGCAGTCCAAGGGACTCTCAAGAGTCTTCTCCAACACCACAGTTCAAAAGCATCAGTTCTTCGGCGCTCAGCCTTCTTCACAGTCCAACTCTCACATCCATACATGACCACAGGAAAAACCATAGCCTTGACTAGACGGACCTTTGTTGGCAAAGTAATGTCTCTGCTTTTGAATATGCTATCTAGGTTGGTCATAACTTTCCTTCCAAGGAGTAAGCGTCTTTTAATTTCATTTCTGCAATCACCATCTACAGTGATTTTGGAGCCCAGAAAAGAAAGTCTGACACTGTTTCCACTGTTTCCCCATCTATTTCCCATGAAGTGATGGGACCGGATGCCATGATCTTCGTTTTCTGAATGTTGAGCTTTAAGCCAACTTTTTCACTCTCCACTTTCACTTTCATCAACAGGCTTTTGAGTTCCTCTTCACTTTCTGCCATAAGGGTGGTGTCATCTGCATATCTGAGGTTATTGATATTTCTCCTGGCAATCTTGATTCTAGCTTGTGCTTCTTCCAGTCCAGCGTTTCTCATGATGTACTCTGCATATAAGTTAAATAAACAGGGTGACAATATGCAGCCTTGACGTACTCCTTTTCCTATTTGGAACCAGTCTGTTGTTGCATGTCCAGTTCTAACTGTTGCTTCCTGACCTGCATACAAATTTCTCAAGAGGCAGATCAGGTGGTCTGGTATTCCCATCTCTTTCAGAATTTTCCACAGTTGACTGTGATCCACACAGTCAAAGGCTTTGGCATAGTCAATAAAGCAGAAATAGATGTTTTTCTGGAACTCTCTTGCTTTTTCCATGATCCAGCGGATGTTGGCAATTTGATCTGTGGTTCCTCTGCCTTTTCTAAAACCAGCTTGCACATCAGGAAGTTCATGGTTCACATATTGCTGAAGCCTGGCTTGGAGAATTTTGAGCATTACTTTACTAGCATGTGAGATGAGTGCAATTGTGTGGTAATTTGAGCATTCTTTGGCATTGCCTTTCTTTGGGGTCGGAATGAAAACTGACCTTTTCCAGTCCTGTGGCCACTGCTGAGTTTTCCAAATTTGCTGGCATATTGAGTGCAGCACTTTCACAGCATCATCTTTCAGGATTTGGAATAGCTCCACTGGAATTCTATCACCTCCACTAGCTTTGTTCTTAGTGATGCTTTCTAAGGCCCACTTGACTTCACATTCCAGGATGTCTGGCTCTAGGTGAGTGATCACACCATCATGATTATGTTGGTCATTAAGCTCTTTTTTGTACAGTTCTGTGTATTCTTGCCATCTCTTCTTAATATCGTCTGCTTCTGTTAGGTCCATACCATTTCTGTCCTTTATTGAGCCCATCTTTGTATGAAATGTTCCTTTGGTATCTCTGATTTTCTTGAAGAGATCCCTAGTTTTTCCCATTCTGTTGTTTTCCTCTACTTCTTTGCATTGATCACTGAAGAAGGCTTTCTTATCTCTTCTTGCTATTTTTTGGAACTCTGCATTCAGATGTTTATATCTTTCCTTTTCTCCTTTGCTTTTCGCTTCTCTTCTTTTCACATTTATTTGTAAGGCCTCCCTAGACAGCCATTTTGCTTTTTTGCATTTGTTTTCCATGGGGATGGTCTTGATCCCTGTCTCCTGTACAATGTCACGAACCTCATTCCATAGTTCATCAGGCACTCTATCTATCAGATCTAGGCCCTTAAATCTATTTCTCACGTCCAGTGTATAATCATAAGGGATTTGATTTAGGTCATACCTGAATGGTCTAGTGGTTTTCCCTACTTTCTTCAATTTAAGTCTGAATTTGGCAATAAGGAGTTCATGGTCATAGCCTGATCAAATATGGCTTCTAGAAAATAAACTCCATTGATATTAATAGAAGGAGTTACTCTTAAAACAAGTTGCTCTTACTCTTTGATTAGAATTTCATTTGTTTTCATTTATTTATTTCTGTCCTTGGACTTCATATTGGCATGTCTCTTCTGTTATTAAAGTGTTGGTTTTACATGACAGGAAGTAATTGACAAATACACAGCTGTCGTAAAGATGATTGACTCTGGAGACAAGCTGAAACTTGACCAGACTCATTTAGAGACAGTCATTCCAGCACCAGGTAAATCACTCTGCAGACCCTTTAACACATATACCGTGGAAATAAGTGATTCCATTCCTACTGGACATTACCCAATAATTCCAGATATGAGTTTCCTCTTTAGAAAAATGTAATTGCCTATTATAACCAGCTCCTGTTTGACTTGGTGATATGGATGTTTACCAGTCCTCTGAGGAAGCTATTTTGTGGCATGAATAAATTTTCCCTTCCTAGAATCTATTTTTTTTCCCCCAGAAGCAAATCATAGACATATCTGGATAAAATCAATCATGTTAGGATGATTATTAATGCCTTTGTTTAGCCATTTGAGATAGTAAAGTAAAAGTTAGTATTATCTTGCATTTTCTGTTCCTTAAGCATATTACACATTTCTAATGTAAATGCCACTGTGGTTAGGTTGTCTGCCTCTGACCCAAAACCCTTCATGGTATTATCATTGGTGGCATAGTGATAATGTTAGTCTCTCAAACTTGCATTTATCAGATCAGAGCCTGTTATTCTTTCTCCCTAAAACAAAATTCATTTTATGGATTAGGAATTGTGGACTTTTTTTTCAAAAGCTTTAGTGAGGTGTAACTGACATAAACTGCATCCGTGTATAAGGTATATAAATTGATAAGTTACAGCACGTACCCACTCCCATGAAAACCATTGCTACCATCAGGTTGATGAATGTGTCCATCACCCCCGCAGAGTTTCCTCATTTCCTTTACAAACCTTTGCTCCCTGCTCTGTCTCCGCTCTCCCCCAGGCAGCCACTAGTCTGCATTCCATCATACAGATTAGCTCCTGTTTTTCTAGAATTTTATATAAATAAAATCATATCGTGTGTCCTGTGTTTGTGTGGCTTCTCTCACTAAGCACATTCATCCATTATTCTGGATTCATCCACATTATTCTGGATGAATCCAGAATAATATTGGTGCATCTGTGTTGTATTCATTTTTACTGCTGAGTATTTCATTATGTGGACATGCCAGCCTCTAAGCAGTCACCCACCGATGGACACTGGGGTTGTTTAAAGTTCTTGGCCATTATAAATAAAACTGCTATATGAATATTCATGTACAGATCTTTATATAGATATAAGATTTCTTTTCTGAGAAAATTCTTAGAGATAGAATGGTTCAGTAGGCATATGTTTACATTTTTATGAAACTAACAACCATCTTGTGATTTTAAAAAGAGACAAAGTAAGCTGAATTTTTTTCTGGTTACTTACGGGCTCTGGGCATCCCCTCCAAGAATGTTATGCTTTTTGGTCTTAAATTAAAACATCCCTTAACAAATAAGTGGAAAAAATGAGGAGTCTTATAATGTGGTGGTGATCAAAGTATCTACAAACTGTACTTTAGAATCATACAGATAATAAATGATTAAGAACTTGCATTGTGTTGATGCAGAGCAGTTATATTTGGCTGTAAGAAAGTGGCATTTTCTTTGTATTAAGTGTTAACTCTTTTTCTGTTGCAGGAAAAAGAATCCTTGTTTTAAATGGAGGCTACAGAGGAAATGAAGGCACCCTAGAATCCATCAATGAGAAGACTTTTTCTGCTACTATAGTCATTGAAACTGTAAGTATATTTACAGAAAGACAAATTTCAAAATGCTTTTAAAATGTGCTATGGTTTTTGTCATTGATTTGGTGTTTTATGAATTTGGGTGTTCTGTTTGTATTCGCTCCTGTTTGGAAATCTGTAAGGTTCCCCCATCCCCGCTGCCCCACCCCTTATTTTTTTTTTTTTTTAATTTTATTTTATTTTTAAACTTTACATAATTGTATTAGTTTTGCCAAATATCCCTTATTTTTAAGAGTTTTTTTGAAGTGGAACATTTTTAAAAGTCTTTACTTAATTTGTTGCACTATTGTTTCTGTTTTATATTTTGGTTTTTTGGCTTCAAGTCATGTGGGATCCGGGCTTCCCTGATAGCTCAGTTGGTAAAGAATCCACTTGCAATGCAGGAGTGAAAGTGAAGTCGCTCAGTCGTGTCCGACTCTGCGATCCCATGGACAGTAGCCTACCAGGCTCCTTCGTCCATAGGATTTTCCAGGCAAGAATATTGGGGTGGGTTGCCATTTCCTTCTGCAGAAGATCTTCCCGACCCAGGGAGTGAACCCAGGTCTCACATTGTAGGCAGACACTTTACCGTCTGAGCCACGAGGGAAGTCCTGGTGGCAATGCAGGAGACCCCGGTTCAATTCCTGGGTTGGGAAGATCCCCTAGAGAAGGGATAGGCTACCCACTCCAGCTCAAATAGTAAAGAATCTGCCTGCAATGCAGGAGACCTGGGTTTGATCCCTAGGTCGGGAAGATCCTCTTTAGAAGGGAGTGGCAGTCCACTCCAGTATTCTTGCCTGGAGAATCCCATGGACAGAGGAGCCTGTTGGGCTACAGTCCATGGGATTGCAAAGAGTCAGACATGACTGAGCAACCAACACTACCCACTCCAGTATTCTTGGGCTTCTCTTGTGGCTTAGGTAAAGAATCCTCCTGCAGTGTCAGAGACCTGAGTTCGATCACTGAGTTGAGAAGATACCCTGGAGAAGGGAATGGCTAGCCATTCCAGTATTCTGGCCTGGAGAATTCCATGGACTAGTCCACGGGGTCTCAAAGAGTCAGACGTGACTGAATGAATTTCACTTCATGTGGGGTCTTAGCTCCCCAACGGGATCAAACCCACAGCCCCTGCCTTGGAAGAGGGTTTCTTGATCACTGGACCACCAGGGAAGTTCCTGTATAAGCCTGTTTTCTTTAATAACTGACATTGCTGAAGCAGTTTATCTTCTGATTACAAAAGAAATACCGTACATACTTGTCTTTATCTGTTCACCCTCCTATAGCAAAGTACCATAGACAGGGCAACTTTAGAAACAACAGAAATTGACTGCTCACATTCTGGAGGCCGGAAGTCTAACACCAAGGCGCAGGCAGAGCTGGGTGTCTGCTGAGGGTCTGTGTCCTGATCTGTGTTCTCTCATGTGCTGGAAGGGGCGGGGAGCTCTCTGGAGTCCCTTTTTAGGGGCACTAATCCCATCCTCAAGGGCTCTGCCCTTGTGACCTCATCACCTCCCAACACCATCACATTTTAATGTATTGAATCAGTTTGGGGCAGGACACAAACATTCAGTCAGCAGCAATACTCTTATATAAAAGCTGAAAATTACAATTTACTATAAATACTTTAAAAAATTGCCCATAAACCTCCAGGCAAATGGTAAGCTCCATTAATATTTTAGTCTGTTTTTCCCCCATGTTTGTATTTTATAAAATTATGTATAATATGTATAGTTTTGTATCTGTTTTTTCCCCCTCATAACTAATATAAACTTAATCTGCCAGAGTGTAATTAGTGAGGAATTAGTCATGATTAATGGAGGAAAGCCACAGAAATCAATAATTTTCCAGTGTTCTTCTTTCTTTCATAAAGGATTTAAGGTAGGTGACATCAATAAAGTAATTCATTTCAGGAATCTGATATTTAAGTAAAATTGCTGATTCATTTAGAGTTGGTCCACTGACAGTTCTGCTCACAAGATTGAGACCTGACCTGTCTTCAAAGGAAGGATCTGAGACGGGCTTCAGATCCTCGCGCTGCTGCACCGTGTCACCGTTATCATGGGCAGCGTGACGGGCTGTGTGTGGAGGGTGCGTGGCCTGCGCGAGCCCCGCGCCACCCCTGTCCGTGGACTGCGTGTGGAGGGTGCGTGTGGAGGATGCGTGGCCTGGCGAGCCCCACACTACCCGTCCGTTCTGTGGGCCGGAGCACCGTCTCACACCACGCCTGACCAGGGGGAGCGGGTGGGGTATAGGAGGTACTCACCAGCCAGCAGGTCTCCGGCACAGCATCTAGTGGTAATGCATCCCACCCAGTATGAAGAAAACACGACCAGTTCCTGACAAGGACACCATAGGGTACTTTTTTAAAATTCAGAGTCACGAAGAACTGTTAGCCACCTTAATGGTGTCTTAGGGATGTGAAAAGGCACGTTGGCATCCAGAAGCATATGTCCTTTTCTTGTCCTGTAAGTGCATGTGTGTTTTTAACCACTTCTTCAATTATTTTAATTTGTAGGGCCCTTTAAAAGGACGCAGAGTTGAAGGAATTCAATACGAAGACATTTCTAAACTTGCCTGAGTTTGAAAATTTGTTAGCATCACATTAAAATCTTAAAGCATCAAATTGGTGTTCACCAAGACATTACAAGACTCTACTGTGTTAGGGTGTTTCTTTTGTATAAAACAAATGGATTTATTTAAATATTACTGTAGTTGTTTAGTCTAACTTATAGAAAAATCTAATTATGTCTCGTGAAGTATCAAAATTATGTCCTTGTTGTTTTTGTTGCCTTTGTAATACTTCCTTGATTTTTTAATCTACATTAAAAGAATATTATTGTAAAGTGTTGTATATAGGACAATGTAGAACTATTGTAGAGCAAATCCTTCATATACTCTAAATTTATATTTTCATCAGTAAAGTAGTAAAGTTGGATGTAATATAATTACATTTTTAAGAGTCAAACTATAAATAGAATAGCTTTATTGAGATGTAATTCACACACCATACAATTTCACCCATTTAAAGTGGACGTTTTAGTGGTTTTTAGAATATTTACAAAGTTGTTTGAAAATCACCATTGTCTAATTTGAGAATTTTCATCTCCCCAAAAGTAACCCTGGATCTATAGTCACTCCAGACTACTGGCAACTACTAATCTGCTTTCCATCTCTGTGAATTTGCCTGTTGTGGACATTTCATAGAAGTGGAATCATACGGTATATGGTCTTTTATGACCAGCTTCTTAAACAAAGCGTAGTGTTTTCAAGGGTTATCCATGTTGTAGCATAGGTTACTACCTCATTTTCATTCAATGGTAATCTTTTGTATGGATATATAACGCATTTTTCAAAAACTATTCATGAGTTGATGGACTTGGATTGCTTCACTTTGAGGCTATGATGAATAATGCTGCTGTGAGCATGCATGCACAAGACTTTTTGTGGTCATGCATTTTCAGATCCTGGGGCACAGTAACTCACTCGTGTTATACCGTGTCTAACATTTGAAGAGCCATTTCCATAAGGAATGGCTCTCCCTGATTGTGGTGCAGAAATAAAACATGATGCTTTCCACAGGCCTCCCCCAAATCTGTAACTTTGGAATCAACTCAGTAGTTTTCTTCACAGAAAAAAGTTTCATCCCTACTTCTCACATTCTTTTCTCCAACATCTTCCTGAAATTATCACAAAATAAAGTAGCGTTATTGAGGTTAGGTTTAATTTTTAAAAAATCAAGCATAAAAATATGATTCTATACTATAGAATTGTTTTCCCTATAAGGTTTTAGAGGCCAATATGGTTATATTAAGCAGAGTAACTGCAGACACCTAAAATCAAGTCTTATATTGACCTTTTTTCTTTCTTTTTTTTTTTTGGCTGCACCAGACAGCTTGCAAAATCTTAGTTTCCTGACCAGAAATCGAACCCCAGCCCCCATGCAGTGGAAGCACAGAGTCCTGACCGCTGGACCACCAGGGAATTCCCTGACTTTTCTTTTTAAAACATTGTAAGCTATTATTCTTTTTAAAAAACAGACTTTATTTTTTAGAGCAGTTTCAGGTTCGCAGCAGAATTGATGAACCTCCACTGACCAGTCATCGTCACTGAAAGTCCATGGTTTCCATTAGGGTTCCCTCTTGGTGTTGAACATTCTGTCGGCTTGGACAAGTTTATGACGACATGTATCCACCATTATGGGATCGTACGAAATGGTTTCATTGTCTAAAAATCCACCTCCTCGTTTCCCTCCCTCCCCTCCCTCCGTCAGTCACTGATCTTTTTGACCTCTGCATGGTTTTGACCTCTCCAAAATGCCATGGTTGGGCTCATACAGTGTGTGAGCCTTTGCAGACTGGCTTCTTTTACTAAGTAACATGTGTTTAAGTTTCCTCTATGCATCTTCTCACGACACGACGGCTCATTTCTTTTTAGTGCTGAATAATATCACATTATCTGGATGCACCACAGTTTACTTAGCCATTCATTTACTTAGCCTGAAGGACATCTGGGTTGCTTCCAAGTTTTGTCAACTATGAATAAAGATGCTGTAAACTTCCACGTGTAGATTTTTGTGTAAACACAAGTTTTCAGTTCATTGGGGTAATTACCAAGGAGCGTGGTTACTGGATTGAATGGTAAGAGTGACTTCCAAAGTCTCTGTTGCTGTCTGCAGTCCTACAGGCAATGAATGAGAGAGTTCTGTTGCTCCACAGCCTCACCCGCATTTGGTATTGTCTTGATTTTGGCCATTCTAATAGGTGTGTAGTAGTATTTCATTGTTTTAATTTGCAGTCCCTAAGGAGATCCAACCAGTCCATTCTAAAGGAGATCAGCCCTGGGATTTCTTTGGAAGGAATCATGCTAAGGCTGAAACTCCAGTACTTTGGCCACTTCATGCAAAGAGTTGACTCATTGGAAAAGACTCTGATGCTGAGAGGGATTGGGGGCAGGAGGAGAAGGAGACGACAGAGGATGAGATGGCTGGATGGCATCACTGACTCGATGGACATGAGTCTGAGTGAACTCCGGGAGTTGGTGATGCACAGGGAGGCCTGGCGTGCTGCGATTCATGGGGTCGCAAGGAATCCGACACGACTGAGCGACTGAACTGAACTGAACTGAATGACATATGATGTTGAACATCTTTCTGTATGTTTATTTGCCATCTGTATGTCTCCTTTGGTGAGTTGTCTAGTCAAGTCTTCTGCCATTTTTAAATTGAGTCATTCACTTCCTTACTGTTGAGTTCCAAGAGTTCTTTGTATATTTTGGATGATAGTCTTATACCAGATATGTCTTTTGAAAGTACTTTCTCTTAGTTTTTGGCTTCTCAGTTTTTGGAAGGCTATTCTTTTTCACAGTCTTACTTGAGGTCAGATAAAATTATTGGCATTGGTATCTTAGGAAACCTAATTCCTGGAGGTTTCTTCATTAGGAATGCCATTGGGTCCCATTGCTCTATTTGCTCATTTTCCCCTTATATACTTCTTTTATTTTATTACTTATTTACTTTGCTTTTTTGTCTGTGCCCCGTGGCTTGTGGGATCTTAGTTCCCCAACCAGAGATGGAACCCGGGTCCCCTGCATTGGAAGAGCTGAGTCCTAACCACTGGGCCACTAAGGAAGTTTCCTCTCCTTATGCTTTTAACTGCCTATCAGTTTTTGCTGATATCTTTGAGTAAATTTATTCAACAAACATTTACTAAGTGCCTCTAGAAGTAAACCATTGCCATAAGTGCTGGAGATAAAAGGGTGAGAAGCAGGTATAGGCCCAAGGTGGGTGTAGCGTAGGAACTGACAGTGTTCAATGAATTGATACTCAAATGAAACGATTGGCTGACGGAAATGAGCTAATCTGGAATAGCTGCTTAAAAACCCACCCTGACTTTGCTGTCCCTCAGTGAGAAACCTATAACTGCTGCCAGCATACACCTCGGTTCCTACTCTGGTAAAATGGGGTCCCCGGATTCAAATATGGGGCAGCTTTCATTGTAAGGTCACCATTAGGTAGACTGAAGTGCCCCTGAAATGTTAACTGAGTAACTGAATCATTATGCCATTAAAGGAAGCATCCCTGATTTTCCTTCCTCTTACAGTGGTTATTTAGGAAAAAGTCACCCATGTAGCAGAGAAGGCAATGGCACCCCACTCCAGTACTCTTGCCTGGAAAATCCCATGGACGGAGGAGCCTGGTAGGCTGCAGTCCATGGGGTCGCCAAGAGTTGGACAAGACTGAGCAACTTCACTTTCACTTTTCACTTTCACGCATTGGAGAAGGAAATGGCAACCCACTCCAGTGTTCTTGCCTGGAGAGTCCCAGGGACGAGGGAGCCTGGTGGGCTGCCGTCTGTGGGGTCGCACAGAGTCGGACACAACTACAGCACCCATGTAGACTTTGCTGCTGCTGCTAAGTCGCTTCAGTCGTGTCTGACTCTGTGCGACCCCATAGGCGGTAGCCCACCAGGCTCCCCCATCCCTGGGATTTTCCAGGCAAGAACACTGGAGTGGGTTGCCATTTCCTTCTCCAACGCGTGAAAGTGAAAAGTGAAAGTGAAGTTGCTCAGTCGTGTCCGACTCTAGCGACCCCATGGACTGCAGCCTACCAGGCTCCTCCGTCCATGGGATTTTCCAGGCAAGAGTACTGGAGTGGGGTGCCATCGCCTTCTCCACTGTAGACTTTGCCAGTGGGAAAAAATATTTGTTTGTTTGTTTGTTTTTGGTGTTTTTTTGTTTGCCTGACCAGGAATCAAACCCAGGCCCCAGGAGCCAAGTCTAAACCGCTGGACCACCATGGAATTCTCTGGAAAAGTGTTAAGGAAAGAATAAAAAATACTATTACAGCATATAGGCATTTTTTGTGTATCTAGGCAGCCAGGTAAACTTCTACTTCGCTCTTACAGGGGTCTTTGAGGTCATTTATGTGTCTTTCAGTTGGGATAAGGCTGAAGAGAAGATGCCTCTTATGGTATTAAGTGATCCTTTAAAGGAAATAGAAGGATTTGCATAAGACCTCATACCCTTAGGTAGTAAAATAACTTACTGATTCATTGTTCATTTTTACTACACACTGAGACACTTTAATTCCCCTCCCCCCCTTTAAAAAGTTGTTTCTTTGGATTATCAATATTCCAACTCTAAGAAACCTTGTTTAATTTTCAGTAATTGAACAACCCAAACTTACGACAGGTATGATCTGAACCCAGTGTCCACTTTTTCTCAAAGGGTTTCAGTTCTGACAATAAGACATAGGTATCTAGTTGGCTTAATGGTAACTAGGTTGATACTTAGGAAAAGCATTGAAGACAGGCTACCTTTGTCTGAAAGATGAATAAATCTGACAAATACTAGCCCTGTATTGGGCTTCTCAGGTGGCACCAGTGGTAAAGAACCTGCCTGCCGATGCAGGAGACACAGGTTCAATCCCTGAGTTGGGAAGATCCCCTGGAGGAAAGCATGGCAACCCACTCCAGTATTCTTGCCTGGGAAATCTCATGGACAGACGAGCCTGGTGGGCTGCAGTTCGTGAGGTCACAAGGAGGTGGACATGACAAGCAACTTGGCATGCACACACAGAGCCCTGTCATACCCTAGCTCTGTTGTGGTGGTGGTTTAGTTGCTAAGTTGTGTCCGACTCTTCTGTGACCCCATAGGCTGTAGCCCGTCAGGCTCCTCTGTCCATGGGATTTCCCAGGCAAGAATTCTGGAGCGGGCTGCCATGCTCTCCTCCAGGGGATCTTCCTGACCTAGGGATCAAACCTGCATCTTCTGGATCACCTGCATTGGCAGGAAGATTCTTTACCACCAAGCCACATACAAAATTAAATATTGACCAGTTGCCAATGGGTTCCAAGGTACTTCAGCGAATAAACAAACAGATAATTACCAAGTTGTTTCTCTTCATCGCTGAGCACAGTATACTTTCAGAGACTAGTCAAGAGGCAGTGGCATAGTTCCTTTCTTTCCAACAATTCTCATTTATTTGGTTTCTTCATTTGAAATTCAAAACTGATGATTATAATTCAAAATTAATTATATAGAGAAGGCATTTTTTTAGTCTCAAGAGGGTCACATGAATAGTATTAATAAGACTATAGGCAATTTTAAAATACCAGCTATTAATAGAAGTTTTGATAACTTTTAAGTTTTTAATAACATGGGTTCAATTTTAAATCTAGTTTCTTTTGCTAGGACTGTGTTGCTAAATACACTGCATGTAAATTTATACCCCAAGATTTTCATAATTATTTGTAAAACTACTGAGCACATGTAAAATACTAGGACTAGAAGTAACCTTATGTAGCTAAAGTAGTGGTTTTAGAGCAAAAATGTTTTACAAAGTAGCCATGATAAGAACCCACTTTTGAAGTTTGTGTTGAATATTAGCATTTTAAGATTCATACTTTTGAAATGGAATGGAAAAGATGTAGTAGACTTTTTTTAAAAATCATAGGTGACCAGTTTTTATAGATGAATGGAACTAAAAGGCAATGCTGTTTTACCTCGTCAGCACTGAGGTTATCTTTAGGTTATAGAAATAATCACATACATTTCATATTTTGCAATTATGTCCAAAGATAATCACCTGCTTTCTCAAATACTGGTTGAGTATCTCCAAAAAGGTAGCTTTGTCTGCTTTCTAAAATGAAAACTGGTTTTTGTCAAATTATGCAGAGAAAGCTTCATAAAAATGCAGATTTAAATTTTTTTCTAAAGTGCAATTTTATCACTTTGGTCTTTGAACACATACCCATTTTCAGAATAGATTTAAAGGAAGATTATAAGCAAAGGAAAGTACAGAATAACTATAGATCAGACTTGGACCAGCCTCCATAATCACATGAGCCAATTCCTAATAACAGAGCTCTTTAATTGAGCCTTGAGCAACATGGGTATGAACGGCATGGATTTTTTAAAAACCAAATATAGTACTTACATTTTCAATTTACAGATCTTTAAATGAACTAAGTGTGGGAGAAGTTTGTGTCAGATTAGAGATCACACTACATGGAATCAAAAGAACTAGTGTTTGAGCCCTAGTTCATTCCAGACTGTTTCCATCTCCTGCCCTTGGGTGAGTCATCGGATGTCAATTCCTTTGTTTTTGAGACAGAGATAAAAGTTTGTAGGTTTTTGACTGTGGGATTTTGGCAGCCCCAAGCCCCACATTGTTGAAGGGCCAACTGTATATATGTGTGTGTATAGTGTGTGTATATCTGTATATATGATACAGCCATCCCACCAGTTCTCTTTCTCAGCAGAACCCTGACTGTATGTCTTCCTGGACTAAAAAGGGTCTCTGAGGCCAGTACCAAGGAGGGAATTTTGATTAAGCCGATGGACCATCATAGGTATCTTAGCAAGGTTGGGTGACAGATTTATGTATATATAACTACAAGACAATTAAGGTGAGTGACTTCTTGTTCAGAGTTCACCAGATAACCTCATAATTGAACTTCCTGTGGAACTGACCACCTAAAAATATATTCAGTTGTAAAGCCGAGGCCCTGACACTCAACCATAGTGACGTCCTCCCAGTAAATGCCGAACCCAGGACTGTCCAGATGGTGGCTTGACTCACCAAAGCAGCTTTCCTCTGTGCCTCAATTAACACAACTTCACATCTGCAAACAGCAACATCCTAAAACTTCTTGGCAAAGTTATTTTCTTCAGCTGTGTTAATAGGTTTTATCAACCACCTTGATGTCTGGTAGGTTTTGATTACAAAGAATGACTACAAAGGTGGCAGGAAAAAAAAAAAAAAACTTTATTTTTTGACCGAGAATTTCCCCAGCTATAAACTTTTAAGGCCGTCTGAGGAAGCTATAGAGCTGAGGCACAAAGTAATCCTTGTAATGCCCGTCAATGAAGCCTTTCCCGCTGTTGTGCACAAACCAACAGGGAACATCCGTTCCAAACACTCTGTCTGTCCGGTAGTCCTTCTGCAGGCCCCTGCAAGACAGCGTGAGCGTGGTTAGGAAACAGACCAGGGCGGGGCCAGCCTGCACATCCAGAAAAGAGACACGCTCTCCCTCTCTGTTTTCTGCCCCCTTCTAGCACCATCTCTGGGCTTCCCTATTGGCTTGGTGGTAAAGAACCCACCTGCCAATGCAGGAGATACTGGAGACTCAGGTTCCATCCCTGGGTCGGAAAGATCCCAGGGAAATGGCAACCACTCCAGTATCCCTGCCTGGAAAATTCCGTGGACAGAGGAGCCTGGCTGGCTACATCTGTGGGGTCACAAAGAGTCGGGCACACCTGAGTGCACACGTAGCACTGTATCTGCTAACACCCTCCCATCCCCATTCCCCAAGTTGTACAAAATAACAGAGTCTGGGACTTGGTTTAGAAAGAGAATAAGCAGTGTGTCCTTAGAAATTCAAATAACCTGTATAGAGATTGACCGATACAGTCCCAGGAACGTAAGGAGTGCAAATTCACTTTCTTTTTTTCTCATTTTGCACCTTCTACCTTGGCAGAGGGGAGGCCCAAGGATTCAGGGCCAGTCTTCTTTGTGGTCATGGGGTACACAGAGGGCAAGGGAGCAGTGAGAACTGGCTGGCGGCTGTGTTCTCAAGGTCAGTTAGGGCTGGTATAGTCTCCAGATTAGCTCAAAGCAAGGAAGAAGCTGCCAGATTTAGCAAATAAGAACCCAGGATGTCAGGGACTTCCCTCGTGCCCTCATGCAGGGGGCGCAGTTTCCATCCTGGTGAGGGAACTAAGACCCTACGTGCTGTGGGGCATGGCCAAAAAAAGGGATAAATAAAAACAGGATGCCAGTTAAATTTGAATTTCACATAAACACAACTAGTGTGTTTACCTCTTCCATTTTGCCCTATGAGTCCAATCCTCACAGAAGCCCCTTCTGATCCCGTCTTACGCATCTGAGACCTACCTGGTGACAACCAGCTTTTGTCCCTTCACCTCCATGCTTGCCTCTGGCTTCTCAGGGTCCTTTCCCGGTCGCTCATTGAAGACGTGAATCTTTGGCTCATTCATGAACTGGCCTATGAGACAAGGTCTAGATGTTTATTTACATGCAACTCAAGGGGCGACAAAAGGGCAAGCTGGTCACGTGATCCGAGCTGCATTTGGGTCAGTCTCAGACTTTCTGGGATAGAAAGATGTGTTGAGAGGAAAAAGATTCAGATGGAAAGGGGTGGGTCCTTCCTGAGGGCAGACCCATGCTGCTCACCTTGCTGTCATTAGACAATGAGGCTGATCAACTGGACCCTAAGTAAATGTGAATGTCCTGAAGGTCAGCACCTGAGAGCACTGGTCAAACTGAAAAAACAAAGTTGGTTCGTGATGCTATTTGTTGTTCAGTCACTCAGTCATGTCCGACTCTGCGACCCTGTGGACTGCAGCACGCCAGGCCTCCCTGTCCCTCACTATCTCCTGGAGTTTGCTCGTGTCCATGGAGCCGGTGATGCCATCCAACCATCTCCTCCTCTAACGCTCTCCTTCTCCTCTTGCCCTCAGGCCTTCCCGGCATCAGGATCTTTTCCAATGAGTCAGCTCGCATCAGGTGGCCAAAGTAGCGATGCTACTATACGCTTAAGTTGCCATAGTTCTTTACAAAGTAGGGAAGGTTTACCTGGACACCCTGTTCATTATCACAGACTTCCTAAGCCAGTTCACTTCTCTTCAGTGAGAAAAAAATCTTCAGCATAAAATTTAATCTGTTCTCTTTATCTGCCCAGTTGGTGATGAAAGCCCAGCCCTGGGAAAACCTTGTCTGGAGCAGGAAACTGTCCTGGCTGTAGCATGACTGAGTCGCCCTACACTGCTTTGTTAGAGGAATCATGTGTTTTATGTGTTTATCTTATGATGTTTGATATCTTAAAATTATGTGTTTATCTTATGATGTTTGATATCTTTTAAACACTACATCTACCCCTCCCTGGGAAAACCAACTGTGAAAGATAACAAAGAAGTCAGGAGCCCGGCTGGAATCTTCAAATGAACCGAGCCAGACCTCTTCTCTCTGGCCTGAGACCCAGAGGAATCATTCCTGGACAAGGTACCACGCACGGAAAGACGTCCTATAGCTTAACGCCTGCTGCAATTACCAAGCCAACCAACCCCACACCAGCTGCTCTGTCTTGTCTCTGCCACAGAGTAAAGGTCCTAGCCCAGACCTTGTTTCTGCTTCTGGTTCCTGACCCAAATCTGGCTTTCTCCCCATGGCCCTGCATGGCAAGATGCACTTTGTGTTTCTATGGAAACTGAACAGTGACAAACATTACACTCTGTCAGTGACACTGAACTCTTTCTGTGTCACTCAGGCACCTTCAGAAATTAAGACCCAGGTGTGAGTGTGGGTCCCCCTGAAGCCTCCACTCCACACCTGTCACTTTTCCACATTCTACCCAAACGTTCTAACCTTGAGGCAAAGTTGCTTAAGACCTAGGATGGTCAGTCCCACGCCAGCCAGACGGTCCAGGGACACTTTACCTATCAGCCCGTGCACATTAGGAGAAAACTTGTTTGTGGGGGGGATGTAGATCCCCAAAAAGTCGACATTGATCGGGTGCTTCTTCCAAACGCGATGAAGTAAAACAGAGAAGAACATCTCTTTATCCAGGATGACAGTCACAGTTTTCTCTTTCTTCACAGAGACAAGCACCCTAGTGGGAAGGCAGAAAGGAATTAATGACACAACATTGTAAAACAATTATCCTACAATCCCTGGTTCCATCCTGGGTCGGGAAGATCCCCTGGAAAAGGAAATGTTCACCCACTCCAGTATTCTTGCCTGGGGAATTCCATGGACAGAGGACCCTGGTAGGCTACAGTCCATGCGGTAGCAAAGAGTCAGACACAACTGAACGACTTTCACTTCACTCACAGATTTTAAAAAAGGAATGAATGTTTCTAGAAATTTATTTATTTATTTTTTAAACACTAATATTTGGCTGCACTGGGTCTTAGTTACAGCTTGCAGGATCTGAGATCTCCGTTGTGGTATGTGGAATCTCTCAGTTGCCGCATGTAGCCTCTAGTTCCCCGACCAGGGATCGAACTCAACACCCCCTGCACTGGGAGTGTGAAGTCCCTAGAACTGACTCATTTATCAAATCATTCCCCTCCCACTCCTAACATGACTTCACTCTGCCCAGTACAACCCCCCATCCCCACCCCAGTTTTCTAAGAGCCTTAAAACGTTTTCATCACAGAATGTTGATGTATCTCCTAGCACTGGAATTCTGTCAGTGTATACCGTTTCTGTATCAACAATGAACAGATACTCATGGGAAGATATTACTCTAAGACAACAGCCCTGTGTTTCTGAGCACGCTCTGACACGGCTGACTGGCTTTCAGCTGATGGCTTCATTCACTTGTCCAACACGTCCTTATGGAGTCCTTACTGTGCGCCAGGTGCTAGGCTATAAAGCACTCCATGACCAAAGCACACAGACTCTACTGCCAGGAGCAGGGGAAGGAAGGAACACAATTTTTTCTGAACCTCGACTTCCTCACATTTAAAATGATGATTTTGAGTTCTCTGTGTCATGGACGTCTGGGTTTGTTGATGGGATCATGGGTCGAGGTCACATCTGAATCCGGATGTTACAGTACTTGCCTCTGATTAAGCACGTGGGCCGTGTCAGACCAGGACAAGACGGATGTTCGGGAGCCCCTACTCAGGGAGATGGTCTCCGTGCTGATTTCTACCTTCACATCTTCACGTTGGAAATAAAATCCCAGTTTCCCAAAATAGGTGCTGAGTTTTTTATTCTTGGGCTTCTTGGCACCGACGAGCTGTCCGTTGACCAAAACCCCTGCAGGAAAAGACACGAGTTTTTTTCTGTCCCATGTGCTATTTCTTTTTTTTTTTTTTTGGCCAATGTGGGCACAATAACTCAAACTTAGAAAACGTGACAACATGGGAAATTATTGTTTTATTTTGCTTCAGGATTTACACACCATTTTTTCCTTTGTAATTTTCATTTTATAATTTTTTTATGGTTTAAATGAATTATATCACAAGTTCTGCTAGTTTATACTCAGCGTATTGTATCTATAATAGTTCAAACAAGAATATATTTAATTTCTTACTATCAGAGCTTGAAAAATATGCTGTGCTGTACTCAGTCATGTCCAACTCTCTGCAACCCTATGGACTATAGCACTCCAGGATCCTCTGTCCGTGGAATTTTCCAGGCAAGAATACTGGAGTGGGTTGCCATTTCCTCCTCTAGGGGATCTCCCTGACCCAGGAATCAAACCCGAGTCTCTTGCATTGGCAGGTGGGTTCTTTACCACTGCACCACCTAGGAAGTCCTATATATAATATATAAAACATTTTTATTAAGGTGGGAAAGAAAGAAATCCAGATAAAAACAATAGGGCAGAATGACTATGACCTAGTAGTCTAATTCAAATATAGTATATCTTAATCTTACCTAATTCTGGATCAGAAACAAGGTTGAGGATTTTTCCAGGTTCTGAGTCAATATTGAAACAAATATTCTTTTGGCTTTTTGGCAGGTAGATGATGAAGTGTGGGTCATTTTCAACTGGAAAATATACAAAGAAAATGAAACTAAGCAAAATCATAGAAAAGATTATTTTGAACAGTATTTTATTGCCAAACATCTCACAAGAACAAATGTGTTTTGGGCTCCTATTATATGCCAGGTACTCTTCCAGGCACCAGGGACTCAGGGTCCAAGCACTGTCCCCTCCTCATGGAGCTGCCATCAGGTTTTAGGTTATGTACAGAGTGGATACTCATTCTGTAGCCACACCATATGTGCTTGGCTAGAGAGAAAAATGAATAAGAAAGACATAAGGGGGACTTTCCTGGTGATCCAGTGACTAAGACTCTGCCCTCCCAATGCAGGGGACCCGGGTTCTATCCTTGGTCAGGAAACTAGATTCCACATGCTGCAACTGAGACCCTGTACAACCAAATAAATAAATAATAAATAAAATATTAAAAAAAGACATAAGAAACGCACACACACATATACTATATATATACTACATATATATGCATAGGAGAAGGAGGTGGCAGAGGATGAGATGGTTAGATAGCATCACCGAATCAACAGACATGAATTTAAGCAAACTCCAGGAGATAGCGATGGACAGAGGAGCCTGGCAGGCTATAGTCCGTGGGGCCACAAAGAGTTGGACATGACTTAGCAACTGAAGAGCAACATATGTGTGTATACAGTGAATGTTTATATAGATAAAGTACCTGTATTTTTAAATAGTTATACACAGTGCATACGGAGAAGGCAATGGCACCCCACTCCAGTACTCTTGCCTGGAAAATCCCATGGACGGAGGAGCCTGGTAGGCTGCAGTCCATGGGGTCGCTAAGAGTCAGACAGGACTGAGCGACTTCACTTCCACTTTTCACTTTCATGCATTGGAGAAGGAAATGGCAACCCACTCCAGTGTTCTTGCCTGGAGAATCCCAGGGACGGGGGAGCCTGGTGGGCTGCCGTCTCTGGGGTCGCACAGAGTCGGACACGACTGAAGCAACTTAGCAGCAGCAGCACACAGTGCATAAAAATAAAAAAGACATTACCTGTCAGCATACAAATTAGTATTGATCAATTCCAAGAGCAATCAAGGATCAAGCTATTCCCAAGAAAGTACTCCTTTGTTACCAGACACCATTATTTTGGCTGATCTTTTTTGTTTGTTTGTTTAACCACTCAACAAATATTTAGTGAGAAAAAACCAAATTATGTGCAAAGCTTTGAGTTAGGCAATGTTTGGTGTAGCTATAAAAGTCGTGGTCCCTACCTTCAAGAAAGGAACAATTTAATGGCGTGACAAAGATTCTCTCTTTGAATAAACTCAGGTTTCCCTGAACTCTTCAAGTTCAACCTCAGATTCTGGACCTCTGTGTTCATCTCTGCATTGTCCAGTTTTAGCAAAAATCCTACTAAGGAGGTTTAGCTAGAATCCTCCACCCTCCAAATCTGATCACCTTTTTATCTTCATCAGGTTCCTCCCCTCCTCCATCCCCCACTAGGTGGGGTCTGATCACTTGGCCTACCTTCAGCAAGAATCCTGCTGAAGTGAAGTGAAAGTCACTCAGTCGTGTCTGACCCTTTGCAACCCTGTGGACTATACAGTCCATGGAATTCTCTAGGCCAGAATACTGGAGTGGGTAGCCTTTCCCTTCTCCAGGGGATCTTCCCAACCCAGGGGTCGAACCCAGGTCTCCCACATTGCAGGCAGATTCTTTACCAGCTGAGCCACAAGGGGAGCCCAAGAATACTGGAGTGGGTAGCCTATCCCTTCTCCAACGGATCTTCCTGACCCAGGAAATTGAACCAGCATTTTCTGCATTGCAGGCGGATTCTTTACCAACTGAGCTATCAGGGAGGCCCTGTTAGGTCAGTTTAACCAGACCTCCCCTTTCCCACTGATGCTTCCTCTTAGTAATCTTCCGTCCACTGACCCCAGCCTGTTTTTGTCTATAAATGCCCACTTTCCCACGGTGTGTTCAGACTGAATCCAATCTCCTTACCCCACTGCAATACCCCAGTGTAGTGGTACCTACATCCCCTTGAATAAAATCTTCCTTACCGTGCTTTCACAGATGTCATGAATAATCTCTTTCCTTTAACGAATATCATTTTTTCTTTCATGAAGGCAGAACCAAGCATGCATATGAGATGGAATAAAGTAAATGATAGAAAAATGACCCAAGCACAACGCTCTGGGAATGAAGATGAAAGGATGATCAATTCCACTCAGGCAAGTGGAGAAGGACCTTATGAAAGGGTGGGCAGAGACTTCCCTGGTGGGTGAGTGGTTGAGAGTCTGCACTTCACCCACAGGGGGCGTGGGTTTGATCCCTGGTTGGTGGCAGGGGGCGGGGGTACTAAGATCCTGCATACCATGGTGTGGCCAAAAAGAGAAAACAATTGAAAGAGTTGGCTTTTGAACTAAGTCTTGAAGGTAGGGGAAGACCGGTAGGTAAAAGACACGAGAGAGAGAGAGATTTTATCCTTGAGTGGACAGAATGGAGAAAGGTATGGCGGGAGAGAAGTTGATGATTTGTTTGGATAGGAACTCAAGGTACCTGGAGATAAGACCAAGAATGTAGGTCATAGAGACCATGAACCGCCACGCTACAGAACAGACCTTTATTCTGTTGGGGAGCTTTTAAAGCTTTTGGAGAATAAATGTAATATGATTTGACCCCATTTAAGTGGGTTGGCCAAAACGTTCATTCAGGTTTTTTGTACGATATTACAGGAAAACCCAAACGAACTTTTTGGCCGACCCAATATTACAATTACTGGTCTCAGTATGAATTAAGTATCAGAAAGTACACACAGGAAGATCATTTACTAGCTAAGACAGCAGTCTTTCAAGCAAGAAATGTTAAATGCAGGAACTAGCATGGTGAATTGGTTTGGGGAGGGGTGGGGGGAGAAATTCAAGAGACATCTGGTAGAAGCCACAGTATCTGGTGACCTAGTGGAGAGGAGTAATTTCGCACTGTCAGGCTTTGAGCCTCAGAACTGAAGGGACTGAAGAGGAAGGTCTGAATTAGGAGCTGCAGTGGTTGTGTTCGGAGAAGGCAATGGCAACCCACTCCAGTATTCTTGCCTGGAGAATCCCAGGGATGGGGGAGCCTGGTGGGCTGCCAAATATGGGGCCGCACAGAGTCGGACACGACTGAAGTGACTTAGCAGCAGCAGTGGTTGTGTTCTCCAGAATAAAATCGAAAGAGCAGGGTACCGTCCAGTGAAAGACCACTGTTTTCCAGATACTGTCACAAAGCTCTCTGCAAATATTAACTAAGTCTCACTGTGGTCCTGCAGAGGACAAGTGACTTGCCTGAGGTCACGTGACAGAGTTAGTCAGTGGCACAGCTATGACTTAAAGCCACACTGATTACAAACTGATTCTCCCAGCCATCCTGATGTGCTCCTTCAAGTATGTGTGGGAGCAAGATGTGCAGGGTCAACTCAAGTAGAGCACAGACAGAGTCTTGCCCTGTTCTGCACTCCTCACACCATCAGGCCCATGCTCTGTCATCAGTAAACACTTGGTTAATTGATTTTGTGTAGGAGCTGGGTGCAAGAGGGCATCATTGAAACACAGAAGCAAGGTCCCTAGCTCTAGATTTTTAAACACTGGGCAAAACTAGGATTTTCAAATACACTTAAAATCGAGCAAGCAAATTAACAAATAGTCCTGCAAATAATGTGATGATAATGCAGTTTTACAGGCTCCTCAGGTGGCTTCCAGTAGTCATGTATGGATGTGAGAGTTGGACTATAAGGAAAGCTGAGCACCGAAGAATTGATGCTTTTGAACTTGGTATTGGAGAAGACTCTTGCAAGTCCCTTGGACTGCAAGATCAAGCCAGTCAACCCTAAAGGAGATCAGTCCTGAATATTCACTGGAAGGACTGATGTTGAAGCTGAAACTCCAATACTTTGGCCACCTGATGCGAAGAGCTGACTCATTTGAAAAGACTCTGATGCTGGGAAAGATTGAAGGCAGGAGGAGAAGGGGACGACAGAGGATGAGATGGTTGGATGGCATCACCGACTCAATGGACATGAGTTTGGGTAAACTCCGGGAGTTGGTGATGGACACGGAGGCCTGGCATGCTGCGATTCATGGGGTGGCAAAGAGTCAGACACGCCTGAGCAACTGAACTGAACTGAACAGGTGGCTCAGTGGTAAAGAATGTGCCTGCCGATGGAGGAGAGGCAGGAGATGCAGGTTCCATCTCACAGTCAGGAAGATCCCCTGGAGAAGGAAATAGCAACCCCCTCCAATATTCTTGCCTGGGAAATCCCATAGACAGAGGGGCCTGGCGGGTTATACTCCATGGGGCTGCGAACAGTGGGACATGGTTTAGCCACTCAACAGTAACAATAGTGCACTTCTACAGGAAATAACACTCAAGTATTTTTGATCCTAAGATGGATAGCTTCTCGTCTTTGATAATAACACCTGTTTATTGAGTGGCTATTACATGCTAGCTCTTTACAGATGGTTTCACATTTCACCAACAACCCAGTCATGTATAGAATCATGATGCCTGTTTTCACAATAAAGGAAGTGAAGTAAAGACTATTAAGTAATGCATATTCACGTGAGTGTCGTGAACAATCTCCAAAGAGAATGCCCTTTCCACGGATACCCGTTGGCCCTCCCCACACAAGAGGTGCATCTCTTCCATCCCAGAGGGTTCATCCTCTTACCTCTCATCACATGTGGAGGAGGGGTTGACTCAAGCACCTGAGCGCCGACAGCAGGCATTGGGAGCACTGGCGCTGGTGAAGGGTTGACCCAAGATGGGACTGAATTTGGGCTCACTTTGCTGCCGTGATACAGGGCGCCTGCGTGGAGAACACTATCCATTAGTTTCTGGGTTTACTTTTCCATAGAAGCTGCTTATAATTTTAAGAATTGGGTTTATGCAGGCCAACACCAGCGATTCTCAGCTAGGTTTTTCTAGAATTATTTTTATTCCTGAGTTCTCTTTCAGCTCCATGTGTCATCATGAATGAAATTTGTTGTCACTATTTAAAGAAGGTGAGAATTTTTTAATGTTGATTTAAACAATGTGTGAGGGGAATACACAGATTTTCAGAATTCCTTTGGAAGACAAGTGAGCAAACATGTTTGAAGACGGCAGCGAGAAACTGTCGCCGAAGTCAATTGGCAGGAAGGTCAGCTGGGGACACAGGACTGGGAAGAGAGAGGAGGGGATGGAGGACCTTGCTGCAGGATAGGAAAACCGACCGGAATACTTCTTGTCCAGGTAGGGAGACTCGCCTGAACAGCAGGAATGGTCCTGCGGAGGGGAGTCTGCCAGCATGCGTTCGTCCCCGGCCTCGTTCTCAATCACCATCGCTGTGAGGGGGGTCACTATGTGGTGATCCAGAGACATCTGCAGGATCGTCTTTGTAATTTTCCTTTTCGTGGCAGCTGTAGGAGCCAGGCTCCTGTGTTCAGGAAACAGAGACATTGGACAGCATCACAAGACCGAACTCTGTCACTTTTGGGGTCAACCAGGACTCGGGGGGCCACAAGGGAAAACAGAACGAGCTGGCTTCATGAAGCCTGGTATTTTACCTAGCTATGTACCCTTAAGGAATTTTTTTAAATTTCTTCTTTTATTTTTTAATTGGTGAAAAATTGCTTTACTATGCTGCGTTTGTTACTGCATACAGCAATGAGAATCAGTCATAATGATATATATATCATTATATATCATTATATATATATCATATATATATATATATATATATATATACCCTACCTTTTGAGCCTCCCTCTTGGAACTTTTTAAACAGATTATGATTATTATTTTTTTTAGTGAAGTACAGTGATTTACATTGTTATTTTCTTTTTTTGATGGATCTCAAATTTATTTTTATGAGTATTCCTCATTAAATTAGCAATTACAACAAAAATATATGTATTTTTTTTTAATTAACAAGACTTGTCCGTATGACAGTCATTCTTTTTTCTTTTTTGAGTTTTGTGGAAATTATTTATTTTTATTCTTTTTTTAAACGTACTTTTCAACTGGCGTATGATTGCTTTATAATGTTGAGTTAGTTTCTGCTGTACAGCAAAGTGATTCAGTGATACATACAAATATACATATATATGTATACATTCTTTTTTAAAATATTCTTTTCCATGATGGTTTATTGTAGGATCCTGAATATAGTTTTCTGTGCCATACAGTCGGACCTTGTTGTTTATCCATTCTATATGGAACAGGTTGCATCTGCTAGCCCCCACCTCCCAAACTCCTCCTCCGTCCCCACCCCCCAACCCCCCTTGGTAACCACACATCCAAACAGACTATTTTTCAGAGCAGTTTTATACTCACAGTGAAACTGAGCAGAACGTAGAGATTTTATATTTACTCCCTGCCCGTCCCCCACCCGACAGCCTCCCCCTTCTCAGCATCTCCCATTAGAAGTGGTACATGTGTCAGATCGATACATCTACATCTACACATCATCATCGCCCAAAGTCCACTGCTGACATTAGGGTTCATGCTTGTGCTGTACTTTCTGTGGGCTTGGACAAATGTATAACGACAGGTATCCATCATTACAGTGTCAAGCAGAGTAGTTTCAGTGTCCTAACCCTCCCAACCCCCATGCAACCTTCCTGCTCCCCATGTGCTGACAACCACTGATTCGTTTAAGGGATTGTTCTTTAAAAAAATCAATATTTAACTTCAGCACCAATTTGCTATATACCTTTAAATTACCCAGTTGCCTTTGTAAAGGGGAGGAGACATTGCTCACTCACTCTAAAGCCACAGCTTACAATCTTGTGTCTGTTTTATAATCTTACTGATATCAAGGATTTTCTGAGTATGGTTATACAACTATATTTCATTTTTCCCAACTCCATTCAGACCAGTCTGCTCCCCCTTCCCAAGAATCTGATCAAATAGGTGGAGGGGACTGAGGAGCAGTCACGTTCCTCTCCAAAGACCAGCCCCAACCCTACCCCATAATCCTGATGGTGGTCAAAGAACCATACATTGCACTAGAAACATAGCTTTTGTATTGGAGCATTTAAACACCAGTTAGCTGAGAAGCCAGAGATGAAACAGTATCTATAGGAAGCCCTCAGTCAATATCAGAATTGCATAACCTTAAATTTCTCTTTGGACATTAACTATTTTCAGGAGTGAATGCAAATGAATTCATGGTCCCCACTGCAATGAGATGGATGAACCTCACAGACATCATATGGAGTGCAAAAAGCCAGAAACAAAAGAATACAGTTTGTATCATTATAAGAAATTTTGTCATAGACAACTAACAGTAACAGATGTCAGAAGAGTGATTTCTACTCAAGGCCAGAGGTAGGTGTTGAGTGTGAAGAAGAATGAAGAAGACTTCAGAGATGAAAGAAGTGCTCTGGAGCTGGATCCAGTACTGATGACATGGGTGACGTAGTTAAAATTCATTAAACTGTACATTTAAAATGAATGCACATCACATGCTTTACTGTATGCTTGTTATCCATCAAGAAAAAAAAGAGTGGGGGTGATGGTAGGCGGCTCCCTGGGCTCCAGGCTGTTGCGAGGTGTGGGTGGGACTCGCGGGCAGTTCAGGGCTCGGGGTATCCGCGAAAAAAGAAAAATAAAAAAAAGAGTGAACCCTGCTTTAGTTAAAAGTGCTCGCATGCATGCATGCCAAGTTACTTTAGTCGTGTCCGACTCTTTGTGACCCTGTGGACTGTAGCCTGCCAGGCTCCTCTATCCTTGGGATTCTCCAGGCAAAAATACTGGAGTGGGTTGCCAACCCAGAGATCAAACCCACGTCTCTTATGTCTCCTGCATTTACACGTGAGTTCTTTACCACTAGTGCCATCTGGGAAGCCCCCAAAGTGCTTGAAAGCAGTGGAAATGAATACTCCAAACCCTGAAATAATTTGCTGCCTTTCTTGGTTCCAAACTCTTTTTGTCTGTGACATCAAGTAACCTCAGCAAACCTTTTGCAAATCCCTGTGGCATATGGTCTTCTTACCGTTCAGCTAGAAGTTGGTTGATGGTCAGATAGGCCCACAATTTCTTGGTGAAATCAGGGTCTGCATGCTTGTCCTTGGATAGAAAATCCTCCAAGCCATCCATCTCGGCCAGGGTTTCCAAGACTAACTCTGCATTGGCCTGGACGATGGAAGGACACCAGGGGAGTGGAATTGTAGTTAAGCAGTTCACATTTTCTAAAGGACCTCCTGTGAGTGAGTTAGGGTAGCAGGTAACTTGCAGGGGGATGCAAAATAATCCAAAAGAACACACAAGAGGAAGTCAGTGCCAACCTCTGGGGTCTGGGCTTGGGTTTCAGAAGAAAAAGGTAAGGATTTACACCATAGTTGGGAAGATGGCACAGCTGTTCTCAGGAACTTCCCTTTCACTTTTTGCTTTTATTCTACCTAAGTGGTTCTCGGAATTCTGCTATCAGCCTGTTAATATACAAGGTGTACCCAGGAGACAATTCATATTTTTAGAATTAAAGTAAAAGTACCGAAGTTGCAGTGATAATGCTCTGTAACTGCCCCAATTTCTCAGGGTCCACTTTTCCAGCCACCACGATTTCTGAGCCTCCAAAATAGTTATGGAAGCTGTTCTGAGTGACGTCTGTGACTGACGGTTGGGGATAGTTAAACTGAACATTCCGGAGCAAGGGAGTTGAGACCTGGTTGTAGAATTTCTACAATTCATTAAAAAAAAAAAAAGAAAGAACAGAGAAATCATTATTTTCACATCGTATTACAAATCTGAGGCATTTTTCTCTGAGGTTCTTCAAGTGCTTAGTATTCTTCCAAGATCTCTGTGGAAAGCTATGGAAAATTCTCATAGTTATTACATGAACCGAAATAGAGACAAACAGGGCTTGTGAAGAAGATTACAAGAGTTCAAGAGCCCAGAACTTTTTCTTTCTGTTATGACGAGCATGAAAAGCTCAGGGACACTCATAATAAGTCCTCTGGGTGGATATCCCTAAATTAGAACCTGTCTCTTACCTGTTCCCAGGTTTATATACAGTACCTCCTATTGATACATGGTACTTGGTACCAACAGAGGGTAGGGTAAAATATATTCTTCTTCTCCTTAATCTTTTCTTGGTCCATTTAGTCAAAATAAACAAGTGATGCATACATATCCTTTGTATTTAAGGAAACAAACAGGCTACAGTTTGCTTTGTGTTGCATTAGAAAAAGTTGATTTCCAAAATGCCAATATACTTTTCCTTTTTTTAAAAAAAATTTTTCTTGGCATGTAAGTTAGTTCCCCAACTAGGGATTGAACTTGCATCCCTTTCATTGAAAGCACAGAGTCTTAAGCCATGGACTACCAGGGAAGTCCCAATGCCAATGTACTTTCAAGGAAGAACAGTTCCCGTGACAAGCAGTGGGACTGGAGAGATTCAAGAAACTTTGATGGTGCTTCCCAAGACCTGTTCAGGGACTAGGGACCTTTGTACCCATCAACCACTGCCTCTCATCTCACTGTTACTGCAGATATACAAGTGGGGGTGGGGTGCATGAGAAAGGGACTGAGCACTAACATAGCTGAAATAATGACAATTTTTACTTGAATTCAGCCATCTTCTTTTAGGCATCAGATATTGCTAGCTGAATGATTTCGAGTGAACAATGACCAAAAAAGGCACAGAAAACAAAGTCACCTTGAGTTGGACAGAAGTGTCCTGGTTTCCGTAAATCCTTTGTGCGATCCCACGGTTGTCATTGGAGAGTCTCTTCAAAAAGTCATAGTCCACATCAAATCCTATCCCCAAACTGAACAAGGAGATGTTGTCTCGTATGTTCTGCTTCACATTCTTCTGGATTTTTGACAATTTCAGTTCACCTAAAGTTGATGTGGACAGGAAGGAAAGGAGTGAGGAGGCAATGGCACAAAGTTTTGGGAACATCCATGGAAGGCGGTTCTGCAAAATTCGTCCAAATTATAAATGCACTTAAGCTTCAGCATAGTTACATTGAGGAGATAAGACCCTGCACTAGTATGTATCAGCAATCCGCATAGCACAGACTCAAATTCAAATGCAAGTTTCCCCGGATTGTGGAGGTGAGGCTGAGGCATTCAGCATCCCCCTCCCAAACATCTAGAGGCTGTTGTAAGTGGGGTGAGTGTTTCAGGGTCAAACGAACTCTTCCTTTAGGAAGCATGGGTTTAAACTGGTTTAGTGCTGCATGTATGCTCAGTTGCTAAGTTTCGTCCAACTCTTTGCAACACCCCAGACTGTAGCCTGCCAGCCTCCTCTGTCCATGGGATTTCCCAGGCAAGAATAGCAGAGTGGGTTTGCCATTTCCTGGTCCAGGGGATCTTCCGGACCCAGGGATTGAACTTGTGTCTCTTGCATCTCCTGAATTCACAGGCGGACTCTGTACCACTGTGCCACTTGGGAAGCCCAAGCTGGTTTAGACACTCATGCAAAGGCCATTCAAGTTCCCATTTTAAGCCAATCACGTTCCCAAGAAACAACCGGAAAAATATGTATCACTAAAAATGGAAGGGGTGCTTACCTACTGTTGGATCCCCGTCAGACACCAAGATGATCAGCGAGACAGAGTTGGGGTCCAACATTCCCAAGTTATTGGCTTCATTCAAAATAAAGATGGCCCGCAGCAGGGCTTCGTTGATATTTGTGCCTGGGAAAGCCAGAGAACGTGCTGTTCTGTTATATACTCTGACTTCCCACAGAAACAACCACGTCTGGAGCCCAGGTTCATCTGTCTGGTGATGACTCACGTGTCATTCTTTCAGTATCCAAATCATTCAACTGCTTTCCAAATTCTACCCAGGCTGGTCCAGATCCCCCAGTGGAGTGAAATATTCACTTTGTATTAAGAGTGAACAGTTCCCTTAGAGATGAAGTAACCCTTTCAAAGCACCAGTCATTTTGTTAGCCACCAACTTGAAGTTGCCTATTCAGCCTTGCTGATATACTTGGATACTGTTCTGCAGACAACTGTGTGTTATTCTACGTGTTTTTTTCCCTTTTTCAAATTGAAGCTTAGTTGACTTACAATGTTGTGTTAATTTCTGCTGTAGAGCAAAGTAATTCAGTTATATATATATATATATATATATATATATGTATGTATATAATATACATGCTTTTTTGTGCTCTTTTCCATTATGGCTTATCACAGGATATTGAATATAGTCCCCCGTGCTATACAACAGGCCTTGTTGTTTATCCATTCTTTAGATAACACTTTGCATCTGTTAACGCCAAACTCTCAATCCATCCCTGCCCCACCCCGCTCCCCTTGGCGATCACAAGTCTCTTCTCTGTGTCTGAGTCCGTTCTGTAGATAAGTTCATTTATGTCTTATTTTAGTGATATCACATGGTATTTGTCTTTCTCTTACCGTGTGAGTCATAAGAAAGCTAGTGTCACTTACTGACACCGTTTTCTGAGGACAGAATGGTTAAAAATGTGTGTGGGATGGGGGATGCATATTATGCTTTCACCATGAACTTAGTATGCACTGTTTAATAATAACTGTATTATTAAGGCAAAGACCACTGGGGTAAGGAATCTCATTTCTCAAGTGATTCTCATATTTCTCAGGACTCCGCTGAATCCTGTGGGAGTTTCTCACTGGGCTTTAGGCTAAACCCACTCACCTCCACTGGGCTGGATTTTCTCAATGTAATTCTTGGCATCTGCAACCTGTGTTTTAGTAGCTGAGACTAAATCGTTTCTCCAGGTTCGAACATTGTGGTTGAAATCAACCACGGAGAAATGGTCTTCAGTTCGCAGGTCATCCAAAATGGTCTTCATTGCTTCCACCGTCTATTTCGAGAGAGAATGGAGAAGGGTCTTACTACATACTCTCTAAACCTAAGAAGAAATGAGGAAGCTCAATCATTCATCATTTTAAGCACTAGCTCGAGCTATAGTTCTCCCACAAACCTCATAAATCCACCTCTGTCAACACAGATCTAACACTCTCCTATTCCGTCCAAACATGTATTGTCTGCATTTTGATACTGAAAGTTTTACTGTCTTGTTTTGCATGACGAGTCTCACCAGCCTGACTTTACACTGAGAATCCTGAGCTTCAGATGTCCCATTTGTGGTGCCTGAAAATCAAATGTATTTCTCAAGTCCCTCTACTCAGCCTTCTCATGCATTAATTCCTGCTTCTCATCTTCAAACCACCAACACCTCCCTCTCCCTGTCTCAGCTGATGACCTGGAATCCTACTTCACTGAGAAATGGAAGTCATCAGAAGAAGATTTCTACAACCCCTGCCACCATAAACCTCCCCCCTGCCAGGATTTGTGCCCATACACTTTTCCCTGATGCCAGGTAATGCAGAACTAGGAGAAGCATTTCTGCCTAATGCAAATCCATCCGCTGGTGACCTAGGTTGGGCTCTCTCTCGGCTACTGAAAGGCATGGCTCTGGCGTCTGTCCTCTGGCTCTCCTGTATCATACATTTCGCTCTATTGGTACATCTCCATACATACAATAACGCTTTCATTTTTCATGCCTTTAGAAACCTTGAACGTACCCGTTTCCCTCATTTCTCAGTTTCCCATTGCAATAAAATTCCTCGAAAGAATTGTAAGCACACTGTCTCCAAATCTTCTTTTCCTGTTCTCTCTGAAGCCCGCTCCGTTCAGGTTTTCACCATCATCCCTCCACTGAAACTATGCTCATCAAGGCTGTTGCTATATCCAATGGACTCTTCTCATCTCATCAGACCCAATCTGAGCAGCATTTGGACCAACCGGCCACATCGCTGTCCTTGTACAACTTCCTCATCTTCTTCCAGAGCCTCGGCCGCTCTGGGTTTTCTCCTCCTCTCATTGGCTGCTTTTTCTTTTCTTTTTAAATGTGTGTATTTATTTCGGCTGCACTGAGTATTAGTTGCAGCACATGGGACCTTAGGTCTTCATTGCAGCATGTGGGATCTTTAGTTGCAGCGTGCAGGATATAGTTCCCGGACCAGGGATCGAACCCCAGCACCTGCACCGGGAGCACGGAGTCTTAGCCCCTGGGCCACAAGGAGAGTTGCTGGCGTAGTCTTCTTTGCTGATTCCTCCTCTTCTCCCCACATTATTCTAGTTACTGGGATAGTGTGAGGTTCGCTCTCTGTTTCTTCTCTTATCTATACTTCCTCCTCGGTGTTCTCACCTGGTCTCATTGTTATGAGTACCTTCTACACACTGGTGGCTCCTAAGTGCATGTCTCACTCAATACCTTCTGACACCAGACTTGGAGAGCCAATAGCCTGCTTGCTGTGTCATGTCCACTGGGTGTGTAACAGTCATCTCAGACTTCAGTGATGAACTAAGTGCCTGACACAAGACAGGTGCTTAATAAATACTTGTTAAATGAGGGAAGGAAGGAACAAATAAACTGTATTAGGGCAGTGGTTCTCAAATGAGGATAATTTTCTCCCCAGGGGACATTTCACAATGTCTGAAGACACTTTTCTAAGTGTGGAGGGGGAGAAGACCACCTTCTTTCTCATTCTTTTTTTTACTTTGAATTTTATTTATTTATTTTCAGCCGTGCTGTGCCTTTGCTGCTGTGCGCAGGCTTTCTCTAGTTGCAGTTCGCAGGCTTAGTTGCCTCACAGCACCTGCGATCTTCCCAGATCAGGGATCGAACCCATGTCTCCTGCACTGCAAGGGCGATTCTTAGCCATTCTTAGCCACTGGACCACCAGGGAAGCCCTGTGTAGACATCTTTGATTGTCATGACCAGGAGGGTGAGTTCCATGGCATCTAGTGAATAGATGTTGCTAAACATCCTACAACGTACAGTGTGGTCCCCACGACACGGACTCATCAGCCCCAAATGTCACAAGTGCCACTGCTGAGAACCTGGTGATAGGTGGGCAGGGCCAAGTCTTTTCCGTCTCTAGGATCCTAGAACAGTAGTGAACACCTGGGTGGTCACAAGTGAGTGTTGAATGAACAGAGATTCACTGCTTGGTTCACACTAGTTGAATGGGTGGACTAGGAATGTCCTTGTTCACAACTGTACCTACACCATTAACACTGAAGGAGCCTATGAGGAACTCCAAACTGGAAGACATGAGATGGAATGATCACCCTCAAGGAATTACAACATAATTAGAAAAACTGTGCATTAAACGTTTTTAAAATTATTCATGCACAATGGCAAGATATTAGTCTAAAATGTCATGCAGGAGAACCAAAGGAATATGAAGCAGAAGCCTGAGCAGAGTGGGCTTATATGGAGGTGAAATTTTTCAAAAAGGCAAGTTTTGAGATAAATTTCTCCTGTTTAGAAGTCACCCAGCCTCTGTTCCTTTGTGAGCAGCCTGAACTAAGACTAGCTCTAGGGGGGAGGGGCCTCGAGCAACTGCACCATCACGAGGGGATCAGAGAAGGCATGGAGTCCTGGGTACCACTGCAACCCAGGGCTACTCACCTGTTTCATTTTAATCCCCCACATCGAGCCACTAACGTCGATGACAAACAGGATGTTTTTGGGAATTGGGTCCATGTTCTCAGGAGCAAAGAAGTGGACAAAATATCCATTAAATACCTGAAAAACAGGACATATTTGTGAGCCAAACCATTACCAGTGTTTGGCATGTAGGAGGATGAGGGTCTGGGGACTGAGAGGGGAGAGGAGACCACGGGGTGCAGGAGGCATGACGGTCGTAAAGAAGAGAACAGAGGCTTGGCTGCGTCCATCTCTCCCTTTTTCCTGCGCCCGCTCCATCCTTTTCTGAAAGGGCCCAGCCTCTCTGCAGTTTACCTCCCAGGGCATTTCCCTGGGGGTTTATTCAACAAGAAATAGATCTTTGGCTAAGGCAGAGCTGGCCCCTGAGAGTTGTTTGCACCCACCTCAAGTTCCCCAACCTTCTCCTCTCTGTTCACATCATACATCACCACCAGCTCGCCGTCGACCATCGTCTCTGAGCAGTTGAGGCATTTTCTCTGTTGTGCCACCGTGGGCTTGAAGGCAATGTGTGCCTGTAAGGAGCAGTGGTGTCAGAGCCTGGTCTCTGCCCCGTCCCTGTCTGGGGGGAGCACCTTCTCATGCACACAGGGGAGGGTCCAGGGCCACTCTGCACCCAAGCAGCATCAGTGGTCCTATCACAGGGGCACCTAGCAGCCTTCAGTGCTGTTGGCCAGGCTTCAGTCCTTTATAAGAGATTCGAAGAATTCCTCCCTCCCCCTCACCCCCACCCCATGGAAGAAATGGCCACCAGCTCTAGAAAGAGTTGGCAAAAGGTTCTTAGAGGACTTTGACCCCTCCAGAGGTGGTTAGTATTGGCCATTAAGGCAGAGAGAATTAAGCTGAGTAGCTCTCTCAGTGATTAAGGAAAATCCTCTATATAGTATGTGAAGACTGTCTTTTAGCTACCAGTCCACTGGATGACTTGGGGGAAATGGGTTTCAAAATGGACAGATACTGGTCACAATGCAATGAAACAATTGGTTTTGTTCTGTATGTCCTGTGGGAGGCCCTAGACTTTGCTCAGGGATCACAGTTCCTAAGTTCCCTGAGCTCAGCACCTGACAACTCTTCCATCCCCTAGAGCAGAGAGGGAGAGGAAAACCCGCAAACCAGTGGCCACTCAGACTGTGTCACATCACTGCTTGTGGTACCTTCTGGGGTCCTTTAGATACAACGGGAACGCCATCAAAATGCCCATCAAATGTGTCCAGAACATGAAGAGATCTTAGTCCTTGAGGTTCAATAATCCGCACATCTACCTAGAAGTGGGAAAGTTACTTAAAACATTAAAACATCTTTCAAGACTTTGAGCAAGAAGTACGATTATCAATTCTAAGTCCTCTGCTGCTCTTTTCCTCTCTAGGATCTCCCAAAGATGACCTAGCATGGCTCCACCATCTCTTCTGCAAGTTCTTTAAATCCTGTGTGATATGATGCATCTCACCAGGGAGGCTGAAAGACCCTCTGGGCAACTCAGTGCTCCCTTTCTATCGCTTTGTTTCTCTGGAATTTAATTCTCCTTCTACTCCATCCCATGCCATTCCATTCTTATTTATAAGAAAATTATACATGATCCACTCATCCCCTTGAATCTTCTTTGTCTACAGACAATTTACAACCTGTCTGCTTCACCCTCGTCTGTGTCAAACAGAGACCAGGTGAATTGTGTTCTTCCCTGGGTTTCTTCCAGCCAGCCCTCCTCTGCCTCTTACACAAATGTTCACATGATGTTAACAAGTTTAGAGCCAAGAAAAGAGAAGCTCAGTTCTCAAGACAAGACATGAAGACTACAGCAGAAGTGAGTTCAAGTTGCCCTGCACAGGCACTGCTATCCAGGTGATGAGACTTGGGGTGCAACGGGGGGAACGTGGAACAGACAATGAACTCAACCTTCGCCGACCTCTCATCACACTTGGAACCAAGGAATCTAAGATGGGACTCTTCACAGATGAGAAAATTGAGAATCAGCATTAGTTGGAAGGTCAGAGGGTTGAATGGTCCCCCCACCCCCACCCCCCACCAAAGGCATGTCTACATTAAATCTTTGGAAGCTGAAACTGCTACCTGATTTGGAAAAAGGATCTTTGTGGATACAGTAAAGGATCCTGATCATCCTGATCTACCCGGTGGGCCCGAAATCCAATGACAAATGTTCTTACAAGAGCAGAGGGAGATTTAAGACACTCAGGAGGAGGTGATGTGATCAGGGAGGCATAGGTCAGAATGACAGGCCATGAGGCCACAAGTCAAGGAATGCCAGCCGCTTCCAGACCACAGAAGCAGTGGGACAGACCCTCCTCAAGAGCCCTGCCAATACCTTGACTTCAGTCCGTGCCCCCAGAACTGTGTAAGAAGACATCTCTGTTGTCATAAGCCCCCTGTGTGCAATCATTTGCTACAGCAGCCACAGGAAATTGACACAGCAAATAAGGAGATGAGCTAGCCTTGAAATGTGTAAGGAAGCGGCACTTCCTTACTCCAAACCCAGAGTCAATTTCCATACACCACCCTGTCCTGCAGTGTCAAGTGGCGTGGAACACCACGAAGAGAAGATGAACAGAAAGCACAGATGGGGGCCCAGCTCTAGCGGGGAGGGCTCACCTCCAGGTGCTTGGCCAGTCGTCCTGGCTTCAGGTGGAGTCTGTGCTCGTAGGACCCCAGCTTCCTCCACTTCACTTCCTGGTAATGAAGTTCAAACTGCACCTTTGCTCCAGGGGCGATGCTCACTTCGGTTTTGAAGTCCTCCATATCGAGAGCTCTGCTCCTAAAGATACGAGCCCGCCCACATAAGTCCACATGTAGAATCTACGCAGAGGGCGTCCAGGCTGCCCTGGGCTAGCCACCTGCTCACTGCTTAGGAGAACGAATGGTAGGTCCAGGAGACATAACAGCAACTTCTAGATTAATTTCCTTCCAGTAGCCTGGAATTCCCCTCCCCTCTCCTACTTGATGTTTTTCTTGCAGAGCTTCATACAGATCTGAGTGTCATCTGCAAAGAGCTACTGGTTAGTGATCCCCTGTTACCTGCCAGGAACTTGACACATATCATTGCTATTATAGCCCCTCTAAAAGATGGACACCAAGACCTTCATTTAGCAAGTGATGACAAATGAGGTTCATAAAGGGTAAGTAACCCACTTGAGATCACATGCGAGTCAGTTGTAGGGTCGGAACTCAATTCCAGTTTAGATGATCCAAAGGACAGCACACCTTTCCCCTACTGCTGGTAAGACTCATTCTAGGGATTCTTTACATTTTTAAAAGTCTTCATAAAGAAGACATCTATTATTTCAAATTGAATATGTATTTCCAGCCCTAATGCCTTATTTACTCCCGTACACACCAAATCCAATGTGATCACTCATCTTGAAGTGTTTATGGTTTTAAAGAGAAAACAGCAGGGTTGTCAAATGAGGGTGAGTTGAGCCTTAGGAAAAACAGTCAGCGATTTTTAGAAAATTTAAATGGTAAACAAGCAAGGTGAGATTGTGGGTAATTGGATCGTGTGGGATCAGGGAAGTACCACAAAGAAGCGACCTAGCAGAGAAGGACGAGCTTCTCTGCCTTCCTGGGGGCTGGCTTGCCACGGAGGGAACGGGCTTGAGCACAGGCAGCAGTGGTGGGGAACCCTGCCCTTACCTCACCAGTCCTGCCGTCTTGCCTTTCGCTCTCGCCTGTGCGTAGAGAGCTCGGCCCACGGTTTTCTCCTTAATAGAACTAGTAAAAGTTGTGCCATCCACAGTCCTAAAAAATGACAGAAGGGTCACAGCTGGTCTGAATAGAAGCACAATGAACAAACAAGCCAACAACCCAACCGGGTGGACTTAATGAATTATTAATCATTTTGCACCTGGAAGGAACCTTCAAGTAGAGAGACATTTGCAGGTTTCATAAAAGGAGTTTCTTTATCTGGCAGTGTGATTTAAGGTAGATGAGGTAGGCTCCTGTACTAGAAGCTTTCTCTCCCGTATTGTTACTTGTGTTTAAGATGCTTCTTCCCCAGCGTTCACAGCAGCACTATTTACAACAGCCAAGACATGGAAGCAACCTAAGTGTCCACCAACAGAGGAATGGATAGAGAAGATGTGGTACCTATACACACTGGAATACTACTCAGCCCTAAAAAAGAATGAAATAATGCCATTTGCAGCAATATGGATGGGCTCAGAAATTATCAAACTAAGTGAAATTAATCAGACACAGAAAGTCAAACATCACATAATATTACTTATAAGTGGAATCCCCTCCAAAAAATTGATACAAATGAACTTATTTACAAAACAGAAACAAACTTTGAAAACAAACATATGGTTACCAAAGGGGAAATGCGAAGGGGAAGTGATAAATTAGAGTTTGGGATTAACACACACACCACTATATATAAAATAAGAACAATGACCTACTGTATAGCACAGGGAACTTTACTCAGTATTCTGTAATAAGCTATATGGGAAAAGCATCTGCAAAAGGATGGACATATATAGTTGTGTAACTCGATCACTTTGCTGTACACCTGAAACTAACCCAGCATTGTAGGTCAACTATCCTCCAAGGCAAAATTTTAAAAAATGTTTCTTCATTTTCCAGGTTTACCCTTTGGATTAAGGGTTGTTCTCCTGTGCATCCCTTTGGAATGACAAACGTGCCTAGGGCTGTGATTGATAAACCACTAGCTATCTGGCTGCCATGTGGTTTATAGGGTCATTCTTCCATGTATTAAGGATCCTTTGAGGGTGAAAAAAAGCAAAGAAAGATGGAGAAAAGTGCTGATCCATCCCTGCCAAGTGTGTGTTTCTCTTTCTAACATCTCTCCGGGGGAACTCTGCCCTCTCTTGTCATCTCTGTCCCTACCTACCTTACTCTTCACTTGCTGTCACCTAATCTGTTCCAACAATGATTAGTCAGAGCAGTCCGATTAGAGTTTTTGAAGCAAAATAGAACATATGGCCTCTCCGTAAGGAAGTGGGAGATTACTGCCATAGAGACAGGCTTAAGGATATTTTCACTCATTAGAAAAGAGAAGCAAATCCTTTGCAAATTCTGTTACTCTGAACAGAAGCAAATTATTTGGTCCCACCCCAAGATGACTCCGGAGAAGGCAATGGCACCCACTCCAGTACTCTTGCCTGGAAAATCCCATGGACTAAGGAGCCTGGTAGGCTGCAGTCCATGGGGTCGCTGGGAGTCGGGCACGACTGAGCAACTTCACTCTCACTTTTCACTTTCATGCATTGGAGAAGGAAATGGCAACCCACTCCAGTGTTCTTGCCTGGAGAATCCCAGGGATGGGGGAGCCTGGTGTGCTGCCGTCTCTTGGGTCGCACAGAGTCGGACAAGACTGAAGTGACTTAGCAGCAGCAAGATGACTCCATGTCCAGTGGGTCCACAACTCTGAAATCGAGAACCCCTGGAATTGCTGACCAGCAGGGTCCACTCTGGGCTTCCCTGGTAATTTACGTGGTAAAGAATTCGCCTGCCAATGCAGGAGACTCGGGTTCAGTCCTTAGTTAAGGAAGATCCCCTGGAGGAGGAAATGGCAGACCTGCTCCAGTATTCTTGCCTAGGAAATCCCATGGACAAAGAAGCCTGGTGGGCTACAGTCCAGAGGGTAGCAGAGAGTCAGATAAAACTTAGCAATTAAACAACACAAAGATGCTGGGTATAGAGCCATGAAGAGTTGAGGCACTAAAGGTCCACTCTGAGAGGGGTTTGATCCTGGGAGCAGAGCATATCCAGTTTCCGGTTCTGAGTGGGAGTTACTCACATGGAGAAGTTGGAGATGAAGGCTCCTTTGGGGATCTGCACGTCAAACACGACATTTTGAGGCTGTGGAGAGTGGTTCACCACTTTGGTCTGGATAACAGTGTTGGCCACTCGAGAAGTAATAGTAGACTGGACTTTATAACTATAAACAGTCACTTGATCAACATCTTCCTGAAATCGGCAAGAAAAATCAACTGTACTCGGAGAAAAATGACAGAACTTCACTGCATATTTGATGATAACAGTACAGAAAATTCTAAGGCATCACTAAGTATATAACTCAGCTTTTATTAAGCATTCTCCTAAATTCTTGGGATATCCTGCAGGCAGAAGCTCGCTCTTGTTTTAAGAAATCTTGAGATGCCTCTACAGCACTGTGAGTCTATTAACAATGATTCTGAAAGTTGGAATATGAGGAGGAAATAGTTGTGGGGAAGCAAGATTGGATTATCAAAGTGCAGGAAATAACTCTGAATACAGGGCCAGAGGGCAGGAAAGGATGCGGGTGTGCAGTGTAGAAGGGGAACCCAGGCACTTCCTGGAGTACAGTGGAGTGGAACACACAGGCGGTCCCCAAAGCCCCACACTGCTACCTACCTTTCTGAACCTCATCTATTGCAATTTCACCTTTTCCCAGTCTTCTGTTGTTTCCCAAATCAAAACAAACTATGAGATATAGTTTGAACAGGAGAGCTAGGCTTCCCTGGTGGCTCAGACGGTAAAGAACCTGCCTGCAATGTGGGAGACCCAGGTTCGATCTGGATCGGGAAGATCTCCTGGAGAAGACAATGGCTACCCACTCCAGTATTCTTGCCTGGAGAATCCTGTGAACAGAGGAGCCTGACAGGCTACAGTCCATGGGGTCACAAAGAGTCGGACACCACTGAGCAACTGAGCACGCACGAGAATGCTGATGGATATGAGTGAAGAACAGAACATCTCGCAGAGGGCATTTTGATGCGGTGACTGGTCCAGCATTGTGGACCTGGCTCCCAACCCTTCTCTATTGATTGAAGGCAGTTCCAGTACCCATATGCTCAAAGACAAAGCACTGAAAACACACAACTTTTAGGAGGTGCCTCTAAACTGCCAGGATTGTGGCAGTGATGGGACCCACTGGTTTCTACTTTTTTTTTTTTCCAAAGCGTTTTACTTATTTCAATACTAGGTATCATTTTCCCCAAACTTCGCATCCAAGATTAAATCTTTCAACTGGTGAACATCCAGCTCACCTCAAGCAAAGATAAAACCCAGGCTAAGCTGTTTGTCCTTCCTCCCCCTTAACCCAGAGCTTCTCACAGCTGCTGTCCATTCAGACTATGAAGCCAAGGAAACAACTTTCCTTTTGATGTCTTCCTGCCACAGGAGGAACTACAGTAAGCCCAAACATACATACGGACCTTTGAGGTGCAGCTGCAAATTTTCAAAGATGCGAACCAGCATCTGGTTCCAGCAAGGAACCGGAACGTGTGCCATCAACATCAGGCATGAGTGAAACCGCAGCTTGCCCTCCGTCTCCTGTTGCTGACGACCCTTCAGCCCTACCGTCTCCCACCTCCTCTCCCTCCTCCATCAGTACTGCCTCTGTCCTGTTCACAGTCCCTGCATGCCAGCTCCTGTACTGGACCACTGTACTTCTCAAGGTACTGTACTGTCCGATTAAAAACATTCTTTATTTTTTGTGTCAGTTTTTTTTTATGTATTATTTGTATGAAAAGTATTCTAAACCGATTACAGTGCAGCCACATACGGCTGGTTGTGCTGGTTGTGTACTTAGGTTAACTTTGCTGGATGTACAAACTCACTCTTGGAATGGGGCTTGTTTGTATGTAGGGGACTTACGGTACACCAAACGGCTCAGGGAATCGGGCCATTTCCTGTTTGCTGCTAAGTCGCTTCAGTCGTGTCCGACTCTGTGCGACCCCATAGACGGCAGCCCACCAGGCTTCCCCGTCCCTGGGATTCTCCAGGCAAGAACACTGGAGTGGGTTGCCATTTCCTTCTCCAATGCATGAAAGTGAAAAGTGAAAGTGAAGTTGCTCAGTCATGTCCGACTCTTCTCGACCCCATGGACTGCAGCCCACCAGGCTCCTCCATCCATGGGATTTTCCAGGCAAGAGTACTGGAGTGGGGTGCCATTGCCTTCTCCGATTTCGTGTTTAAAAGTGCCTTTTCCACACTCACGAAAGCTGTTAGGTGTCCTATTTTAAATCAAAACCATTATGTTGGAATCAATATATAGTTTTTATTCAAAAAAAAAAAAAAACAAAAAAAAAAAACCCCAAAACCTGTGTTGTTGGCAAAACTTGCCAAAGTAAAGAAAAGGAACATTTTCAGCTCCTGGGGACATCTCTCCTGGTTGCTTACACACTCCACCCTCTTATGCTGAATTTTAAACACACTTCCAAACAGATTTGGGCAAACAGGTATTTCGAAAGTCAGGTAAACACTCTTGGTGCTGAAGACAAAGAAGGCAGCCGTATTGATTTCTCAGTAATAGGTAACAGAAAAGTCATTCAGACATCAATTTTTAACAAAATCAAAGTACACTTACCGTCCTTTCTCCAGATTCTCCAGAAATACTTCTCTGTGAAAGGAAGTTGGATAAAATCATTCTTTAGAAGCGTGTTGCTTACTGCTTTGAGGGCAAAAACTGTTTTCTCTGTCAAGAAACATTTTCTCCTTCCATACTGAGCTCTGATTCATTCACTGGAACCAAGACATAACTATCAAATATTCTTGAATGCTAGTTTCCCCTGGGGTGCTTCCGTGAGTAAGTGTCTCAGCGTCTCAGCTGTCTTTTGGTGGCATGCCCATCATTCTCTGATACAATGTTAAAACCAATGTTTTTAAATGAAAATATTCAACTGAGCTCATGCTGAGTAGCACAGATCACCTTTATCCTGTAAAAACCACCTTATTAATTCAAATAAAAACATCTGTTTGCCTGAGTGTTTTCATAGCAGCAAAATTCCTTCAAACCCAGACAGTGGGAAGGCATGTCTGTCTCTTCCATTAGACGCAGCAACATGGGAGCTGTAACGCATGGGTCTTCTCCTTGGCGTAGCCCCTGAGTTAAACATGGTAATTGGCAGATGGAAAATCCTGTATTCTAACTGCCATGCTAGAGATTTATCCACATGAATGACTGTCCTGTGGCATGGAAAGCGGGCTGGCTTTAGAGCGATGGGTGAGCATCTAATGTCAGATGGATTTTAAAGTAATAATTCAGATGTGGGTTAGTAGAGTTTAGCTTGCCTGCTTTGGGGTGAGCTGAAATTTTCGGGGGTGTTATATGACATAGTAAGGCCAGCAGTTGCCTTCTTTTAGACTTTTTTTTTTTAATTGAAGCAAGGTTTATTTACAATGTTGTGTTAGTTTCAGATGTACAGCAAAGTGATTCAGTTATTTCTACATATCTATTTTTTGTCAGATTTTTTTCCCTCAAAGGTTATTACAAAACACTGAGTATATTTCTCTGTGCTATATAAGTCCTTGTTGGTTATCTATTTTCTTTTTTGGCCATGCTGCCCAGCTTCCAGGATCTTAGTTCCCCAGCAAGGGATTGAACCTGTGCCCCCTGCAGTAGAAGAACAGAGTGCTAACCAGTAGACAGCCAGGGGATTCCTGGTTATCTATCTTATATACAGTAGTGTGTATCTGTTACTCCCAACCTCCTAACTTATCCCTCTCCCCCTTTTCTCTTTGGTAACTATGAGTTTGTTTTCTATGTCCATGGATCTTTTTCAGATCTTCAAATCCAATTCTCAACAGTTCTTTAAGTTTTGTCTTTTAGATGAAGACCCTGACATGAGGATTTACCTATGGGGTTTCTTTTTTTTTCCTCTTAAATCTTTTTGATGGGGACCACTTTTAAAGTCTTCATTGAATTTATTATAATATTATTCTGTATTACGTTTTGATTTTTTGGCCGCAAGGCATGTGGGGTCTTAGCTCCCAGACCAGGGATTGAGCCCACACGCCCTGTACTGGAAGGAGAGATCTTAACAACTGGAGACGGCCTCCAGCGTGGCTAGGTTGCCTGTGCTCTCTGAGCGGCTCCCCAAAACGGTAGTGACCGTGACCAGTGGGGGAGCATGTGTGGCCCCACAAAGAAGCCACAAAATATGTCCTCCTAGGAGGAAATTCTTCCATATATGACAGTAAAACCATCCCATAATCTTAAGCTTTGAACACGTAGCCACGTATTGTTTAAGCGAACAACATGACCACTGCGTTCAGAGATGGACAGTCACGTGGAGGTTTCCCTTCATTTCAGCAGAACTGTGTTTCTCCCAAGTATAATACTACTGGACTCTTTGCTGCTAAGAAAAACAAGCTCTTGAGAAAATGTAGCAAAAAGCATCTCAGTCTTTTTTTTATTTTTTTTTTAATTTTTAAACTTTACAATATTGTATTAGTTTTGCCAAATATCGAAATGAATCTGCCACAGGTATACCTGTGTTCCCCATCCTGAACCCTCCTCCCTCCTCCCTTCCCATACCCTCCTTCTGGGTCGTCCCAGTGCACCAGCCCCAAGCATCCAGTATCGTGCATCGAACCTGGACTGGCGACTCGTTTCATACATGATATTATACATGTTTCAATGCCATTCTCCCAAATCTCCCCACCCTCTCCCTCTCCCACAGAGTCCATAAGACTGATCTACAGTCTTTTTCTTATTTTTTCATTCATGATCTCTTGCACTTATTTTCCCTTTTGGAACTGAGGTTTACTGTACCTGATACCTCCGATTCTCTGGCACAAACTGGAATTTGCCTGGAGCCAACTCCACATGGTCTCCATAGTCTGCAAACTTAAAACAAATCAGGATGTTTATTTCCATCAATGAAAGAAAGGCAGCTGGTGATAGGCAAAAAGTATTTAATATATTATTTTGTCTTGTTTTCTATATTTCTGTGCAATCTCATTTTTTTTCATATAATGTCTTTTTTTTTTTTAAATCAATAGCTGATTTACAACGTTTCAGGTGTGCAACAAAGTGATTCAGTTATATATGCTGCTGCTGCTGCTGCTAAGTCACTTCAGTCGTGTCCGACTCTGTGCGACCCCAGAGACGGCAGCCCACCTGGCTCCCCCGTCCCTGGGATTCTCCAGGTAAGAACACTGGAGAGGGTTGCCATTTCCTTCTCCAATGCAGAAAAGTGAAAAGTAAAAGTGAAGTCGCTCAGTTGTGTCCAACTCTTTGCAACCCCATGGACTACAGCCTACCAGGCTCCTCCATCCATGGGATTTTCCAGGCAAGAGTACTGGAGTGGGTTGCCATTGCCTTCTCTGATTATAGGTTGAATATTACAATGTATTGAATATAGTTCTTATGCTATACAGGAGGTCCTTGTGTGTATTTTATACATAGGAGTGTGTATCTGTTAATCCCTAACCCCTAATTTATCCCTCTCCCCTTTTCCCTTTGGTAACCAAAAGCTGTTTTCTCTGTCTGTTACAATGATTTCTTTAATCTATTTGTTTGCTGGTTATATCTTGGAGGTGAGTAACTAGGAGTTAATATCTCCAAACTTGGTGGATGCAGGAATTCATTTTTCACTTTGCCTGAAGATGACAAGGAGGTACCTGGGGGAAGAGTTGCGATGATCTTAGTAGCATCAGAAATGTCTACTAAGATGTTAGAAATGTCTATATGAAAGGAATACCAGTAAGTGACTGAAAAAGCACAAGCACCTTTAGAAATCCTGCCTCCAATTCCTGGCTCAATCAATGAGGCTTCCAACACACTCTGGTGGTTTCTAAAGTGTTGGAAAATATGATCATTTCTAGGCAGACAGAGTGATTTTTTTTTCTTGCAAATATGCCATCTTGTTCTTTGGCATTTGTATACATAATCCACCCTGTATCACAAGCCGCTGCATCTTCCAGGATATTCCCAGAATACATGTGGCTTTTCTAGTATCAGAATAGCTCTTATATGACTTTCAATCCAAGACTTTCATCATGCTGAGGATGGTCAAGGGTCTGAAGGGAAGACCATGAGCTCCTTGGGAATAATTCCTATACTCTGCCCGCTGCCTCATCCATCTTCCCCTTTAACAGGAATATTAAATGCCCTTAACTTGGAAATCACTGTTCACTTAGGTATAACAAACAACAGTCCTTTTTAATTTTTTGGCTGTTCTGGTTCTTAGTTGTGGCATGGAAGATCTAGTTCCCTGACCAGGGATTGAACCCAGGGCCTATGCATTGGGAGCTCAGATCTTAGCCACTGGATCATCAGCTGTTTGTTGTTGTTCAGTCACCAAGTCATGTCCGACTCTTTGCAACTGCATGGACTGCAGCACACCAGGCTTCCCTGTCTTTTACCATCTCCTGGAGTTCGCTCAAATTGATGTCCATTGAGTCAGTCGTGCCATCCAACCATCTCATCCTCTGCTGCCCCTTCCTCCTTTTGCCTTCAATCTTTCCAGCATCAGGGTCTTTTCCGGTGAGTCGGGGAAGTCCCTCAACCAGAGTGCTTTGAAAATGGCTTTTCTTATACTCTTACGTAAAAGACTAATAATGGTATTTCATAATAATAGTTATGAGAGCTAATAATTATCAAGTTCTTGCTCAGGTTCGCACTGTGCTGGGTAGTTTACAAATGCCACTTAAACCTTATAACCATCCTTTGGATCAGATCAGTTAATATCCCCAGTTTCTGAGATAAGGAGAGGCAGCTGTACTCCATAAGTGCTACACTATGGGGCCAGCCCATGAACTCAATTCTCATGAAAAGCCCATTAATGCTTTAAAGGGTAAATACACATTTGAGTGATTTCAACAGCGAACACTTCTACTCAGATGAACTTTATCATAAATTTCTAACCCTCACAGGATACAGTCCTTGAACAGCAACAGGTAATAGGTTTCGCTGGTGGCTCAGATGGTAAAGAATTCACCTGCAATGCAGGAGACCCAGGTTCAATCCCTGGGTCGGGAAAATCCCCTGGAGAAGGGAATGGCTACCCACTCCAGGATTCTGGCCTGGAGAATCCCATGGACAGAGGAGGCTGGTGGACCATGGTCCATGGGGTCGCAAAGAGTCAGGCACGACTGAGCGACACTCTATTTACCAAACTAACAGAGGGGCCTACAGCAAGGAGTCTTCTGGAAGTACTTACTTCTGAAAGTCCATTGGTGGGGATTTCAAAGCCTCTCGATTCAGAAAGGAAGAAGCAGAGGAAAAAGCACGTGAGCCCCTTCATCGCGCTGGGTGTCTCTGCCCAGCTCTCAGGCGGGGGGTCTGGGGGGGAGCCCAGTGTCCCCTGAACCACGATCAGAGAGGCACAGCAGAGCAGTACAGTTGGGCTTTAAAAAGAAGAAAAGAGAAGAGAGCTCTCAAACTTTGCTCCAAACCAGACAAATATTTGTTCTGGAGTTCAAACTTAAGCTCTGGGGGTGGATCAGATGCCCAGAGGTTATTCAAACAGCCAAGCCAGAGGCAGTCCCTGGGCTGTAAGAGCATGTCAGGGTCAGATGGATGTGCGGTATTTTTTTTTTTTTCCCTTTCCGCTGATTTCTGTTCATCTTAAAATCAAAGAGATCTAAAGGTCAGTGTCATCCTCTTTGAAAGACCAGGTGAGGAACTTTTCCGAGAAATTGAGTCAGATGGGAAAAACCTAAAGTTAAAAAGTTTCTGGAAACAAAAGCCTAAAGTGAAAGCAGGAGGAATTTAGGGAAAGGAGGAGAAGAAACCCCAGAGTTTCTGAGCAAAGCACTCATGAGCAATGCGTTTTTCCGTCTCCCTTTGATTACCGAGAACCTATTTCATGAAAGAACTGGGTGAGAAGCAGTGTGGGAGGCACGCCCTGCAGCGAGGAAACTTTGGGAACATCTTTGATGAAGAGAACAGAGTCTGTTCCCACTGCTTCCAGTCAGCCTCACTCAGGTCGGTGGAAAATCAGCTCCCCCTAGTCCCAGAACCAGGGACAGCCCAGCCTGGAATCCCTTCCTGCTCACGGTCAGGAATCCTAGTAACAATGATAACTAGGATTCATGAAGTTCTCTGTGGTATCAGTCTCTTTTACTTGCATTAACTTTAGTCCTTTACTTTTCAACTATAAAAGAGCCATATCAGGTGTGTACTACATTTATCTCCATTCACAATGGCGGAAAAGAAGATTCGGTAATTGATTCCCCATCTCACAGTCAGCAAGTGGGGACTTGATTCAAGGTTGAGAATCAAAGTTCAGTAGGTGCCGGGAGAGGCGCCCTGGGTTTCCTCCCTGGGATCGGGGTTCCGGGTGTGAATTTACACTAAAGTTTACCTGTGGTCCCCAAGCTGGGTGACCAGTCTATTTGATGAAACTGTTTCTTGAGCCTCTACTCCAGATATCTGCTTGCACACAGCCAGGCTGTGGACCCCAGTCTGGCCAGCTCCCATGTCTTTTCTGGCAGTTTCCTTTACCAGGATGGAACTACCGCCTTTCTGTCCAAAGTTGTTTGATCCAGCACCTGGTCAGGGAGCTGCTGCTGAAATAATTTCTCTAAAAGTTCACTAACACAAGGGAACTTGCACCCCATGAAAACAGGAAGTCTGTGATGACCCGTGTGACCTGTGACGTAGGGCTGTTTCTACCAGACCGGTACCGACCAGACTCGGCTGCTTTCCATGGCCCTGACACTCACCGCGTGGATTGCAGTGAACCCAGGACAAACACATCACTTTTCTGAGATTGTCTTCTGGTTTGCTTTAAAGGGACACGGCTTAAAGTTTATTTCAAAAACAAGGCAAGTGGAAAGAGAAAATAAAAAACCATGCCAAAGAAGATAAACTGACATTCAAATAACGCAAGATGATCTTTAAAAAACTACAAATTTGTTAAATCCAAGCACGTGCCCAAAATAACTGGGAGTGTTGCTTCAAATGTACTATAAATGCAAATGGATTAAATGTATCTGTAAGATTATGAAGGTTTACTGATTTTTTTTAAAAAGTTCAACTTTATGCTGTCTCTAAGATTTACATTTTATCTCCAAGGGACAAAAGCAGACTGAAAGTTGAGATTGCATTAAAATCTATCTTATTTTTTCTAAATACTTGAAAATGGGGGTTACAAAGATGGTATTGGGTTAAGACAGACGTTAGAGCAAATAATAATAAAAGAAAGAAGAGAATTAAATCTAAGATTATTAACTACGTGCACGTTGTTGTGAAGTGCCTCTCTCTAGAAATTGTTCATCTAGCAAAACTAAAACCCTGTCCCCAGTAAACAATAATTCTCCATTCTGCCTGGCCCCAGCTCCTGGCAACCACCTACTACTTGTTTTTCCTATGAGTACGATCACCTTACATACCTCATGTAAGTGGAATCATCCAGTATTTGTCCTTTTGTGACTGGCTTATTTAACTTAGCATAACGTCCTCAAGGTGTATTCATGTTGTCATTTACATCAGGATTTCCTTCTTTATTTATCAGACGTCCCTGGCAGTCCAAGTGGTTAAGACTTCGCCTTTCAAAGCAGATTTGATCCCTGGTCAGGGAGCTAAGATCCAAAAAAAGACAAAACATCAAACAGAAGCAATATTGTAACAAATTCAATAAAGACATCAAAAAAAATGGTCCACATAAAAAAAAAGGCTGAATATAATCACCTACTGTATGTATATATCATATTTTCTTTATCCATTCATCCTGCCGTGAACACTTGGCTTGCTTCCATTAAACAAGTATATTTTAAATTTTCCTCTGTGATATTTCACAATTAAACATTTAAAAAACAATTTAAAGAGCAAAGAAAACCGATTCCAAGTCAGTTAAAATATTTTCAGCAAGGAATACAGGTAACCTTGGCAGAACAAAGAAAATCACTTGTTTTACACACCACCTATTTTTGTTTAAGTAAAATAGAGGTCTAAGCTAACCAGATAAATCTATTAGTTGAAGACAGAGCAGCGTTTGCTATAAGTGAAGATGACGTGGGGTCAGACCCCAGATAGTACTGATTTGGTTTTGTTAAGCATGTACTGCATGACTTTGGTAGTGAATTTACACACACACCCCGCTCCCCGCCCCCCAAATGCTTGGTCTCAGCTAAGAGTGAACGTGGTAAGCATTTCTGGGAACGTACCAGTTGATCTGGATTCCACTTCCTCTCCATTCCCACTGTCATCACATTCACTAATTTTCTGGAATGCTAGCAGTGTTTTCTAGAGGATGCCTTGGCTACAGTTTCTGAATCCATCACCCTCACACCATGGCTGAACACAGCACCCAGGTGCTGCTCTGAAGCAGTTACTCCCTGCTCCAGAGTCTCCACTCTCTTCCTATAGAAGATCCAGCCAAAAGTGACTTCACAGTGGTCAATCCACTACCTTCAGCCTGATCTCCAGGTGACCTACACACCACAAAGTGAAAGTCACTCAGTCGTGTCCGGCTCTTTTCGACCCTATGGACTATATAGTCCATGGAATTCTCTAGGCCAGAATACTGGAGTGGGTAGCTGTTCCCTTCTCCAGGGGATTTTCCCAACCCAGGGACTGAACCCAGATCTCAAGCATTGAAGGCAGATTCTTTACCAGCTGAGCCATAAGGGAAGCCCAGGAATACTGCAGTGGGTAGCCTATCCCTTCTCCAGTAGATCTTCCTGACCCAGGAATCGAACTGGGGTCTCCTGCATTGCAGGTGGATTCTTTACCAACTGAGCTACCAGGGAAGCCCTACACCCCACAAAGCCAGACAATTTACTCAGCTCCAAACCGTTCATCCAAGGGCTTCCCCGACAGAGCTCCCTTGCCTGCAAATCCCACCTTCTGCTCCAATGTCCATCTATCAGCATCACATCCCCCTTTCAAAGGTCATCTTCATTGCGACTTCTGTCACCAACATGCTACGGATTCCTCTGGCTGACATTCATCACTCGTGTCATTGGGGGCATATCTGCAGCACACAACTCCATGCCCTGCCACATTTTCTCAAGTGCAGAGACCACCACACCTTCATCCACTGTTCTTTACGGAGAAAGACAAATACCATATGATATCACTTATATGTGGAATCTAAACTGTGACACAAACAAACTTGTCTACGAAACAGAAACTGACTCAGAGACATAGAAAACAGATGTGTGGTTACCAAGGGGGAAAAGGAGGGGGAGGGATGGATTGGGAGCTTGGGGTCAGCAGATGCAAACTATTACCTATAGGATGGATAAACATCAAGGTCCCATGTAGAGCATGGGGAACTATATTCAATATCCTGTAATAAATCATAATGGAAAAAGAATATATATATGTGTGTAACTAAATCACCTTGCCATACAGCAGAAACTAACCCAACACTGTAAATCAACTATATTTCAATAAACTAAAAAACCCAGCCTTCATAGATAGCCTACTCTGTGCCTGGCACTGTATACAGCAGTCACCACAGTGCCTTTGAACATAACTGACCCTTAAGGATCAACACTGACTTGAACCACTCTTGGAAGGTGATCTGGCCCCAAAGTAATAACTCTTTCCTTTCATGCGTTGTCCTTTTCAAAATATTTTTGCATCAAGCTATTTAGTTCCCAATAATGGAACATGATGTGCTCAGTCGTGTCTGACTCTTTGTGTCATCAAGGACTGTAGCCCACCAGGCTCCTCTGTCCATGAGATTTCCCAGGCAGGAATACTGGAGTGGGTTGCCATTTCCTCCTCGAGGATTTTTCCTGACTCCGGTAATGAACCCAAGTCTCCTGCATTAGCAGGCAGATTCTTAAGCTGAGCCGCATGGGAAGCCCCAAAGGGACACGACACCATCTTCAAAACCTAGAGTCTGTCTCTTACTAGACCAGTGACTGTAGTGGGAGATTGCCTCTCTCTGTAAATCAGTTTCTTCACCGGTAAAATGGGGCTATACCGTCATGTCATAGCGCAGCAGGGAGGAAGAGCAGACCAAGAACGAATGAGATTAGGTGCTGGCACAGAGCGAGTGGCTGTCCTGTGCTTGCGTCACTACTGCTACTGTTCTAAACAGCCAAAGAAAACCTGCCTGGAGCATAAAATACAATCACAGAGGATGCAACTGAGAGTTGCCTCTATTTTTCTGCCCAGGTTTTCCCTTCGGCCTTAGAAATTGCACGGTGCTATACTCTCTGGGAAGATGTATCTTCTGGACGCTGGAAGTGAGAAAACCACTCCTTCCCTCCCTTGTGTGCAGGCTGGGCTGGGGGAGCTCCCAGCCAAGTGGGTGCTTCAACCCGGCCCTCACGGAAAAGTTCCATCACAGCTTTGCATCCCCCGCTGAGATAATGACTATTCAGACCTTACTGCACGTTTTGCAAACGTTAAGTATGAGTTCCAAAATTCTGGCCCCTTCCATTGATCAGTTCCTCTTGATGACTGTAATCTGGTATTTGGAACGACCTTAGGACAAGTCAAGCTAAGAGCAGCCTGAGCCAGGCTTCTCTTTTTATGCTGATGACCTATCTCCAGATTCCAAGGTCATGAAAAAAAACTCACCACGTTTGATCTCTCTTGCCATCCAGAAGTGCCAGGCTCCCTACCAGGGCAGGTGTGTACTCAGGTCATGGGGTCCTCACCTGGGCTCCTTCCACTAGCCTTGGGCCTGGGTGGCTGTCACCGGTGAATGGAAGGTATCCATTGGTACTTTCCATTGTTACTTACACAGTCTGGATTTATATGGAAATCGCTACCACAAATGTTGCAGGAATATTCACTTCCATAAATGTGAGAATCGGTAGGAAATCTAAGAGAAAAAAAATTCAGTACATTTCATAATGTTTAAATAAAATAATAACTCATTTATTGCCCAATGAGAATTCTCAGGAACATCGATACACTTGGGTTTGTGGCTCTGAGTGTAAGTTTTGGTAGCTTAGATAATGGTGTCGTGATAACCATCACACAATTACAAAATCCAGTTTTATTTCTACCGTTGTGAAAGAGTATACTTTTAAAAGTCTGAAGTCAAAAGGTGATATAACTTACAAATAGCTGTATCCGATCCTTACCTGCTTGTTCAGATTGGGTGTGATATGGACCAGGTCTGCTTTCTACATGTCTTTGAACTTAGATGCCTTTTTTATGATAGTCAGGTTAAGATATTTTGCATTAGGTTCTTCAAGGATTATTTTTTTTTAATTTCTCAAGACGCTACTATATCATTCTGTCAGGTCTTTTTTCTTCTCAAAAAATACACCCGTCTGAATGCAGAGTTCAAAGAATAGCAAGGAGAGATAAGAAAGCCTTCTTAAGTGAATAATGCAAAGAAATAGAGGAAAACAATAGAATGGGAAAGCCTAGAGATCTCTTCAAGAAAATTAGAGATACCTAGGGAACATGTTATGCAAAGATGGGCACAATAAAGGGCAGAAGCAGAAGATATTAAGAAGCGGTGGCAAGAATACACAGAAGAACTCTACAAAAAAGATCTTAATGGCCCAGACAACCACTACGGTATGAACACTCACCTAGAGCCAGACATCCTGGAGTGCGAAGTCAAGTGGGCCTTAGGAAGCATCACTAAGGATAACAAAGCTGGTGGAGGGGATGGAACTCCAGCCGAGCTCTTTCAAATCCTGAAAGATGATGCTTGGAAAGTGCTGCACTCAATATGCCAGCAAATTTGGAAAACTCAGCAGTGGCCATAGGACTGGAAAAGGTCAGTTTTCATTCCAATCCCAAAGGAAAGGCAATACCAAAGAATGTTCAAACTACCACACAATTGCACTCATCTCTCACACTAGCAAAATAATGCTCAAATTCTCCAAGCAAGGCTTCAACAGTACGTGAACTGAGAACTTTCGGATGCTCAACCTGGATTTAGAAAAGGCAGAGGAACCAGAGATCAAATTGCCAATACCTGTTGGATCATAGAAAAAGCAAGAGAATTCCAGAAGAACATCTACTGCTTCTTTATTGACTATGCTAAAGCCTTTCACTGTGTGGATCACAACTGTGAAAAATTCTTAGAGATGGGAATACCAGACCTCCTTACCTGCCTCCTGAGAAACCTGTATCTAGGTCAAGAAGCAACAGTTAGAACTGGACTTGGAATAACAGACTGGTTCTAAATTGAGAAAGGAGTGTGTCAAGGCTGTATACTGTCACCCTGCTTATTTAACTTATATGAAGAATACATTATGCGAAATGCCAGGCTGAATGAAGCACAAGCTGGAATCAAGATTGCTGTGGTCCCTGGGGTCGCAAAGAGACATACACGACTAAGCGACTGAACAACAACAAGCATAAGTGTGGGTTACTGTAATTTGGGGACAGAACATAAATTTCAGAAGAAAAATGTTAGAAATTGGATAGAGCTTGCATGAGCCAAAAATACAAAGTTAGAGTGTGTGACGCGTCATACTTTAAAAATTTTTTTAATTTTATATTGGAGTATAGTTGATTTACAGTGTTGTGCTGTTCAGTTGCTCAGTCATGTCCAACTCTTTGCAACCACATGGACTGCAGCACGCCAGGCTTCCGTGTCCTTCACCATCTCCTGGAGTTTGCTCAAACTCATGTCCACTGAGTCAGTGATGCCATCCAACCATCTCATCCTCTGTCGTGCCCTTCTCCTCCTGCCTTCAATCTTTCTCAGCATCAGGGTCTTTCCCAATGAGCCAGTTCTTGGCATCAGGTGGCCAAAGTATTAGAGCTTCAGCTTCAGCATAAGTCCTTCCAATGAACATTCAGAGTTGATTTCCTTTAGGATGGACTGGTTTGATCTCCTTGCAGGCCAAGGATTTCTCAAGAGTCTTCTCCAACACCACAGTTCAAAAGCATCAGTTCTTCGGTGCTCAACCTTCTTTATGGTCCAACTCTCACACAATGATGTTGTGTTAGTTGGAGGTACACAGCAGAAGGATTGTTATCTGATTCTTTTTCAGATTCTTTTCCCATAAAGTTATCAGAGTGTACTGAGTAGAGTTCCCTGTGCTATACAGTAGGAATAAATCAAGAGATCCCAACACCAAAACGCACCTTTAAAACTATGTCTGGGGGACTTCGCTAGTGGTTGACTGGTTAAGACTCTGCTTCTGATGCAGGAGGCTCGGGTTCAATCCCTGGTTAGTGAACTAAGATCCCACATGCTGCACTCCCCCCTCCCCTAAAAATTAGTCTTTGTTTAAAAAGTAAAATCAAATAAAAATAAAATGATGTCTGGAGCACATGGGAAAAAATGAAGAACACTAGGCCTGAAGCCAGGGAAAATAGAGTAAAGTCAACCAGGAGTTTATTTACCTTGGCTCTTCCTTAGAATGGGACCATCAGCCAGAAGGAGGAGCACAAGCAATGGATTAAGAGGAAAATAAACCCAGGAGGAATGTGATGGTAATAAGGCTGCACTGCACTAATTCAAATTAACCATGTCTTGGCCCAGACTAAGGGCCAAGGGAACCAAAAGAAGTTTCAGAGAAACAGCTTGTAAAGGATTCCCATTGGGTTCCCTCCATTTCCAAAAAAGAAGACCTTTAGATGCTATACATTATAGGTTTCAGAGCTTGAGGTTGATTTTATTTTTATTTATTTATTTTATTAACGTTTTTTTCAGTGTGGACCATTTTCAATGTCTTTACTGAATTTGTTACAATACTCTTTCTGTTTTATGTTTTGGTTTTTTGAGGTATGTGGGATCTTAGTTCCCCGGCCAGGGATCGAACCTGCAACCCCAGGATTGGAAGATGAAGTCTCAACCACTGGACCACCAGGGAAGGCCTTTGAGGTTGATTTTATTTTGAAAAAATTAAAAAAAAAAAAGAAGCCTGAGTGAATGAAACCATTCAAAAGAGGGTTTAATAACTAGAAAAGGGAGCAGTCTGACAAGGTTCTATGTGTGTGGAAGGGGTTTGATGACTAAGGCTCCTTAGACTCTGCAAGGCAGGAACAGGGCGGGAGGCACACGGGGTGATGAATCAGAGTGGGATTCAGGGGGTGGATGGGCGAGAGAAGGCAAAGCAGGCCAGCCTGAGATCCGAAGTCCTAGGAGGCGGGTGCACAGGAGGCAGAAGGGGATCTGAAGACCACGGGAAGTTATGAGTGCTGTAAAGACCTTCTCAAGGGTCAGGAAGCAGGAAGGACCAAGCCACCTTCAGGTGAGTGCTGGCGTTGACTGGAGGCCAAACCATAGGCGAGGGCCCAAGCCTGGCCAGGCACCGAAGGGCCATCCTTCCTGTCAGCAGAGCCAGGGGCTGGTAACACACACGCAATCCATTAACACGATCATGTATCATAGCCTAACTCTCCCCCTTGATTTGTGAGTTCGTGGAAGGCAAAGAGCCATTTCCTGCCCTGCCTAAAGGATTGCTGATTATACAGTGCTTGATTGAACTAACTTCAGTTCTTTTTATCCCAAAGTTTCTACACTGGAGACCCAGAGTTCTTATAAGCACAAATGGATTCTAATATGCTTATCATGGACGAGGTGGAAAATGAAAACGAATGAGCTTTCCAAGCCTTCATTACGGAACCTGTTGTCTGAACAAACCCAAGCAGAAAAGCTCTTACGAGTAGATTCATGTTAACATGAAGGAATAGATTTTGTGGTGAGAAAAAGAATTGTAAAACTCACGGAACCTGTTCAAATAAAAGAAACTTGACGTAGAAGGGGATTAGCAGCAAAGGGGGTGCTAACTTTACGACATGGAAACATCATGACTATATCATGACCGTGGTATGATTATACAACTCTATATATCTGTCAAAATTTATCCAACTACACACTTAAAATTGGTGAATTGTATTGTATACACACTGTTGTTCTTTAGTCTCTCAGTCATTTCCGACTCTTTGCGACCCCATGGACTGTAGCCCAACAGGCTCCTTCATCCACGAGAGTTCCCAGGCAAGAACACTGGAGTGGGTTGCCATTTCCTTCTCCTATGAATATGTTATACCTCAGTAATAACGCTGATTGAAAAAACAAAACAAACAAATATATACTTGAAGTAGACTTGAACGAAATGCTGGACAAAATTTCAGACAACAAGTTGTTGGAAAGGGTGCCTAATATTTTGGAAGACAGGTTGAGAATTCAAAGACATCTTGATAGGCAAAAGTAAATTGCAGTAAAGGGTCAGGGCATTCTCCAGTGTAGACTCTACCTGGAAAATTGTATTCAATTCTGAACGAAATAGCATGAGGGACTCTAAGAAATTAGAGATAAACTACTGGACAGTAGTCAGGATTGTTAGAGATTTGAAAACTGGGTCATATGAGAGCATAATGCTATACATAATTTAGGAAAAGAGCTGCACAAAAATGAAAAGATGGAATGGGTATGACAGCATCCAAGTTTGAAGCCCCCTGGCCAAAGAGGAGGTTCATTATGGGGTTATAGTTCTATGTAGATACCAAAGCACAACAGAGGGAAAACTCAGAAGCCAGGCAAAGAATCTGTAAGCTGGATGGAGCCGGGCAGGCAGCCAGTCTCTGTGGCAGGAAAATGAACAAGACCAACCCTGCTGGGAGGCTGTGGTGGAGAGAATGGAAAAGTGAGGAAGAGTACATTATTTAGATGTTTATGTCTGGAAATGACATATGTCATTTCCGTCCACAGTTCACTGGCCAGAGGAAGGCACACAGCCAGGCTTCATTTCAGTGGGGCTGGGAAAGCAGTCTTTCTCAAGCCTCAGATGGTAAAGAATCTGCCTACAATGCAGGAGATCTGGGTTCAGTCCCTGGGTTGGGGAGATCCCCTGGAGAAGGGAATGGCTACCCACTCCAGTATTCTTGCCTGGAAAATTCCACGGACAGAGGAGCTTGGTGGACCCTAGTCCGTAGAGTCACAGAAATCTGGGCACCACTGAGTGACTGATACTTTCACTTTCACTTTCTATGCCAGGAAGTAGGAGGAAGCTGCATTTTGGTACCAAAAAAACCAGCAGAGGAAAGGTAGAACCGAGACTGGGGGTTCAGCAAGATGAAAAGCAGATGCTACCATAAGAATGAGACATAGAATTTGCAGAAATTTGGGGAGGCCCTTGTACCATGCATGGAACAGCACATTCAAACAGCATTTACGTCAACAGCAAAGTGTGCAGCTGACAAGAGGTGAGCAGGCCTCAGGAATCTGCATTTTCCATCATGCCCTGCAGCTGCCCTTAGGCAGCCAGCAGCGCTGCTGACTTTGCCAGAAGCCGCTGCATCACATAGTGAAGGAAGGAAATCTCTGAGATCCTATGATAAGCAGGGTGGTCTCTTCTAGGACACGTGGTGGGGGCGCGGTATTTTTAATACAAAGCTGCTGTACAGAATCGGGGGCACAAGGCTGGGAGAGTCTGAAAGAATGATTTTAGAGCTGTTGCTTAGTGGGGGAAAGATTCCGGTTTTATTCAAAGTTTCTGTCTTTACTGTGATTCCTAAGTGTATCCAAAGTGGCTTTTAAATGGTGTGGGTCTGCAAATCCAGGTCAGTAAATCACTGGAAAAGCCCCTGCTGCTGGGAAAGATTGAAGGCAAAAGGAGAAGGGAGCGGCTGAGGATTAGATGGTTAGACAGCATCACCGACTCAATGGACATGAATTTGATCAGACTCCAGGAGATAGTGGAGGACAGGGAAGGCTGGCATGCTGCAGTCCATGGGGTCCTAAGGAGTCAGATGCTGCTAAGCAATTGAACAAATCACTGGAAATGTTTTTTGTGTAACTCCACTAGATGGCGCAAGGTGCTCACCTATTTTGAGCTGATACACCCATCCTTGTTGGAGAAGACTCTTGAGATTCCCTTGGACTGCAAGGAGATCAAACCAGTCAATCCTAAGGAAATCGATCCTGAATATTCATTGGAAGGACTGATGCTGAAGCTGAAGCTCCAGTACTTTGGCCACCTGATGTGAAGTGCTGACTTATAAGAAACGACCCTGATGCTGGGAGTTTCAGCTTCAGCATCAGTCCTTCCGACGAATATTCAGGACTGATTTCCATTAGGATTGACTGGACGGATCTCCTTGCAGTTCAAAGGACTCTAAAGAGTCTTCTACAACACCACAGTTCAAAAGCATAAATTCTTCAGCATTCAGCTTTCTTTATAGTCCAACTCTCACATCCATACATGACTACTGGAAAAATCATAACTTTGACTAGACGGACCTTTGTTGGCAAAGTAATAATCTCTGCTTTTTAATATGCTGTCTAGGTTGGTCATAGCTTTACTTCCAAGGAGCAAGTGTCTTTTATTTTATTTTATTTTTTAAGTGAATATACAATTTATTTAACATTCAAACTTCATTAAGACATGTGCAATATGGCAATTTTACTGGGGGTTTAACCCTACCTAGGATGATTGCTTGCTGGGGCTTAGCAACAGGGTCCAGTTCACACTTAGCACTAATTAAATACTTTATTGAATAAATATAATACCAAACAAAATGCATTCAAATGCTAAAAAAAAAAATCAATTTTAAAGGCCTTTCTATTCAGGCTAATGACAAACACAATAAAGGCAGATATGCTAGTTTAACATAATTGGCTGATTTTATACAGCACTTATATCTTTTAGTCCACAAGTATATTATTAAATGATAGAGAACATCTAATACAACCATTTCTACAGAACTAGGAAATAAATTTCTAGGAAAGATTTTACAGACCCCATCTTTTATACCCACCCCAACAGTCTAACTCTAAAGAGGACAAAGCCAATGACTTTCCTCACAAGAGCTCACAACTAATATCGCTTTGCTATCAAAATCTGTATTTCTGATCCGTTATGAGCATTGAGACAAGATTCAAATATTCCCAACGAAAGAAGCACAATGCACATTGTGATCGCCTATTCAGCAACAGCGAGCACTGCATTCAAAACTATCTCATCCCAGGAATTAAATAAGATCGGCCACATTCATTGGCATTTCCTCCACTGTAGTATTGTAGAAAGTCTCAATGTCACGAAGAATCCTCTTGTCTTCTTCAGTAACAAAGTTTATAGCCACACCTTTCCTCCCAAATCGACCCCCTCTGCCAATTCTGTGAATATAATTTTCACGATTGGTAGGTAGATCATAGTTTATAACCAATGACACTTGTTGCACATCAATTCCACGAGCCAACAGGTCAGTAGTGATCAGAACACGGCTTGACCCTGATCGAAATTCCCTCATGATAACATCTCTTTCTTTCTGGTCCATGTCACCATGCAGGGCAGAAACTGTGAAGTCCCTGGCATGCATTTTCTCTGTGAGCCAGTCGACCTTGCGCCTTGTATTGAGGAAAAAAACAGCCTGTGTAATTGTCAGTTTCTCGTACAAGTCACAAAGTGTATCCAACTTCCATTCCTCTCTTTCAACATTAATATAAAACTGTTTGATTCCTTCAAGGGTCAATTCTTCCTTTTTCACCAAAATTCGAATTGGATCTCTCATGAATTTTTTGGTCACTTCCAACACATCTGTTGGCATTGTGGCAGAAAGCAACACCACCTGAATACTAGTATTTAATTTTTGGAAAATCTCATAGATTTGATCCTTAAACCCTCGGCTCAGCATTTTATCTGCTTCATCCAAAACGAACATTATGATCCATTTTGGAGAGAGATATCTTCTGTTTAACATATCAAACACTCTCCCTGGTGTTCCAACAACAATATGTGGTGCTTCAGCCTGCAGTTTTTGCATTTCATTTCGAACATTTGTTCCACCAATGCAGGCATGACAAGTTGCTCCCATATAATCTCCAAGTGCCAGAATTACCTTTTGGATCTTTAATACATGGAATAATAGCTCTCTGCTGAATAGCTGATGGCTTCTCAAAACCATAAGCATAGATGCCCCGAAGAAGAGACTCCTTTAAGTTCATATCATCAAAGTTATCAACAATCTCATTCCAGTTGCTCTCGATGACACCATCGGGGTCCATTCCCTCTGGGCCGCCATGTTCTCTGTTATAATCCGCGGAGCCACCAGACATGATCCGAAGAACCACTCAGTGCCGGACTGCAGCAAGTGTCTTTTAATTTCATGGCTGAAGTCACCATCTGCAGTGATTTTGGAGCCTCCCAAAATAAAGTCTCTCACTGTTTCCATTGTTTCCCCATCTATTTGCCATGAAGTGATGGGTCCAGATGCCAAGATCTTAGTTTTCTGAATGTTGAGTTTTAAGCCAACTTTTTCACTTTCATCAAGAGGTTCTTTAATTCTTCACTTTCTGCCGCAAGGGTGGTGTCATCTGCATATCTGAGGTTATTGATATTTCTCCTGACAATCTTGATTCCAGCTTGTGCTTCATCCAGCCCAGCATTTCACATGATATACTCTGCATATAAGTTAAATAGGCAGGGTGACAATATACAACCTTGACGTACTCCTTTCCCCATTTAGAATCAGTCTGTTGTTTCATGTCCAGTTCTAACTGTTGCTTCTTGACCTACATACAGATTTCTCAGGAGGCAGGTCAGGTGGTCTGGTATTCCCATCTCTTTAAGAATTTTTCACTGTTTGTTGTGATCCACAGAGTCAAAGGCTTTGGCGTAGTCAATAAAGCAGAAGTAGCTGTTTTTCTGGAACTCTCTCGCTTTTTTCGATGATCCAGTGGATGTTGGCAATTTGATCTCTGGTTCCTCTGCCTTTTCTAAATCCAGCTTGAACATCTGGAAGTTCATGGTTCATGTACTGTTGAAGCCTTGCTTGGAGAATTTTGAGCATTACTTTGCTAGTGTGTGAGATGAGTGCAATTGTGTGGTAGTTTGAACATTCTTTGGCATTGGCTGAAACTCCAGGACTTTGGCTGAAACTCCAATAATTTGGCCACCTGATGCGAAGAACTGACTCATTGGAAAAGACCCTGATGCTGGGAAAGATTGAAGGTGAGAGAAGGGGACGACAGAAGATGAGATGGTTGGATGGCATCACCGACTTGATGGACATGAGTTTGAACAAGCTTCAGGACTTGGTGATGGACAGGAAAGCCTGGCGTGCTGCAGTCCATGGGGTCACAAAGAATTGGAAATGACTGAGACTGAACTGATGCTGGGGAAGATTGAAGGCAGGAAGAAAAGAGGATGACAGAGGACAGGATGGTTGGATGGCATCACCGACTCAGTGCACATGAGTTTGAGCAAGCTCTGGGAGATGGTGAAGAGTCGTGTGAGATGAGTCAAACATGACTGAGTGACTGAACAACAACAATGGTCTTTGTGGGTTTCCTTGCGGTAAGGCCCAGCGGTAAGGAATCTGCCTGCAATGCAAGAGACACAAGTTCGATCCCTGGGCCAGGAAGATCCCCCAGAGAAGGAAATGGCAACCCTTCCAGTATTCTTGCCTGGGAAATCCCATGGACAGAAAACCCTGGTGGGCCCCTGTCCATGAGGTCAAAAAAGAGTCAGACATGACCTAGCAACTAAATGACAACAACAAAATGGTCCTTGTGCAAAATAGGGGACCAAGAACTTTAAAGTAAAACATTGACCAGGCAGTAGGTAGACAGGAACTCCTGTGTCATTCTAGAATAATCACAGGAGCTCTACTTTAGTGGCATTGCATAGCCATACACCTAATATCACCAGAGTCAACTATGCAGCGTTCCCTTCAAAAACACTGGCTTCACCACACATTAAAACTACTGATTCCGACATACAACACATAAAACTCATGAATACAGAGGACAGATTCACTTCTAAGTCTTATTCAGAAGCTGCACTTATGAAACGGAAGCAGTGGATAAGTACGTACTATAAATAATCAGCCAGTCGAGCAAGCGGCATTCACGAAAATACCTTCTATACACCAGTATCCTGGCTGAGGCAGGGGTTGGGGGGAGAACTCTGGGAGGGGGCTGGTTTGGTTTCCCTTCTGAATAGGCTGCTGGCATGCTTTCCCGGGGCTTCCCACGTGGCACTAATGGTAAAGAACTCGCCTGCCAATGCAGGAGACATAAGAGACTGAGGTTTACTCCCTGGGTCAGGAAGATCCCCTGGAAGAGTAAATGGCTACCCACTCCAGTCTCCTCTTGCCTGGAGAAGCCCAAGGACAGGGGAGCCTGGCGGGCTACAGTCCATGGGGTCGCAAAGAGTCAAGAGTACTGAAGTGACTCAGCGTGCGCTCCGCTGGGGTTACCTCCAGGTGCAAGTGCCTTGGCAGAGGCCTGTCTGTCTGAAGATGCTCAACTGCTGGCCTCCTGCCTTGTGGTCCCTCCACTGGGTCCTACTGAGTGTTTCTCCATGCATGGAAAGCAAGTGATCCCAGACCAGCTACCTCCAAGGTATGCCCATACCTCCTGAGAATGTGTCCACGTGCACGGACCACATATAGCTGACCCCTCAGTCTGCCCTCTCCCCTCATAGATGGCTTCAGCCAGCCTCTTGGGGTGGGGAGGTGCCAGAGACCCCCAGCAACCTTCCCCAAAGAGGTCCCTGACCTCAGTCTTTCCAGCATCGGCCCTGGAGGAGGTGATGGCTGAGGGGGCACAGAAGTGGGGTGGGGATGCATCTCCCTAAGACCCGCCTGTGGGCAGCACACATCTTGCAGCATGGTATGATGTATCATTTTGTTCTTGATCTTGGGGTGTCTGCAGAAAGAGCCTTTGTAGAAGACACATCTCTCCTCTCTCCTTGGAAGTGAAAAGCACAGGCTTTGGGTTGTTGTTGTTCTTCAGTCACTCAGTTGTGTCCAACTCTTTGTGATCCCATGGACTGGAGCTCGCCAGTCCTCTGTCCATGAGATTCTCCAGGCAAGAATACTGGAGTGGGTTGCCATTTACTTCTCCAGGGGATCTTCTGACCCATGGATCAAATCTCTGTCACCTGCACTGGCAGATGGATTCTTTACTGCTGAGCCACCAGGGAGAGTACCAAGGAAGCCTTCTGATGGTGTGGTAGGATAAATAAGAGCCCCAAAGATCTTCAGATCTGAATCCCCAGGACCTGTGAATGTGTAACTTACCTGGCAAAAGGGATTTTGCAGCCGAGATTAAGTAATCTTGAGATGAGGACATTATCCCAGGTTATCTGGGTAGACCCAAGGTGATCACTGGGATCCCTGTAAGACAAAGTGGAGGATGACGGGTCAGGGTCAGAGAGGAGGCATGAGGCTGGGAGCAGAGGCTGGAAGGATGTGGGCCCGTGAGACAGGGCAGCCCCGTTTACCCCCGGAATCTGGAGAAGACAAGGAAACAATTCTCCCCTGCAGCCCCAGGAGAAATACAGCCCTGTCCACCCTGTTCAGACTCTCAGAGCTTTAAGAGACTGCATTTGCGCCATTAATGCCACTAAGTTTGCGGTCATCTATCATAGCAGCCACAGGAAACCAGTTCAGATGCTCACGGAGCATCTGTCAGGGATAAACATCATCGATGTATAATATAAATGTGTGCGTTGGTCACTCAGTCATGTCTGACTCTTTGTGACCCCATGGACTCCTCTGTCCATAGGATTCTCAAGGCAAGAATACTGGAGTGGATTGCCATTTCCTTCTCCAGTAATACAAATACATCATAGCAAATGATACTTCCCTGTTGTGATGACATTATCTCAACAAGAGTCTTGGTACAAGGGGGATATAATGGTATTCCTATTGAAAAAATGGTAAAATCACGGCAGTATAAAAATAAAAGGAGAGTCCATTCCAAGATCATACTACATAATTGGTGGCATTTTCAATGATGTATTTCATGACTTTAAAATTTTAGAGTGTAGCAAAGATGGCTTTCCTTGTGGCTCAGCTAGTTAAGAATCTGCCTGCCATTTGGGAGACCTGGCTTCGATCCCTGGGTTGGGAAGATCCCCTGGAGAAGAGAACAGCTGCTCACACCAGTATTCTGGCCTGGAGAATTCCACAGACTGTGTAGTCCGTGGGATCGCAAAGAGTAGGACACGACTGACCAACTTTCACTTTCACTTCCAAGGTGGAATAGTCAACAAAAGCACAGAAGCCTTGTGAGGAAATACCAGCTACGGAGCTGTTCTGAGGGTCAGATGGTCATGGATTTATGACTTCTTAGCTCCACCATTTCCAACTCTGTCACCTGGCGAAGGACCTCGCCATCCTGAAGTCACCTTTTTATCTGTGTGTGAGAGATTGCCCTGAGGAAGAAAGAAGCCATGTGTACAATACTCAGCGTCAACTGGCAAGTGGTTGCATTAAGTGAGACAAGTTGGCTGTACCTCTTGCATTCAGTTACAAAGTTCTCTTAGCATGACTCATGATAGAATCATGAGTCTTAGCATGGCACTGGTATTTCATTTAAATGATGGTAAAAGCATGACTATATATATATATATATATTTTTTTTTTTTTAAGATACTCCACTAGAAAGATAAATGACATAATCAGTGGCAGAGCTAAGAAATAATCCCATATAGTAGGATTTCATTGGCCAACAGTGTTCTGTATTAGATATGATGTCATGCCTCATTGATAAGAGTAAGCCAAGAAAGAATGGTTTTGTTCATTTTTGATAAGAAAGATAAAAAATAAAGGTGGTGACTACGGCCAGAGGGGGGCGTCCCTGGTGGCTCAGAGGTAAAGAATCTGCCTGCAATGCAGCAGACCTGTGTTCTTTCCTTTGGTCGGGAAGATCCCCTGGAGAAGGAAATGGGTACCCACTCCAATATTCTTACTTGGAGAATCCCATGGACAGAGGAGTCTGGCTGGCTACAGTTCATGGGGTTGCAAAGAGTCCGACATGACTGAGGGAGTTTCACTTTCAATGGTAAAAGGAGGTACAAAATGACCACACCCCCCACACACAGATGAACAGCAGGAAAAAACCTTCCCTTCTCTCCCTACCTCTTCCTCCACCTAGAGTCCCAAAGACGTAGGGTACAATAAACTTTCTTTTTTCAACTTTTGTTTTGAGATGGTTATGGATTCACAGGAAGTTGTAAAAATAAAACATCAGGTCCATGTACCTTCCACTTGACTTCTCTGTTGGTAACATCTCACATAATGATAGCATAAGGTCAAAATCAGGGAAACTGTCATTGGTCCAACCCATAGACTTGCTCAGATTTCACCAGTTTTATATGCATTTGTGTGTGTGTGTAGTAAATTCTATGCAATTTTATCACACGTGTAGACTTGTGTAACCACCACCACAGTCGATACAGGGCAGTTTCATCACCCCAAGGGTGTCCCTGGAATTGTTAGCCCTCCATCCCTCCATCCCTCAGTCCCTCCCTGCATCCCTAAACCCTGGCAACGAGATGGGATGATGTAAGTGCCAACATGAACAGATGTATCAGTCAGCTCAGGTTGCTGTAACAAAATTCCACAGACTGGGGGCTTAGACCACAGAAGTTAATTCTCAGATTCTAGTGCCTGGAAGTCCAAGATCAAGGTGCCACTGTTTCGGTTCCAGGTACTGGTTCTCTTCCTGGAATGAAGACAGTCACTTCTCACTGTGTCCTCAAAAGGTGGAGAGATGGTTCTGGTGTCTCCTCTTCTTCTTATGAGGACATTAATCCCATTATGGAAGCCCCAGCCTTATGACTTCATCTCGCACTGATCACCTCCCAAAGGCCCCAACTCCAAATACCACCTCACTGGGGGTTAGGACTCCAACATATGAATTTTAGGTGGACACAAACATTCAATCCATAACACAGGTGATGACTGAGGACCAGTGGCTCCTCCCTGTCTACTCCCTAATGACTTTCTGTAACTTAGGACCCAGCTAACAGAGAGGAAGAAAGGCAAAAAAACCCTAAATTGACTAAGAAAACAACGATAATTTTAAAGATCCACATGCATGGTTTGGGGGGCTTCCCAGGTGGCTCTGTGGTAAAGAATATGCCTGCCAATGCAGGAGACATGGGTTCGATCTCTGGGTGGGGAAGATCCCCTGGAGAAGGAAATGGCAACCAACTCCAGTATTCGTGCCTGGGAAATCCCATGGACAGAGGAGCCTGGTGGGCTACAGTCCAAGGGGGGTCACAAAAGAGTCGGACACAATTTAGTGTCTAAACAACAACAAAGCATGGTTTACCATGAACGGGCAAGAGTGAAGTCCATTCTACACAGGAGAATGGCAACCCTGAGATACGGGGACAGGATTACATATTTGGATCAGCGAGTGTGCACCTGTGAGAGTCACACCTGCGGCACGTGTTACACAGACAAGACAGTTTCTCCCTCACCAGCCAGGCAGCGAGCCTGTGAGCCTCAGAGAAAGAACTCGATGACAGCTCTGTTGTTAAGTCTTGATTTCAGGGAGTGTAATCTATCTCTTGGCATCAACCACAAAACCAACACTGTTTCGCTTGAGTCAAAACCCTTCCAAAGAGACACCTGCAGCTTTCAGTGAAGGTCTCTGGACACCTCCCAAGCTCTGTCTGGAAAGGATCTGGCAGGTCATCAGGGAGAAAACACACGCTGTGGATGAACTCCAAGCTTTGTGGGCTTCTCCATCCTGCATGCCTCAAGACAAAGAAAAAGCCAGGCGGGGCACTCGCAGTCAGGAGCGAGGCGGGTTGATCCCTCATCTCTGTCACAGCATCAGCAAAGACTCTGCGCTGTTGCAAGTCTTCTGTGGTCCCAGGCTGAACCCCAGAAAAGTAGGACAGCTCTTGTGGTTCTAGGCGTCCTTCCAAAAGGGAAGTTGTTCTTGTTCAGTTGCTCAGTCGTGTCTGACTCTTTGAGACCCCAAGGACTGCAGCAGGCCAGGCTTCCCTGTCCTTTGCTATTTTCTAGACTTTGCTCAAACTCATGTCCATTTGAGTCGGTGACGCCGTCCAACCATCTCATCCTCTGTCACCCCCTTCCCCTCCTGCCCTCAATCTTTCCTAGCATCCGGGTCCTTTCCAAAAGATAAGAGTAATTCCTAAGTTTTCACTGACCTTGTTCAATGTTTAGTGAACACTTCTATAGTACAGACCATTGCTCAACCAACATATTTCTTCAGAACCATTTGCATGGCTTTGACATACTCGTTAATGCAAACACAGGAAAGGAAAGACAGCATCTACAGCTAATGCTGAAGAGTGAGGTGCTGGCTTTGATTTTGTGTGTGTGAGTGCATTTCAGGAAATAAGGCAAAACTCATGCTGACTGTGCCTCTGGATGACCTCAGGAATATGAAAAAAATATGTGATTACCTATAATCCTTAACATTTTCCAAAGGTTAAAAAATGATATAAATGAACTTATTTACAAAACAGAAAAAGATTCACAGATTTTGAAAACAAAGTTACAGTTATCAAAAGGGATTAAACTCGAAGTTTGGAATTAAGATACCCATACACTTCAGTTCAGTCCAGTTCAGTCGCTCAGTCGTGTCAGACTCTCTGCGACCCCATGAATCGCAGCACACCAGGCCTCCCTGTCCATCACCACCTCCTGGAGTTCACCCAAACTCATGTGCATCGAGTCGGTGATGCCATCCAGCCATCTCATCCTCTGTCGTCTCCTTCTCCTCCTGCCCCCAATCCCTCCCAGCATCAGGGTCTTTTCCAATAAGTCAACTCTTCGCATCAGGTGGCCAAAGTATTGGGGTTTCAGCCTCAGCATCAGTTCTTCCAATGAACACTCAGGACTGATCTCCTTCAGAATGGACTGGTTGGATCTCCTTGCAGTCCAAGGGACTCGAAAGAGTCTTCTCCAGCACCATAGATCAAAAGCATCAATTCTTCGGCACTCAGCTTTCTTCACACTCTAGCTTTCACATCCATACATGACCACTGGAAAAACCATAGCCTTGATTAGACGGACCTTTGTTGGCAAAGTAATGTCTCTGCTTTTTAATATGCTATCTAGGTTGGTCATAACTTTCCTTCCAAGGAGAAAGCGTCTTTTAATTTCATGGCTGCAGTCACCATCTGCAGTGATTTTGGAGCCCCCCAAAATAAAGTCTGACACTGTTTCCACTGTTTCCCCATCTATTTCCCATGAAGTGATGGGACCAGATTCCATGATCTTCGTTTTCTGAATGTTGAGCTTTAAGCCAACTTTTTCACTCTCCTCTTTCATCAAGAGGCTTTTTCATTCCTCTTCACTTTCTGCCATAAGGGTGGTGTCATCTGCATATCTCAGGTTATTGATACTTCTCCCGGCAATCTTGATTCCAGCTTGGGCTTCTTCCAGCCCAGCATTTCTCATGATGTACTCTGCATATAAGTTAAATAAGCAAGGTGACAATACACAGCCTTGACGTACTCCTTTTCCTATTTGGAACCAGTCTGTTGTTCCATGTCCAGTTCTAACTATTGCTTCCTGACCTGCATACAAATTTCTCAAGAGGCAGGTCAGGTGGTCTGGTATTCCCATCTCTTTCAGAATTTTCCACAGTTTATTGTGATCCACACAGTCAAAGGCTTTGGCATAGTCAATAAAGCAGAAGTAGATGTTTTTCTGGAACTCTCTTGCTTTTTCCATGATCCAGCAGATGTTGGCAATTTGATCTCTGGTTCCTCTGCCTTTCCTAAAACTAGCTTGAACACCCATACACTACTATACATCAAATAGATAACCAACAGAGACCTACTGTATAGCACAGGGAATTCTACCCAATACTCTGTAATGACCAATATGGGAAAATAATCTAAAAAAGAATATACGTATACTGAACCACTTAGCAGAAACTAACACAACATTGTAAATCAACTATACGCCAATAAAAAAATTTTTTTTTAAGAGAACAAAACTCAGAAAGATGAAGGTGAGTAGATGAGATGAAACTCAGCCACTGCTGACCCCAAGTCTGAGTTTTAGAAGACACTGTGCTGGTAGTTTTCCTTGCCCATCACACACACCTTGAGAGCATTAAGTTAAAAATGAACTGATCTCACTCTACAGCACCAGGAACTATGCTCAATATCCTGTGGCAAACCAAAATGGAAAAGGACGTGAAAAAGAACACACCTGACTGACTCACTCTGCCGTATGGTAGGAACTGCTGCTGCTAAGCCGCTTCTGTCGTGTCTGACTCTGTGCGACCCCATAGACGGCAGCCCACCAGCCTCCCCCGTCCCTGGGATTCTCCAGGCAGGAACACTGGAGTGGGTTGCCATTTCCTTCTCCAATGCATGAAAGTGAAAAGTGAAAGTGAAGTCGCTTAGTCGTGTCGGACTCTTCTCGACCCCATTGACTGCAGCCTACGAGGCTCCTCCGTCCATGGGATTTTCCAGGCAAGAGTACTGGAGTGGGGTGCCATCGCATTCTCCGATAGTAGGAACTAACGCACTGTAAATCAACCAGACTTCAATGAAATGAATTTTTTAAAAGTATACGTGTTCTTCTCACATGCGTGCGTGCATCGCATGAAATGTTTATTGAGCCCAACTTACACTGAGAATTTCGTGGCCGTGTAAACATTTCCATCAGAATCCTAAATAAGGTAACCAACCGATCAAGACAGCATCTGGCAACAAGCCACTTCATTTAACTCGAATGGTTTCTTAAGAACAACTTACTTGATTTATCACTGCTTGCTCACTTTTACATGGCTGCATTGAAATTTCAAGTTTATTTGATTTGCAGTTGTACTTTTTGCTTATATTAGGTTAGATCACTTACATTTATCAAGCAAAAATTACTTTTTAAAGTTTTATTAATGGGAAAGACTTCTTCAAAAAAGCATATTTAACTACTCACTCTATGGTATTAATAACAGCAGTAAGTATGGGTCACTGAAATAGTAGTAATTTTTATACCACCTAGGTATACGGTACCATGTTTGTGGGGAATGTGGGCAGAATTTTGGAATCACCCAGGCATGTTTTCCTCTCAAAGCCTTCCTGAGGCTCTGGTTCACCACCTCTTTCACCCACCCCATTCTCCCCAATGTATATACGACCCCCCGGGAACATACTCCTCTCACCCTTCCCCCCAGGAACCCAGAGAGACACCAGCACTGGTGGGAGTGACAAAACTCTTAAAGTAAAGGACAGTTCTTTTTTTTTTTTTTTTTGTTGAGGACAGTTCTTTTAAAAAGTTAGCTTGATGGAAAAAATTGGCAGATTTGCCCTTGGCGACTACTCGCTCAAGAACATTCTACAGGTAACTTCCCAAACTGGGACCTTTCCCCCAACATTTTGTGAATTTTCCACGATGTCTAAAGCCTTTTCCATGCTTGCACCCTCTCCTTCTTCTGTCTCCTGAACACCCTGTCTTCTCTGTCCGGCTTTCAAGTCTGATTCATGCAAAGAATAATTTTCTCTTCCTCTCCAAAGCCTTCTCTAATTATCCTAGACCACAATCACAATCTCACCCTCCTCTCCACTTAGCATCTCACCCTTCAGCTCAAACTACACTGTTAGTTCCAGCTTCATATTTAAATGGTTCAATTCTTCCAGGATCATGTCTAGAACTCCTGTTATATCATGGCACACAGCTAGCACAGGGGTTCATGACACAGATACACATTCTTCCAATCTATCAAACACACTGCATGCCGACTGTATTCCAGGAAGACTGGAATAGAGATTCCAGGGGATATTTTTATATTCCAGGGGATATAAAAATGAGCTTGAGACAATCCTTGCCCACGAGCAAATCAAGTCTAGGGTCTCAAATGTGTAAACAGAAAATTCAAGTAGAATATGCTGTGCTACACTTCGTGACTGTTGACATATTTAGCAAATCATCAATCAAAAGAAATAGGAAAACTGTATTCTCTGCTTCCTCTCTCATAAATCTCTCTGGGTAAGAGTCACCATCTGTAAACTAGGTGAAAATTGGCTTTGACCAACTCTGGGAGATAGGGAAGGACAGAGAAGCCTGGCGGGCTGCAATCCATGGGGTTGCAAAGAATCAGACATGACCTAGCAACTGAGCTACAACGACATGACCCCCCAAGGTACCAAGGGCCCCTGAGAAATCGTGGAGGCAAAGCCAGAAGGAATCCATTTTCTCTTCCTATCTTTTTGATTAAAAAGAAAAAAAAGTCACTAAAAAAAAGAAACTATCATGAGTACGCAAAGCTGTCAAGGGTTCAGGAGAAACACAATGTCATATAAGCAGATAAAAAGGTGAGTCGGAGGAAGTGGGAAAGAGCTGGCCTAGAATAGAACAACGGCCTTGCAGATGTTCAGAAAGAAGCTTGGGTAAAGGGGCCTCAGCGGGGCGGGGGGAGGCGCAGAGGAGGAGCTTGAATATCAGAGCAGCTAGATAGAGGGACCAGAAGGCGACCAAGGGTAAATTCGAGGGAGAAGAAAAGAAACCAATGGCAGAGCCTGCCTTCCCTCTTCAGTCTCTCTGCCCTGGCTACGCTGGCCAGGCCCATCCACTGGTGGTCTCACGTGGGGGACCAGGGAAAAGCTCCTAACTCCAATGAGCCTGATTCTAAAATCCTGGATCCCTTGCCCCATCCTTTAGTCACGCACGGAGCCACTTCCTGGCAAGAGCTGGCACAGGGGCCTCCCTGACCAGCAGATCTTCTTCACTCTTGTACTAAGACACCCTTGTTGCTGAGCCCTGCATCCAGACCCTGTCTGTGAACACATGGGTCCTGACTGGAGCTCTGTGTCTAACTAGAGAATGGGCCCTGCAAACCCCTTACAGGTCTCACTGGAAAAATTGGGACTGGGTTTTAGGTCTTTTCCAGCTTTGAGGTTCTTTGAGCTCGGTGGTTTCACACAGTAAAACCAGTAACGCCTGGCATCAAAGGACATATGTGTGGGGATACCTCGGCTCCTTTGAAGGGGGATCATTAATTTATTCATCCTGACTGATAAGGCTAATAATCACCTATGCTTAGGGAGAGTTTTGGAAACCTTCACTGGGTTTTATTTGTATGACACCTCCCTAGGTTTAAAGACCATCTCCTCTTGGTCACACAGACATTCTGATGTCACTCAGAAGCTTAGGAAGTTCTGTAAATACTGGGAAGTTCAGAAACTCTCAAGTTGCGTAGCTAGAAAGGGACCAAGTTTAGAATACAGCCCAGCAGTCTTCCTCCGGCACAGCTAGCTCCCTGCCCCACCAGGCCTCTTATCCCCTAATTCTATTCATCAAATGGTCCTTAAAGGCTAGGCATGCATTGAGCACAATGTTACAATTTGTGGAAGAAAACTTGGGGCCCTCAAGGAAGTTCTGATCCCTTAGGTCAAAGGTGCCATAAAACAAATGTAACAATCAACCAGCACCACCACCTAGAGCAGAATTGCAGAGTCCTAGCAGATGGAGAAAAGAAAACTCATTTCCCTGGATGACTTGACCTCTGCAGAAACCAGTTGGGACACAACGGGACAAAGGGCAGATACAAGGTCAAACAAAACAAGAGCTGAGTAGGAGAGGGGGGAAGAGAAAGACCAAGACGAGGTCCCCAGTGTTGCTGGAGGATTGACAGATTGAAATAACAGTAGCTGTTAATGTTTACTTTCAAATAAACCAGTTTTGTCCAAATTCAACTTTCAGTTTTTAAGCAGGCATTTCCTTTTGGAGGCAAGGAGGTGGTGGGGGCAAAATTCCAGAAGATTTGGGGCTCTCCTCTTTTTTATTTTCTTCTATTATTTTTCTCCCCCTTAGTTTTCAAATGAGGAGGGGACTGCACATACTTGGCATGCTGTGACGTTTCTAAGTGTGCCCAGGATGCATCTGTAATTCACGGTTAGTAAAGAACTAAGAATAAAAACCCTCTGATTACTTCAAAGCTCGCCCTTACCGGTGCTTCTGTTGTGGAAGCCTTGTTGGATCAGCTACTGTCACTCCATGGTGGAGGCATGTTTTTTTAATTAGCCCGCGTACAGGCTATTACATGTTTAATTGCTAATGACAATGATTTCTTTCCATTTATTTCACCAAAACAACACTCTCCCAGCCCCTTAATGTCTTTGCTTAACAAAAATCAACATTTCAACAAGAGAAAACAAAATATTTTAAAAAGAGATACTGCCATAAGCTAACACACCCACTGTTTTCATTCTTCCCTAGTTCTAATGACCACTCTTATGTATTTTTACCTAATTAAACTCATACTTTTGATATGGTTATATGATCTGATTTTTCCTTTAAATTACGCTGTAAACGTTTTTCCTGTTTCCATGCACTTAATGATTGTTATTTAACAGCTGTGTAATATTCCACAGGATGGATGTTCTGTCTTTTGAGTTGACCATTTCCCTGTTTTTGGCCACTGAGATGGATGCCAACTTATTACTCAGTGTATTGATTTAGAAGGAATTTTTACAGAGACATAAAAAATGTCTTAAGGTGAAAAATTCAGAAGATGCATGATGGTAAAAGTTGCATGATAATATGAACGTACTTAGTGTCACCCAACTGTACAGGTAAATAGGGTAAAGTTAAAATAGTACTTTTTATTTTATGTGATTTTTATCATGACAAGGAGAAGGCAACGGCACCCCACTCCAGTACTCTTGCCTGGAAAATCCCATGGACGGAGGAGCCTGGTGGGCTGCAGTCCATGGGGTCACTAAGAGTCGGACACGACTGAGCGACTTCACTTTCACTTTTCACTTTCATGCATTGGAGAAGGAAATGGCAACCCACTCCAGTGTTCTTGCCTGGAGAATCCCAGGGACGGGGAAGCCTGGTGGGTTGCCGTCTATGGGGTCGCACAGAGTCGGACACAACTGAAGCAACTTAGCAGCAGCAGTATCACAACAAAAAAAATTTTTTAAGTGTCTTTGAGGTAATTGCCTTTTGGAAACAAGCAGATCCAGATCACTGTGTATCTGCCAGGTACAAAGATGGATCCCAGACTCTAAAAGGCCAGTGGGTGAATGGTTGGCAGATTATTAAAAATTCTTCCTATGACAGGACAGAAACATGACCAATAGTCTGTAACTATGATAACAGTGACATTCATTTTTATGATTAATAACCAAAAAAATCAGAAGTACTACGACGTGGTGCCAACTCTAACTTCCTCCTTTCTGTTCCCTTATGCCAGAGCCATATAAAAGGGGACCACATTGCTGGTACTTTCTGCGTTAGACCACTTAGCATTCCCTCAACTGGGCTTGTAAGCATCAGTGCTGGATGTCAAGGGGAACGCACTATTTTCCCAGAAGAAGGTCTCCTGATGCTTTCAGGTGGCAGGTGTGGGAATGGTGCTGGTGCATGTAGCAGGTGGGAGGTGGTATATATTGGAAGTGGGCGGGCGGTATACATGCGGCGCGGGAGCGAGGTCTGTATAGCAGGTGAAGGGGGCGGACTGTACATGGAGGGTCAGGTTGGCCCTTACCGTGTCCTCCTGCGACAAGAATGGCGCGAGTTCACGAAGGAGCGGGAGAGGGGCATGCAGGTGGTGGCAGGTGCCCGCAGAGCTGGTTGGAGAAGGCGAGGGAGGGGCGGGGCAGGAGTGGGGTTGCTGAAGGTCCTGGTGGGAAGGCGAAGAGCGATGGGGGGCGAACCGTGCGCTCTGGGCTGGGGACACCCGGCGTGGATGCAGCGGACCCAGCGCTGGCCTCGCGGGAGTGAAGAGTCTGAAGCCGCGAGGGGTGAGGAGCCGCGACAGGACGCCGGGGGCAGGGCAGGAGGGGCGCAGGGGCCGGAGGGGCTAAGGGGCGGGGCCAGAAGGGGCGGGACCGAATAGGCGTGGGGGCGGGACAGAAGGGGCTAAGGGGCGGCCGGAGGGTTCAGGGGGCGGGGCCGGAAGGTGCAGGGGCGGGACCCGAATAGGCGTGGGGGCGTGGCCGGAGGGCTCAGGGGCGTGGCCGGAGGGCTCAGGGGGCGGGGCGGGGCGCGAGGCGGGGCCGCGCGCGTCTGCAGTTCGGAGCGCAGCCCTGAGTCCCGCGCTGTAACCGCGCGTCCCGCAGCGTCTTGGTGCAGCCGCCCAGCCTCACCATGCTCCCGCTGCTCGGGCTGTGCTTTGCGCTGCCGCTCTGCGCCGGGTTGCTGGAAGAGGCGAGGAGCTGGGAGGACACATCGGATCAAGTAAGTGGAGTTCTAGGGGGCCCCGGGTGGGCCCCGGGCGCCGGCTTCAGTCTCTTCCCACCGCCGCCTTCGGGCGCGTGGCTGCGGGACAGGCTACTGGACGCGAGGGAGGGTGGGATCACCCCCATGTCCTGGCACATCGTCCCCTCTTCTTCTCTCCGTCCCTGGTCTTCTGCTTGGGAGCTTCCCCATCTACTGTTCCCTCGAGGAGAGAGTCTGGATGACGAAGTTTCTTGCAGAATTGTGTCTGCACTTTAAAGTCCTGCGGAACCAAACCTCTTCGGCTCCTGTTACCTGCGCGGGTTTCTGCTGGTTTTGTTCATTTCTGAACCAGAACCCTAAGTTAACTGCAAGGTTCTTTCAGATGCGCCTGTGGGGTAGAGTGTTGGCAGGTTGCTGTTGGTTTCCAGTTGTTCCAGAGAGAGAGCACGTCTAGGAAATGTTCTAAACTCGTGGAAGCTTCCACTTTTCTCATCTGAAAACCGGGAGAACACAGTTTTCATATCTTATTGCTTTAGTAGCTTAAAGATGGCCAAATGATGGGCGGAGGACGAAGAACCAAAGGGTCTCAGTTCCCCTGGTTAATACTCTGTGTATCTGCCAGGATTTTTTAAATGGCTTAACCTCACAAGTGAATGAAACCTGCGAATATGAACTCTCAATACAATGTCTGATGGATAGGAATGCTCTTGAAAGAATATAGAACAGGTTCGCACAAATATCAGTGCATAGACCTTATAGGGAGAAAGGGCTCTGTCCTGATAAACGTAGACGGTGCATTTCTGCATCTTCTGGTGCTGTTTGCACACATGTATTTAAATTGTTTAGCTGAAAGCATGCTTTTGCAGGATGAGAAGAAGAGATAAGACCCCTTTCCCAGTGCCTTGGTTTGAAGGCAGATCTGGAAAACAGAATCTGCCTAAACATCCCATGGTTACTTTCACGTCAACTCTGCCTTAAGGATGTGCTTATCTACAAAATGGAACGATTCTTCTCTTGTAGGACTGCCATGAGGAATAACCCATAAAAATTCCAGGAGGCTGTGTGGTGGAGGAGGAATGTGCAAGCTTGGCATACAGAGAGCAAGGCTGGTCTCTCCTTTGCCCTTTACAGCTGTGTGGCCTGGACAAGCTCCTCTGTGCCTCTCTATGCCTTCTTTTCCTGTCCCTTACAGCAGGGCACACACCTCCTCCTGAGCATACTACAGGATCCAGCTGCTAGTTTGTGTAAAGGACCTCGTATACTGTGGTATATGAAATGGCAGATGTTTTGGTTACGGACAGGGACTTGATGCCGGCTACCAGGGCTCAATTCCTGATTCAGGCGCTTTTCAGCTCCGTAATGCTGAGCATAGTCCTGAGTGCTTCAGTCTCCAATTTTGTACAAAGTGGGAAAGAACAGAGTTATGAGGGTTGGGTAGGTAGTACATCAAAAGTGCTGGGGATGGTCAGCACTTGATGTTGGAGCCCGCTGTTAGGCTTGGGCAGCTGAAGTGCTGAGGGAAGGAATCTAGGGTAAAGATCCGAAAACTTTTTACGGGGCGGAGGGAGAAGATGTCGGGGCGGAGGGAGAAGATGTGGGAAGCACTGAAACAAAGATTCTGTTTATGAGCTAAGAGGAGGGATTAAAGCTCTGACATCTGCAAGTCCAAGTAGGCTTAACACGGAACTTTCCTGCTTGTAAGAACATTGGTTTGGCCCATGTTAGTGATTTCATGCTGTCGTCAGCCCAAGGCACCGTTTATTCTTCTGGAAAATGACTAAATCAGGAGAAAACTCTGAATATAAAAGTTTTTGTGAAAATTTGTGATTTTACCTTCTTATCCCTATCCTCTTAAAAAAAAAAAAATTATGTGTATAAGATGTAGGACTTGAGAGCACAGCCTCCAGAACCAGACTTCTGGGTTCGAACCCTGTCTCTGTGCTTACTGGAGCGTTAGTTCACATCTGTGTGAGTGCTAAGTCACTTCGGTCATGTCTGACTCTGCGACCCTATGGTTCGTAAACCACCAGGCTTCTCAGTCCGTGGGCTTCTTCAGGTTTGCATAGTGGAGTGAGTTGCCATGCTCTCCAAACCAGGGATCGAACCTGTGTCTCCTGCATTGTCAGGCAGTTTCTTTATCACTAACGCCACCTGGGAAGCCCTAATTCACATCGAGCCTCTATTTACCCATCTCGAGGATGGGGGTGACTAGATTACTTAATTAAAGGATTTTGAAGAGTAATTAATGTGCTTTGAACAGTGCCTGGCAATGCAGTTAATGCTGTGGTCTCAATCATTATGGCCTTCAAAATTATATGTGAACCATTTTTTAAAATTTGTTTTTATTGTAGTTGAATTACAATACAGTTGTAGTTGTATTAGTTTCTGCTGTATAGCAAAGTGATTCAGTTATATATATGTACATTCTTTAATTTGATTGGGTCACTGTACTGTGACTTATTTGTATTTTACTTTTTTTTTTTTTTTAATCTTTTGGCCACACCACAAGGATCCTAGCTCCCCAACCAGGGGATCGAACCCACACCGCCTGCATTGGCAACACAGTCTTAACCTCTGGACTGCCAAGGAAATCCCATATTCTTCTTCCATATTCTTTTCCATTATGGTTTGTTACAGGGTATTGAATACAATCCCTGTGCTATGCAGTAAGACCCGTTGTATATACATTCTATAGCTAATAGTTCGCATCTGCTAACCCCAAACTCCCAATCCAACCCTCTCCCACCCCCCTCCTCCTTGGCAACCATCAGTCTATTCTCTATATCCCTGACTCTGTTGGTGTTTCATATAGACAAGTGCATTTGTCATATTTTAATTACACATGTGGTATTTGGTGAACAGCTGTCAGAGCTTTCCAGGTGGCTCGATGGTAAAGAATCTGCCTGCCAAAGTAGGAGATGCAGGAGACTCGGGTTCGATCCCTGAATTGGGAAGATCCCCTGGAGTAAGAAATGGTAGGAATGGCAACCCACTCCAGTATTCTTGCCTGAGGAGTCCCATGGACAGAAGAGCCTGTTGAGCTACAGTCCATGGGATCGCAGAGTCAGACATGACTGAGCAACTGAGCACAAACAATTTTTAGATGTCAGTGAACTTGTGAATTTTAATGTACCTGAATTTGCCTGTTAGCCTGTATTGTAATTCCTATTACTTATCTTTAACTGAAAATATTACTAATATATGCTAGATTCAAGATGCTTCTTCCCCCATGCCTCATCTATAAACAGTATTACCCATAGTGTAATAAACCCATTATCTGCAGTGGTTTTCAAACTTCATCTTGCAGAAGGACACTCAGGGGCTCTTTAAGATTCAGATTCCTGAGCCTTACTCCCATCAGTGTCCATCCACTAGGTTTGGATGGGACCCCGATGGTCCTGATGCGGGCAATGCATGGACCACATTGAGACTGATACAGCTTTGAAAGCATCTTTCAGGAAATTAATATTAAAAAGCAAGTCTTGGTCTTCCCTGGTGACTCAGTGGTAAAGAATCCACCTGCCAGTGCAGGAGATGAGGGTTCCACCCCTGATCCGGGAAGATCCCACATGCTTTGGGCCACAACTGTTGAGCCTGTGCTCTACAGCCTGAAAGTTACAACTACTGAGCCCATGTTCTGGAACTAGTGAAGCCCGCACTCCCTAGAGCCCATGCTCTACCACCAGCGAAGCCAACACAATGAGAAGCCTGCGTACCGCAACTAGAGTCGCCCCTGCTTGCTGAAACTAGAGAAAAAAGCTTGTGCGGCAATGAAGACCCAGCGCAACCATAAATAATTTTTTAAAATAAAATTAGCTACATTTTTTTAAAAAAGCAAATGTCTTGTATAAAATCCATCTTCTTTCAAATTGATATGCTTTATTTAAATAAGGATGGGGCTGCATTCCCATTATTGCAAAAACAGTTTTTAATTTACAGAGTAATAGTAGCTACCAGGTATTGAGTGTTACGGAGAGTTTTCTAGGAGCTCTATGTAAAAATTATAAGAAGTAATAAAGTATATAGTTAACAACATTCCAAGTGGAACCAGGCTGCTTGGGTTCAAATCTGGATCCCGCTGCCTACTGGCTGTGTGTACTTGGGCAAGTAACTTAACATCTCTGGGTCTGTTTCATCATCTGCAAGATAGCATTGTTAATGGTTCCTACCTCATAGGCAGGGGTGGATCTAAATTTTTGAGAGGGGAATCAAGTTTACATAATTGGCAAAGCCTTCTCGACAAAATTCTGTGCTAAAATGAACAGTTATTTATTTTTAATTAATTAATTAATTTTAATTGGAGGCTAATTACTTTACAATATTGTAGTGGTTTTGCCATCCACTGACATGAAGCAGCCATGGGTGTACATCTGTCCCCCATCCTGAACGCCCCTCCCACCTCCCTCCCCATCCCGTCCCTCAGGGTTGTCCCAGTGTACCGGCTTTGAGTGACCTTGAACAGTTGTTTAGAATGATAAATCACAACAAATGACACATTCTGACAAGCAACATAATTTTAGAATCGTTTTTTCTCAGACTTTTTTTTTTTTGTAATTTATTTATTTATGGGTCTTCATTGCTGCTCAGGCTTTTCTCTAGTTTGGTGTGAGGGCTTCTCACTGCAGTGGCTTCTCTTGCTGCAGAGCATGGGCTCCAGAGAACAGGCTCAGTAGTAGTAGCGAACTGGCTTAGTTGCCCTGTGGCACGTGGGATTTTCCTAGACCAGGGATCGAACCCGTGTCTCCTGCACTGGCAGGCAGATTCTTTGCTAATGAGCCACTGCTGCTGCTGCTGCTGCTGCTAAGTCGCATCAGTCGTGTCCAACTCTGTGTGACTCCATAGACAGCAGGCCACCAGGCTCCCCCGTCCCTGGGATTCTCCAGGCAAGAACACTGGAGTGGGTTGCCATTGCCTTCTCCAATGCATGAAAGTGAGAAGTCAAAGTGAAGTTGCTCAGTCGTGTCTGACTTTTCACGACCCCATGGAGTGCAGCCTACCAGGCTCCTCCGTCCATGGGATTTTCCAGGCAAGAGTACTGGAGTGGGGTGCCATTGCCTTCTCCACTGAGCCACTAAGGAAGCCCAGTATCATCATTGTTAAGGGACTGTGCAAGTGAGGGATCCTGACGCTTACCTTTCATCAGCTTCTAAGTAATAATAAACTACTAAATAAAAAATAATCAACCCACTCTGTCAGGTAAAGCACTTATATATATAGTAACACTCAGGTCTCATGAGCCATTTTTATTATTTATGAACAGCCTGGTTGAATCTTTACCACTGCAAGGAAAGCCTCAGCAAGCTTCCTCTCCAGGAGAACCTTGGAAATCCCCCCAGGGGGAGTGATGCGCCCAAGGGGATATTTCAGAGCCTGAATTAGAACCCAAGTGCCCTGAATGCCAAGCTCGGCTCTCAGTGACTCCTCCAAAGACTGCAGCACTTTCATATTTACAACTCGATGTGGTCTGTTTAAGGACGACTTTAACTTTTATCTCCTGGCACACAGATAGTGTTGAGCCTCTGCTTCGGGTAACACATTCATTGCGGTGATCTGTTTGTAAGTCCCTGAACTGAGCATTTCTGCACTTTTAACTTTTGTAATCTACCGCTTTGCATTTGGAAAAACACAGAAAATCAAGACAATTTTTTTTTTAATTCTTTGAAAAATAAAGTCAAGGCAAGATCTTGTGAGCCCCAGACCACTCAATCATATCTCCTTTATGTGCATGGCTGTGATTGTTTCAGTGGAGTTGTAAGGCTGGATGGGGAAGAAGGATATTGTGGGAGAGATTCCAGAGATTGGCTCACTTCTGAACTAGCCGTGTCTGGTTTCTCTGGGGGTGGGACTGGGGAGAAGAGCGGGGAGTCCTAAAAGCTGAGCAATGAGTCCTGTGTGACCTTGTGTTCCTAACACACACTCTCCCAAAGTCCTGGATGCTCTAATGTAAAGGAGCCCTGCCCACATGCTGTCAGAGGTCCAGCTGGAAGTCCTGCAAGCTTTCTCTTTTTAAGTTTTTATTGACTTTATTACCATATTGCTTCTGTTTTACGTTTTGGTTTTTTGGCAATGAGGCACGTGGGATCTCAGCTCCCCAACCAGGGATTGAACCCACACCTCCTGCATTGGAGGTCTTAACCCCTGGACCACCGGGGAAGTCCCCTCGAAGCTTTCAGTATCTAAGGAACAGATGATCGGTTTAGGAAGATGGAGCCATTGGATGGAGACCTGAGCTTTTTTTTTTTTTCCTGCTGGGAGGGTCCGCGACCTCTTCATTATCTTCCCACAAGCCAGGTCCATGTCCCTTGTTTCTCACAGATTGAAAGCAACAGGGTGATTCACCTAAGGCTGGTTGGTTTGGGTTTTGTTATTGTTATCCCGGATGCCTGGAAATTGTTTGAAATTTCAGCCCACCCAACCCCCAACCCAACCCCAGATGAAGTTTCTTCTTCCATTGCTGAGGTTATGGGCAGCGCACATGGTGCGTGGCACGTAGCTGAACAACATGCAGCCCCATTTCTCCCAAAGAAAACTTTTGTGCCGGTGATAGAGAATTCCCGGAATGGGGCTCTTCGAAGACTAACTGTCCTGAGCCCAGGTGATGGGTAGTGTCTCCCGTGCTGTCCAGCCTGTTACCCTGGGATCAGTGTCAGGTCCTGGCCAGGTCTCTGAGGCAGCTGAGGTTCCTGGTCTTGGCTTCAGAATGTCCTCAGGAGATGCAGGCCAATGGTAGATAAATTCCTGGCACAGAGCCCACTAGGAGCTCATGTCTTCAGCCATTTGATGGTGCGTGGCTGAGACTGGCCTCAATGCAGCCACTCCTGGCTCTGTGATGGAACCTAGAGCGACAGAGCTGGTGGCAGAGCTCGGAAGGAATGAGGGCTTGAATCTGGCCTTTCTGTCTCTTGTTCAGTGGACCCAGGTCATGAAAGCACCCATCCCTAAAGGGAATGTGTGTATTGTTCGTATTTCAAATACCCCTCACTCCTCTCCTCCCTTCCCACGCTCTTCCCCATCTGTGGACTTTCTGGAATGCTTTCTCTTCCTTCCTGATCCTGATCCAACCCTGTGATTGATCCTGGGGGGAAAATACCATCTCTTTTATCCAGATGATGAACATTAAGTTGTTTTTCACCTGTGGTTGGACCGTCTGATGGTGGGATAGATGGGGATTCCAGTCCCCCAGCTCTGATGGGGTTATTGCTACATTCTTGGTGCAAAGGCAGTCTTCAGCCACCCATGCACGTTCTGGTAGTAAATGCTGCTTGGTCCATGTGAGTTGAAGAGGCAGATAATGAATGATTTCTCAGCATGGTTCTCATGTTGAACCTGATTCTCTTTAAATTTGTCTTCCCCCTTTATTCCACTCCAACCAACATCCTACACACCAACTTCAAGCCATCCCTCCATCGTAGAGCCTCTTGTGGTCACTTGAGAGTGTAGTGAACTCTTCTTTTTTCCCCCATTGTCTTTGTAACTTATAAAAATTACCTTATCTGGTAAGTTTCCCTGAGTGTATTTTCTTTGAATTTAGGTAGTATGGTCGGTCCTTCATGGCAAAGATTGTGGCTGATACTTGTTATTAAATACTGTGGTCTGGACATCTGTTCTGGCGCTGGAGAAGTAAGCTCAGCCTGGAAGGAGTAGAAAGTCTTATCTGAGCCATCTTTGGGGCCCATGCTCTGAGGTTATTTATTATTCAGAACACTCCTTGACTTTAAGCTGGATTCGGTTACCTGTCCTTAACCCCCACTTCCAGGTTCTTATAGGGGAACAGGAAAGCTCTCAAACAATAAAAGGGGTCAGGAATTCCTAACTAAAAACAATGAAGATGACATGAGTGTCATTTCCACTTCTAATCCTAGCTGGCACCAGGAGTCTCTGTGTACCAGGAAGTTTTGATTCTGGTTTGGTCCATGTCTAAATCTGGACTCGAGTGTTGCCATGGTGATCCCCTGAGCTATCAGATAGCCACCTCAAAAATGAAAAACCAACTTCTCTTGTTCTCCTGAATACTTGTTTATTTTCTTGGAAAACCTATTCTTCAAAGGAGGAGACTTCAAAGAGAATACTTTAGATCAACCAGAGAACATAATACCTGAGCAGGGCCAGGCTTCCCTTCTGACCATGGTTAGTTATTTTAAGTGGTCCCCAGCCGATTCCACAATTTTAGGAAGGGAGAGGCCTGAGATGAACCTGCAGAACTGGTGGAGACCTTGCCCAGGACACTGATTCTAGTTTCTTTTGGACCATTCATATCATTCCACCTCATTTTAGAAATAGAAGCCAGCGGCCTCCTAGTGACAGGTTCTCATTTGGCGTCAGAGCATATGTCAACTGAAATCCTTTACTAATTCTTCCTATTCCACGTTCTGTAGCATAGGAGACTCTACGATGGCTTACAATTGTAATTTACAGTAGCACATATCTATTTTCAGAAGGGATCAGAAGAGGATCATGATTAAACCAGTTTTTTAGTTTACAGAATGGAAATAGCTTTATTGTTTTTTCTATTTGCAAGTGATACAAAACTAAGGTACTACAGAAGGGTTTAAAGAAAAAAAATTCAGACATCCAGAGGTAATTGCCATTAAAATTTGGATGCATTCTACACATACAGACACTTATACTTAAAAAATGAGATCGTTAATGACAGCATTTTGTTACCTGATTTAATCATTCAAAGTGTGTCTGACTGTATCAGTGAGGCCAGGCCAGGCTGAACTGGGGTAAGAACCCCCAAACTGCAATGATTTAAATGACAAACATTTATTTCTTTTTTTAAAAACTTTTTGTTTTGTATTGGAGTATAGCCGATTACGGAGAAGGCAATGGCACCCCACTCCAGTACTCTTGGCCTGGAAAATCCCATGGACGGAGGAGCCCGGTAGGCTGCAGTCCATGGGATCTCGAAGAGTCAGACATGACTGAGCGACTTCACTTTGACTTTTCACTTTCATGCATTGGAGAAGGAAATGGCAACCCACTCCAGTGTTCTTGCCTGGAGAATCCCAGGGACGGGGGAGCCTGGTGGGCTGCTGTCTATGGGGTCGCACAGAGTCAGACACGACTGAAGCGACTTAGCAGCAGCAGCATGGCCGATGAACAATGTTGTAGTAGTTTCAGGTGGACAGCAAAGGGACGCAGCCATGCATATACAGGTATCCATCCTCCCCAAGATCCCCCTCCCATCCAGGCTGCCACATGACATTGAGCAGAGTCCCCTGTGCTATACAGTAGGTCCTTGTTGGTTCTCCATTTTAAATACAGCAGTGTGTACATATCCATCCCAAAGGCTCTAACCATCCCTTCTCTCCATCCTTCTCCCCACTACCTGGCAACCATAAATTAGACGAACGTTTGTTTCTTGCTTGTATGACATCCATCTTGGGGTGTCAGTGGAGCAAGTGTGACCTTAGGCTTGATGGAACAGCAACCTCTCAAATGTTACTACTTACTGTGCAGGTGAGAAAAGGCAGTTCTGGAGAATCTCATACCTTCCATCGAGTCCTTGGTGGAGAAGTGACAGAGGCCACTTACATTCATAAGTTATTGGCTAGAACCAGTCATGTGGCTCTGTCTTCCCACCAAGGGCCAGGAAGTGCAATCCTTCCAGCAGACAGCTAGAGAAATATTTAGTGAACAGCTCAGAAGTCAGGTAAAACTAACATTTGATGTCAATAAATATAGGTCCATACCATTATTTGTAATAGCTGTATTCTGATTAATCACTGTATCATAATACATTTAACCAAACCACTTTTAAAGGATATGTTAGGCTCTTTCCAAGGATCAACAATTGTTTTAAAAGTTGCAAAGAAGTCTTTTCATGCTTTCATTTTTTTTGGTATTGATATTCCCCTCCCTCCCAATTGATAACTTTTCTGAAAGTAGGATTTCTAAATTAAAAGACCTGCATACTGGTGGGAATATAAAATATTACAGCTAGCTACTTTGCAAACTGGTGTATCTATTTCCCAAAAGTTAAATTTACAATATGACCCAGGAATTCCACTTATAAAGGAAATAAAAACACAGACATCTATGTGAATATCCACGCAAGTTCCACAGTATAAATAATAGCCAAAAGGTGGAAATAACCGTAGAGTCGGACAACTGGGAAGTGGATAAACACAATGTGATGTATGCACACAATAGACTATTATTCAGACGTAAAAAAGAATGAAGTGCTAATAAATCTACAAGATTATGCTAAGTGGAAAGGGCCAATAAAAAATGACCACATATTGTATGATTCCATTTATACGAAATGCCCAGGATGACTAAATACATAGAGACAAAGTAGATTAACTGGTACCTAGGACCAGGGAAAGGCTGGGGTTGGGAAATGACAGGTAAAGCAGGGTTTCTTTGGGGATAAAAATGTTCTAAATTGATTGTGGTGATGGTTTGCCCAGCTCTGTGAATATATTTAAAAAAATTGAATTGTGCACGTTAAAAGAGCAACTTTTATTGTTTGTAAGTTATACCTTACGAAGCTGTTTAAAAAGGTTTGTGTAAAGTCTAAGCATATTTTCCAAGGTTTGGATCGACATTGTCATACTGCCCTCCAGGAACGGCAACTTATTACTCACAGCAGTGGAGTCCACACTTCTGTTCTTTAAACAGTGATTTATCTTGAGAAATGGTTGGCAACCAGCTAGGACTTCTACATGAGTCCGGAGGGGCTGGTTAATTATTAGGTGAATTTTTAAACTAAGGATGCTATCACCTCCCCATGCCCCTCCTGTGCCTGTGGGAAAGTATAGCAAATCATCCAGAAAAAACACAGTAAGAAAGTTCAAGGCAAGTTCAGTTTTGCCTGCAGAACTTCCTGGGGTTTTGAGCGGAATGAATGAACCCATCAGAGGCAAGCGGACATGTTTACTCATTGTAACAGACACAACAGCAAAGAGTTGATTTTCAAGCCAAAAATAAATGGAAACCAAATACAAATACTCTTTTTTTTTAAAAGATTTTTCTTTTGATGTGGACCGTTTTTCAGGCCTTTGTTGAATTTTTTACAGTATTGTTTCTGATTTATGTTTTGCTTTTTTGGCTGCAAGGCATATGGAACCCAGCTCCCCGACCCGGGATTGAACCCCAGCTCCCTGCATTGGAAGGTGAAGTCTTGCCCACTGGATGGCCAGGGAAGTCTCTGAATACAGATATTCTAGTGAACTCTGTTCTGATCATTTCATCTGCTCCCCTAACAGATATAAGAACCCTCAGATGAGAAGGTGGTGTGATATTGTGGGTTAAGCAGCCAGCCAGGTCTGAGAAGCATGAATTCTAATCTTGTTCTGGGTGCTTCCTGGTTCAAAGTCAAAACTGCTTCTCAGGTGGTGGATAATCCTTCGTGTGCCTTCATGGGCCTTAACCCTCTTCGTTTAACTAACTCACATGAGAATGATCTCACAATCGTATTTCACGTCTTTCTTCCTTCTAGGTTGGACTCAGGATCCCAAGACAAGTCAGGCTGTTGCAAAGGCTGGTATGTATATTCACATAAATTCTCTTAAAAGTCTGTACCCCTCACGAGTCTGTGGATTTGGAACCAGGTAACAGCTATGCTCGCAGCTACTCCAAACCTTACAGTTGCATGTAGAAGAAATTGAACGTGAAACAGCATAGCTTTTTAAAAAATCTTTATTATGATGATATTGTCATGTTCTTTTTTTTTTTTTTTGGCTTCATAACATGGGGGATCCTAGTTCTCTGACCAGGGATTGAACCCTCACCCCTTGCATTGGAAGCATGGAGTCTTATCCCGTTGACCACCACGAAGTCCCCAGTGTAGCTTTTATAAACCTTTCTTTGATAAACTTTTTCTTTAAGTGGATGTTTTTCTGAAAAGAGACCTGATTATTCCGGTAAAAGTATAAGGACAAAGCATGAAATTTTCAAAGACCTTCTTAGAAAAAAGCTAACAGCTAAGTGAACCTTTCCTTTTTTTTAATAATGTTCTTACACAAGAAATAAAGATGGTGTTAGGAAATAAACAGTGAAAGCAGAGTATTCCCATTTGTAGACTGAAGCTTTGTGTGATGGAGGTTGGGCCAGGCTCTCAGTGTATGATGCAGGCTCCCAGATGGAACTTGGGAAGACGTTCAGGATTCTAAGTGTTTATTTGAAATGACCTCAGTCCTTCCTTCCCACGGTGTGTACAGTGATGTATCCAAGTGTGGGGACACGTCTTCAGGCTCTGAGGATACGGAATCCTCTGCACACCCTCAGGGATAAGCCATAAGCCCAAGCTGTTTACTCCCTGCTCCTGGCTGGTGTCTGAATTCCTGCTGAATTGCTCATGACCAATGTCAAAATCATTCCCACCTTTATTTGGACTGGGACTTTGTATTCTCATCATTTTCTGCATGGCTTCCTTTTCCCTGCCCACCCCCATCCTCCCAATCCTGCCTCCCCAAATTTATTACCCTCAGTCTTTTTCTGTTTCTCTGCATGTTCACATAATCATAGGCAGACATATGTGTAAGGTATAGTTCGGGCTGAGGCAGAAAAGAAGGAGAGACGACCTCAACGCAAGTAGGTTACCTTTATTCAGGCAAGGAGGGGCGACAGTCAGCCTAACAACCAGGCTGAGCGCCCAGAGAGATCAGGGAGGCTCCATATTTATAGGGAGGTTTGGGGAAGCGATAAGGAAAACATTAGTCAGGTGGGATGTTTTGGGTATTCTTTAGTTGAGATGGCATTTGTAGTTGGGCAGGGGTGATAAGTCTTCTGGGCAGGTGTAGGAGGTGGAAGGTTTCTGGACAGAGGGTGGTAAGTCCCTGATAGATACAACTGGCTTGGAGCCTCAGGGCGGAACCTAAAGTTCGGTTTTGTTTTCTCCAAAGTTAGATGATTCAGCAAGGGCCTTTGAGACTGTTGTTTTCTTTTCTAGGCCCAAAGACTCCTTCAATATGTGAACATAAATGGGGGGCCAGGCGACACCTACACACCTGGTACCTGGTTGGTTTGACCACAAGAGGGGTGCTGAATACTGAGGGGGTCGCCAACCTCTAGGATCTAATGTCTGATGATCTGAGGTGGAGCCGATACAATAATAATAGAAATAAAGTGCACAATAAATATAATGCACTTGAATCATCCTGAAACCATCCCTCAGCCTCCTGGTCCATGGAAGAATTGTCTACCATGAAATGGGTTCCTGGTGCCAAAAAGGTTGGAGACTGCTGCCTTTTTGAGCACAGGGAACTCAATACTCTATAATGACCTATATGGGAATAGCATCTAAAAAAGAGTGGATATATGTATGTATATAACAGCAGAAACTAGCACATCATTGTGAATCAACCATACTTCCATTCAGCTCAGTCGCTCAGTCACGTCTGACTCTGCAACCCCATGGACTACAGCACGCCAGGCTTCCCTGTCCATCACCAACTCCCGGAACTTGCTCAAACTCATGTCCATCAAGTTGGTGATGCCATCCAACCATCTCATCCTCTGTCGTCCCCTTCTCCTCCTGCCTTCCATCTTTCCTAGCATCAGGATCTTTTCAAATGAGTCAGGTCTTTACATCAGGTGGCCAAAGTATTAGAGCTTCAGCATCAGTTCTTCCAATGAATATTCAGGACTGATTTCCTTTAGGATTGACTGGTCAGATCTCCTTGCAGTCCAAGGGAGTCTCAAGAGTCTTCTCCAACACCACAGTTCAAAAGCATCAATTCTTCAGTAAAAATTCATAAAACAGGGAGGAGCCCTTGCTCCAAGAAAGACATAGATGCACATATTCATTCATTCAAGGATTTTGTTGAGTCCTCACTGTCTGCCCAGCACTGTTCAAGGCATTGGGAATCCAGCAATGGACAAACAGGCAAAAGACACTATCTTTCATAGAGCTTGAATTCTAAAGAGGGCAGAGATAGGCAAAGTCTATAAATAAATGGTTAAATGTGTTAGGAATGGAGAAGATAAGTACCACTGAGAAAAAAAAAACAGCAGAGGAAGATGGGGACCCTTGTATATATTTTGAGATTTTTCATATTTGCTATCAGACCGTGTAAATACAGCTGCTGTTCCCTGCATGCTGACCACAGGCCAGGTGTTGTCCTGAGTATCTCTTATGTCCTAGCTCAGCCAAATACAGACACATTTTACAGACAAGAAAACAGAGTCACTTATCCAGGATTACACTTTCCATAAGAGGTGATCGAACATGAGTTTTGAGTCCCAACAGCCTGGCTTCTGAGTTTGTGCTCATCACTAATACACCCAACTGCCTTCTCACCTGAATGCATTTGTTTCTTCTTATTCTCACTCAGCACTGCCTCAGCTGGCCTAGATCTGTCCCTTCTTCTAATGATGAAAAATATACCATGTCATTGGCACACCATAGCTTATCAAGCATTCTACTCTCGAGCTTTCAGTATGGTTTCAATTTTTTTGGCCTCTGTAAATGCTGCTGCAAGAACCTTTTTGCTTTTTGTCGTAAGTAGATGCTTTTAATTCTGTGGCCAAGATTTTCAATAGGAGGGTTGCTGGATCAAAATGTACATACATTTTTAAAAATTTGGTAGATGTAGTCAGACTAGTTTTTGAATACTCCTAGTACTTTGTCTTAATTCCATTTCTATCAGCAATGACGAACATGCACATTTCCGCCAGCAACAATAGAATTACTCTCTTTGATTTGTCAGTCTCTGAAATACAAAGTGATATCAGTCCTTCAGCGTGTACTCCCCTGACGTATGAGTTTGGATTTTTCTCCATACAGAGTCGTTCTTCCATGAATTGTTTTTCAGGTCCTGCAGCCATTTTTCTACCGTGATTTCTTTTCAAATTTTTCTTATTGCTTAGTCCCTAAGTCACATCCGATTCTTTGCAACTGCCTGCACTGTAGCCCACAAGGCTCCTCTGTCCATGGGATTTCCTAGGTAAGAATACTGGAATGGGTTGCCATTTCCTTCTCCAAGGGATCTTCATGCCCAGGAGTAGAACCCGTGTCTCCTGCATTGGTAGGCGGATTCTTTATGGCTAACCCACCAGAGAAGCCCTCTTTTGTGATTTTTATGTCCTGATTGTCAGTATGGGCTTCCCAAGTGGCGTTAGTGGTAAAGAACCCATCTGCCAAGGCAGGAGACAAAGAGAAATAGGTTTGATCCCGGGTCGGGAAGATTCCCTGGAGGAGGGCATGGCAACCCATTCCAATATTCTTGCCTGAGAAATCCTGTGGACAGAGGAAGGAGCCTAGCAGGCTACAGTCTACAGAGTCGCAGAGTCGGACATGACTGAAATGACTTGGCATGCACGCACACACTTGTCAGTACGTGGGCGATCTCCGTGTGTTTGGATACTCTGTATTCTGAATTGGAAGAGTTCTTCCCTAAATCTGTCATTTGTCTATTAACTTTGTTTATGAAATATTTGTCGTTATAAAGGCTTTAAGTTCCTGAGTAATAAATAAGTTTATCTTTTCTTATTTTCATTCGTAGTTACAAAGATTTTCTTGACCCTTTGACTTTCATATAATCTCTCAGATTTTTCTCTAGAAATCTAGGAATGTTGAAAGCCTCTCTTTAACAAGTATCATATAAGTTTGTTAATGTTGACTTCATTTACCCATCCAGACAGTACCAGAATGATCTTTCCAGCATGGGTCTGGTGCATCACTCTCTTTTACAAACGTCTTCAGTGGCTTTGTGGCTTCCCTGGCGGCTCAGGGGTAAAGAAGCCGCCTGCCAATGCAGGGAACTTGGGTTTGATCCCCTGGGTCAGGAACATCCCCTGGAAGAGGAAATGGCAACCCACTCCAGTATTCCTGCCTGGAAAATTCCACGGACAGAAGAACCTGGCAGGCTACAGGCCATAGGGTCGCAAAACAGTTGGACATGACTTAGTGACTAAAATGAAAGCAAAAAAATCAGTGACTTTGTATCATGTGTAGGATTAACTATAAAGACGTCTAAGCCCACCCCCCACCCAACCCCCGCTCCGTGATCTGGCTCCTGCCTGGCTCTGTAGCCTTAGTTTACCCAAAGTTCCCTTGTATTTCACGTTCTAGCTGTGCCACACTAATCTGAACGTTCTCTACTCTGATTAATGAAGAGGATGTGGTGGCAACAGCTGGGAATGTCCTATCACTGCCAGCTCATGGACCCGCCCCCCCACCCCCCCCACCCTGGGACATGCTTTGATTTTATTCTGAATTAATTAGATACCCTTTTAAGGAAGCGCTCTGCTATCACAGATACCAACAGTGTTTACCTTTTGAAAAGCAGGAGTATCTTTTTGTTGGAGTCTCCTTGGTGCTTCGCAACTACTGGCCTGGTTTTCCTAGAATAATTCGCTGTCATACTTTAACCTCCCAATGGCAGATTCATGTCTTGGCATCCCCTTTGTAGCAGAGATTCTAAAATTTGCAGCAAAGATTTGTTTTGAGCGGATGTGGTGAGACACGCAGACACAGAAATGACCATCAGGAAGGAGGAGGTTTACATTCACAGGTCCCCAGGGACGAGTGGCATGCAGGGCCACGTGGAGAAGCACCAGGTCACTTGGGGCAGCAGGGTCAGAGGGGAGAGCATGGCCAGGAGCCTTTATTGGGGTTTTTGCAGGAAGGAATTGATGAGTCAGGTTAGGGGTGCCGAGTAACCGTAGGACTGGGTGCTGGTTTAGTCACTCATTGTGTCCAACTCTTTGTGACCCCATGGACTGTAGGACTGGGTAGCTGAAATAATTTTGGCAATCTCTGGGCTACAGCATCTGGCCATGGGGTGATTTGGCACAGGGGGAATATCGGCTGGTGTGCAAGGGCTTGGCAAAGTAGGTGGCTGGGATGGGGGTGGTGCTGTTACTGATTGGTTGTATCTTGAAGCTGTGCTCACAGGGCAACGTTTGCTATCTCCAGGAATCAGCTGACCCTGGGAGGGGCGGAGTAACCTCTCCAAGATCAAATCCCCAAATGCCGGAGCATCAGGAATATAGAAAATACTATAACAACGTAAAATTGATGTCCTGTGAATCAGGCACACAATCCCTACTGCTACCCCAGAAGACAAATGGAAAGGACATACAACAGACCCACCCCACCCCTACTGCCACCAGCATAACTCATAACATACTCAGCAGAAACCCCTACCTCTTCTATTGTATTAAGTTTTTTAAAAAATATTTATTTATTTGGCTGTGTTGGCACCTGGGATTTTTCATTGCAGTGCACAGGCTCAGTTGCCCCTAGGCATGTGGGATCTTAGTTCCCTGACCAGGGATTGAACCCACATCCCCTGCGTTGAAAGGCGAATTCTTAACCACTGGACCACCAGGGAAGTCCTTGTCTTATTAATCTTTAAAATTACACTCAGCCTAAACATTCACTTTTTTTCTTTAGAAGGTAATGTCAATATAGGGCTTCCCTGATGGCCAAGTGGTAAGAATCTGCCTGCAATGCAGGCGATGTGGATTTGATCCCTGGGCCAACAAGCTCCCTTGGAGAAGGAGATGGCAACCCACTCCAGTATTCTTGCCTGGAGAATCCCATGGACAGAGGAGCCTAGTGGGCTATAGTCCACGGGGTCGCAAAGAGTAAGACACAACTTAGTGGCTAAACAACAACAGCAACTATGTCAGTATACACAGCTAATAAAATGTAGTAACAAGCACTTTATAATCTATAAAAGTGACCTATATACTAATATTTGTGTGCTGACTACAATCCCAGTTTTCAGTAATTTAATTTTTCTGTAGTATTTCTAAGTATTAAAACATTACTATTTTTCTTGGTGTTAAAAAAAAAGGGATATAGAAAAGAAGAAAATACAGTCAATTGAGCAGGTAGCATGGTTCTGGCACTTTTACTTCGCTGAGAGCTAGTAATGTATGTATCTGTCTCCCTACTCCCAACACTGGCCATCTTGGTTCATCTTTAAAATTTTTTTTTTTTATTTTTTGGCCACAAAAACATGAGTGAGTCATTTATGTTTTTAAACGACTCACGTGGGCATGCAGAATCTTAGTCCCCGATCAGGGACTGAAACCTCGTCCCCTGCACCGGAAGGTCAGAGTCTTAACCACCAGACCGCCAAAGGAGTTCCATCATGGTTTATCTTAAGAGATTATAGAATTTTTTTTTTTCTGAACAAAGGTGATAATTGCCTGTTGTGTTTCGTCTCTAAATAAAATGAAATATCACGCCATAGAATGTATTACTGCAAATAGGCAATTCAGAGCTGATGACATCCTCTGTCTACAGAGGGGAAATTATTTCCCCAAGGTGGTAAATACAGTCCTCAGGGAGGTGCCGTGTCTGGAGGTCTTCTGCTTCATGTAATAGCAGCATGAACTTTTTCTAGATAAGAAGAAGCATTAAAAAAAAAGAAGCAGCAGCATTGAGGTTTATTAATAGTTAAGATCTCTGGACTTGGGGATTCCCTGGTGGCTCAGATGGTAAAGAGTCTGCCTGCAATGCGGGAGACCCAGATTCAATCCCTGGGCTGGGAAGATCCCCTGGAGAAGGAAATGGCAACCCACTCCAGTATTCTTGCCTGGAGAATTCCATGGACAGAGGAGCCTGGCAGGCTACAGTCCACAGGGTCGAAAAGAGTCAAAAACGGCTGAGCAACTTCAGTTTCCTCTCTGGACTTGGAACCAGCCAACTGCCAAGCTCCATCAAGTGAGGGGAGAGGATGAGGTGGTTTCTGAGGTTCTCTTCCACCTCTGAGATGATTTATTCTAGTGGTTGAGGAAGAATTGTTAGCCCAGAATAAAACAGCAGGAGGATAATCCTCTGGGAAGCGGCCTGGCTTCTGGCACTGCCCGTGGCAGACACTCCCGGTCACCTTTCCAATGGCATCGTGGGTGATTTGGGATGTCTTCTGTGTGGCTTGATCTTAAACGGCTCACATGAGTCACACGGAAACCTCTGATCCCTGACTAATTAAGACCCTCCCTGCCTCAAAACACTTTTCCATCTGTTTAGCTTTTGTAGGAAAAAATAATGAAGAAATGATTATGTCACAGGAAGGCTTGGTTTCTGCCCACATCCCTAAACAAAATACTGAGTCGAATACAAGTATGGAAAGCATGTTGGATTTTTAAGCACTGTGCTTTGGCAGAGGTTGAGGCCACTGTTTTATATCCTTTCTTCTACGACACATTTTTGTAAACCTCTGCCATTCCAGGTTCTGTGCTTGTCTTTGGGGTGGTTCACCCCTCACAATTTTATGTACCTGGCCAATATTCTTCACCCCACGCGCCCTCCTCTCTAACTAAACCGCTCTATTCTTATGCCAGGAATGGGCTCTGGTTTACTCTTGTTTCTACGTCTTTTACATTTCTAGAATTTCTTTTTGTTCTCTTTCACTCCATACAAATTCTATATCTCTTTAAAAAGCTTTTTCTTACTCCTACGGTCTTCACCGTTTTTCTCTTCCTTCTGGACTGTGGAAAGTCTTCTAGCCAATAAATAAATACATATGCCTCCTTGTATCTTCCTGTGTTTCTTCCTATTTTTTTGCGCTTTCTTCCTCCCCCCACCCCCCTCCCCCGCCCCCGCCCCGCGCCTTGAGAGAACAGATTGTATGTTAATATTTCTTCCCGATCCATCCTAGAATGTAGAGTTGCACTTAACCAAATACTACTTCTTACCATTTCCTGTTGGGGGGATTTATATTTTTCTTTAATTGTTCGAGATTCAGAAAATTCAGTTTTGTAATTGGTTTTGATTTTGACTCCATGCTGAGAGCTGTGCATGAAAAAAAAAGAAAAAGGTCACGAGCCCTCTTTTCCACGTGTTTGCAGTCCAAGAGGGGCAGGGAAAGCTTTCGGGGATGGGGATACAGGAGTGCATAATTGATGTTAATGGATTTTCAGCAGACAGTGCCATCACGGCCAGACAAGGGGTATTCGTGTCAATAACACAGCCTCCTATGGGAAACCAGTAACAAGGCAGGCGCAGAAACACTAAAATAGTTTCTTGAAACTTTTTTCAGCTCATCTCTTGGGGCCATGAGCCATGAACTGTGCTTTGTCACATTTTAGTTGCAGTGAAATTCTAACTGATCATTATCTCATAAATGAGAACAAATCAGTGTGACATCAAAGATAAGTCTCAAGGGTACCGAGTGTAGCCGATCTTTCATTACATCAGAAACAGTACAGGGCAGAGACCTTCTACAAAAGAAGCTCAGCTTTGTTCGGAATGCTAGAACTGTCCTCTGCTTATCAAAGACGTAAACTTAACAAGGGTTTTTTCTATGCTAGTACTCAACTTTTGTGTAAAGAAGTGATAATTGATAAGAAAAAAATGGGTGGGGGGGAATGTCAGAAGATGACACCAGTGCAGAAGGCATTCAGGTCCCTGCCCTGTCTGGAGTGCTCATGATCTGATGGGATGATAACTCTGAGGTTCACAGGTAACTTTTAAATCAGCGTTGTATTTACGATGTTTTGGCAGTTTTGTATTTTACTGGCTGTCTAACAGTGACCGCTGTGAAAGCCTTGAGCGGCCAGCTTCTGCAATCCTTTAACAGAAGAGGCAGGATTAGAAGTTAGGGACTCCCGATTCTTACACTGGGTTTTGTTTAAAGTATCGTTAAGACTTTGACTTTATTTTTTAGAGCAGTTTCAGGTTTAAACCAAAGTTGAGAGAAAAGTGCAGATTTCCTATATACTCCTACCCTGACACAGGCATCACCTCTGCTATCGTCAACATCATTCTCTAGAATGGGACATTTTTAACCAAGATGAACCTGTATTGGCCCATCATAATCACTCAAAGTTTATAGTTTACCTCAGGGTTCACTCTTGGTGGTGTACATTCTATGGGATTGAGCAAGTGTTCAATGACATATATCCATCATTATTGGAGCTTCCCAAGTGGCCCTAGTGGTAAAGAACCCACCTGCCAGTGCAGGAGACGAGGGAGATGTAGGTTCGATCCCTGGGTTGGGAAGATCCCCTGGAGGAGGGCACGGCAACCCTCTCTGGTATTCTTGCCTGGAGTATCCCATGGACAGAGGAGACTGGTGGTCTACAGTCCATAGGGTCGAACAGAGTCGGACACAGCTTAAACGACTTAGCATGCATCCATCATTATCATATCAGAGGAGAAGGGGGCCGTAGAGAATGAGATGGTTATATAGCATCACTGACTCAATGGACATGAATTTGAGATTCCCTGGTGACTCAGATGGTAAAGAATCCACCTGCAATGAAGGAGACCAGGGTTCGATCCCTGGCTTGGGAAGATTCCCTGGAGAAGGGAGTGGCTCCCCATTCCAGTATTCTTGCCTGGAGAGTTCCATGGACAGAGGAGACTGGTGGGCTCTAATCCACGGGGTCACAAAGAGTTGGGACATGACGTAGCAACTGAACAACAACAACAAAATTGAGTATCTTCACTGCGCTAGAAATCCTGGACTCGAGTGTTCACAGACTGCGCCTCCCTGCAATAGTTGTACTTTTGCCATCTCCAGAACGTTATAGGGTTGGAGTCATACAGTACGTAGCCTTTTCATATGGACTTCTCTCATTTAGGACTATGCATTTATGGTTCTTCTGTGTCTTTTTATGGCTTGATAGCTCATTTCTTTTTACTCTGGATTTCTTAGCTCCCCCTGTGTGACTGGAGGCAAGTACCCTATCCTGATCTTACATTGGTTAAGTGATGGGATTGGACTTGAGTTTCTTCTTTTTTTCTTCATATTTGTCTTTGCAGCTTACACTATAACTTCTTCATTTCAGGGGTGTTTCTAATATGCAGAAGTCTAGTTCCCAAAACAAAACCAGTAAAATGTGTCATGATGAGACAGAGCGTAGAGTTTGGAATAATTAACCCAATATCTAAATGCAGCTCAAGGGCAACTCCCAACTAAAGCAGGGTTGTAAACTCAAACATCTAAAGAGACGAAGAGGGTGTGCAGTTTTTACTGTTGTATCAATTTCTCTCCAGACACCGTGGCGTCATGCAGCAGATTTTGTCCTAAAGAGACCAGATGTACATAAAGAATATTTTGTCATCAGTTATTCCTGATTTCAGGAATAATTTCTTAAAATCCAAAGCTTTATTCCTTACTTTTGGCTTTGCTTTATATTCTTGGATCTCAAAAGAAGACATAATTTTGGTGATTTATTCAAGCCCTCTCAATTTATATTGTTGTTTAGTTGCTAGGTTGTGTCCAACTCTTTGCAACCCCATGGCCTATAGCCCACCAGGCTCCTCCGTCCACGGGATTTCCCAGGCAAGACTACTGGAGTGGGTTGCCATTTCCTTCTCCAGGGCATCTTCTCGACCCAGTGGTTGAACCCATGTCTCATTCTTGACAGGCAGTTTCTTTACTACCGAGCCACCTGGGAAGCCCTCTCAATTTAGAGATATTATAAAACTATAGCAGAAATACATGAAGTGTCATCTAGCAATATTAATTTTAAAAAGTGTTTCTCAAACATCAGAGTCCCTTAGAGTGCATGTTGAAACATAGATTGCTGGCCTGGCCCCTGAGATTCTTGCTCTGTGAGTTTGGGGTGGAGTCCGAGAAACTACATTTCTTCTAAAATTTTTTATATTTTAATCAGAGGATAATTGCTTTACAGTGTTAGTTTCTGCTGTACAAGAACGTGAATCAGCTGTATGTATACATATATCCCCTCCCTCTTGAGACTCCCTCCGACCCTCCCGGCCCACCCCTCTTCTCATCACAGAGCACCAAGCTGAGCATCGTGTGCTATTCAGCAGCTCCCACTAGCTGTCTGTTTCACGCGTGGTAGTGTAAATGTGCAGGCTAAGTCGCTTCAGTCGTGTCCGACTCTTTGGGACCCTATGGACTGTAGCCCACCGGGCTCTTCTGTCCATGGGGATTCTCCAGGCAAGAATACTGGAGTCGACTGCCATTTCCTCCTCCAAGGGATCTTCCCAACCCAGGGATCAAACTTGCTTCTCCTGGGTCTCCTGCATTGGCAGGCAGATTCTTTACAGCTGAGCCACCAGGGAAGCCCGGTACAGTATATAGGTCAATGCTAATCTCTCAGTTCATCCCACCTTCCCCTTTACCCACTGTGTCCACAAGTCCCTTCTCTGTGTCTGCATCTCCATTCCTGCCCTGCAGATAGGTCATCAGTACCATTTTTATAGATTCCACATATATGTGTTAAAGTTTCTGCATTTTTAACAAAAGTTTCTGGGTAATACTGTTGTTGCTGATCTGTGGACCATATCTTGAGAACCATTGTTTTGAAATAATTCCTTCTCAGACCAAATGAGAGAACTTCTTTTCTTTTTAGGTGAAAATCTTTCAAATGCAGTTAATTTTTTTTTTCTACTTTAAGTTCAGCCACCGGATGAATAGTCTCCAAAACTCTGCCTTCAACCCCGCCCCTACTCTGGCTTGGCTCAATGCTTGTGATGAAGACACTTTGCTGAAATTATAATACAAAGAGATAGAAGCATATACACGTATTATGGATGCACAGAGATCAGTGAATAATTTTAACCAGCCTTTAAATTTGCACTTTCTAGCCACTGCCCTTTATCAGAAGCTTTAGGGATAAATGTAATTAGCATACACTTTCCTTTTTGGGGGTTCCAATTCCCCAAATACTTTCTTGAGCTCAGTGTTGATTTCATTGTATAATAGTGGGATTGTCATCTGAACGGAAAAACCCCACAGTATCATTTCTCTAAGTGGATATTGAAATTAATTTGGAAGTATGAGAATTTCTTTAGGCATGCTGTGATCTTGTGATCAGTTCAGTGATCCTAGAAATGTGATCTAAAAATTTATAAAAGTGTTATGTGCTTCACATATTTATAAAATCCCAATAATGTATTAAATTCTTTAAGCAAAGTTAACTCTGTTAAATTGGAAAACTTGCATGTGTCTGTTTTTTTTTTTTTTTACAGTTAAAAAAGTGTTTTTTGAAGTAGATTTACCATGTTGTGTTAGTTACAGGTGTACAGCAAAGTGGTTCAGTTACATACATGCATATATCCGTTCTTTCTCAGATTCTTTTCCCATATAGATTATTAGAGAGTATTGAGTAGAGTTCCCTGTACTCTACGGTAGGTCCTTGTTGATTATCTGTTTTACGCATGTGTGTGTGTGCTAAGGCGCTCAGTCGTGTCCGACTCTTTGTGACCCCATGGACTGTAGCCCTTCAGGCTCCTCTGTCCATGGAATTCTCTAGGCAAAAATACTGGAGTGGGTTGCATGCCCTCCTCTGAGAAAATCTTCCCGACCCCAGGATCGAACCCAGGTCTCCTGCGTCGGCCAGCAGGTTCCTTACCACTAGTGCCTCCTGGGAATCCCTATTTTATACATAGTAGTGTGTATATGTTGGGTTTCCCTGGTGGCTCAGCTGGTAAAGAATCCGCCTGCAATGCGGGAGACCTGGATCCAATCCCTGGGTTGGGAAGGTCCCCCTGAAGAAGGGAAAGGCTGCCCACTTCAGTATGCTGGCCTGGAGAGTTCCATGGACTGTATAGTTCATGGGTTCGCAGAGTCGGACATAGCTGAGCAACTTTCACTTTCATTTTCATGTATATGTTAATCCCAGTCTCTAATTTATCCGTCCTACTGGGTTCATTTCTTAAAGCTGGGCTAAGCGGGTTGTTTCTCTGTCGTGTGCTTGTTCAGCTGTGGTTTTCTTACAAGTGAAGGGGGAAATCACAGGAACTCAGGACAAGACAAAGAAAGAAATCAATCACAAGTTCAAGGACTCCCAAATTGAAGATGATTTTCTCTTACAGAAAAAAAAGACCATCCCTACCCCCAAATGGTTGAATCATGCTTTTGTGGGCTATGTGTGTGGAAAATACTGTGTTTTTTAAAAATTGAAGTATAGCTGATTTACAGTGTTGTGATTCTTTCAAGTGCACAGCATACTGTGTGTTTTGATTCCAACAGAAAACGAAACCCTTGATGACGGAGTTTTCAGTGAAGTCTACCATCATCTCCCGTTATGCCTTCACCACAGTTGCCTGTAGGATGCTCAACAGAGGCTCTGAGGACCAGGAAGTCACGTTTCAGATGCAGATTCCAGCTGCAGCTTTCATCACTAACTTCACTGCGTAGGTGAACCCTGGAATGAAGATTTCTCTGTAGAGTGGTCAGGGGGAGCCTGAGATGCTGTGAGGACCACAGCCTTTGACCCTGAGAATATATAAATTCTCAACCCAAAGGACTGTCCATGGGAAAGAAGGTTGATTCCCTCCACTCTGCCTTCTTCTTTCCATCCCCATTTCCCCCTGCCTCCTTTTTATTATCTCTTCTTTCGTCCCCTTCATTTCCTCTTTCTTTCTCTCCAACAAATGTCTCCCCACCCCGGGCCAGGCACACTTGGGTGATTGGTCTACTTCTTTGAAAAAGATGAGTGTTGTTCTGCTCTAGAAATTCCTCTGGGGAGAAACAAATAAGCAAACAGATGAATAATGAGATTGCCTTCAGACAGTAGTGAGTGCTATAGAGATGACAGGTAGGATTGAGGGGGCTCTTTTAGGTCGGGGAGTTGGAGAGGTGGCTCAGAGGAGTCAGTTTTGAAGCTGACATCTGAAGGACCAGCCAGCATGATAAACCTTTGATAACTAGACACCATATATTTCTTCTTTTCACCTGAACTAAGAGGTAAAGAGATGCAAAATAGGTGTATGGGTTTAATTTTAGGTCTGGGCAGGATTCTAGTTGGTGCATCTTCTTGGAAGTTTGTTTGAGCAGGTCTTCTGTGTCCCTCCTGGAGAATCAGAGACACCATGGGTTGGCTCTTAACACATGGACCTGTTGAAATTTGCCCTCGAACGAAATGAGTGATGCAAGGGTAGTGCCCTAGTCTGGAATGCATTCTCAGTGCATATCCAGGAGGCAAACAAAAATATTTTCTAGGGTTGTCATGGTTATGAGCTCCATGCTTGAGTTTGTCTTGGCAAGCTGGCAGCACAGCTGTCTCTCTTTTTTTCTTTTCAATTAAAGATTTTACTTTGTATTGCGGTATAGCCGATAAACAATGCTGTGATAGTTTCAGGAGAACAGTGAAGGGACTCAGCCATACATATACAAGTATCCATTCTCCCCCAAACTCTCCTCCCTTCCAGGCTGCGACATAACATTGAGCAGAGTCCGCTGTGCTATACACTAGGTCCTTGTTGGTTCTCCAGTTTAAATACAGCAGCATGTACATGTCCCCTCCAAACTCAACTATTCCTCTTCCCATCCCTCCCCCCGACATCCATAAGTTCGTTCTCTTAAGTCAACACAGCTGTCTCTTGTGTTTCAGGCTTATTGGAGACAAGGTGTATCAGGGAGAAATTACAGAGAGAGAAAAGAGAAATGGTGATAAGGTAAAAGAGAAGAGGAATAAAACCATAGAAGATAATGGGTAAGTACCATTGAATTCAAGAATTAAAAGTCCACTACAGCCAAGTGTCAAGTTTTCTACCTCTTCGACTTCTCATCTTGTTTTCACCCTGTTTCAAGGATTTATCTTTTTATTTTTACCATATTAAGAATATATAATATAACTGGTTAACAATATAGTAGCTGAGGGTTTATGATCAAAAACCCACTCACCCCCATCCCCCAGTTCTCATGCCCTAGAAAGATCCACTTCTGATATTTCTGTAGTTTTATGGTAGTTACTTCCCTTATTCTAAATATTATGATTGTTGTTCTTGTTCAGTCACTTAAGTCATGTCCAACTCTTTGCGACCCCATGAACTTCAGCACACCAAGCTTCCCTGTCCTTCACTATCTCCCAGACTTTGCTCAGACTCATGTTCATTGAGTCGGTGGTGCCATTCAACCATCTCATCCTCTGCTGCCCCCTTCTCCTCTTGCCCTCAATCTTTGCCAGCATCAGGGTCTTTTCCAGTGAGTCAGCTCTTCTCATCAGGTGACCAAAGTATTGGAGCTTTATCTTCAGCATAAAAGTCTTTTCAATGAGTATTTCCTTTAGTATTGTCTGTTTTGATCTCCCTACTCTCTGAGGGACTCTCAAGACTCTTCCCCATCACCACAATTTGAAAGCATCAATTCTTCAGCACTCAGCCTTCTTTATGGTCCAACTCTCACATCTGTACATGACTATTGGAAAAACCATAACTTTGACTATAGTCTTGCTTTTTAAAAAATTTCTTGATAAAAATCAGATATTGATTATTGATTCTCTGCTGTGAAGAAAGAGGATTCAGCAGATTTATAATACTCCCACTTCCTCTCTGCATTCCAAATTTTTGTATTATTTCTTTTTCTTCTTCAGTATAAGCAGAGTTATACCATCCTAGATGAGCCCTGATATCTTCAATGGTAGTATTCTCTCTCCTGCATGTCACCCTTTTCTTTTCCTACTTAATCATTTACTTTTGCTTTGTCAGAATTATCAATATTTAAATTCTGATCTGTCATGGTATTTGAATTCTTTGTCTATAAACTGAATCCAAACATTGAAGACCAATAAGTCAATTCACTTTGAATGACTGTAAATAACATTAACTGCAGAGCCACCTAGTATACTGAGATTTGTTTCCTTCTCTGCTAGCCCAGTTGAAAAAAGTATCTCTTCCTTTTGAAGAAAAACGATCACAGGATCTAGAGAAAATAGTGTGGGCTTTATGAGGATTATTATTAATTTTTTTTACATTTCACAAATTGTTCAGAATCATGCCACAGTTCTGTTCAGTTGGATCACAGCATGTATCTGCTTTCCTTTTTTTAAAAAAATGTTACTTTATTCATTAATTTATTTTGGCCACGCCTCGTCTGGTATGTGGGATCTCTGTTCCCAGACCAGGGATCAAACTGGCAGCCCTGCGTTGGCAGTGCGGAGTATTAACCACTGGACCACCGGGGAGGGCCCTGTGTGTTTTTCCTTGGGGTCACCTGTGTCAGTCGTCTTCCCCTTTGCCCCCTCGGGTCTGCGTCAGGGAGAAAGAAGTAGAAGGTTTCCGTGGTCTTTGAACTCTCTGCTCTTCAGGATTCCTCGAACCTGTATAACGTTCCTTTAGTGCAGGCGTTTGCTTCTCTTCCCAAAGCTAAATTCTAGTTTTTCTTTATAATATCGACTGAAAAAGTTACGCGCAACCTGGAAGTCGAGGATTATGTTTTCTTGGGGGCATTTTTGAGGACCATAGCCCTGGAGACCATCTCTCAGGTAGCTCTGAGGGACTGTTCCAGAGAAGTAAGGGAGGACTAGGATATGGAGGAGGTTCTACTGAAAAAATAAATGTAGTTGAATATCAGAACATTCCTACTAATCAGAAAAAAATCCAGATGTCTCAGGTGAATGGTTTTAGTGCTTTTCTGTGTATGGGAAGGTGCAAGAGTCTGGGCTCTTTGAAATGAGTCCTTAGGTATGTACCTTAGCTACCTCTAAGTATAACCTATAACTAACTATAGGTCAGGCTCCTATTTCCCTCCATCCTGAAGCCCTTCAGGGTGCATCGTGGGGATGGCTGCAGTGGCTGGTGGCTTGTTGGTAGGGAATGCTGAGGGTTCTCACTGAGAGCGCTTGGCTGGGACCATCTTGGACTTTAGGGTGCCTGGCTTTCTCCGATCCCCCATCGCCTTTTCTCTTCCTTCCAGGGAGAAGGGGACGGAGACATTCAGAGCTTCTGCGGTGCTTCCCAGCAAGGACAAGGCTGCCTTCCTCCTGAGTTACGAGGAGCTCCTGCAGAGACGGCTGGGGAAGTACGAGCACGTGGTCAGCGTGCGACCCCAGCAGCTGGTGGGGCGGCTGACGGTGGAGGTGACCGTGCTGGAGAGGCCAGGCATCGCGGAGCTGGAGGTGCTGGGGCTGCAGAATAGCCGGCAGAGGGGCAGCGGCCGGGGGCCAGGTGAGAGGTGCCGGCAGGTGTGTTCAGGTGTCCCGGTGTTAAAGCCGATGGCGCCCCTGCCGTCCAGGCCCAAGGTGAAGCGAGGATCTGAAGGACAACAGCCAAGCAAAGACAGTGCCCTGTGCATTTTTAAAGAAAATTTATTTATTTGGCTGCATTGGGTCTGGATTACAGTTCAGGGGATCTTTTGCTGTGGCACAGACTCTAGTTGTCCCGAGGCATGTGGGGTCTTAGTTCCCTGACCAGGCAGACACTTTACCATTGGACCACCAGTAAAGTCCCAGCAATGCCTTTTGTTAAAGCCGTGCTCTATCAGGAGACTTTACAATGTTCTCATCATCTCTCACTCTTGTGTCGCTTCTGGGACTCCACCCTTGGTGAGGCATCTAAAATGTTGGGATGGTTATATATACGGATGTGTTTGATAATGTTTGTAGTAGCAAAAGCACTCCTTCATCCTAAATATTCAAGTACATGGATGTGATTAGTAAATTGGGGTTGTAAAAACAATTCGTCATATGATAAAGAAAAAAGAGACACATTTGTATGTACGCTTTAATGTTAAATATCGTAACTGAGAAGTTGACCAAAGACTAGGAAGTCATATAAAATAATCATTTATGGATGAGGGATGATGGGGTCATTTTCTAATACTGTTTTATTTTACCTTATTTTTAAATACTGTGTTATCAAAACAAACATTTAACATTAACAGAAACATCTAACTAATGTGCTATATTCTTTCTAAAAATAGAGAAAGATATGTACTGGAAATTTGATTTAGACGCAGACATTTGTGTTCATCAGCAGGATCACTTAATTTGAGTTTTTCTCAGATTTTAATTTTTTTAAAGTTAACTAATTGATTAATTTTGGACTGTGCTAGGTCTTCATTGCTTCGTGTGGGCTCTATGTAGTTGTGGTACTTGGATTTCTCTTGTAGATGGTAAACTCTAGGGTGAGCGGACTTCAGTAGTTGCTCCTTGAGGTTTAGTTGCCCCAGAGAATGTAGAATCTTCATTCCGGGTCCAGGCATTGAACCCATGTCCTCTGGGTTGGCAGGCGGGTTCTTAACCACTGGACCACCAAGGAAGTCCCCTTATATTTTAATTTTTTAAGTAGCACTCTTTGCTGAGATGATCATGAAAAATTCAATCTAATTTAATTGCTATATTAACATCAACTAATAGTTTATATTTAATATTCACTTGCATTCGGCCTTATCCTAAATATATCTGTAAGGTCTAACGTCAAGTTGGATAACGATACAGATGTGCCCCCCAAATTGCACCAGGGTTAAAATGACAAGGCTTTGGGGTACCTGTGACCCTGAGGTCAGGGAAAGGCTGAGTGATAAGAGATCGCAGAAAATGCAGAACCTGAATTCAACCCCTGTGACTGCAAGGAGGGTGCAGAGTCGCCCAAGAAGCCTTCTCGTACGAGAATATTTAGGGATGAGTTTGCAAGGAGACGAGAGAAATGCCTTGACATGAGGAATAAGAGAATGTTGTTAATCTTACTTGAGGGGAAAATAGTGAAGACCTGGAGCTGTTAGTGGGAAGAGTAAATGGAATGGAACCTGGTTGCGCCCCCAGCATGCAGTTCAGTGAACGACTCTGGATGAGAGAGGTAGTTTGCTCTCAAAGACTGGAGCGTGGATGCAGGTCTTTGTTAGAAGTTAACTCCAAGCACTGAGTTTGCAGTCCGTCCAGATCTCATCAAAAGTTAAAGATATTGTCAAGAGACCTGACATTCAGAAATGATATGAGATAAAAGACATCATTCTTAGATCATTGAGGTCACTATAGGTAGGGTTAATGGATTTGTGATCAGTTAAGAGTTAATATCCTTGAAAAAAATGACTTGGGCCCTGTGAGATCAGCTTACACATCTGTAAATAGGGATTATAACCGTCTCTCAGGGTCATTGAGAAGCTTTCATGCCAAGTAAAATCTTAATCATCATCATTATTACAATTACCTTCTATTCAGTTTTTCCTCTCCAAATCGTTATCTCTCCTATTAGATCATGAATGATTTGGAAACAAGACTTTGTCAGATTAACCTTTGTCATCTTGTATTAGTTTTTTTAAAAAAAATTATCATTTATTTATTTAGCTTCATCCAGTCTTAATTGTGGCATGTGGGATCTTAGTTCCCTGACCAGGGATGGAACCGAGACCGCCTATGTTGGGAGCATGGAGTCTTAGCCAGTAAACCACCAGGAAAGCCCCTCCGTACGGTATCAAACACTATGCCTTTTAAAGAGTAGATAGCTGATTAGGTGTCTGCAAAGTAGAGAAGAAAAGGGAAAAAAGAAACGAAAAAAATACACACCTAAACTAATAACAAAGAATGTTTTAAAATTTCATTTTTTCCTAATCATAATTTATCAGGAAATTATCCCACATGGGAAGGATGGTTATCCTGCTCTAGAAATGAAGTGCCTGTGTGCCCTGCCGGGTTCAGAACCACCATGACTCTTCCAAGATGTGTCTGTGTGGTGGTGTGTGGGTCATCCTGTAAGGGCTAGGTCTGAATCCTGATGGTTGTTTGTAAAGTTGCTCACTGCTTATCAGCAGGGCCTGTGGGAATCTCTGAGGAATGTTTCCAGACCATTGATCTCCTGGGAATTTGTTTATTTTTAAGAAAATTGTTTTCCTGGCTCTTTGCACCAGACCAGATATCTGGCCTTGCAGAGCGAGAGATCTCACGGGCCGTTCCCTGGGCCAGGTGCGGTGGACTGGGGCCCTTTTTGCTCTTCAGTCCGGTCCAGAGCTCAGCTGCTGCTGTTCCTGCAAAACAGCCGCTGCAGGAAGGAGCCAGAGGCACAGGATGCTGTGATTGTGCCTGGATGTTGTTGCATGTGTTCCAAAAGCACCCGGGCAGAGATGCAGCTAGAATAGAACTGAGACCCGGACGTGGGCTGCGAGCGTGTGAATGTGGACTGGAGCCAGTGTGGGCCGCTGAGGTCAGACTTCTGGATGTTCTCTGAGCAAATCTCTATCCACTGGACCCTCTGATATTGTTAGGGAAGCAGTTCTAGATAAGAATGACTGTGTGCTAGCTACTAGACTCGGCTTGTGCACACCAGACTTCTAGGACAGCCCTCCCTGGGAGCTTTTGTAAAATACTTAGGGTGTGAGTTCAGATTCCATGTCTCCCCCTAGGTCCATAAAAAGAAGAGAAAGCCTAAAAGCTGTGGAACCTACTTTTGCCTCAGTTTCCTTGTCTGATGTGTTCAGCCCATGGCTATTGAACCATAAATGAATGAACTTTGTCTCAATGTGAAAGCCAATGCTGTGAGACGTAATTTGCAAGTCAAAGCATTCTACTTTCTGGATTATTAAAACAGTTAACTTGTGTGTGTGGTTCAAACTCTAACAGGTTACAAATTGGTGTTCAGTGCAAGACCACACTCCCTCTCTCTTCCTTCACCCTGCTTCCTTCTCCCTCAGTGACTTGATGATTTGGGGGCTCAATGGAACAAGAGTATTTGAAATTCATTCTTTTCTGGAGCATCCCTGGATGTCTGACGATCTTAAGTTATAACCTGGATAAATATTCCATCTATGTGATTGGTTTAAAGCTGGTTACTTCACTCTCTAGGTTAAAATCTCAAACTTCTTGTGGTCCTGTGGCACCTATTGCCCTTTCCATGATTCAAAAAAAAAAAAAAAGCAAAACAAAAAACTGGTTGGGGCCATAAAATTTTCTTTTATGATCAGATCCCTGATGGCTCGGAGTAAAATAAAATGAGATAAACAATATTAGAAATAAGGTACCTAAGGGCCTTTTTCATCTCCTTTGGCTTTATATCAGTGATGCTCAAACCTGGCTATACCCTAGAGTCATCTGGAGAGGTTAAAAAAAAAAACAGATGACTGAGTCCTCATTCAAACACTTGAATTAGAATTTACCCAGGTTAAGGCCTTGATAACTGTATTTTGAGGTGTGATATTCTGAGTCTATTCCATGAGAAACTGAAAATTTTATGAGTGCTTTTAATTTATTTATTTGTAATGCTCAAGAATAATGCTCAAAATTTTTCCTACCATTAAACAGATATGGCTCTGTGACTTGCATAGTTTATCCTTTATATTCTTTGCTCATTTCTTTTTAAAAATTTTATTTATTTACTTTTGGCTTTGCTAGATCTTCATTGCTGCGTCTGGCTGTCTCTAGTTGCGGTGGATGGGGTCTGCTCCCTAGTGGGGGTGTCCGGGTTTCTCGTTGCTGTGGCTTCTCCTGCTGTGGAGCACGGGCTTTAGGCATGCGGGCTTCAGTAGCTGTGGCTCACCGGCTTAGTCGTTCCGGGGCATGTGGGATCTTCCCAAACCAGGGATTGAACCTTTGTTCCCTGCATTGGCAGGCAAATTCTTAACCACTGGACTACCAGGGAAGTCCTGTTCTTTGCTTTTTTTAAAAAAGCAGTTTTATTGAGGCTAAGTTTGCATAGCATAACATTTACTCATTTTAAGTCTTCTAACTCAGTAATTTTTGTACACTTGCAAAGTTGCGCAACCATCAGCCCAATCCAAGTTTAGAACATTCCTATCACCCCGAAAAGCTGTTTGTGCGTCTTTGCAGTCACTCCCTGTTCCAGCCTCAGCCCCAGGCAAACACTAATCCACTTTCTGTCTCTCTTTTCAGACAGCTGCATTTTTCAAAGTACCCCAGGTGGTTTTGACAGTTGGTAAATGTTAGGAGCCTTACTTTGGACCTCCCAGCAGAATGTATGGACATGAACTCTATTAGGATCCTGACCCATAGAAGCAGCTTTTTTTAGATGAATTGTTTTATTCATTTATCTTTAACCATTTTAAAAGTTGAAGTATAGTTAATTTACAGTGTCGTGTCACTTTCAGGTGTACAACAAAGCGATTCAGTTATAGGTACACGTGTATCTATTTCTTCAGATCCTTTCCCCTTATGTACTGTCTGTGCTTAGCCACTCACTCGTGTCTGACTCTTTGCGACCCCATGGACTTTAGCTAGCCAGGCTTCTCTGTCCATTGAATTCTCCAGGAGATAACACTGGAATGGGTTGCCATTCCCTTCTCCAGGAGATCTCCCTGGCCCAGGGATCAAACTGGGGTCTCCTGTATTGCTGGCAAATTTTTTACTGTCTGAGCCACCAGGGAAGCCCATATGTAGTAGTATATGTTAATCCCAAACTCCTAATTTATTTCTTCCCTTACCCCACCTTCCCCCCTTTGGTAACCCTAAATTTGTTTTCCATGTCTGTGGGTGTATTTCTGGTTTGTATGTAAGTTAACTTGTATCTTTTCTGGAAAAAAAAAATTATGCTTTAGGTTTTTAGAACCCATACCCGCGCCACCCCCCCCTCGCCCCGCCCCCGCCCCCACCAAGTGCTCTGCAAGGAATGTGTGCTCATTACCCTTTACCTGCCCAGGAACTCAGCCTACAGCGTGCTTTTTAATTGTATCACTCCTAGGTCAGGTTCCCATAAAATAATCCTAAGAACCAAGAAAGCTTCATTAGAAAGAAGAGAAGCACTAGAAACACAGTTTCATTACCTTTGATGTTGGAAGATGAGATTGTTGACTCTGCGGGGGTCTTTGAGGATAAATTAATGACTAGTCTTGAGTCCTGCAAGCTCAAGTCACCTTTGACTGCCGGCTAGACTTGTGTGTATCTACAGTGTCTTGTGTATCCGTAGACACCAGTGAGGAGTTGGTTGAATCTGTTTAAAAATCATATTTTTCTTTTCCTTTGCTTGGTCTGGTAACCTCCTGACCCTGCCATTTGCTGTAATGGCTCTCGGGATTGTAATGGAGGCAACTAGCATGCTGCCTGCCATAGAATGGGTGCTCAGTAAGTATTTGTTAAAAGAATTTAAGAATAAATAACTGTCAGCAATGAAGATGCGATTGGGTTTTCAACACCTTCCTGGTTTGTTGTTGCTCAGTTGCTAAGTTGTGTCCGACTCTTTGTGACCCCATGGACTGACTGTATATAGCATGCCAAGCTTCTCTGTCCTTTACTACTTCTTGGAGATTGCTCAGACTCATGTTCCTTGAGTCAGTGATGCCATCCAACCACCTCATCCTCTGTCACCCCCTGCCTGGTTTAAGTTGGTTAAGTTCTCCAGATCTTGGGTATGGCTCTTATTCTGTTGTGAAGGAGGGATTCGGAGGCAGAGTTTGGTTCCAGAAGACTTGTTTCCAGAATTGCCAGATAAAAGAGGGGATGCTGGGTTTAAATTTGAAACTCCAAGTAAACAACGTGTCCCATGCAGTATCTGAGACATGCTTATCCTAGAAAGTCACTGGTGGTGTATCTGAAATTCAGATGTGATAGGGCATTCTTTTTCTTTGCTAAATCTGGCCACCCTGCGCTATTAAAGCCTGCATTGTGACTAACGGTTCACCCCCAGCTCCGGTTCCCTGCTGCCGTGTGTCCCTCCCCGGGATCCAGTCTCCAGGCTGCAGCTGGAAGGGTATGGCCCCGCTTGGCCTCTGTACCTTTGCCAGGAAGCAATCTGGCTGTTACGTGAGGGTTTCCAACATTGTTCGGTGCAGAAATCACTGATGTATGAATCATTTGGCTCCAAGTCGGGTCTGTTTTGTTTTGTTTTTAATGCTAATAGGAGGACCCACGCTATCTCGTCTGGTCATCGGCTGTAGCTGGGTGGGGGTCAGCTGTGAACAGGATGGCTCGGAGCCACCCGGGAGGGTGACCTTCTCTTTCACTTAATACTTGTAAGCATCCTCCTCTTCTTCAGGATGCCTCACTCTGCTTCTTCCTTTTCCCTGCTGTGTTAGTTTGCTATACGAGGTGGGATGTTGTCCGGGCAAATGGAACTGTCTGCCACAGGTGTGACTGAAACCAGAGGTGGAAGCATGTGCCATGATTTGACTAGAGCACTGCCACACCCATCAAAACACTTTCAAGATGGTCCTCTTGAAGGGCCCCTCCGTCCACCTGCCCGAGTATGTGCTGACCTGTTGAGCCGTGTCCACGTTAAACGTTCCAAGAGCTCACAGTGAGTCCTCACCGTGTTCCTGCTCTGTGCTACGATGTCCACGGCCCTTGTCATGGCCCTTGAAGAACTTAGAGTGGGCAGTTTTTAAAAATTCACAAAAGTGTTTTTCTTTAATTGACATGCATTTGATTTGCAACGCTGCGTTAGTTTCAGGTGTACGACGAAGTGATTCAGTTTACGTATACACGTATCTGTTCTTTTTCAGGGACTTCCCCAGTGGCTCACTGGTAAAGAATCCACCTGTCATGCAGGAACCATAGGAGATATGGGTCTGATCCCCGAGTCGGGAAGATCTCCTGGAGGAGGACATGGCAACCCATTCTAGTATCCTTGCTGTGGACAGAGGAGCCTGGCAGGCTATGGTCCATGGGGTCACAAAGAGTCGGACATAACTGAAGTGACTTAGCATGCACGGAACCTTCTTTTCCAGATTCTTTTCCATATAGTTTATTACCGAATATTAAGCAGAGATCCTTTTTGATTATTATTTTATATATATTGTTGCTATTTAGTCATTAAGTCGCATTTAACTCTTTTGCAACCCTGTGGACTGTACCGGCCAGGCTCCTCTGTCTGTGGGATTTTCCAGGCAAGAATACTGGAGTGGGTTGCTATTTCCTCCTCCAGGGGAAGCTTCCTGAACCAGGGATCAAACTCGCATCTCCTGCATTGCAAGCAAATTCTTTACTGTTGAGCCGTCGGAGACACCCCATTTTATAGTATATATGTTAATCTCAAAAGCCTGATTTATCCCTCTCCCCGTTCCTCTTTGGTAACCATAAATTTGTTTTCTATGTCTGATTTGATATTTATATATGATGCAAAATGATGATCACAGTAAACCTAGGTGACATCCCTCACAGTTACAGAATTTGTGTGTATGTGTGAGATGAGAACTTTTAAGATTGGCTTCCTTGCTGCTGCTGCTGCTGCTGCTGCTAAGTCGCTTCAGTCGTGTCCGACTCTGTGCGACCCCAGAGACGGCAGCCCATCAGGCTCCCCCGTCCCTGGGATTCTCCAGGCAAGAGCACTACTGTATTATTAACCTTAGTCACCATGGCGTAATTATATCCCCATCACCTTTTCTGTTAACACTCTGCCGATTGGCCTGAATTTGTCTTTTTTTGATGAAGGAGGGTAGTTGCCCAATTCTTCATTCCCTCTGTTGAAGAAATCTCCCCACTGGAGCCCAGGTGAGCAGGTGACATAAACAAACACAGGCAGTTTGACCTCTTTTCCAAGGGGAAATGAGGTGTTTGGAAATGCTTTTGTAAAATCCCCGGGTGTTGGCTGCTTTTCCCTGACAGTGGGCGAACCCAAGGCCCACAGGAAACAGAGGCCAGGAAATCCCCCATCAGTTGACCGAAAGGGGAGTAGCATTCAACTGATGCCCTTGACTGTGGTTCTTTGCTGTACACCTTTAGACACTGTACATAGCAACTGGCTTTCCTTTCCCCCCATGTGGTCGTCTAGGAGGGGAATGTTTGTCTGTAAATAACATCCTGTTCTTTTCACCCTTTATGCAAAATAAACAATGTCTTATCAGTACAAGATAGAATCAGTGGGGAAAATAGGAGTTTTTAAAAATTATTTGTTTATGTGGCTGTGCTGGGTCTTAGTCGTGCCGCATGGAATCTTTAGCTGCAGCTCTCAGACTCTTGGCTGTGGCATGTGGGATCCAGTTCCCCGACCAGGACTCGAACCCCAGGTCCCATGCGTTGGGAGTCTTCATCACTGGGCCGCCAGGGAAGTCCCAAGAACAGGAATACTTCATACCACTTGTATGTGTGGTTCTGTACCTTAAGAGGGCTCCTTGGAGAATCTGGTGAAAGCTATAGACATCTGTCCCGAAAAAGGTATACATGTACCGTTTCATGCCAAATTCTGTATGTAATTTCAGGGAACTCTTGAGAAACCACTGCCTCCACAACCTTTATAAAGGTTATTCCCTATATGTGAAGTGAAAGTGAAAGTCGCTCAGTCGTGTATGTGTCCATGGAATTTTCCAGGCCAGAATACTGGAGTGGGCAGCCTTTCCCTTCTCTAGGGGATCTTTCCAACCCAGGGGTCAAACCAAGGTCTCCCACATTGCAGGCAGATTCTTTACCAGCTGAGCCACAAGGGAAGCCCAAGAATACTGGAGTGGGTAGCCTATCCCTTCTCCAGGGGATCTTTCCAACCCAGGAATCGAACCCAGGGTCTCCTACATTGCAGGCAGATTCTTTACCAACAAAGCCAGACATTGTTGAATTCCGTGTTATGAATGTTCCACATGATGTGCCTTTTTTTCCTCCCAATAATGAATATTTTTTTTACTAAGTTTTCAGTGGTATAGAGAAACCTGCTATTGGAAAATGTAAACTATATGTTACCAAAATGTCTTTTTTTTCTTGTGAGTTGCCTTTCATCCTAGACAGAATAACAAAGTGCTTCTTGAGGGAAAGAGGCTGGGGGCTAGTATGTATTGAGCATTCATTGTGTGTCTGGTGGGATTTCCTTAGTGGCTCAGACAGTAAAGAATTCACCTGCAATGCAGGAGCCACGGGTTCGATCTTTGAGTCAGGAAGATCCTGTGGAGAAGAGAATGGCAACTGGCTCCAGTATTTGCCTGGGAAACCCCATGGACAGAAACCCCCTGGCAGGCTACAGTCCAGGGGGTCGCAAAGAATCTGACACGACTTAGCAACAGCACCATCCTTAGTTCCTTTTAGATGTGATGTCATTTAATTCTGACCATGATTCTATGATGTGGATTTGAAAGATGTGGAACTAAGGCTCAGAGATGATAAATCAGTCTTTTGAGTCTATCAAACCCTGGAGCCCACTTCCCTTGATATTGTATGGGTTCTAAAAAACACATATTTTCCAGTTAAAAAATATGGGACTTCAGACAGGAAGAAGGCCTTGTGGGGATGCTGATGACCTGAGAAGCAGGACAGAGTGGGTGGAGACAGACCAGTTGGTGCATCTTCAGGGGCTGCCCTAGAGGCAGTCCTGTGCCCGTGAAGGTCACCTTGCAGGAGATCACTCTTGCTTGGCTGAAAACAGGGAGATGGCATGAGAAGACACAGCTTCCTCCCATTCAAAGTAATCACGAAGTTCACTGCTAGCCCTGACCAAGTGGGTATGAAGAAGGGCAAGCCAGGATATGTGGGTTCTCATGAGAAAAGTGGGTCAGGTTCTCATTCTCTTGGTCTGCTCCCAACCTGTTCCCTTGCACTCTTCATTATGTTTAGGACACATCCCATGATTGCTGAGGGCCCTGCTAATAAATTAGCTCATTGTGCTTCCGATTTTGTGGCAGGCAGCAGGACCCCTGTTCACGCGGAAGAAAAGCTAAATAGTATTATTCTGCTTTTCGATCTTGGTCAGTCATTAGGGCAGCCTCATTGATTTTTTTCTCTCTCTAATAAAAAGAGGATTTTATGTTCTACAAATACTTCTCTGGAATTTTTCCCAGTGGGCCTTTATATTTTTTTTTGATAGGTAGTGGAAAATTCTTTGGGTCACATTGACTGTCTGATACTTAGTGGGTGGAGGTCAACCTCAGGAACTGGGCTTCTTGGTGAATAACCCGGTTGGGGATCAACCCACTCTTTGAGCACATAAAAGAAGCCCATTTATAGGAATCTCATGAATTTTCATCACGCACTAGCAAACATCAGAGGTCAGTAGGAAACTAAAATAATAATACACTATCCTTTCTCATGGCTTATATCAAAGAGGCTAGTCAAATTGATTATGAAGAGAGAAATTATACTTTTTAATCCTTGGTGCTTTCATTCAACTATGAATGGTATTAATTCAGGGTAATTGTAAAGACCATTTCAACAAGAAAGACTTGGAACATGAAATGGTAGGTACATCCTGACAGTGTTGTTGTTCAGTCACTCAGTCGTGTCCGACTCTTTGCCACCCCATGGACTGTGCGTGCCAGGCTTCCCTGTCCTTCACCATCTCCTGGAGCTTGCTCAAACTCATGTGCATCGAGTCATTGGTACCATCTAACTATCTCATCCTCTATCGCCCCCTTCTTCTGCCTTCAGTGTTTCCAGCATCAGGATCTTTTCTAATGAGTTGGCTCTTTGCATCAGGTGGCCAAAGTATTGGAGCTTCAGCTTCAGCATCAGTCCTTCCAGTGAACATTCAGGGTTGATTTCCTTTACAATTGATTGGTTTGTTCCCCTTCACAGTGTAAAGAGAATAAAATCTCATTTGTGTCAACTTTGAAGGTTAGAGAGAATCCAGTGCCACCCACTCACATACGTCAAAGGCACACCACCATTGTCTGTGCAGGAGCCAGAATCACTTGGGAAGCCTTGTGAAAATACGGATCCCTGGGTCCCACCTGCAGGGTTTCTGGGACGAGCCCAAGAACTTGTATTTCTAGCAAGTTCCCAGGTGATGGCTGCTGGTCCAAAACCACAGTAGAGCTGGTCTGTATCACCTGGCAGATGATGAACTCATCTAGGGTTTGCTGGAGCACTGCTAGAGAGACGAGTTGTGAAACTGCCTCTGCCAACAGGACATCTTTCTTAGAGCTGAGGGATGCGGAGGGCTTCCCTGGTGGCTCAGTTGGTAAAGAATCTGCCTGCCAAGCAGCAGACTGCCTGCAGTGCAGGAGACCTGGGTTCAGATCCCTACGTCAGAAAGATTCCCCGGAGAAGAAAATAGCAACTCACTGGAGTTGGACTCAGTCCAATTCCCCAGAGAAGAAAATGGCAACTCACTCCAGTGAGTTGCCTGAAAAATTCCATGGACTGAGGAGCCTGGTGGCTACAGTCCGTGGGGTCACAAAATCGGACACAACTGAGCATGCACACTTAGGGACGCTGCACAAGGAAATGTTTCCCTGGTCCTCGTTCTGCCAGCTAGTACACTGTGTAATGCCACCAAGTATTACCCTGAGTGTATAAACGGCCACACAAAAAGATTTACCCTAAGGCAGAGGTCCACTTGACAAATAATACTATGTTCCATCCTGGGAGTTACTATTCAGTCTCTTGTGCTATGCAACTTTCAGCAAGTTTAAATTTTTTTTAAAAAATTGGGGTATGCATAGAATAAAGTGTATAAACCTTATGTATGTAGCTTAAGGAAGTTTTACATATACACACACACACACACACACACACACACACACACACACACATATATATATACACATATATATACACACACACACCTAGCAGTTACTTTCAAGTCAACACGTAGAGTATTTTCAGCACCCCACAAGGTCCCCTTATCCTCTTTCCCAGTCAGTGTTTACCCTCCCCAAAGGAACCAGTATGCACTTCCTTTTTTTTTTTTTTCCTCCAACAGATTTATTTCTTTCAAGGAATGGATTTTGAAAAGAAAAACTATGGGGCAGACAGGCATGAAATAGATGTAAGCTGTTCTGCCCATTGCTTTATAATCCCAGCACACTAGTACAGAGAATGCCCGGTACAGAACACAATAAAGGGTCAGAGATGGAGGGGTTCCCTTAGGCAGGGCTGAAGACTTCAGTCTCTGGAATTTGGAGTTGAGGCTGCAGTCCCGGTTTTTGGATGGACCACTGGGTGTGTGGTACAGTCCATGCTTTTAACCAGATTTGAACAGAACGGCCACTTGGCCCGGGTAGAAGTGAAGTGTTCGGTGTCACGTGTCACATAACTCGTTCCTCCCCACGATGCAGTGCCAGGTGGGGGTGTGCTTCTTGCCACACTCCTTCTTGATATGGGCCGCGATGCCCTTCTGCATATTATATGTCTCCAGTGCCTGAGTAGCAAGTCCTCCGAGTCCTGTCGCATCTCCTCTGACATGTCAGCATTCTTGATCATGGCCTTTGGGTCACCAAGAAGCAGGGGCTGGCTGGCTGCGACGGTCCCTGAGGGAGGGGTTGGCAAGGCTCCCACCCGCGGAGAGAGGCCCCAGTATGCTCTTTCGACCGCTGTGAGTTTTGCCTGCTCCTGAGCTTCGTGTAAGTGGGAATAGTGAATACTTTCTTCTGTATCTTATGTTTTCACTCAAAATGACTCTGATTCAACCGTGTTGCCAGTAGCAGTTGTCCTTTCCTCTTCCTTGCATAGAGTGTCCCAAGTGTGACACGATGTATTATTTCATGTCTGTTCACGTCTATTCACTGGCACTTCGATTTTGTACCAGTTTATGGTTGGTGATAATGTTAGCAAGCATGACTGTTCCCCATGAATCAGAATGGTGCTAAGTACATCACATCACCACCATGTCAAGAGTGAGTTTGGTAGACCACAAATCCATTGTACCGATGAGATAACTAGGGCTCAGTAACCTGCCCCAAATCTCATAGAGAACAGGTGGACCCGGTATCAAGTGCAGGTCCGTGTGACCCTCCTGTGATCTCAAGTGCTTAGCTAGGGTATTTTCATACCTCTCACTCTTGGTGCCTGACCAGTAATCATCCGTGAGAGACGACTCCAGAGAACACAGGCTGGTACTCTTCATGGTCCCCTGGAGAGTTTCCCAGCACCTTTTTCTCATGAGCAGTTCTGTTGGAAGTATTCTCTTACCTACAACTGACTTTCTGCAAGAACAGACTTCCCTGTTTACTACCTCTCTGGTCAGTCCTGAAATTCCTGCCCTTGGTAAGTATTAAAAATAGAAGAATCAGTTCTGCCTTGTGGTTCCTGGTAAGGTTACACCTAAATGGTGTCTTAAAATTAATTGTCTCTTTTGGTGAAGGAAATGTTTAAAGTTCCTTTGACTTTTGTCTAATAAGTCCTTAGCAGAAGGAAGTTTATTCTTAGACACAAATTACCATGGGCAAATGATGCCTCATTTCCTTTTTTGTTTTGCTAATTAAGGATGGAAAATTGTTGGTCAGCTTACTCCATGGTATCAACTTGAATAGACTTAAAAAGAGAATCTGATGCTTTGCAGCAATTTCAAGCCAGCCTTTGATTCAGTATCTGGATTAAAAGTCTCCACATACTGATGTTTAGGAATTCCTCATTTTCCTATTCTTCATAATGCATGCAAATCTCAAAAAGCTAGTTGCTCAACATATAGACACAGTTTTGATTGGATTTACAAAGGTGGGTAGTCTGTGAAATAATTCTCCATAGTGTGTCTTACTGAAAGAAATGAAAGTTAGGAGGAAAACGAGATTGTTCTTTACTTAGTATATCATCTCACTCGTTTTTCTTAAATCACAGAAAAAAATCATTTATCTCTTCCTCTTTCTGGAATTTTAATTTACATCCTAAGTTTCGTGCTGGGGAAGGCTTTGGGCAGTGTTTTTTTAAAAGAGTCATAAACCTTCTGGACAAGCAGCACGTAATGAGCGCCAAATGATTGATGGAGGAAAAGCACCCCTTATGGAAGAATTGCGTATGGAAGGAATGAGAGAATCAGAAACCGCCGTTTTGCGACTCTGATGAAACACTGAACAAACATCATCGGTGACTGATAAATCTGTTAAGGGAAAGACTGATGAGGAATTTCATCATGGGCGATCAGAACCGTCCAGCGCTCTTACTGAAACTAAAAGCGGACAACTCAATATTGCGTACTACCTGATGTGGTAAAGAAGTAAGGACTCAGCGTCACCAGGAGTGTTCTTGTCCACAGCACTGAACCTGAATCTAACGAGCCTCCAGCTCTACCCTCCGAACACAAGGAGATGCAGGGGACTGAGCTGTGAGCCTCAAGCTTGACTGAGCATTAGATCACGGGGGGAATTGGAAAGACCCGACACCCTGACTGTGTCCCAGAACAGTTAAATGAGCTCTTGGCCTGGGCATTGGCACGTTTTCTGCTCCCTGTGACACTACGTTCAAGCCAGAGTTGGGGACCAGGAGAGCAGGGGACCAAAAGACAGGACAGAAAAACCGTCATGACGTACAGAACGTGAGAAGCTCCACGGAAGACAGAACCGGCGTTTTACAAGATGTGTGTGTAGCACTAGTAAAAGGGTAGAGAGAGGACATTTGTGGATTAAGAGAGATTTCAGAAATATCAGTCAAATGTGATGTAGGGACTTTCTTACGATCCTGAGTCAAACAAAGCTGCCATTCTAGGACATTTTCCAGAGAATCAGGAAACTTTAAATACAAGCTGAGTATCTGATGATATTAAAGCACAAAGCATTAACTTTGTTACATTTGATACCAGTTTTGTGGTTACGCTGAAAAAAGTTCTTGTAGAGATACATAAAGAAGTATTTGGGGCTTCCCAGGTGGCCCTCTTGGTAAAGAACCCATCTGCCAATGCAGGAGACTTAAGAGATGTGGGTTCAGTCGCTGGGTCAGGAAGACCCCCTGGAGGAGGAAATGGCAACCCGCTCCAGTATTCTTGCCTGGAGAATCCCATGGACAGAGGAGCCTGGTGGGCTATAGTCCATTGGGTCACAAAGAGTCAGACACGGCTGAAGTATTTTTGTGCTTCACAAATGCACTCACGCACAAAGAAGCATTTATGGCTGAAGCATGATGCCTCATATTTGTTTTAAAATTCTAGCAAAAAAATGGTGAGAGGGAGATTTCCCTGGTAGTCCACTGACTTAAGACTCTGTGTTGCCAATACAGGGGGCGCAGGTTCCATCCCTGGTCAGGGAACTAAGATCCCACATGCCATGTGGTACATCCAAAGGATTAAAAACAAATGGTGAGAGGATCCATAAAAACAGATAAAATAAAACTGGTGAAATGTTGATAATTGTTGGGTCGGATGATGGTTCCATGAGAGTTCACTTTACTATTTTCTCTCCTTTTGTGTGTTTTTAAAACTCTTGTAAGAAAGGATTTAGAAGAAGACATAGAGATGAAATGCAAGTTAACATATCTCATGCATTGAGATATATTATCAGTACAAAGTTTTGGGAGTTCATCTGAAATGCAGACCTGAAATAAAGGCTAACTTTCTGTGTCCATGCAAAATAGATCTTGTTTCTTTTCAGAAAAAGTTATAGGTTCAGTTATTCATTATGTTTCTATCTTGCCTACAGATGATTCTGGGCCACCTCCTTCTACTGTTATCAACCAAAATGAAACTTTTGCCAAAGTTGTTTTTAAGCCTAGTGTGGTCCAGCAAGCCAAGATCGCCCAGAATGGCATTTTGGGAGATTTCATCGTTAGATATGATGTCAATAGGGAACAGAGCATTGGGGACATCCAGGTAATGGGTTTGTTGTTGCTGTTTCTCATTAGTTCCATGACACTTTTAGTTAGACCCAGAATGAGGGATTTCAGTACTCACCTGAGAGAGTGAGAACTACCGAGTCTTAGGAAATCTGTTTTAACACCAAATGTGTCTCCGAGTCCACCAGGGATGTTCTCTTGCTAGAGGCTGGGGATATCTATTTCCTGCTTCAGTAATCTGGAGGCAAATGAAACCTATAACCTAATTTTCCCTGAGGTGCTTTAGATGAAATTAGAACTTAGTCTGTCTTTTTAATTTAGAGAAACTGGCCCATGACTCAGTTTCCTGTAAGTCATATTTGTCCAGAGACAGGGTAGGATTATCAAAATGTATTAACGTGCATCCAGCATGCAGGCAATCTTTATGTCGGAACATGAAAGATGCTTAGGAAAAAAACAGATCATGCAGGAAGCAGGATTCTTGAGTGACAAGGGTCGAGAAGAGATGAATGATTTAAGTTGAGTCAGTGTAATCGATATATTTTTAAGGAATGATTTTACCCTTATCCAAATTAAATTAGCAAGTAGTTGGAGGAATCAGGACCATGGATGCTTTTGCTCTGGCGTCTGGCCCGAGACTCTGTTTCATGCTGTCTTTGACTTTTAGACGTTCCGTGGAATCTCCATTTTGGTTTGTTTTGCTACCTAACCTGGGCACTATCCGTTTTGCTTTCTCTTCCCTCCACCAGGTTCTAGACGGCTATTTTGTGCACTATTTTGCCCCCAAAGACCTTCCGCCTTTACCTAAGAACGTGGTGTTTGTGCTTGACAGCAGTGCCTCCATGGTGGGAACCAAACTCCGCCAGGTGAGTCCAGGCTTCTTTTTCCTCTTTCACGTTCGTCCAGGACAGCGATGTTCTCGGTGAACAGGATTCAACTGACGCGAAATGTCTGCTTTACCATTCATCTGTCCCTGCCTGTGGGGAACATTCCTGAACAGGTTCAGGGAAGCCACTGACATGAACTGTCATTTCAGCACGGGGGTTTTAGGAGAGCAGAGGGCTGCAGAAACACCTTGAAATAAAGGGAACTGGGGGATAATGCGAGTGAGATAAGAATACAATGAGGAGGCCACTGAATAGCACCATTGTGGATGGAATAATTCTGTTCAGTGATGGTGTCCATTGAGAATAACAAAATAAAGTCATTGGCAGCCCCTTGGCCTATGATTAGAACCAAAGACCTGTATCTCAATAATTCAGGACTCCCTGGTAGCTTAGCTGGTAAAGAATCCTCCTGCAATGAAGGAGACCCTGGTTTGATTCCTGGGTCGGGAAGATCCCTTGGAGAAGGGATAGGCGGTATACCCACTCCAGTATTCTTGGGCTTTCCTGATGGCTCAGACAGTAAAAGAATCCACCTGCAATGTGGAAGACCTGGGTTCGATCCCTGGGTTGGGAAGATCCCCTCGAGGAGGGCATGACAACCCACTCCAGTATTCTTACCTGGAGAATCCCCATGGACAGAGGAGCCTGGCGGGCTACAGTCCATGGGGTCACAAAGAGTTGGACATGACTGAGTGACTAAGTACAGCACAGCACAATTCAGGACTCATATTCTCACAGTACTTAGGAAGAATCTTAACATTCTAGGGATGGGAGACATTAAGGGGACATGTGGTCTATGCTGAAAAATTAAGTTATCACCTGAATGCAGCCATTTACATTTTTTTTCACAAACCACAGGAAAAGGCTATGCCTTGTCTTACTCTGATATCAGAAATGTCATAAATTTGCATTTATATTTCCAACTTACAGAGTGGAAAACAGAAAGCACTGCAGGTTGCCATACCAACAAATATCTCAATGGTCAACAAAAAATTAGGCCTCTTAGATTTTCTTTCTCAATTCATTATCCGTTTTTATCAATTAACAATAAATATGTGGTCTGATGAGTAAAACAGCATCTCATACCTCCTACAGACCCTCTGTCCCCCCAGTTTTCCCCTTTAAGTGCCCCTCTACATAGAACTGAACTTGATCTTAGCTCGTAAACCCTTGCAAATATTTTCTCTCAGTTATCAGTTTGTAGTTACTTTGGCCATTTCTATATAAATATTTAGTTTACACATTTTTTAACGTCTCATATATGTATATATATGCACTTTGTTTCAATGTGCTGCATGGTTGTTCAGATCTTAGTTCTCCAGACGCAGATTGAACCTGGGTCCCCTGAATTGGAAGCCCAGAGTCTTAACCACTGGACCATCAAGGAATTCCCACTATAACATACTGATCTTTTTTCCATGATGTCTGATTTTGCCCCACCCCAATATAGTGAATGAAGAAGGCAATGACACCCCACTCCAGTGTTCTTGCCTAGAAAATCCCAGGGATGGAGGAGCCTGGTGGGCTGCCATCTATGGGGCTGCATAGAGTCAGGCACGACTGAAATGACTTAGCAGCAGCAATATAGTGAAAACTACATTCCAAAATCTGATGCAAGGATTTGCTTTAGCCCTTTTTTTTTTTTTTTTTTTGAAGGATAGATAAGTATAATTTCTAACTGGCATTAGTGGAGGATACTCTCTAAGCCAGATTTTCGTCATTCTTCAGCATTGCATTCTTGTAGTCAGCCTGCCAACTCCTTCGTCTCCTATTTTTTTTTTTTTTTTTGCCTGTGCTGGGTCTTCGTTGCTATGCTCGGGTTTTTTCTAGATGCGGTGATGGAGGCTGCTCTTTGTTGTGGTGTGTGGGCTTCTCATTGCAGCAGCTTCTCTTGTTACAGAGCACAGGCTCAGCAGTTGGGGCCCGTGGTCTTCATTGCTCTGCAGCATGTTCTGTCTTCCCGGAGCAGGGACCACAGCTGTGTCCCCTGCACTGGCAGGCAGATGCTTCTCCACTGAACCACCAGGGAAGTCCCTAGAGCATCTTCAGTATGCTGAGGCATTTCACTAAGGGTATTACATGGATTGTTGAATTAAGGGATGTTTTATCTTTATAATAATTTGGTTGTCATCCCCATTTTACTGATGGAGAGACTGGGGCTTTGCAGGGGCAGATAACACAGCTAGTACATGGCAGGTCCAGGCTTTCAAGCCAGGTCTGACCCTGAAGGCCATGAATCAAACCAAGATACTGTGGAGTCTCAGAGCGAGTAACACAGTGATGAAGCAATATCCTCGTGGGCAGTCAACGGCGTGCAGGTGCCTACAAGGTCAATGCCTTGATGTTTCAAGACTCCATGGCAGAGGCTGCATCTCAGGAGGAGGGATTTCCTTGCCAAGAGCAGAGCAAGGATAGATGTCACCCTGTTTGTTATCCTCCCCTCCCACTTCGTTCTTGGATTCGTCGTTGTTTAGTCACTAAGCTGTGTCTGACTCTGCGACCCAGGGGACTGTAGCCTACCAGGCTCCTCTGTCCATGGCATTTTCCAGGCAAGAACACTGCAGTGGGGCTTCATTCTGGGGTAGGAAACTCCATTCCTTGCGAGGCACTGAGCATCTGGCCTGCACTCTTGCTGGCTTTTAAACCACAGCATGGCCTCTTTCCAGGGAGAACCACCCTAGACCAGCAAACACATGTCAGAAGCCTCCAGGAAATTTCTAAAGCCTGTGGCTACCTTAAGTGGTTTTGAAAACCATTGAGTCTTTGAGCAGCTCTCAGCTTCTCTAAGGCCACAGCCCTGAGTGAGCAGCTTAGCTGGCTCTGAGTGGAGTCTGTACACACTATCACATTCCCTGGAAGAGGAAAATTTGCCCCAAGCAAAGGGCTTTCGTGATGTGTCTACAGGCTTGGCAACACCAGACATTTGGAATGGGTCCCTTGAATGCTGTGAAGACCATGAAGCGTCTTTCTTGCATTCTTATCCAAATGTTCTTGGCTCCCTTCATCTTTGATGGGCCTGAGATGTTTCACTGTAATTATCACAATCTCAGGCACATAGTTGCTACTGATTAAGTACTTGAACAATTGATCTGTAAGGAATTGTAAGGATCATTTGAGTTGAAAATGTGTTCTTTTTTTTTTTCAATTTTTAAAAAAATTTATTTGGTTGCATCAGGTCTTGGTTAGTTGCCCCATGGCATGTGGGATCTTAGTTCCCCGAACAGGGATTGAACCAGCGTCCCCTACAATGGAAGGCAGATTCTTTACCACTGGACTATCTGGGAAGTCCCCTGAAAATGTGTTCTTACTCAAGGGTCTATCAGTAACCTGGAGCAACCAAAGCTGTGTGCATTTGGCATCTTCCGGTTCTGTCCTGATCCTGGTAGGAGTGTGAGCCTAGAAGCCAGGACTTCACCAGCCTGGGGGCAGCTTCAGCATACACTGCAGCCGTCGATGCCGGGGTCAGCTCCATGTTCTCTCCACGTGCTCTTCTGCTGAGTCAGGCAGGGTTTCTGCCTCCCAGCTTGAGTTTGTAAAACTTAGTGAGACAGGAGGTCTGAAGAGAAACAAAAAAACGGTGAGCAGGGTAAATCTTTTTTGATTCTTTCTAGTTGCCTGCTAAAGACACTGACACAAGCAAACATACGTGTGCTTGGGAGTTTGAAGGCTCGTTGTTCAGTCTCTCAGTCACTTCTGACTCTCTGTGACCCCATGGGCTGCAGCACACCAGGCCTCCCTGTCCATCACCCACTCCCAGAGCTTGCTCAAACTCATGTCCATCGAGTGGGTGATGCCATCCAACCGTCTCATCCTGTCATCCCCTTCTCCTCCCGCCTTCAATCTTTCCCAGCATCAGGGTCTTTTCCAGTGACTCAGTTCTTTGCATCAGGTGACCAAAGTATTGAAACTTCACCTTCAGAATCAGTCCTTCCAATGAATATTCAGGGTTGATTTCCTTTAGGACTGACTGGTTTGATCTTGAGTCCAAGGGACTCTCAAGAGTCTTCTCCAGTGCTACAATTTGAAAGCATCAATTTTTTGGCGCTCAGCCTTCTTTATGGTCTAACTCTCACATCCATACATGAGTACTGGAAAACCATAGCTTTGACTAGATGGACCTTTAAGTGATGTCTCTGCTTTTTAATACGCTGCCCAGGTTTGTCATAGGTTTTCTTCCAAGGAACAAGTGTCTTTTAATTTCATGGCTTCAGTTACCATCAGCCCAAGAAAATAAAATCTGTCACTGTTTCCTTTTTTTCCCCATCTATTTGCCATGAAGTGATGGAACCGGATGCCATGACCTTAGTTTTTTGAATGTTGAGTTTTAAGCTAACTTTTTCACTCTCCTCTTTCACATTCATCAAGAGGCACTTTATTTCTTCTTTGTTTTCTGCCATTGAGGAGGGGGGGTATCATCTGCATATCTGAGGTTATTGAAATTTCTTACAGCTAATAGATGTCTATTAAATACAGTTTCCATTGACAAGGTCTATACATTCTTTCCTTTCTTTCCCCTAATCTATATAATTTCCCCTAATCTTTACCTGGCTCAGCAGGTAAAGAATCCACCTGTAATACAGGAGACACAAGAGATGCAGCTTCAATCGCTGGATTGGGAAGATCCCCTGGGGTAGGAAATGACAACCCACTCCAGTATTCTTGCCTGGGAAATCCCATGGACAGAGGAGCCTGGTGGGCTACAGTCCACAGGGTTGCAAAGAGGCGGACGGAACTGAGCACTTGGGACGTTCAGTATAATTTCTATCACTTTTGCCCTCACATTTGCCGTTGGCTAAGGGACCCGCCTTGGTGAACAAGCAGTGGCTAATAGATCAGTTTCCAGATGTCTTTCACGATGCAACTTTCGGCGGACCTGTTCCCAGGTTTATTCCCGTAATCGGTGCCATTCTGTGCCAATCCTCGACTCCAGTGTGGCTTTGGAAGCTTGTCATCCTTTTTCTGCTTAATGTAGTCAACAGTTTTGAGGGTAAAGAACAAGCATAGGGGTTCTTTTTTTATTGAAGCATAGTTGGTTTACAATGTTGTGCCGATCTCTGCTCTACCGCAAAGCAACTCAGTTATACACATGTAGACGTTTCTTATACTCTTTTCCATCATGGTTTATCACAGGATATTGATGATAGCTCCCTGTGCTACACAGTAGGACCGTGTTGTTTATCCCTTCTCAATGTAATAGTCTGCATCTACCAACCCCGAACTCCCAGGACAAGCACAGTGTTTCTTATCTGTGATTCTCAAAGTAAAATGAGGGCAAATGTGAGCTAGTGGATTGGAGAACCAGCATCTGAATTTCATTTGCACTTCCTTCATGGGCTTACTTCACCCTCCAAAACCTCACTTTCTTCTTCTCTGTGCAAAATTGGGCTTCCAAGTGCTGTTTGAACATTTTATGTGTAACCTTACAGGCAAGTAGTCCATGAGCTCCATGAATTTGGGAACCATCTTGGTTTTGATCATTAAAGTACACATTTCCAGCTCCTAGCACTGTACCTGGTAATGATTTTTGCCGAAAAACCCACGAGCCCATAAATTATGAACTGTAACTTTTTAAAGGCGTAGCTTTAGCCCCTGAGTGACCAGCACTTACCCAGCACTCTAAGGATTTTGCATACAAATCTGTTCATTTCAGCTGCCAGCCAGCGGAATAGTCATGGTTATCCCTGCTTCATAGATGAGATGATGAGGGGCAGGAAGGTGATAATCAGTTCAGTTCAGTCACTCAGTCGTGTCCGACTCTTTGCGACCCCATGAATTGCAGCACTCCAAGCCTTCCTGTCCATCACAAACTCCTGGAGTTCACTCAGACTCACATCCATCGAGTCAGTGATGCCATCCAGCCATCTCATCCTCTGCCTTCCCCTTCTCCTCCTGCCCCCAATCCCTCCCAGCATCAGAGTCTTTTCCAATGAGTCAACTCTTCACATGAGGTGGCCAAAGTACTGGAGTTTCAGCTTCAGCATCATTCCCTCCAAAGAAATCCCAGGACTGATCTCCTTCAGAATGGACTGGTTGGATCTCCTTGCAGTCCAAGGGACTCTCAAGAGTCTTCTCCAACACCGCAGTTCAGAGGCATCAATTCTTCGGCGCTCAGCTTTCTTCACAGTCCAACTCTCACATCCATACATGACCACAGGAAAAGCCATAGCCCTGACTAGACGGACCTTTGTTAGCAAAGTAATGTCTCTGCTTTTGAATATGCTGTCTAGGTTGGTCATAACTTTCCTTCCAAGAAGTAAGTGTCTTTTAATTTCATGGCTGCAGTCACTATCTGCAGTGATAATAGTGCACCAAAATACATCAAGTTTCAAGTAGAAAAGTTTGGAGTCGAGCTCAGTCCACCCCACTCTGAAGCTCTTCACCAAACATTCTTCACTGCATCATCAGATATAACCTCAGACCAGCTCTCAAGCTTTTAAGCTTTACCTGTTCTCTTCCTTTCTTCTTTTTATAAATTATAGTTCATTTGCAATGTTGTGTTAGTTTCAGGTGTACAGCAAAGTAATTCAGTTACACCCACACATACACTGGAGAAGGGAATGGCAACCCACTCCAGTATTCTTGCCTGGAGAATCCCATGGACAGAGGAGCCTGGTGAACTACAACCCATGGGGTTGCAAAGAGTTGGACATGACTGAGCTACTGAGCACACGTGCATGTACAAATACACATATACACATATATATTTATTTTTCCTCAGATTCTTTTGCCTTTAAGGTTATTACAAAATACTGAGTGTAGTTCCCTGTCCTTATTGATTATTTTATTTATAGAACCTGTTGCTTTTATTTGTTGATTTGGCTGTGCTGAATCTTAGTTGTGGCACATGGGATCTTTAGTTGCAGTATGTGAACTCTTAGTTGAGGCCTGTGGGGTCTAGTTCCCTGACCAGGGATCAAACTCGAGCCCCCTGCATTGGGAGCACAGAGTCGTAGCCACTGGACCACCAGGGAAGTCCCTATAGTACCTGTTCTTATGCCAAGTGAGGAGATCTCTTGAATGCTGCGCACCGCCAGTGACACGGTTGGAAGAGAGAACTCCCTGCACAAATGCAGGCGGGGCGGCACAAAGGAGGGAGGCAAGCACACGCGCCAGAGGAGATCTCGTCTAAGAAACTTGTAGAGTCTCAGGAGCAGGCACTGTGTGGCTGTCTTGCAGATGAAAAATGGACAATATAAGGTTTGGATCCTCCTGCCTCTGAAAGCATAGCTTCAGTTCCTAACACAGTGTCGAGCTTCCCTCTTTCCAGTTTTCCAGGACAGGGGTCAGCAAACATTTTCTAAAAAATGACAGGTCAGTGAATGTTAAGCTTTGCAGCCTGTCGTGATGACTCAACCCTGCTGTTGTAGCACAAAGGCAGCTGCTGCAACGTGCAAAGACATGGGTGTGTCCTGTTCCCATAAAACAACACTTATTAAAAACAGAGAGCAGCCTGGATTTGGCCCCTAGGCCGTGGCTGGTGGACTCCTGGCTATAGTGACGGCTAATTGGTGCTGGCTAGAAATACTGTTTCAGTTTATAAATACTATTTATTCTCATCCCCTGAGCTGCCCTTGTCCAAACAGTACCTCTAGCAAGCATGTGACTTAGAAATATATTGCAAAACAGAAGTCTGGGCCTTGGGGCCATGGACAGAAGGCAGCGGGGAAATCTGGTGTCTTTTGGCTCAAACTCAGAAAAATGAGAAAATAAATGATGGATAAAGGGCAAAATATTTTTACCCTGGGCCACTCATGAAAACTTGGACTTCTTGTTTCAAAAAAAAATTTTGCTCTTCAACAAAATCATAAAGAAAATGTTAAAAAAAATTGGAGGTACCCATTTTTAAAAAGGGCTTCCCTGGTAGCTGGTAAAGAATCCACCTGCAATGTAGGAGACCCTGGTTCGATTCCTGGGTTGGGAAGATCTCCTGGAGAAGGGAACAGCTATCCACTCCTATATTCTTGGGCTTCCCTGGTGGCTCAGCTGGTAAAGAATCTGCCTGCAATGCGGGAGACCTGGGTTCGATCCCTGGGTTGGGAAGATCCCCTGGAGAAGGGAACAGCTATCCACTCCAGTATTCTGACTTGGAGAATCCCCATGGATAAAGGAGCCTGGTAGGCTACAGTCCATGGATCACAAAGAGTTGGACAAGACTGAGCAACTAAGCACATTTTTTAAAAATGTTGAAACAGTGAAGATTGAGCCAAATTAGGTCATGTTTAAAAACTTTTGAGGGGCACTTCCCTGGTGGCTCAGTGGTAAAGAATCTGCCTGCCAATGTAAGGGACATGGGTTCAATCCCTGGTTGGGGAAGAACCCACATTTGTGGAGCAACTAAGCCCATGAGCCACAACTATCGAGCCAACCTCTAGAGCCTGTGCTCTGCAACAAGAGAAGCCATAGCAGTGAGAAGCCTGTGCATCTCAAGTAGAGAGTAGCCCCCTCTGCCTGCAACTAGAGAAAGCCCACGCACAGCAGCGAACCCAGCGCAATTAAAAATAAAAATAAGTTTTGAGGATCTCTAAATGAAGGTACTGTGTGGTTATCGTGGGAAGGAAAAAGGAACAATACAGAGCTTTGAGTTCTCTTGCATTGTCTGTTCAGAGTGCAGGCCTGGCAGACGGCATCAGGAAGCATGGTCATCCCGTAACCAAGAGCCTTACTTGCCCTTCCTGGTGTCCTGACCTTGCCCGTAAGTTTCTCCAGTGGGCATTGCCATCAGCCAACTTTCTCTGTAAAGGGCTAGAAGTATATGCTACAAGTCAAAATGAGATAACCTCTGTCGGTCAAAGAGGATTGAATGAGATGAGAAATGTGGAAGTGGTTATCAGAGTGCCTGCGAGTGTTGTTATTGTTGGATTGCATCTGTTTGGTGGCTGCTGGAAGCTGCAAAGAGGGTGCAGTTCCTAAGAGCTGCCTGGGCCTGACGTAACAGCCACCTCGCTCTCTTGCTTAGGACCCCACGCTCCCCCAGGCTGGCATCCTGGCTTTGACTCCAGACTTCAATTCTCCAAAGTTGAACATCACGTTGATTATGTACTGTGGGAGAGGTACAAGGCGGGGGGATGCAAAGATGAACAAGACAGAGCCTTTTTTTCCCAAGCGGTCCAGAGAAAAAGAAAAAGTCATGGAGAAAACTGTATGCAAGGTGCTCCCTGGGATAGATGTGAATGTAGGATCCGGTCACAGAGTAACCGGGGTGCTGGTCAGATTTCTCAGGGTGGAACAGGGGCAACCAGGGCTTCCTAGGGGAGGGGAGAGTGAGTGAGTCTTTCCAAAATTAATTCAATGGATGGGGCAAGAAGGGAGACCGAGAACATTCTTGTTTTGGCCACCCTTCAGCATGCGGGATCTTAGTAGGTAACGAACCTGTGTCTCCTGCAGTGAAAGCAGGAGAATATATTTTTAATATTTTTATAATAAGCAGGTTAGAGGTGGACCCCTAGCCTCCAGACTGCCAAGGAAGCCCCTCTCTTTCCCTGTATGTATGATCCTCCCATGCTGAAGTGCCGTGTGTTGTTCTTCCGTAACCATTCCATTGTTTCACTCTGACCGTGGCTCGTTCAGAGCCTCCCCAAATCTTTGTGTCTTGTCCTTTATGTTCGTCAAGGCACATCCCTGGGGGTTTGCAATGAGTAGCCTAGGTGGACCTCTGCCAGGAACACAGGAGTCACGAGAACTCACATATAAGGGAAAGTTGAATGGGGCGAGGGGCGGTAAGAGAGTCAGATACCCCAAAAATCTGTAGACTGAAACGGGCAGGGCTCCAGAATCCAGGCATGCAGTTAGGCGATGTAGATTTCAGACCCTGGACAGCACTGGGGACCAAGCTCCATGCTGTCAGGCAGCAGCGTGTGAGCACGCGGGCGAAGCACACCAGCTGCAAGGGTCCGTGGCCTGGGGGAACCTTGTCTTGATCAGCATCCTCTTGTCCACTGACTGCGCAGGAAGCCGCACCTGGGGATGACTATCTGTAGCCCATGACCACCTGGATGCAGGTGGTGAGACTAAGTTCTTTCCCAGAATAAGAGATTTGGCATCAGCCTTGTGAGCAGATCCTGATAACTGCAAACCTCCCATGTGAAGAGAAGTGGAAAATATCATCTCTTTCAAGTCTTGAGTTATTTCTACATCAAGCAAGAGAAATCGATGTCCTTAATACATGATAAAGAATCAAAGAAATATTGTTGGCAAAGAACTTTTTACAAACATGTACCATGACATTATTAGGTAAATACTTGGTACATTTGTCAGAGCAAAGTCAAAACATTTGGTGATGGATTGTAACAATAACCAGAGCCTTCATATGAGAGAGACTTTGCTTCTCAAGTTAGAATAACATTAATCCAAACACAGACTAATAAAGTATAGTTATGTTTATATTGCAAAAGATAATGTAACATCTAAATATATTCAGACTTTTTTATTTAGCCAGAATTTAGTTAGAAATTATTCTCTTTTAGAACCAGTCCTAACGGAGAAGGCAATGGCACCCCACTCCAGTACCCTTGCCTGGAAAATCCCATGGACAGAGGAGCCTGGTAGGCAGCAGTCCATGGGGTCACTAAGAGTCGGACACTACTGAGCGACTTCACTTTCACTTTTCACTTTCTTGCATTGGAGAAGGAAATGGCAACACACTCCAGTGTTCTTGCCTGAAGAATCCCATGGACAGAGGAGCCTGGTAGGTTACAGTCCATGGGATCACAAACAGTTGGACACAACTGAAGCAACTTAGCACACACACACATGCCCAGTTCATTTCACAGTCGCTCAGTTGTGTCTGACTCTTTGCATGCCAGGCTTCCCTGTCCATCACCAACTCCCAGAGCCTGTTCAAACTCATGTCCATAGAGTCGGTGGACATCCAGCAATCCAATCATCTCATCCTCTGTCTTCCCCTTCTCCTCCCATCATCAATCTTTCCCAGCATTAGGGTCTTCTCTAAGGAGTCAGTTTGTCGCATCAGGTAGCCAAAGTATTGAAGTTTCAGCTTCAGCATCAGTCCTTCCAATGAATATTCAGGACTGATTTCCTTTAGGATGGACTGGTTTGATCTCCTTGCAGTCCAAGGGACTCTCAAGAGTCTTCAACACCACAGTTCAAAAGCATCAATTCTTTGGCACTCAGCTTTCTTTATAGTCCAACTCTCACGTTCATAAATGACTACTGGAAAAACCATAGCTTTGACTAGATGGACCTTTGTTGGCAAAGTAATGTCTCTGATTTTTAATATGCTGTCTAGGTTGGTCATAACTTTTCTTTCATGAAGCAAGTGTCTTTTAATTTCATGGCTGCAGTCACAATCTACAGTGATTTGGGAGCCCCCCAAAATAAAATCTGTTACGGTTTCCATTGTTTCCCCAATTTGCCAGGAAGTGATGGGACGGGATACCACAATCTTAGTTTTTTGAATGTTGAGTTTTAAGTCAGCTTTTTCACTCTCCTCTTTCACTTTCATCAAGAGGCTCTTTAGTTCTTCGCTTTCTTCCATAAGGGTGCATGCAAACTGTTTTAAAATATTGGAAGATCTGATGACTTCTAGCCCCAATTTTCCAATGATGCAAAGAAAGCTTCTGAATTTCTGCTCTTTCTCTAAAAAGAATACTTTGGCCAGTAGAACAATAGTTTTTGTTTTTTTCAACCAGTTCCTTGTATTGGACATAGGCACCTTTTGACGTTTTATGTTTCTTGTATTACAGGTTTCACTTTTTATTTTTAATGTAAATTATATAATGTGTTTCACTTTGGGAGTCACGACACAGGCGACAGCAGGGCACCAGGCTTTGTGTAATCAGTGTTTTCCTTTATGAGTCCTTATAACCTCTTGGACTGTGCTTACTTTGTCATCACTAGGGTGATGTTTTTTAATGTTTGAGGTTCTTCTCTGAAACCAATCTGTTGCTAGATTTTTCTGGAACACATAATGATATGGACACGAATATATTATGGAGAAATGGTCTTTCTCACTCAATTTATTGCCTTGCTGGTAAAGATGGGATTTAAAAAAAATTACTTGGTGGGTCAGTCTGGATATGATTTCAAAAAACTCCAAACCATTGAAAGGCCTGTAGCATGTCCAAGTACGGTTACACTGCCTTTTATGGAATGCATGCTTGTGCCCTTGAAATGCCAGTCTTGGAATACTCCCACTGAAGCGTCATCGGTGCCCAGGGCCCCGCAGCAACTGGCTGGCTCAGCATGGCTGCCCTGGTTTTAGCCGTGACGGTGACTGCAGGGTGACGTGGGTGGATGTCTGTGGAGGGTGCAGAGAGACGCCGAGGTGCTGGACATCTCCATCCTTCTCAGTGACGGCTTAGACAGGTAGTTTGAGGTTGCAGGGAGGGCCTGACATTGCAAACTTTGATGGGATCACTGACTCTTGTCTGTCCTTCCAGTAGCGGGACTCCATTGCCAGTCCTGGGGGATGGAGCGCTCCCCCTGCTGGCCACAAGAGGGACTGCACTGCACAGGAGGACAGTCACACATCTCTTTCTGGTCCCCACCTGGGTCCCTTATCTCCACCCACCTGCGAAGGGAGAAGGCCCACTTGTGTCCAGTTGCCGATGGGTGTATTCCCCTTCCCGGTATTACCTCTCAGAAACTTAGGGGGTTCTAGGGTACTTCTCTGTTGAGCACAATTCTCTGTCGTGGCTCGAGCCAGACTTTTAGAAGTTCTTAGCTTTCTTTTGCTTTTGATGAGAAGACTCACAGAGGATTTTCTCTTGGGTTCATCCAGAAGGAATGTGTGGAAAGGGAAAATGTCAGCTCCTCAGCAAACATTTTAGAATGGGGTGAGCGAGAGGACTGCTTCGGAGCACAGCAGGGCCGTTCTGCTGAAAGCTTGGCATATCTGGTGTCTAAGACCCTTGACCTTGGATTTCCTCTATGATGTCATGGGCTCGTAACCACCCAGGGACTGGGGTACAAAAACCTTTTGTGTCAGATTTGGTTCCTGGTGTGGGTGGTTCGGCAGGGACACAGAAAGATTTGAAGAGAGTCAGCGGGTACCCCGATGGAGTGGGTGGGCAGCTGGGTTTTCCATGGGCTCCACTGATGGGTCACCCTAATGGTCTTCTCTCCTTGGGGAACGTCTCAGAGTGAGTGATTCAAAACGTGTGTAGCTGGAACACTCACCCCCTCGAGGGCTGAGCCAAGAGCCTGCAGCTGCTCGGGCTCAGTTTTGTAGGGAAGGGAAAGGAAGGTCCATCTTGTCTCTAGGCTGGCTTAACACAGGGGCTCTGAGCCCGCCAGACAGAGCAGTTCCCAGAAACTCCCCGCCCTGGGAGCAGCCCTAACAGGGAGACAGTAAGCGTGTAAAAGGGGCTGCACATCCCGGGGCCCAGCCCTGCCCCTTTCCTGACAGACACCGCCAGGGAAGGTTGCACAGTTCCTTTTCCTGAAGACCCACTAGACCAAGAGGGACCATCGCCAGCCAAGTTGGATGAACAGAGAATCTGAAACCGAGAGCTCCTTTTTATTTATTTACATTCTCCTTGCTCCTAAAAGAACTTAAGTGGACAGAGATGAAAAGGCTTACTTAATAATAAACCAGAGGCAGAGCTGGAATTAACTTCTAAGACATTGTTTTCAGAGGAAATACTTTCCCCCCTCCTTTCAACCCGAGGGACATACCTACAAGCAGAAGGATTCCTCACTAGCGAGCTGTTTCAAGGAGCCAGTCATCCCGATTCTCTTTGTTTCTACGAGGCTCAGATTAAAGGGAATCTTGTCTGAATGCTTCGTGCAGGCCAGGGTGCTTCTTTACTGTCTGAATAATGAGAAGTATTTCCTTTTCCTCTCTCCATTGTATTTGTGTGCCTTTCGTATCTCCCTTCAGTTCAGACACAACTTGGAACATCGTAAGGAGCCCTTCTGGTGACGTGTAGAGGCTGGTGTTTGCCGAGTGCCCTTTGGGGTCACCAAGGAGTGGATATGACCAGTCAGTGCCTCCAGGGTAGCTCAGGCCTTTGAACCAGCTTTGCACCATCCATTCTTTCTGGGCTTCCTCTGATCATTCTTGAGGCTTCCCTGGTGGCTCAGATGGTAAAGCGTCTGCCTGCAATGCAGGAGACCCAGGTTCGATTTCTGGATCGGGAACATCCCCTGGAGAAGGAAATGGCAATCCACTCCAGCATTCTTGCCTGGAAAATCCCATGGACGGAGGAGCCTGATAGGCTACAGTCTATGGGGTCGCAAAGAGTCGGACACGACTGAGCAACTTCACTTTCCTTTCCTTTCTGATCTTTCTAGAATATGCTTACCTTGGTCTCTAGGGTATACTCTTGGGAAAAGCCTGCCCAGGTTTCTGTCTGTCTTCAGCATATAAACACAGGGTGCAGAAACACCAGCTGAAGCCACCTCACATTCCCTCTTCTATCTGGGCAACCACCTTCCTCCTGCCTGTTCAGCCTTCTGCAGAACGCAGAGCACCCCAGACCTTGCCGGTCGGAGCTCAGGAAGGGTTAATGAGTGGTGGTGGCTCCACGCAGTGTCCGCCCCCGCCCCTTGGAATAAGGACGCAGAGACCAGCGCAAAGGTCCCGAGGCAACTGAAAGTGGAACTCCCGGGAGCCAGCAGGTCTGCCTGCCCCAGTGTTCCTGAGGACAAGTCAGAGCTGTGCCCTTACAAGGTCATCAGAAGCCCTTCATTGCTGAGCTCAGGGGAGGAGGGTGGAGAGACTTAAGGACTGCTCCTAAAGCAGAGAATCCTTTACGATGCGGGAAAACAGCAGCCAAGAAGCCAGGCCAGCCCCTCTTGAGGGCTTGAGCTCGCTATTTAAGGATCCCTAGGGATGCCAGCCACTAAACAAACAGCAGCCTTCTGAGGAGATTCCCCAGGCCCCAGCCTGCACCCTGGGGGGCCCTGCCAGCTCTGAGCCCCAGCAGCGGGAACATATCCTAGTGGCTGCCTTAGCAGCGGGCCCCCAACTGTACCGTCCCAGGGACTGCCTCGGCTTGCGGGTCCTGTCTGTCACCACCCAGCTGTGGACCTTCAGGCTTCCCAGAGGTCCAGCCTCTCGGATGGGGAACGATGCTGAGCCCATCTTTGCTCACACTGGGGTCGTGCTGGCTCTGAGCGGCTGGAAGGGTGAGGGGTCAAGGTGGGGCCAGCTTCCTGGAGTTCCGTCAGCGACGCGCTCAGGGCCCTCCACCTACATCTGTTTATTGTCTCGATCTGATCTATTCATTCTTGCTTTAATGCTGTCCGTCCTTCAGCTGTGTTTCCTGTACATCACCCTTCTCAGTGTTCCGTCTTAGCTTCTCAGGGATGGGGGCTGTGTCTCCCCTCCTCCCTTTGTGTTCACTCAGTAGAATTCTCCCCCTCTCTCTCCCTCTTTTTCTCTCAATTACTCATTCAGCAGCTATTTACTGACAGCCCACAATGTGCCAACTGTTGTGTTGGGAGGGCAGGGAGGAAACAAGGGGGCAGCTGTTTTGAGGAGTCTGGTGTCACAGATGGACAGTCTTCCCAGCACTCACTTTTATCTGCAAGCCTGTTTCAAGAATCTGCCACGCGGGCAGGCTTAGCTGGGTATGACCCAAGAGTGACAGAACAGAAAAAACTCCTGCAGAGCTTTTTCAGAGACGTGGGGCTGAGTTGGACCGTCCAGTGAATGCACAAATATGTCATCACATTCTCTCTATCGACGCTGGGAAGGCAGGGGTCGGGGTGCCGGCTTGAAAGGACAGAGGAGCGAGTGAACCCAGGACGGAAGGACGAGGAGGGGGCAGCAGGCACGCCTACTGTGGGACAGAGCATCCATCAAGGGAACGGCAGATGCAGAGGTCCTCGCAAGGGCAAGGGCTGGAAGAAATGACGACACTGCCATGTCATGAGTGCCAGAAAAGTGTGTGTGTGCCACGTGAAAGAGGATCTCAGAGAAGGGGGCTGTTGTGTCTTTTTTTTTGTCACTTGCTTTCCCCCGAGTTGTACTGAGGTACAGTTGATATACAGCACTGTAGGTTTAAGGTGTGCAGTGTAATGTTTTTTAAATATTTATTTAAATTGTATTTTGTTTTTGATCGGAGGGTGACTGCAATATTGTGATGGTTTCTGCTGTGCATCCACATGGATAGGCCAGAGGCATGTCCCCTCCCTCTAGAGCCCACCTCCCATCCCATCCCACCCCTCTTGATTGTCCCAGGGGACTGGCTTTGGGTTCCCTGTGTTGGATACAACAAATTCCCACTGGCGATCTATGTTACATGTGGTAACATATGACCTTCTTGGCTTCTTTCCAGGATGTCCTCCCTTGTATTTCAAGTTACCCAGGTCCTTCGGGCCTCTTCCTCAGATCCCCTCTGTTCTCTGAAACGCCTTCTCACGTCACTGCAGCCCACGGTGCTTCGTTCTCTCTTAAAATCCAGCGGTAGTTCTGATTCGCACCCTTCCTCTGTCATTCACGAATCGTCCTTGTGTTCTTTCATCTTCTGAACTTCTCTCTAGGGTGTGTCAGGAGTTCTCTGCCCTGGGTGATAAGAAACTAGATGGAGGGACGTCCCTGGTGGTCCAGTGGGTAAGAGTCCACCTGCCAATGCAGGGGGCACATGTTCAATCCCTGTTCAGGGAACTGGGATCCCACGTGCTTCAGGGCAACCAGGTCCTTGCTCCTCAACTGTAGAAAGCCCAAGTGCCTCAACGAAGACCCAGCACAACCAAAAAAAATAATAGATGGAACCTGCCTTCACTGGAGGAAGGGAAAGAGACATGGAGTGGACTATAGTCGAAACGGGGACGCACTTACTCTATAAGTACGTTGAGGGCACTGCTAGCCTAGAGGACAGAAGGTCCACTCTCTTTAGAGGAGCCAGAAAATGTTTCAAAACAGAATATAGCGCATTAGCTGGGTTTTGAAGAATGACTAAGGACTTGTCAGATGAAACAGGGGCATAAGGCAGCAGGGAAGAACACCCCAGGTCTCGAGAACAGCAGTCGTGAAGTTCCAGAGGCTTAGGGCTTGATGTATGTGGATCAGAGCAGACAGGACATTTCGTATATGAAAAACATTCGTGTTTTATATAAAGTTGTAAAACACGTTGTTGTTTAGTTGCTCAGTCTTGGCCGACTCATTTGTGACCCAATGAATCGTAGCCCGCCAGGCTCCTCTGTCCATGGGATTCTCGAGGCAAGAATACTGGAGTGGGTTGCCATTTCTTCCTCCAGGAGATCTTCCCAATCCAGGGATCAAACTCAAATCTCCTGCACTGCAGGCAAATTCTTTCCCACTGAGCCACTGGACTGCAAGGAGATCCAACCAGTCCATTCTGAAGGACATCAGCCCTGGGATTTCTTTGGAAGGAATGATGCTAAAGCTGAAACTCCAGTACTTTGGCCACCTCATGCGAAGAGTTGACTCACTGGAAAAGACTCTGATGCTGGGAGGGATTGGGGGCAGGAGGAGAAGGGGACGACAGAGGATGAGATGGCTGGATGGCATCACTGACTCGATGGACGTGAGTCTGAGTGAACTCCGGGAGTTGGTGATGGACAGGGAGGCCTGGCGTGCTGCGATTCATGGGGTCGCAAAGAGTCGGACATGACTGAGGACTGAACTGAACTGAACCGAGGTGATAAAGTTCCTTGACATTTATCCAAGTCCCTTTACAGAGCAGGCACTCCATTATAACCCTGGGATTGTCCCCAGCGTGCAGTTTCCAAGCCAGGGGATGTGTAGACTCATGCAATGGGACATGACTGGCCTTGCTTTTGTGTTTGCCTAGACCAAGGATGCCCTTTTCACAATTCTGCATGACCTGCGACCCCAGGACCATTTCAATATCGTTGGGTTTTCCAACCGGATCAAAGTGTGGAAGGACCATTTGGTGTCAGTTACTCCCAATAGCATCAGAGATGGCAAAGTCTACATCCACCACATGTCGCCGAGCGGAGGTAAGTACGTCCTGCTTTGCCTGTTTGCTGAGACATGATACAGGGATTTGAAAGTTGACGCTGATCACAGGAAAGGAGATAACAGGTGAGCACTTTCCCCAGGAGCTTGCTTCTCCTTTTCTGGGCACCGAACTAAGATGGTCAAATAAGTTACGGGGGAAATACCTGATAGGTTTTGGAGCCTTTCCTGTTTTATCTCACGGATCCCAAACAATGCAGCTCATTTTGTAAACCGATTTTCGGGGCCAGGAGTGAAAGCCAAGTGGCTGATTCAGTGCTTTGTGTGCTTGAGTGTGAGAACCTTAAGGCAGCAGATGGAGCCGCCCCCCTGAGCTGTCGGTCCTCCTGGACTACGGTGACCTGGGAGATGCTCTAGGTGGAAAGGCAGTGGAGCCTTTGCAGCCTCGCCTGGGGGCGGTGCCAAGGTAAGGGCGCAGGTGAGGGGAAAGGCCAGAAAGAGCTCTGAGATGATCTGAGACTCAGGACAGCGTGTTACCACCTGTGCTGGCTGTCAGTGCCGTCAACCCTGGGCCCAGATCTTACTCCCACTGTCAACTCGTCCTGAGGACAGTGGGCGCCTGGCCGAAGCTCAGTATTGGCATGTTGACTGGACCTTTACCATCCTTCCTAGAGGCCCGTAGAGACACTGTCTCCTCGGGGATTCAGGTGATCTGCTTTCGAGATCTGGAGACAGAAAACACCCAGTTCTGTCCATCCTCTTCTGTCTGAGTTTCTCATCACTCATGTTGGTTATTTTCCCTCCAAGGCAAAGCTCTGGTTTCCCAAATGAACTTTGTTTGGAACTTGATCTTGTGTGAATGGAATTTTGATTTATGGATACAATGGGATTTCCTACCAGTTTCCACAACAGTGTGATCTAGAAATTGTTTTACTGGTTGAAGCGAGAAATGAAAGTTTAGAGTTAATATTTTAGTGATGATCCTTGGAAGGAAGTTGGGAAGTCTCTGAGGAAAAAGACTTCCCTTAATCTTTGTTTAGCCTGTAGTTCCTGGAGCCAACTCAATGGAAAAGACCCTGATGCTGGGAAAGATTGAAGGCGGGAGGAGAAGGGGACGACAGGATCATATGGTGCATGGCATCACTGACTCAAAGGACATGAGTCTGAGGAGTCACCAGGAGATGGTGAAGGACAGGGAAGCCTGGCATGCTGCAGTCCCTGGGATTGCAAGGAGCTGGACACGACTTAGCGACTGAGCAACAACTTGGCATAGCTCCTGACATACAGCACCCACTTAAAGAATATGCATTAAAAGGAGTTTATTTAAAGATGCTGCTTACTATTAGAATGCTATTTGTGTGCTGGGGGGAGCAGGATAAAGCTTTAGAAAACAGGTAATGCGTGTTATGCCCTTTTGGAATCTAAACCTTAGAAACCACACTGGTTTCCTTTTTTTTTTTTGTCTCAGCATTTCATTGACCCAACCCTCTGCAGATGAACAGAAAATTACTGTCCTCTCCTCATCAGGAGATGAGCATGGATTCTGAAGCCAGACTGCCTGGATTTAAATCCAGCCCCACCAGCTATGAGGCATTTAATCTCTCTCTACCTCCTTTTCTTCATCTGTAAAATGAGGATAATGGACTTTTTTTAGGATGAGTTAAAATATTTAAAGTACTTACAACAGTGGCCTCACACAGGAGGTCGTCTCTAGCTGTCAGATATGGCCATTTTGGGGCTTCCCTGGTAGCTCAGCTGGTAAAGGATCCACCTGCAATGTGGGAGACCTGAGTTCGATCCCTGGGTTGGGAAGATCCCCCCGAGGAGAGCATGGCAGCCCACTCCAGCATTCCTGCCTGGAGAATCCCCATGGACAGTCTGGCAGGTTTTGCAAAGAGCTGGACACGACTGAGTGACTAAGCACACACACACATGGCCATTTTTACCCAAATAGTCCCTCTTGCTGGTGCACTGTGGCCCTTTAATATCCCTGGGGGAGCTCTCAGTGGGATGGTTGGGGCGGCTCCATGGGAACTCTCCTGTTGTTTTTTCACTTTTTGTTTTTATTTGGCTGCACCAGGACTTACTTGCATCACGAGGCATCGTTTAGTTGTGGTATGCCAACTCTTGGTGTTGGCGTGGGATCTAGTTCACCAACCAGAGATTAAAGCGGGCCTCCTGCCTCGGGAGCTGGAGTCTTAGCCTCTGGGCCACCGGGGAAGGCCCAGCCCCTGCTGCCCACCCCCGCTGTTAAGTGTGCAGGAGATGCCTCAGCTTAACAGAGATTCGATGCCAAGCCCTGCTGTGCCTGGCGTGAGAAAAGCTAAGCACATCCTTTGCCTGGGGCTGTCCCTGGCTTTAAAGTGCAATGAGAGATTTGGCATCATCGCTTAAGTTCTGGATCAAAGAGGAAATAAACACCTGCCTTCTGGTCCACGTGCACACCTTCAGAGGCAATGAAGCTAGGTGAGGCATCCAGAGAGGCAAGCGGCCGAACCCAGAGAAGTGCTGCGTGCTGTCTCAGCTGTAAGTTTCCCTTACGTGTGGACCATGTGTGCATCTTAGAACGAATTAGTGATGCATTTGCACAGTCACAGACATCTATATTTTCAGCCAGAAATTCTGGAGGATGTGAAGCAATGGGGGAAATTTTCTGGTTCAATCAAATACGGTAGATTTTGCAGGCAGATTAAAAAGCACGCCAGTCAGGTGACAGGATGGTGGTAATGGGTACACAGCTTTATACATTTACTAAAAATCATTAACTGTGTACTGAAAATGAGTGAAATATTTGGTCTGTCAAGAAGACCACTTAAAAAACTAACCCCTGGGGTCAGAAAAAAGAAATGGGTGTTCATGTCTGCTATCAGAACTCTCGACTTTTCTTGGTAATAATAGAGCAGCTGCAACAGAGTTGAACGAAACTCTTAGGATCTAGAGCTTCGTGTTGGCTGGGAGATTTAACTTCCACACGCCATCCATCTCACCTTACCCCAAGCAAAAAACCTGTCCAGCACCCGCTGCAGGCAGTGTCCCCTGACTTTAATCAGAGCTGCTAGTGACAAGCATGTCTGAATTAGAAATGGCAGCGGTGGTGGGAGGCATAAACTGGACAGCCTTCACTTGGTGGGGTCCTTGTGGACAGGGGAGACCCTGAAGAGGCAGGAAGCCAGAAAGGCGATGCCAGCAATAAGAAAAAAATGAGTGAGTTCTCTAATCCTCGTCCTCCAGCCCCAGGCCATACGTGACATCCCCACGAAGGTCTCCACATTCCCACCTCCACACTCGGTGCTCCCTGCTTCCCTTTGGGGTGTATTCTTTCTCCAAGTCCCTGCACCCAACACCCTCCTGCCTTTGCAAAGCAATTCTCCGAAAGAGGTGCAGGTCGGCCATGCTAAGGGAATGGAGACCCCTAAGCTGAGGCACCATCAGAGACCCTCATGTGTGCTCAGTCACTCAGTCTTTGTCCTGCTCTGTGACCCCGTGGACTGTAGCCCACCAGGCTCCTCTTTCCATGGAGTTCTCCAGGCAAGAATACTGGAGTGGGTTGCCGTTTCCTCCTTTAGGGGATCTTCCTGAATCAGGGATCAAACCCATGTCTCCTGCATTGCAGGCAGATTCTTTTTTTTTTTTTTAATTTTAATTGGAGGCTAATTACTCTACAGTATTGTAGTGGTTTTGCCATACACCGACATGAATCAGCCATGGGTGTACATGTGTTCCCCATCCTGAACCCCCCTCCCACCTCCCTCCCCGTCCCACCCGTCAGGGTAATCTCAGTGCACCGGCCCTGAGCACCCTGTCTCATGCATCGAACCTGGACTGGCGATCTGTTTCACATATTATAATATACATGTTTCAGTGCCACTCTCTCAAATCATCCCACCCTCGCTTTCTCCCACAGAGTCCAAAAGTCTGTTCTTTACATCTGTGTCTCTTTTGCTGTTTCATGTATAGGGTCATCGTTACCATCTTTCTAAATTCCATATATATGCGTTAATATACTGTCTTGGTATTTTTCTTTCTGATTTACTTCACTCTGTATAATAGGCTCCAGTTTCATCCACCTCATTAGAACTGATTCAAATGCATTCTTTTTAATGGCTGAGTAATATTCCATGGTGTATATGTACCACAGCTTTCTTATCCATTTGTCTGCTGATGGACATCTAGGTTGCTTCCGTGTCCCGGCTATTATAAAGAGTGTGCAGGCGGATTCTTTACCCACTGAGCCACCTGGGACGCCCATCAGACACCTTCAGGACGAGGTTATATAACTCTGCACCTTTCCTGTGCATCTGCGGAGTTTCTAGGCTGCCTGTGTGGCCTGGAGTGAGTGCAGGGGGCTGCTCTCCCCACCTGTCAGCCCTGCAGGTGCATGGGAGGGGTGTGAAGATATGTCCAGGTGAGGGAGGCAGCGAGCCTCCAGCATCGTGTTCTGTGTCCCGTAGGCACGGACATCAACGGGGCCCTGCAGAGGGGCATCCAGCTGCTCAACGACTACGTGGCCCACAACGACATCGAGGACCGAAGCGTGTCCCTCGTGGTCTTCCTGACGGACGGGAAGCCCACCGTCGGGGAGACCCACACCCTCAAGATCCTCAACAATACCCGGGAGGCCGCCCGGGGCCGGGTCTGCATCTTCACCGTGGGCATCGGGGCCGACGTGGACTTCAAGCTGCTGGAGAAGCTGTCCCTGGAGAACTGCGGGCTCACGCGGCGAGTCCACGAAGACCACGACGCCCGCGCCCAGCTCATCGGGTCCGTGGTCTGCCTGTGTCCTCAGGGCGAGGGGAGGGCAGGGGTAGGCTCAGTGGGAGGCCTGGACGTGAGGCTGGACCCCAAATCTGATCTATGCGTCTTAAAATCAGGCTGATCTGGGTTCACATTCTGGCCCTGCCTCATGACTTCAGGCCTTAAGACCCTCTGTGCCTCAGCCTTCTCTCCTGTGACAGGAGGATTCTGGCCGGATGATAGAATTTAATGAGAAAAACCACGTGACGTATTGGCAGGACTGTTAGGGATTCTTAAAATTATATTCTGTGGAGACTTGTTAAGATGGATTAGGCTAGGTAAGGAGTATGCATATTCACGGAATATGCAGCAGTGTCTATACCCGTCTGAAGGTCAGTGTCTTCCAGCATCTAAATACTGAAGGTGGATTACCCTCATTCACACTGTGTTACTCCAGAAGCAAAACGGAGACCAGTGGGTGGAACTTGCAGAAAGGAAAATTGTGATTTACTGCCAGAAGCTCCCTGGTCCTCCTCAGAGCAGTGGACAAGAGACGAGGGAGCTTGTGGAGTAGTGAGTTCCCCATCACCAGTGGTATTCAAGCCTCTGCTGCATGGCCTCCTGTCTGAAATGTTCTGGGTGGAATGTTGGACTTGGCTGCTTCTAAGATCAGAACTGCCTCCCCAACAGCCCATGGTTTCCTCTAAGCCCTGTCCTGCTTGCCGCCTGGGCAGTCCCTGATTCTCCCCCTCCATTCCTCCTCTCCAGGTTCTACGATGAGATCAGGACCCCACTCCTCTCCGACATCCGCGTGGATTATCCTCCCAGCTTGGTGGAGCGTGCCACCAGGACACTGTTCCCCAACTATTTCAACGGCTCAGAGATCGTAATCGCAGGGAAGCTGGTGGACAGGGCAATGGACCGGCTGCACGTGGAGGTCACGGCCAGCAACAGTAAGAAGTTTGTGGTGCTCAAGGAGGACGTGCCCGTGGAGCCCCGGAAGGTGGGGATCGACGTCCCGCAGAGCCCCAGGCCCAGGGGGCGCGGCCAGGAGGAGCCCAACCACCTGGAACGTCTCTGGAGCTACCTGACCCTGAAGGAGCTGCTGAGTGCCTGGCTGCAGAGCATCGAGGAGCCAGAAAGGGAGCGGCTGAGGCAGGAGGCCCAGGCTCTGGCCGTGAACCACCACTTCCTCATCCCTTTCACATCCATGACACTAAAGTCAGCACCGCGGACAGAGGCCCCAGAGGCCGCTTACGGCATGTCCAGCACGTCCATGGCCACTGGACCCGAAACGGTGATGCAGAGCCTGCGGGGCACACACCTGCAGCCAGGTGAGCGCATATGGGGCTCAGTGTGGGGACCCGCATGGCCCTTTCTGGCTGCTTTTTCAGGCCAAGGTCATCTCTTTTATTTTCTTGTGTCGTAATTTTTATAAACAATGTTCTATTCCTGCAGCTCCTAGCCAACAGTGGATTAGCTTGTGTGTGTGTTGTTATAAACCGTGGATCACTATAGAGTTCAAGAAGGTAAAGTCAGTCTATCGATAAATCATCAATATTGAGTGCCTACAGGAAGGAACAGACAAGTAAACAAATATTCATTTTTAAGTGCCTTTCTATATATTTTTAAAAGATTTTATTTATTTTATTTTTTGGGCTGTGGTGGGTCTTCCCACCACAACTTCTTCTGGGTTTTCCCAGAAAACCATTGCTGCACGTGGGTTTTCTCTAGTTGGGGAGAGTGGGGGCTCCTCTCCAGCTGCAGCGTGCAGGCTTGTTTGCAGTGGTTTCTCTTGGGGAGCACAGGCTCTAGGGCACACAGCCTTCAGTACTTGCCACACGTGGGCTCAGTAGTTGTGGCTCCTGGGCTCTGGAGCACAGGCTCAGGAGTTTAGCACATGAACTTAGTTGCTCCACGGCCTGGGGGATCCTTCCCAATCAGGGCTCAAAGCGGTTTCCCCTGCATTTCAAGTCTAATTTTTATCCAGGGGACCACCAGGGAAGCCCACCTTTCTATATTTTTAAATACTTCAGTTATGTAATTTGATGCATATGCTTGATTTTATATAGATAAAAATAAGTTATATGATAAAATTTTATAGGTAAAATAAAATGAAATTTTACTATATATTGTATTTTATTGTTTAGTCACTCAGTTGTGCCCAGCTCTTTGTGAGCCCATAGACTGCAGCATGCCAGGCTTCCCTGTCCTTCACTATCTTCCAGAGTTTGCTCAAACTCATGTTCATTGAGCCGGTGATGCCAGCCAACCATCTCATCCTCTGCCACCCCTTCTCCTCCTGCCCTCAATCTTTCCCAGCATCAGGGTCTTTTCCAATGAGTCAGCTCTTCTTATCAGGTGGCCAAAGTATTGGAGCTTCAGCATCAGTCCTTCCAATGAATGTTCAGGGTTGATTTCCTTTAGGATTGACTGGTTTGATCTCTTTGCTGTCCAGGGGACTCTCAAGAGTCTTCTCCAACACCACAATTTGAAAGCATCAATTCTTTGGCGCTCAGCCTTCTTTATGGTCCAACTCTCTCACCTATACATGACTACTGGAAAAACAATAGCTTTGACTATACAGACCTTTTTCAACAAAGTGAAGTCTGCTTTTTAATACGTTGTCTAGGTTTATCATAGCCCGTGTCTTGTATATTTTATGAATGTTACTTCTCATGTTTTTATTAAAATTGTATTTTTAAAATTTTAATGATTTTGTTTACAATGAAATAAATGAAATTTTATTTTATTATAGATATTATTTAAATTATACAGGAGAAATTAAGTTCTTCTGTATAAGAGAATCCAGAGTTGAAACAGAAATTTTTTATTATCTGTCCCAGTGCCATTTTTCAGGGGAAATTAGTAGAAACAAGAACGAGAGGGACTTCCCTGGTGCTCCAGTGATTAAAAATCCGCTTTCCATGCGAAGAGCACAGGTTCAATCCCTGATCAGGAAACTAAGATTCCAACATGCCTCGAGGTGCAGCCAAAAAAAAAAAGAATGGGAAAACGGCAGGAAAAGTAATTCAACCAAAGCAAAGGGTTATATTTCAGTAATATCTGCTTGTGGAAAACAGCACTCTTTTCATATGTGACGTTTTTATTAGCTTCCTGCCAGGTTCACATGTCCTGAGGTGAGGGAACTGACGTGAACCCGGCCTCGCGCGATCCTCAGATTCTAAACTCTGAGAATCACCTGGGCGTCGTGGAGAGAGCACAACCTTAGGATCCAGACCATTTCAGCTCGTGGCTCCTCCTTGCCAGTTGTGGCCTGGGGCAGGCTTCTGAACTTCTCTGAGCTTCTGTTCTCTCACCTGTAAAATGTAGATAGTGGTGTCTTTCCTGAAGGGCTGTTGCAAGGATTAATGTGCAGCATCTTAAGTACAGAATGAGTGTTCTACACATGTTAGATACCCTCTCCCATGAGGAGTGCAGAACTAGAAATTTATCGAAAAGTGCAGAGCCTGATGTAGAGGTGAAAAATGCTACATTGCGTTTTTAGAAAGAGTGGAGCTTGTCTTGGCAAACCTAGAACAATATTCATTCTGGTGAAAAGGATGAATAAGTAAGTTGCATGGTGCTGTGAGTTCATGCCTCAAGATCTGTGCCACATCCAGGGAAAATGGGTTTGAGTAACATCTTGATTTGATGTTAGTAACTCAAATTTCTGCAGCTTCGGGAGATAGCAAACTCATAAACGACACAGGACTCAGAGAGCCAAGAACACATATGAGGAATAACCAACTGATTGAGCAAAAGGCTCGTTAGATGTAAAATTTTCCTGAAGCATCAGTTAGTACTCAGACAATTTCCTCCTTTTGTTTAAAGCTCTGATGATTTTTTAATTTTAAGATTTTTTTTGAGTGTCCGTGACAGTTTAAGGCTCCCAAAGCAGGCATCCAGACTGAGATGTCATTTCTCCCGTGTGGTTGACCTGATTCAGCCCATGTCCTGCTTATGAGGGGTCAGTTAGAGAAGGGAGCACTTAGAAACATTCAGATACTGTGATCTTCATTTTCTGGGTGCAAAGATCAATGAAACACAAGCATCAGAGGAGCATAATCTTGTTAATACAGACAGCTTGAAACAAGATATTAATTTTATTTTATTGACAGAAAGTAATTTACTTTTGGGTTATTTTTTAATATTTATTTTTGCTGCTGCTTTGTGAATTGTGTTTACACTCATGGCTCTAGACCTGGATTGCCATGATATCTTTTTCTTTTACATTTTTATATCCTTTTGGTTGTTGTAAAGTGCTATTTTATAAAAAAAAAAAAAAAAGTTAAATAAAAGTTACCATCATAACCATTTTTCCATTCTTTTTTTAAATTGAAGTGTATTTGATTTACAATGTGGGGTTGCTTTCTGCTGAACAGCAAAGTGATTCGGTTATACATAGTTCAATCCAGTTCAGTCGCACATATACATTCTTTATTTTTAGTCTTTTCCGTGATGGTTTATTATAGGATATTGAATATAGTTCTCTGTGCTATTCGGTAGGGCCTTGTTGCTTTTCCATTTTATTTGTAAAAGCTTACATTTGCTTTTACAACCTCCCACCATCCCTCCCCCGACCCCCTCCCTCTTGGCACCCCCCATTCTGGCCTCTACATTGTAACCATTTTTAAGTGTACAGCTCAGTAGTGTCCAGTATATTCACATCATTGTGAGACAGATCTCCAGAACTTTTTCATCTTGCAAATCTAAAACTCTGTCCTCATTAAACAATTCTACTTTCCCCTTCCCCCATAACTATAGAATATTTTCTGCATTTTTTTCCTATCATATGCACAGAAATCACAGGCAAGAAGAATATTATTTAATTTATAAAGAAATAAAATAGTTTCCCCTCCTTATGTTACACCTTCCCTCTGTGTTGGGAGGCCAAGCTCCTCCTGTAAAACCAATGTTTTTAAATGGTCACAAATGTATGTGAAAGCTGTATTTGACTCATCTCAACTCTCTATACCTCTCACTTCCTCCTCTTTAATAAATAACAATGGTGGGTCTCTTCTTTCTCCTCTCTAGGACCTGCTGTCAAGAAACCATACAACCCAAGGATTAAAATCTCCAAAACATCAGGTAAAGGAAAGAATAAGCTTGTGTGTGATTGAGAGTTGAGATATTTAGGACTAAGATGACCAGGAATTCCCTGAAGCCAGTTAGATCACCTCATAGAACAAGATGTGAGGACCTATATTTATAGGTCAAGTCTGCAGCCTGGGGGCAGTTCTCAAAATCCCGATTGTCATTACACCATCACCTAAACTCCACAGATAACACAGTCCTTAGGACCCTAGCAGGAGCCCTGGTAGAAGGATGGATTGGACAGAGGCACGCGTTCATTATGACTGAGTTGAAAAGACATTTGTTTTTAGAGATCTGAAGTATGCTCGCTTCCAGCTTCTGGTGTTACAGTTATCTGCCACAGTGCACACTTTTTAAACATTATTATTCTATTATTTTCATAATCCTTGGCTTTAGAAGGAAAGAGCAGATAACGATACCATAAAATTTCCCTTGGCCAGCTTTCTGGGATTACAATAAAAATCTGGATGGAATAATGACCCACTGGCTGGGTTTTATTCTTCAAATGTACACATCTGCCTTTGTAAGCCTTCCTTATTGCCCTGCTGCTGATGTACTGGGCATGCGGGTTCGCAGAGCCAGGGAGTCTGGAGATTAGCTCTGGGTAGAGGAAACACATTGTCCCCGGTGGGTAGGGTGTCATTCCTTTGAGCACACACGCGTTATGGAATGCAAGAAAACTTTCCTCTTGGATACTGAGCAGAGTAATGACTTCCAGACCTCTCCTCTCCTCTTTTGGAGCAAGCAACATCTTCCCTTGTAAAGGAATTTGGAAGATTTGAGTACAAATGATGTGGTATGAGCACAAGACACTCTCAGAGAATCGTCACGTAGTTATATGTGTGCCCACAGAGCACCAAAAGTATGCACTTTTATCTCCACTGGTTGTCATCTTCTCATCTACAGAAGACCAGTACCTTGTATGTCTTTATTACATTGTCCTTCACTCGATGCTTAAGGCAGTTTACAGTGAGATCAACCAGATTCTTTCAGAGGCCCCTCTAAGTCAGGCTGGGAACAGAAGGGGTTTCTCAGCAGCTCCTCCAAGACCCTTAACTGGCTCATAGCTTGAAAACACTGAACTCCTGGTCCACCACCCCTCACCATATACGAATGGTGGAATATATACGTATACAGGAAACTCAGTCCTGTACATGCATACGTGTGTACACATGAAGTAGAGGGGAATTCGGAAACATGTTGTGTTTGGTGTAGAGAGAGAAACGAACCCTCCACTCTTGTGGGAAAAGAGAACTGATGTAGACTCTTGGGAAATAGTTTGTACAGTGAGAGGCAAGACCGTCCGTCTTTAGCAGAGGTGAAAATGAGGGAACAGGCGAGGAGCAGGGGCCAGCCAAGCTTTGTGGTCTTATCTGCGGACAGAATTTTGAGAGCAGTAAAGTCAGTGGGACCCAGAGGAGGAGTTGCCATGGTCACTGCTGACTGGCCTCCTGCTGACTGTGTCCTTCACTTGTCTCCAGCTCTAAACTGGTCTCAGTCATTGCCACTCACGCAAGGGCTGTGTCCGACTGGCGCTGGGAACGTCTCTAGGGCCGTGGCTCTCCAGAGACAGGACAGGAAGTTCTTATCCACATCACTTAACTAGGCTGGCCTAAGCGTGACAGAAGGGGTTAGGAGCAGCCACAGAGGGAATTGAAGAATGTGGACTCAGTCGTCGTAGGGGTGTAGGCTGAGGCCCCGCTTACCCCTGCAGCTCAGTTGACTGCAGTGTCATCACAGGAGCGTTGGATTTGAATTTAGGGGACCTGCATTCAAATATTTACTTTCCACAAGCTACCTGTGTAACCGCTGCATCGCTTCATCTCCCAGGCATCTTCCTCGTGTTGACACGGAGTAAGTCAACAACACAAGAGAAAATACGAAAAGAGTGCTTACACAGGGAAGGTGCCCAATAAATGTCTCTTCTTTTTCTCTCCCGTTCTTGCCCTGGCCTGGCAGCGGATGGAGACCCCCACTTTGTCGTGGATTTCCCCTTGAGCAACCTCACGGTCTGTTTCAACATCGATGGAGAACCTGGGCACATCCTGAGGCTGGTCTCTGATCATGCGGACTCTGGTGAGTTCTGCCTAGAAAGTAGAAGATCTTGCGTTTGTGGACTAGAAATAAATAAATCCTAATATTTGCATTTTACCCCACTCCTCATGGTGTCATGGCATCTGGTCCCATCACTTCATGGCAAATACATGGGGAAACAGTGGAAACAGTGACAAACTTTGTTTGGGGGCTCCCAAATCACCACAGCTGGTGACTGTGGCCATGAAATTAAAAGACGCTTGCTCCTTGGAAGAAAAGCTACGACCAACCAAGACAGTATATTAAAAAGCAGAGACATTATTTTGCCAACAAAGGTCTGTCTAGTCAAAGCTATGGTTTTTCCAGTAGCCATGTATGGATGCGAGAATTGGACTATAAAGAAAGCTGAGCACCAAAGAATTGATGCTTTTGAACTGTGGTGTTGGAGAAGACTCTTGAGAGTCCCTTGGACGGCAAGGAGATCAAACCAGTCCATCCTAAAGGAATTGAGTCCTGAATATTCATTGGAAGGACTGATGCTGAAGCTGAAACTCCAATACTTTGGCCACCTGATGGGAAGAGCCGACTCATTTGAAAAGACCCTGATGCTGGGAAAGATTGAGGGCAGGAGGAGAAGGGGACGACAGAGGATGAGATGGTTGGATGGCATCACTGACTCAATGAACATGAGTTTGAGTAAACTCTGGGAGTTGGTGATGGACAGGGAGGCCTGGCGTGCTGCAGTCCATGCAGTCGCAAAGAGTCGGACACGACTGAGTGACTGAACTGAACCGAATCTTTGCATTTTACCCCACTGCTCATGGTGTCCCGGGGTCTTCAAATCAGGAGTAGTGGAAACTAGTGGATCAGAAATACTGTGTCAGGGCCACATGAGAGTTTTTGGAACAAAAGCGGACAAACATGTCAACCCCCTTTTATTTTCTATTTTTTAACTTTTTTTTCACTTTTAAATTTTTATCAGAGTATAGTTGATTTACAATGCTGTTTTAGTTTCAAGTGTACAGCAACATGAATCAGTTCTACATATACATATATCCACTCTTTTTCTCTTTTAGATGCTTTTCCCATATGTTGTTGTTCAGTCACTAAGTCGTGCCTGTCCTTCATTATCTCCCAGAGCTTGCTCAAACTCATATTCACTGAGTTGGTAACGCCATCCAACCATCTCATCCTCTGTCATCCCCTTCTCCTCCTGCCCTCAATCTTTCCCAGCATCAGGGCCTTTTCCAATGAGTCAGCTCTTCCCATCAGGTGGCCAAAGTATTGGAGCTTCAGCTTTAGTAGCAGTCCTTCTGATGAATATTCAGGGTTGATCTGCTTTCTGTTTGACTGGTTGGATCTCCTTGCAGTCCAAGGGACTCTCAAGAGTCTTCTCCAGCACCACAGTTCAAAAGCATCAATTCTTTGGTGCCTAGCCTACTTTGGGCTTCTGTTTCCCATATAGGTCATTACAGATTATTGAGCAGAGTTCCCTGTCCCTGTGCTCTGCAATAGGTCCTTGTTGATTATCTGTTTTATATATAGTAGTGTGTATATTTTACATCAGCTTCTTCTACCCAGGACATTGGTCAAAAATCAGTTACACCTTCATGCATGTGTTCATTCATTCACTACGCACTGAGTGGTCCCTGCATGAGAGCAGAAGTTCTTGGTTCTAGAAACACAGGAGAAGGAAATTCTAACGAGATCCCTTCATGTGGCAGTGGGGGCAGTTTGTCTAACCGCTGCTCTCTTCCCCTCTGCCTTTGAGGTGTGACGGTGAACGGAGAGTTGATTGGGGCCCCTGCTCCTCCAAACGGCCACAAGAAACAGCGCACGTACTTCCGTACCATCACCATCCTCGTCAACAAGCCGGAGAGATCTTACCTGGAGATCACACCCAGCAGGGTCATCGTGGATGGTGGGGACAGACTGGTCCTCCCCTGCAACCAGAGCGCGGTTGTGGGGCGCCGGGGGCTGGAGGTGTCCGTGTCTGCCAATGCCAGTGTCACCGTCAGCATCCAGGGCACCGTGGCCTTTGTCGTCCTCCTCCACCTCTACAAAAAGCCAGCCCCTTACCAGCGCAACCACCTGGGCTTCTACATCGCCAACGGCCAAGGCCTCTCCAGCAACTGCCATGGCCTGTTAGGTAGGTGGCTGATTCCCATGCCCGTCACAGTTCGGTTTCCCAAGGTGAACCTGATGCTGTCCACGCCTTGACTTGGCTGAGAAATTCCACAGAAATGTGGTCTCCTTTTTAAATTTATATTTTGGCTGTGCTGGGTCTTTGGGCTTTTCTCTAGTGGCAAGCGGACGCTGCTCTCCAGTTGCGGCGTTGCTCAGGCTTCTCACTGTGGTGACTTCCCTCGCCGTGGAGCACGGGCCCTGGGCACGTGGGCTTCAGTAGTTGTCGCACATGGACTTGGTTGCACCGAGGCGTGTGGGATCTTCCCAGACCATGGATCAAACCCGTGTCGCCTGCGTTGGCAGGAGGATTTTTAACCGCTGGAGCACTAGGGAAGTCCAGGAATGTGGTCTTTATGTAGCTTATGAAAAGCCTATTTCTTTCTCTCTCTTTTTTTTTTTTTTTAACAGTTTTTTTGTGACTTGCCTGGTGGCTCAGACAGTAAAGAATCTGCCTGCAATGCAGGAGACCCAGGTTCAGTCCCTGGATTGGGAAGATCCCCTGAAGAAGGCAGTGGCTTCCCACTCCAGTAGTCTCACCTGGAGAATTCCATGGACAGAGTTGCCGCAAATGGCAAAATTTCATTCTTTTTCATGGCTGAGTAGTATTCCATTGTATATACACCCCATTCTATTATATATACATCTTCTTTATCCATTCATCAGGTGATGGACACTCAGGTTGCTTCTCTATCTTGGCAGTTGTAAATAGTACTGCTGTGAACTTTGGGGTGCACGTATCTCTTCAAATTAGTGTGAAAAGTGCATTTCTTGCTTCATGACTACTTTGTAGAGTAGGAATGAACTTTACTAATTTTTACGCACCTTCAGGGAAAAGGAGCAAAGAAATGGGGCATCCTTCTCTTCATCCTTCTCTGGTTCTTTACTCTCCGGGAGACCATGCAAACACAGGGCAGCCCACGGCCCAGCACCCGGTGGGCCCGCTCTGCCTGGCTTCCCACCATGTGCCATTTCATGTGGGCCCTTTGCCCACAAGTAAGGAGGGAGCCGCTGCCAGGGCTGGGTTTAGAAAGCAGGATTTCCTGGCGCTCGAGCTGGATGTCTCAGTGCAGCCTGCCTGCCAAGTGTGAGCTCCTCTCATGGACGCAGAGCTCGGGTCCCTCGGCCTTTGTGATGTCCTAGCTTAACCTGGAGAATTCTGACACTGCTTCCCACACCCACTAAGTGCACGCACAGACGAGGTCCCCAGGCGGGAGGAGGGCGGGGAAGACTGGACCCTCCTTCTCTATTTGTTCACCCCCATCTTGTCCTCCTGCCTCAGTAGGAGACTGGGTATCTGTGTTTTTATTTTATAATTTTTAAATGTTTATTTTTGGCTGCGTTGGGTCTTCGTTGCTGCTTGGGCTTTTCTCTAGTTACAGTGAGCAGGGGCTACTCACTAGTTGCAGTGCTCAGGCTTCTGATTGCAATGGTTTCCCTTGTGGCCGAGCACAGGCTGTAGGGAGAGTGGGCTACGGGAGTTGCGGCTCCCGGGCTTTAGAGCACAGCCTCAATAGTTGTGGAGCACAGGCTTACTTGGTCCGAGGTATGTGGGATCTTCCTGGATCCGGGATTAAACCAATGTCTCCTGCATCGGCAGGCGGATTCTTTACCACTGAGCCACCAGGGAAGCCCCTGGTTTTGTTTATTTAAATATTTATTTAGCTGCACCAGGTCTTAATGGCAGCATTTGGGATCTAGTTCCCTGACCAGGGATCGACCCCAGGCTCCCTGCATTGGGAGCGCGGAGTCTTAGCTGCTAGACCACCAGGGATGCCCCCCGCCCCCCGGGAATCTGTTTGCAGGCGGGGCATCTTTCCTGTGTTGGCTCCCAGAAGTGGAGGCTGAGATGAGCCTCAGGTCTCTCCTCCCTACATCCCTCCGGACACTGGTGCAGGTGCCTCTGGGGGGGTCCAGCCCAGGATCGCAGGCATCACCTTGACAATGATGTCATAATCTCCTTCCTCTGGGTCACACCTGGGCATATGTCGGTCACCAGCCCCCAAATCAAAATTAGATGTTGTTCAACCGCATTGCTTGCGCTTGACCTAGACCTGATGTCTTTTGTGCCCTCTCAGGTCAATTCCTGAACCAGGAGGCCAGACTCATAGGGCTCAGCAAGAGCCCTGCCCATCCTCCGGTTCCCGAGGCAGGAGAGAGGTCTGAGGCCGTCCTTGAGGTGAAAGGTCGCCAGGTCCCGGTGGTCTGGAAGCAGAGGAGGATCTACAACGGGGAGGAGCAGGTGGACTGCTGGTTTGCCCGGAACAACGCTGCCGGCCTGATCGACGGGGAGTACAAGGGCTACCTGGCGGCCCATCCTTTCGACTCCGAGACCGCCTTCGGCCCGGGCCTCTCCCGGGGACTCTGACAGCAGCAGCCGTGACGCAGGAGTGCATGGCAGGGGACCCCGTGGTCTGGTTCTTGGCTGGTAGCCAGCACCCTGACCTCAGCCCTAGTGGCGGGGAGGTCTGCCATCTGCTTGAAATGAGAGTGGGGTCAGGACCTTGAAGGGAGGATGGGATTTTCCCCCTCTCCTCCCCCTCCCTCATCTCCAGTAGTGAAAGATGGTGGCACCAAGGGACCAGTCACAGCTAAAAGCAAGTCTCTATCTTGTCCCAGCTGGCTTGTCCATCTCACCGCTGACCCTAAGGTGACTGATGAAGGAAGGTCTGGTCTGTTTTCTTTGTGGAAATGGCCAAGTTTGGGCACTCTTCTCTGCGCCTCATACTAATGCTTAGGGATCTCTCCTCCTAGCCTGGCTGCGTCCTCCAGACATGTGGCCAACCTCTGCCTCAGGGGAGCCTTTCCCTGGCCTCACCACCCCCTGGTATTGCACACAGCACGCAGACCGGATCATTGTAAACCACTTGACCTGGCTTTAGCAGAGGATTTTCTTCTGCCGTGATGTCTTGCCCTTGAAAATTTGTTTTCATTTAAAAAAAATCAATTCAAAATAGAAACGCTGCATTCCAGATACCAACATTCCTCTAACAGGCTCTGTAAACCCCTTGTCTTTTGCTGGTGAGATTCTATTTATTCCGGAAAGCTGATAATACACAGCGCGGCCCACGTGGGAGTATTTCACTGGCCCGTCTCGGAGCTGGAGTGCCGGCCAGCTGCATGATGAATCTTCCACTTGGCTCTTCCAGCCTGGTCCTGCTTCCAGCCTGGTTCGCTCGAGGTCCCCAGGAGGTGATGAGGCAGGCTCCGGCAGAACTGGGAGGGGGAGGGATTGGATCAGCACAGAGCCGACCTACAGGGATCAAACTCTCAGCAGGAAGTATGGACGATGGACTTACAGATCTAAGGGGCCCACATCCCAGACCGAGAGGCTGGAAGTCAGTATGAGCGAGGGGCTGGGGACAGATCTGATTCTGTCAGGACAGGTTACAATCAGGGGTCGGGGGTGATCTCAGAAGTCAGTGACGTCACCCTCCTCAGGGGAGCTGTGAAGCCTGCTGCGACATCAAGGGGCTGGGAGGTGGGTAGTGGTCTTGGGATCTCTTTTCTTGCCCCCAGCGTGTGCTCTGCTTGGTCTTCTCTGGACCACAGAGGTCATCCTGTAAGTCTGACCCTCACAGCAGTTGGAGCACACATGGACACAGAGGGCCTGCCAGCCAACAGCGAGGGAGGAAAGACTTGGGTCAGAGAAATGGAATATCTTAATGGCAGACTGAATAGAATAAAGGCTTTTGTGCTGGTTTCATGGAGGTCCCGTCCAGGAGGGAGTGACTCTAGAACTTCCGTGCCATGTGGAAGCCGGAAGCACTTGGAGAGAAATCAGAGTTAAGAAAATTGTTTATCATCTTGGCCCTCCCGTGGGAAACATGTGAGCAGCAAATTGACCTGCCCGTGTTTCTGTGGACCAGGCGACTGCAGGAGGTGAATGTAGTGCCGGGCTGAGCCGGGGGCTGGGGGCTGGGGGCGGTGGTCGGTTGTGTCTCAGAGTCTCCGTGCCTCTCCACTCTGGGAACCCACCAGACCAGAGCAGGCAGCTGTTATTTTTGACTCAACTCAGCTGCCTATTGTCGTGCCCGCGGTGTGAGCGCACCAGTCCAGGCTGCCGACAGCTGATTCCATATTTCAGAGGGAGAGAAGGAGCAGGAGGCGGGCCAGCAGGGGCCTGGGCAGGCTCTGCAGGGTCCTTCCTGTTCTGTAGACCTCAGCCCCAGCTGGGCAGACGACCCTGTGGCCCCAGGGTTGTGTTCCAGGCTCTGTGTTCCAGGCGTGGCCTCAGCTGCAGACAAGACGAGAAGCTATTCCTTCAGGACTAGCTACTACAATGAGACGCCCCTCCCTTACTCTCCTATTCAGGGGGAAAAAAAAATCCATTTTGTAAAAGTATTAGGTTAAACTTTCATTTTAACATTTTTACTTTAGACATATCCCACTTTTCTTTCTTCTCTTCCATTGTATATCTTTTTTTTTTTTTTGCAAAAAGTATGTACCAGGACATTTTCTGTTTCAGCCAGAGACTATGAGATTTATGGGCCCCCAACTCCACACCAAAGTCATACTTCAGGTTTTTTTTTCTTTTAAACTTGATTGAAAAAATGTCATATTTTCTGTTGGTCAGGTGTGTCGTGAAGAGCAAGATCTTTTCAAATAAACTTAAGCCCCCTATGTACAAACGAGTTCCATCCTGAGAGGGCATTTGTAAGTCCAGTTTGTTCATCAGTCCAGGTGAGTCCGACAAAGTTAGCCCAGGTACCCAACCTACACAGTCGGCTGTATAGGACTGTACTGTAATAGATTTATAATGCTTTTCATGCAAATAATACATAAAAAACCAACACAAAAAATAAAGCAACTATACTCCAATAAAATTAATTTTAAAACTAATTTTTAAAGAAATGAGACATTTTTAATCTTACAGAATAGTACCTTGAAAAGCACAGTAGTACAGCTGGCATACAGAAGCACGTGTGAATCTTTGAAGGCACACAAGCTCACAACTTGCAGGTCTGTATGTAGAGGACTTACTGTAAATGCAGTGGCAAGGAGGGATTCTGTTCTGGGGGGGACATGGAGGCAGGTGGGCGGTTTCCCCCACATCATACAAGACCTAGAGCAGGACCAGGCTGAGTCTCCAGAATGCATTCATTAGCTTTGACACAATATCGTTGTCTGGACAATCATTTATTGTCCTTGAGCATGTAAAAATAAGTTGGGGTCAGGGATACTCAATGAGCAGTTCAATGAGCTTGAGAAGTCTGTTGTGATAATGAGGGTTTAAACCTCAAGTTACGACATCACTAATGTCCATGAGTCCTAACTGTTGCTAGGCTGGGCTCTCTAGAAAGTATCCACCCCTGGGTTCCTAATCCCCACCCTCATCTGAAAAAGAGAGGCATCTCCATGTGTTGTCTTTAAGGGTCTCCAGTACTGTTGCCCGCAAAATCCCATGGACGGAGGAGCCTGGTAGGCTGCAGTCCATGGGGTCGCTAAGAGTCGAACACGACTGAGTGACTTCACTTTCAGTTTCCACTTGCATTGGAGAAGGAAATGGCAACCCACTCCAGTGTTCTTGCCTGGAGAATCTCATGGATGGAGAAGCCTGGTAGGCTGCAGTCCCTGGGGTCGCACAGAGTCGGACACGACTGAAGTGACTTAGTAGTAGTAGTAGATGTAGTTTCACATTCCCTGAATAAAACGGACTGAAGTTCTGTACTCATTAGATGCTTTTTCTTCTGTTTGCCTTTTCGCTGGTTTACTAGTTTAGGATCCAGGGCATATGTGTCAGGAGGACAACCCTTCCTGAACCTCCATCACCCTAGGGAGCATTAGTGCTGGTCTCTGGAATGGGAGAGATCATCTCTGTTTCTATCAGATGAAACATTAGATCCTTAGTTGAATCATGTGTCCCCGCAGGTGGACTAGGGACAGGTTTCATTTTCTTTACATTTGAATCTTGACTGTGCTGAATGCTATGGGCAGAAAGTCTGTGTCCCTCCAAATTCATATGCTGAAGCCTAAATCAAACCCCAGGGTGATGGCACTAGGAGGTGGGGCGCTGGGGAAGGAAGGGGGGATGCTGGAGGGCGGGAGGACGGGGCCCTTGTGATGGGATTGGTGGCTGGTGGTTTAGTCGCTCAGTTGCGCCCGACCCTTGTGATCCCATGGACTGTAGCCCACCAGGCTCCTCTGTCCATGGGATTCTCCAGCCAAGGGTACTGGAGTGGGTTGCCATTTCCTTCTCCAGGGGATCTTCCCGGGCCAGGGATCGAACCTGAGTCTCTTGCATTGAAGACAGATTTTTTACCAGAGCCACCAGGGAAGCCCTTTGTGACGGGATTAGTGAGACATGAGATGATTTTTCTGTTCTCCACCCTGTGAGCACTAGAAGGAACACCTTCTAAAATCAAGAACTGGGCTCTCATCAGACACCGAGTCAGCTGGCACCTTGATCTTGGATTTCCCAGCCTCCAAAATTGGGAGAAATAAATGTCAGTTGTCTAAGCCACATTGTCTATGGCATTCTTTCTTTTTTTTTTTAAGATGTATTTGTTTATTTTTGGCTGTGCATGTTCTTCATTGCTGCGAGCAGGCTTTCTCTAGTTGTGGCAAGCGGGGTCTCCCTTCACTGTGGTGTGCGGGCTTCTCACCGTGGTAGTTTCTCTTGTTGCGGAGCACAGGGTCTGGGGCGTGTGGGCTTCAGTAGCTGCAGCTTGGGAGCTCTAGAGCACAGGCTCAGTAGTTGCGGTGCATGGGCTTCGTTGCTCTGAGGCATGTGGGATCTTCCCAGCTCGGGGATCGGACCGTGTCACCTGCATTGGCAGGTGGATCTTCAACCACTAGGGAAGCCCCTATGGTGTTCTTGATAGAGCAACCTGAGCTGACTGAGACGCTGACTCATTTAAGATGCGAATTCCTTTTCTTTCTTTCAAGCTGCCCTGAATGTATACAAACAATGTTATTACTAAATCCACAGGACTCTTGGAACCATTCATGCATGATCCAACTAAAGTAAACAGCAAATAAAACAACACAGCTAAGCAAACACTTAGAATTGTGACTTTAAATATTTATTCTGTTCAGTTTGAAATAACAAGTAGGGCACGAGCTAGTTCACCTTCAAGAAGCATTTTCCTTCCACAAAAAATTTGTAAAATTATAACATCTAAAAACAAACAACACCCTGGTGTATTTGTTTTGAGGGGAAATGACTAGAGAGAATAAAACTTGTTGATTCTAACCACACTGTTTGTAAGAATTTCTGAATTCCATAGAAATATATGTAAATCGAGCAAGTGACTTGACGCTGGAAGAATCATGTGGAAACAGGGCAACCTGCTATATGGAACAGCCAATGTATATCAGCCATCTCTGACCTTTTATAAAACAGTCAAATTCATAGAGAAGTGCCTTAAGCGTCAGTCCCTTACCTTCCAGGGGTGTGGGCATCCCAACCCTTTTATCGCCTTCTTGGGTCATTCGCCTGCCCAAATTGCCCATCACCTTGCTCAGTACTTCTAACACTGGCTCAGGGCATTTGTCGATTGTGGTTCTGGCATTGCTACCTCCAGTTCCTGAGGTCCTGCCAGATCTTGCTTAGATGTTAGATTCTGAATCAGAACCAGAGCAGACCTACCGAAGGAGTGAGACATCACTGGGAGGCTGTGTTAAACAGAAAACCAGCCAACTCCTTATCTCAAGCGCATGAAATCAACCTCTCCCGGCTTTGGCTCCGGCTTCGTCTCTAATGAAGGGACTGAACAAGGTAACATGCTCAGATCCCATAATCTTTATCTTCTGACGGCTTGGAAATCCTGCCAGAGAACTCTGCAGAGGCCCAGTTGTGAAGGGAGGAAGGAGGTGGGGAAAACATTCCAAAGATGGAGTGTATTCAGCTGCAAGGAAGAAGTGCATATTCAGAGGCTCCCACAGGAAATATCTTTTCTGTAATGTTAAGCAGCTGGGGACAGCTTATGACCTGAAGTCATCTTCATACTCCGTTCAGTTTCAGTCAGTTTTGACCGGTGCCCTGTAGATTCGGGGGTTACTGAGACCCCATGGTGGATGATGCTGGGTGAACCTGCAGACTCCTCTCTCCCTGCAACCCGACTGGGTCTGTCTCCAGCCCCGCATCCTTCACTTGTGGCCCCAGGTATCGATGCACCGGGAAATCACAGAGTTCTGCCATAGGTCCCTTCAACCAGCCGGTTCCTGCTGGCCTTTAGCAAAACTTAATCTGTTTTCCTTGAAGCGCATCGGCCTCCATGGCGCCTGTGTTCTGCTTCAGCTTTCTAGACTTCCTCACTCCACAGTTCTCCACAGAAATTTGCCCCCTTTTATGCCAAGGAAACTGTATCGGGTGCTCCCTCCGTTATTGCTGTGTCTCATCACATCTCCATCTCCCCGTGTAATGGTCCGCCTTCTTCTGGGCTCCATTCTTCTCGCTCCCTCCGCGCGCTTGTCTCAGTGACTCCTTGTCTTTCTAGAATCTCTAGACTCTTACTCCCAGAGGCTCTTCCCTCTTGGGCACCCTTCCAGAAGTCTCCTCCAGTGCTTGTCGCTGGCCGGGCTCCGCGGGGCTTCCTGCTGGTCTCTTATTTCACTGTCAAGCTTGTGCTAGAGGTCAGTGTTTGAATCCTCTTTTATTAAGATTTTTTTTAAATTTGTTACAATATTACTTCTGTTTTGTGTTTTGGTTTTTTGGCCACGAGGCATGTGGGATCTTAGCCCTCCGACCAGGGATCCAACCTGCACCCCTGTGTTGGAAGACGAGGTCTTAACCACTGGACCACTGGGAAGTCCTGAACCCTCTTTTACACCTCCTGGAGTTCCCTTTCACTTTTCACTTTCATGCATCAGAGAAGGAAATGGCAACCCACTCCAGTGTTCTTGCCTGGAGAATCCAAGGGACGGGGGAGCCTGGTGGGCTGCCATCTCTGGGGTCGCACAGATTTGGACACGACTGAAGCGACTTAGCAGCAGCAGCAGCAGTCTGTTGCTTGTCATCAAATTTAACTTCTGTCTTCACCACATTCATTAAACCTTGTCTTACATGTCACGTTACTGCTTCTGATGTCCAGTTCCTGTGATGGGTATCTCCAGACTCTACCATGTGACCATGTCGACCTCTTCCTCTTTTTTAAAATGTTAGATCCCATTGTTTCTCTTAGCTGATTAGAATTTCTTCCTAGTCTCCTTTGCTACTTGTCTTTCCTCCTACCAACCTGTGGATGTTCCCCAAGGTCATACTGGTCCTTTTTAATTTTTTTTTCTGTTTTTTGGCCAAGCCATGTGGCTTTCTCTGACCAGCAATCAGACCCTTTGCAGTGGCCCTGCAGTGGACGTGCAGAGTCCTAACCCCAGGACCACCAGGCAAGTCCCCATACTGGTCCTTTATAGTCCCCACTCCCCGTTCACAGTCTCACTTCTTGGTCTCAGCATCTGACCTGACGTGGAAATTGAGAACACTTCCCTTCTGTTATTCTGGCATCAGCTCAAATTCAGGAGTAAAAACAAACTTTCCATGTTCAAAGTGGTTGGTGGTTTAGTCACTAAGTCTTATCTGACTCTTTTCAACATGATGGACTGTAGCTCACCAGGCTCCTCCGTCCATGGGATTTCCCAGGCAAGAATACTTGAGTGGGTTGCCATTTCCTCCTCCAAGGGAGCTTCCCAACCCAGAGATTGAACCCACATCTGCATTGCAGGCAGATTCTTTACCAACTGGGCCATCAAGGAAGCCATATTCAAAGTGTCTGTATATATATTAGAGAGATTTGAGATTTGGAAGGACGGGAAGAAGTTCTGGCACAATATTTTAAAATTTTGATTGTTGCAAATAAAGGTGGAAAGGTCTATGTGTGTTCATGTGTGCGTGTGTGTGTGTGTGTGTGTGTGTGTGTCTTTGGTACATTTCCTAGACCAATTCAACATTTATTTTTATTGACACAGAGTTCTTCCTGAAAATTCTCTGTTAACCATATTATTTTTTCAAAACAACAGCTGTGTTTGTGTAAGAGAAGAATCCATGTCCTGATTGCTCACTGGGAATGTCTACATATAAAAAGATGAAAATCGCAGGTCCTAAGTTTATCAATGCATCAATTAAGTCACTTCATTGTAGTATAAGTACAAAATGCATCCTAAATGTGTATGATTTTTTGAAATGAATACACTTTGTTTGAAATGTATGGGGTGATGTAGAAAATACAGCATTGCAGATAACTTGAGTGTGAATAAATGTCTGTATGGTAGACACACACTGCTCCATCTGGGACATTTCCTGCCCAAAGTCTTCTCAGGCGCTAGGATCCTTCCTCCTGAAGATAACATAACCCATCTACCTGTTACGGAATGTTATAAAGGAAACAAACTTTCCAGGGGAAAGCAGAAACAGTATGTCTGAAGGCTCAGCTCCAACCTAGTGTATTTGCTTTTGGAAAAGGCAGGATTCTAGGAATATTCTATAAACTAAATGTTCTCCTAAGTTGGAAGTAACTATTTATCCTTTTGATCTCTTCATTGGCCTGGCCTAGAAAATTTAATAAGACTTTAAGACCTTGTGATGAAAATATAGGATAAAATTGTGTATATTATTGAAAGACAATAACACTTTAAATTGTTCCTGAAAATTTCCCAGAAGAGAAAATGCTTCAAAGCAAGTACATTCACTTATTCATTCGTTGGACTCATGGAAGTGGGCGCTAACCATATGGAGGGGACAGAGGGCCCTCCCTAGCCTGCCCTAGAGATAACTTTGTATGTAATTAGTTACAAACACAGGCAGCAGTCTGCCCTTAAAAGATTCAGGGAAAAAATGCGGGTGGGAAGGGGTTTTAAAAAGAAGACACCTGGGTAGAAGAGGTGCTGGCATTCGATCTGGGTTGTACAGAACAGGTGAGGAAAGAAGGGGGAAACGTCTAGGAGTATTTTATACAATAACATTCATAATAAAAACATTATAAAGGCAAGGAAATAAATTGTGTAAAGGAACTAAAATTTCAGGGAGATGGCCTGACCAGCCCTCATCACAGCGCTAATATCTGGGCTTAGTCTGGATGCAGGAACTCTGCTCTTCTCATGATCCTGAGATGCTCTGGACCAATCGGGAGCAGCTTCCACAGACTGCCAGGACGCTGGACCACGGGAGCAGGATCCCACCTGTGTGTATCGGCTGAGCATCACAGGGCAAGAAGTAAGGCTGGGGAAGGGGGGCTCTTCTACATGTCTCTGAATGCACTGGTTTCAAGATTGCTTTTTCTCTCTAAAAGCCGGTGTCCCTTTCATGGAAAGGGCTTTTCACGGCTTTTGCCGCCGGTCTGGGCTTGAAGTGGGCTGGGAATTATATGGGCTGGAGATACAGAGTTGCTCCAAGTTCATCTTTCTCTCTGTTCTTTAGAAACGACATCTTAGAAAATATCTCGCAGTCAAGTAGCTCCCTGAAACAAATTGCCCTCTGTGCGAAGGTCATAGACACACATCTGGGGAGTTGGGGCGAGGAGAGCCCTCTGGAGAGGGGGTCCCGCCCCACCCCCCAGCCACTTAAATTGACAGAAATGGAGACAGGACTCATGTATACATCTGGTGGCTGTTAAATGTCACTCGTCTTCCTTGGGAGAGGCGCAGACAATGCAGCCCTTGACGTGATTAATGAGCCTGGTGGAGAGAGACTCAGGCTGAGGCGGTGGAAGCACTGGGAACCTCCCTTTTCTCTGTCAGACACTCAGCGGCATGCCCACAGAGGCGATAAGCAAGGCTGACACGCAGAGAGGAAGAAACCAAAGAGCCGACACAGACTCAGATCAGAGTCTGTGGCTGGAGAAGTGGACTGTGGGAGGTGCTCTCCTGGGAGTACTCCCCCGGCCCGGAGGTCAAAGACCTGGGAAGGAAGTCTCCCAGGTCCCTGCCCAACCTCACGTGCACATCCTTCATCAGGCGGATCACGTGGGCCATGAACAATTGGATGAGGCTCTCCGCAGGTCCTGCTGGCAAGCGCTGGCTTCTCTTTCCACCTCGCCCCCTCTTGCTTCTCTGCCCGTTGCCTGGGTTACTCCCCCCCACCCCCACCACACGGCCTGAGACCCATGAGGGCATTTAGGTCCTATCGCCACTGCCTGATCCGCTTGCCCGTGCCCATCGTCACCCATAGCTGTTTCTGCTACGGGCACCTCCGTCCTAGAGTCCAGAGGACGAGTGGGGAAAGGCTGGAGAAGTGTGGCTGCAACTTGCCACTCATTAGAGAACCAAAAGCCTCTTGACAGGTCACAACAGCTAGATTTTTCTTTCATTTTACTTTTATGAATTTAAGGAAATGGCAACCCACTCCAGTGTTCTTGCCTGGAGAATCCCAGGGACGGGGGAGCCTGGTGGGCTGTCATCTATGGGGTCGCACAGAGTTGGACACGAGTAATGCGACTTAGCAGCAGCAGCAGCATTCACAGAAATTCGAAGTTGCATGTACAGGATGTTACCGCTTTCTAATAACAATAAAGATACTAAGAAACAATAGATAATTAGTAACAATATATTGTTACTAATAACAATAGATAATTAGTAACAATAGATAATACATAGTACAATAGATTATTAGTAACAATATCTATTGTTACTAATAACAATAGATACTAAGAACTGGCCATCTTTTCTTTAGATACTACTAAAGAACCATCATGGACGGAGGAGCCTGGTAGGCTTCAGTCCATGGGGTCGCAAAGAGTCGGACACTACTGAGCGACTTCACTTTCACTTTTCACTTTCATGCATTGGAGAAGGAAATGGCAACCCACTCCAGTGTTCTTGCCTGGAGAGTCCCACGGACGGGGGAGCCTGGTGGGCTGCCATCTATGGGTTGCGCAGAGTCGGACACGACTGAAGCAACTTAGCAGTAGCAGCAGCAGCAAAGGACCATCAGAGGACTTTCAGTGGCTTGAGACTTTGCTTTTCAGTGCAGGGGGTACGGGTTCAATCCCTGGTCGGGAAGCTAAGATCCCACATGCCTCGAGGCCAAAAACCAAAACATAAAACAAGCAATACTGTAAGAAATTCAATACAGACTTTTAAAATGGTCCACATTGGGGAAAAAAAAAAGACCTAAAAAAAGAAAACAGCCACCAAGGGCATATTAATTAATACCTCAGTTTACAGCTGTTATTAATGAAACGAGTGATGTATTATGTCATGTATATTCACATAGAAATCTGTCTAACATACATGCAATTAAAAACCAAGTGGATCAATAGCCTGTACAGAATAAGCCTACAGATCACACACCTTCATGTTTAACATCTTTGGAGTCAAGGGCACTTCTGAGCACGTGATCAAATAGGAAAGCTAAAATATGAAATCTGTTTCCCTCCCCCTCTCCAAAAAAAAAGAAGCTCACTTCTAGGTTAATGTTTTACTAAAGCTCTTCAAAGCAGAAGGCCGCTTGCAGTCACGTGCAAGTGTCAAACTCCAGTCAAGCCTGAGTGCCTGGTGCTCTGATTTCACCCTGATTCATCCAGGACGGGTCCTTAAATGACCCTCCCTACCCTGGTCTGCTCCCAACTGCCGGTCCCTTTGAGGGAGCAGTGCTTAATTCTAGAGAAAAAAAAGTATCAAATATAACTACTGATGCTCAAAGGAGACAATATAAGTTTTGAATCACAAAATCCAATTTTTATATTATGAAAAGTCTTTCATTTTTCTGGTTAACAGCAGTTACTATTAGTCGGAGTTAATATTGAGCCAAGATGCGCCAGTATGACAAACCCCTGCTGTGGGCTGGGGGGGGGGGGGGGGCATTGAAGAGACTGATAAATAATGGATATTAAGGATTTTGAATGTCAAATTGTACTTACAGACCCTTTTGTTGTATTCTCTTTTATCTACAATGTTAAGTTGTTGTTCAGTCGCTAAGTCATCTCCGACTCTGCCACCCCATGAACTGCAGCACGCCAAGCTTCCCTGTCCTTCACTACCTCCCAGAGCTTGCTCAAACTCATGTCCACTGACTCACTGATGCCATCCAACCATCTCATCCTCTGTTGCCCCCTTCTCCTCCTGCCTTCAATCCTTCCCAGCATCAGGGCCTTTTCCAATGAGTTGGATCTTCGCATCAGGTGGCCCAACTATTGGAGCTTCAGCTTCAGCATCAGTCCTTCCAGTGAATATTCAGGGTTGATTTCCTTTAGGACGGACTGGTTTGATCTCCTTGCTAATGTCATAACTGGCTAAAAATAAATTGAATAAATAAAAATATCAAAGAAAAAAAACAAAAACAAACAAAGAAAAATACTTAGAATTGTGTTTTCCCACCAGCTCTGCAACTCCTTTCCTCCGTGGGACTTTCACATTTAGACTAAAGGTTCCCAAGCCCTCTCTGCAAGGTCAAGAGAGGGGAGCCTGTTCTTTCTTGCTTCTGGGGTCACGGTGGAAGCTGAGAACCGCCGACCCGCCCTTGGCCACAGAGTCTGGGAGGCCCGGCGGCGTTCTCACCCCCAGCAGGAGCCAGGCTGGGCTCCCCTGCCCGACGGCTCGGGTTTCCGCTGAACTGACTGCAGAAAGGCGAGAAGAGCCTCGAGCAGGTCCCGCAGAGCCGGGGTCCCCGCGCGGGAGGTCCCGGGGGCCGCTGCTGTGGAAAGAATGAGGCTTATTATGCGCGGAGACGAGGGGGCGGCGAGGTGTCCAGCGGAGCAAACGGTTGAAACCCAAGTCGCACGGATGCTGGCAGCGCGGCGCCTGCTGTGAGACAGTCAGATGAACCCTGATAAACCCCGGGCACTTTCCCCACCCCCGCCTGCTCCCCGCCTGGCCCGGAAACTTTAGCATCACAGGGAGAGCAGACAGCCGGAGGGATGGGCGAGGCAGGCTGCTGGGGGTCCAGGGAGGGGCTTTCTGCACTTCCAGAGGGGCAGCGAGAGGCTGACTGTGCTCAGGTCAGGCTGCTCAGCGCTGGTCTGGTGACAAATGGGGTCTGCGGGGCTGGTGGGGGTGTGGGGAGAGCGCATGGCCAGGAAGGACCCTGCTGGAGGGGGAGCAGAAGGGCCGGAGTCCAGAAGGGCTGCGCTGGAACCACAGTAGGTGACCAGAGGCTGGAAGGGAGGCCAGTGAGAAGCCCGCCTAAGAAACACCCCAGGGTTCTTTTTCTAGGCCTGGAGATGGGGCGGCCGCCCTGCTGGGTAAAACCAGTACTTGTGTGCTTGATCCCCAAGTCTTCAGTATCCATGCACAACAAGGTGACTGTACCTAATACCACTGAATTATACATTTAAAAATGGGCAAATGTAGAAGACCTACCAAGTTATCCAGAAATCCCACTTCTGGGTTTGTAGCTGTGAGTAGATAAATAAAATGTGATACTCACACACACACACACACACACAGGATTATTCTTCTGCCCTGAACAAGAAGGAAATCTTGTATTTGCAACAACATGGTCAAACCTGGAGAGCTAAGTGAAATGAGCCAGGCAAAGAAAGACAAATACTGCATGGTATTATTTACATGTGGAATTGAAAAAAAAGTTTTCATAGAAACAGAAAGTAGAAAAGTGGTTGCCAGGGACAGAGGTAGCTGGGGGCTGGAGGCAGGAAATTGGGAAAGTTGGGTAAAGGTACAAATTTTCAGCTATAAGATGAATAAAGTCTGAGGATCTAATGTGTAAAATGGTGACTATAGTTGATAACATTGTATCATATAATTGAAATTTGCTGAAAAGTAAAATTTGTGCTAAAAAGTGATCAAAACAGAGACTTGAAGAGATATTAGTACTCTAAAGCATTATTTACAATAAACCAGAGATGGCAGCCACCAGAGTGTTCATTGATGGATGAATGGATGAGTGGCCCGCCCATTTCCTAGAATAAGATTCAGCCTTTGAAAAGGACATCCTGATACTGGCTGCAACAGGGATGAACCTTGAGGACCCTGCTGCTGCTGCTGCTAAGTCGCTTCAGTCGTGTCCGACTCTGTGCGACCCATAGACGGCAGCCCTCCAGGCTCCCCCGTCCCTGGGACTCTCCAGGCAAGAACACTGGAGTGGGCTGCCATTTCCTTCTCCAGTGCATGAAAGTGAAAAGTGAAAGGGAAGTCGCTCAGTCGTATCTGACTCTTAGCGACCCCATGGACTGCAACCTACCCAGCTCCTCCGTCCATGGCATTTTCCAGGCAAGAGTACTGGAGTGGGTTGCCATTGAGGACCTTAGGCCGAGTGAAATAAAACAGCCACGAGAAGACAAGTACTGTAGAGTCCACTTATATGACGTATGGAAAATAAAATCATAGGAAGAGAAAGTAGCTTGGTGATTACCGGGGTCTGGGAAAGGGGAAGAGGGGCGGGGACTGCTGTTTAATGCGTCCAGAGTGTCCTAGTGTGTACAGAAAGCCCTGGAGATAGGCATCAAACACTGACCTGTATTCAACGGCGCGGAACTGCACACTTAAAGGTGACTAAGGTGGCCAATTTCATGTCATGTGTTTTTTAATAGGCTAGACTTAGAGCAATTTTAGGTTCACAGCCAAGTGGAGAGAAGGTTCAGGGATTCCCCACAGACTTGCTGCCCCCTATACCATCGCCTCCCCCACAATCAGCGCCCCCACCAGAGCGGGACACTTGTTACAACTGATGACCCCTCACCAAATATCGTCACCCAAAGGGCTGCGTCGTTTTTGCTGCAATTAAAAAAAAAATAGTGAGCACAACATTGATAGAAAAACCTGACAAATTGCCCAGTGAGAGAATTGTAGACAAAACATTTGTGGACATGGATGTAAAACTTTTCAATAATGTTGGCTAAGAGACTCTAACTACGTTAAAAGAATAACATACAAACCAAATGGTAAATGTTACGTTCTCTGTACTTTACCACAATTAAAAAAAAACCAGCCTTGAGTGGTTTACTTTCCAACCTGAAGAACAAAACCCTGTGGGGCTCCAAAGAGGGGAGGCCGGCTGGGCATCAAGGCCAGGCCACGACTGTGGGACGTCCCAGACGGGCGCCAGGATGCACTGGATCCTGGTTAGCGGCACAGCCGGCTGGGGACGGGGTGAGGCCCGGGGACTCACAGGCTCCTAGATGTCTGTGACTCAGGGTTTAGCTCAGCCAATCACTGGCAAATATCTGCAGGTGAAAAGGTAGCCCAGGTCCCTCAGGACAGGAGCCTTCGGTACCAACAAGAGGGTTGGGTACCAACGAAAAGATTCTTGAAAAGAAGGAAGCAAAGAGAAAAAGCACAAATGGAATACAGAGCCTAAAATATGTTAGTTTTAATTATAAAAAGAAATACCTAGCTTCTCTGTAGGGTGGGATGTGGTCAACTGATTCCTCTCTCTTCCCTCCTTTTTTCTTCCCTCTTCCTCCTTCTTCTACCTCTTCTTCTTCTCCTCCTGCTATTCACCACATGCATCCTTTATATCTGCTCCCATGTTTCATGTCACAAAAGTGTTTATACATAAGCCATACAGCATATATATAAATTAAATATATACACACATATATTTAATTTCCTACCTGAAGACATGCTCAGGTTGACACACTCCAGGGATCATGTGACTGATCGAAGGATGGACTGTGTTGATGCAAGGCAGGCGCTGTGTCCATCACCTCCTTTTCCCATCTACACACCCAGGACACTTACTGGCCTCTCTCATGGCAAGAAGGTAAACCCTGAAGACAGAAACCTTTTTAAAATGACCAGAATTTATTGTAATTCAAAGTAATCAAAATGGACCACTGTTCATACCATTGCTTCAACAATTTTACATCATTTTTTTTTTTCAAAGAAGGAGGAAGTTACTAGGTTGAGGTGGGTTTGTAAGATAAGTAGTAGAACACTCCAAAATTACTTCTAAAATTATTGCAAGGGACATCCCTGGTTGTCCAGTGGTTAAGACTCCGAGCTTCCAGTGCAGAGGGCACAAGTTAGATTCCTAGTCAAGGAACTAAGATCCTACATGCTGCATGATATGGCCCATAAACAAAATAAAATAAATGCAAATATATTCAGCTTTCTAGTCTTTTATTAAAGTTGCCAACTGTTGAGAAGGACTTTGCTTCACTTGTGGGTAGCTGGCAATAGATAATGCGTGTAAAAGTGCTTTGTTCTTTGGGAGACATTGCATTAACTTCCTCACTGGAAGAGCATCGAAAGGAACATGCCATGATACAGGTTCTCCAAGAGGAGGAGTGGGATGGGGGAGAGATTTGAGAGGACATAGTGCAAAATGCCCCTCTGTGCTCCCGTTGGCCTTTGGGCTGGAAGTCCTCCATTTTCAATTACAAACAAAGCACAACTGTTATCTGATTGCAAAATAATACACATTCACTGTTAAAAAAAGAAAAGAAGAGAGAATACCTTGGAAAATAAGACCACAAAGGATCCATTTCTTTTTGATTTTTAAAATCTTTTTGGGGTCCTTTAAGGGGAAAATACTTTCAAAAGAGATTTTTTCCCAGGAGTTTATCTAGAAGGAATAAAACACCTCTTCTGACACTTTAGGTAAGCCATGCCAGTAAACAACAGGAAAGTGTATTATCTGAAGTAAGATTCAGGCTCTTTAGCCAAAACTGAGAAAAAGGATTGGGTCTCCATAGTCCTGTATTATTGGATTTTTTTGGTTGTGACAAAGTGTGGGAGGGATCCTGTCCCTCTCCTATGAATGTCTCTCTGACCCTCAAGAAAGACGAGGTGACAAATTGAGAAGAGCAATCAGTGCACACCAAAAGACCTCTGGGCTGTAACTGACCACGTGGCCTCAGGAAGATCCACAAAGATCCTCTAAAGTTTCCTCCTGGGTAAAATGGAGATCTTAGTGACTGCCTCCCAGTGGTTGAGAAGAGTCAAGGAGCTGATGCACAGAGAGAATCTGGGGCTGTAGGTGGCATATACTAAATATTCAAAAAAGATAGTTACATATCCAATAAATAGCCAAGAAACTGGATTTTTCTACAAAGCAACCCCCCTTGAAATTATGATGCTGAAGCTCCGATATTTTGGCCACCTGATGCAAAGCACCAACTCATCGGAAAAGACCCAGATACTGGGAAAGATTGAGGGTGGGAGGACAAGGGGACGACAGAGGATGAAATGGTTAGAATATCATCACTGACTCAATAAACATGAATTTGAGCAAACTCTGGGAGATAATGAAGGACATGGGAGCCTGGCATGCTGCAGTTCATGGGGTTGCAAAATGTCAGACACGACTTAGTGACTGAACAATGACAACAAAGTTAGAATACTGGTTCTGACACTAGTTTTTATAAATAAGACAAGAAAGACTTGGGTTTACCCAAGAAGTGGCCTTAGGACAGTTAGGACTTCTCTGTAGCTCAAATGGTAAAAAATCTGCCTGTGATTCAGGAGACCAGGGTTCAATCCCTAGGTTGGGAAGATCCTCTGGAGAAGGGAATGGCAATCCACTCCAGTGTTCTTGACTGGAGAATCCCATGGACAGAGGAGCCTGGCAGGCTACAGTTCATGGGGTCGCAAAGAGTTGGACATGACTGAGGGACTAACACACACACAGGGAGTGGCCAGCTGTCTCCTAAGTGATCTTTTTTTTCCTGTTTACTTGGCTTCTGATGCCATGAGCCTGCCTGGTTGCCATGAGACTCTTGGGCTTTGCAGGGTATGTGGGAAATCTCATCATGTTTCTATCTTTCTGCTCTGCTGGGAGTAAAAAGTGTGCAATGCCCTGGACTATATGCCAGAGAGTTAGAAGGCGCCTCTCCAAGGATGAGAGTGAATACTGCACTCCTGCCCTGAATTCTAGGGCAGACACTTTATCCCCACACATTGTTCAAAAGGCGACTCCTGCCAGCCGGAGAAAACAAGAGTGCGGTTAACAGGACTGAGCTGACCCTTTGTCTGCTAATCGGCGGCTGAAACCAATCCCCTCTGACGCTGTAACTGACAAGAGTGGAATGGATAGGACCCCTGCTACCTGCGCTGAACTTGCCACTGACCTCACCCTTTCTATCATATAAGCAACGACACTGAACATCTGTCTCGGTTTTGTTCTTATGGTGCTGGTGATTTAGTCGCTGAGTTGTGTCCAATTCTTTTGAGACCCCATGAACTGTAGCCTGCCAGGCTCCTCTGTCCATGAGATTTCCCAGGTAAGAATATTGGAGTGGGATTCTTTACCCCTGAGCCACCAGGGAAGTCCCTGTTCTTATAGTTGTAATGCCTCCACAAAACCCCTGCTTATTTCTCATATGCAGCCCTGAGACTTCCTGATTTTGTTGTATGGTGTCTTTGACAGCTCTGGCCATCATTACAAACTACAGTAGACTAAGGGGCTTAACCAGCAGGCACTTATTTCTCACAGTTCTGGAGGCTGGGGCTCCCAGATCTAGATGCTGGCCAATTTGGACCCTAGTGAACACCCACTTCCTGGCTTGCAGACTGCAACCTCCTTGCTATGTCTTCATATGAAGGACAGAGAGCGAGAGAGAGCTCTCTGGTGTCACCCTTTTTAGGGCATTAATCCAATTAAATCAAGGCTCCAGCCTCATGACATGAAATCCTTTTTTACTTCAGAGGCTGGAGGTGAGGGCTTCAGCACTGGAAATCTGTGCAGACACAATTGAGTCTATTGCATGTTGTTATAACTTAGTGTCTACATTCCTAGATCCATGCCATTAATGAAAAGGTAATCAGACCACATTCTAGGCAACTAACCATGGGAAGAAAGTCTTCAGGAAAGAATGAGGAAGCTTGGGTTCCTGTCTTGTCCACAAAAACTAGAAAACCTTTAGGCAGGTCTTAGACACAGGGTCCGCTAGATTTCCTTAACCTTGGATGGATACCACTAGTGCAGCAATTAATGTTTTAAGAGTTCTACAAGCTGACAACACTGTTAAGGTTTGACCCTGTTTGTTAAGAGGGATGCGTACATGCTCAGTCATATCTGACTCTACAACCCCATGGACTGTAGCCCGCCAGTCTCCTTTGTCCGTGGAATTTCCCAAGTAAGAATATTGGAGTGGGTTGCCATTTCCTCCTCCAGGGATCTTCCCACCCCAGGGATCAAACCCTCATCTTCTTCGTTTCTTGCACTGGACTCTAGTACTGAGTCACCTGGGGGAGTACCTTATGAAGTGGTCAGAACTCTAAGCAAGCCTTGGTCAAGAGCCAGGAAATGAGCATCAAGGTGACCTGGCTTTTCCCGCAGAGCTGTGAACTTAGTTTGGGCAGCTCCTGAACACTGGAGACCCACTTGTGTTTCCTCACTATTAGGAAACATGATGGAAAAATCATTATTAGCATATGGTTGACAATTATATGGGCTTCCCTGGTAGCTCAGATGGTAAAGAGTCAGCCTGGAATGCAGGAGACTCCGGTTTGATTCCTGGGTTGGGAAGATCCCCTGGAGGAGGGCATGGCAACCCACTCCAGTGTCCTTGCCTGGAGAATCCCCATGGACAGAGGAGCCTGGCTACAGGCTACAGTTCATGGGGTCGCAAATAATTGGACATGACTGAGCACATACACACAATTATATATGGCCAAGGGAGGAGGGACACTTTGGGGACAGTTGCTTGAAATCAACTCTCAATTTTTCAAGTGGAGATCACAGAGCTAAGTCATGAATCTGTAAAATCCTCCCAGCCTCAAGGGGACTCTGCTGAGGTTTATTTTCTGCCCAATAAGTGTTTGGCCAAAGCTGTTTTAAGATGCAAGCAGAGGGCCAGGTTCTGTTCCCCTGGAGGACCAGAGAAATGGCTCAGGTGTGAGAGGCAGGTTGGACAACTATCATCAGTTCTTGAACAGCCTAGAGTTGGCCAGACCGAAACCTGACCCTGGCTCCTGACCTCGCCACTCCTGTGAACAGCACCCCCACAGAACTGCCAGGAATGTCCCCCGAATTCTTACCTTGGTCCAGCCCAGGAAGAGTAGAACCAGGCTGGTGGCCACCTGCTCAGACACCACGGTCAGCAAGCCTGGCTCAGAGAGAGTCACCTGAAGGACAGGATGAGCCCAACGGGAGCCACTAATACCCACCCAGGAGACATCCGCGGGAATCACACTGGGCAGGCTGTTCAGCAAAACTTTTGGTGAGTCCTAAGTTCAACTTTTTCTGTTTTAAATTGGAGTACAGTTGCTTTACAATACTGTGTTAGTTCCTGCTGTTCAGTGACGTGAATTAGCTATTAATATATGTGCACATATATGCCCTATACATTCCCTCTTTTCTGGGTGTCCTTCCCATGTAGATCACCACGAAGTGTCGAATAGAGTTCCCTGTGTTATACACTATGTTCTCATTAGTTATCTATTTTATATATAGTGTCTGTAGCGTCATACCTTTTTGCCTTTTCATACTGTTCATGGCGTTCGCAAGGCAAGAATACTGAAGTGGTTTGGCATTCCCTTCTCCAGTGGACCACATGTTGTCAAAAGACTGAACGCTGAAGAATTGAGCTTTTGAGTTGTGGTGTTGGAGAAGACTCTTGAGAGTCCCTTGGACTGCAAGGAGATCCAACCAGTCCATTCTGAAGGAGATCAGTCCTGGGTGTTCATTGGAAGGACTGATGCTGAAGCTGAACCTCCAATACTTTGGCCACCTGATGCAAAGAGTTGACTCATTGGACAAGAACCTGATGCTGGAAAAGATTGAAGGCAGGAGGAGAAGGGGATGACAGAGGATGAGATGGATGGATGGCATCACCGACTCAAGGGACGTGAGTTTGAGTGAACTCCAGGAGTTGGTGATGGACAGGGAGGCCTGGTGTGATGCTGTTCATGGGTTCGCAAAGAGTCGGACACGACTGAGCTACTGAACAATAACCAATATGTGTCATCCCAGTCTCCCAGTTCATCCCACCCCTCCCCTGTTGTTGTCCATTCGTTTGTTCTCTGTGTCTCTATTTCTGCTTTGCAAATAGGTTCATCTATGCCATTTTTTTAGTTTCCATTCAGTTCAGTTCAGTCGCTCAGTCGTGTCCGACTCTATGTGCTAATATACGAATTTGTTTTTGTCTTCTTATTTCATTCTGTATGACAGTTTCTAAGTCCATCTAACGTCTCTGCAGATGACTGAGCCATCACTGCTTCTGAGCTTTGGAAATTTAATGGCCAGTGCCACCTGGTGTTCAACACCGATATTCCCCCTTCTACAGTCAGCAAACCACAGCGCAGCAGGAACAATACCTTCCCACTGACCCAGAAAGTCAGGAGGCCTAAGCGGCCGTGGCATTGCGTTCTATTTTCCCAAATGCTCTGGTTTGGCTGGGATTACTTTCTCTTCCCCTCGATGTTAGAATACTCCATCAGGGCGACATGCCAGGGACCTCCTTCTCCCCGTTGCTGTTGCTGGTCCCCAGAATCTGAGGCAGGTGGCTTCCTAGTAGCTGCCACAGCTCTGCACGCACCTGTTTTCTGTGGAACTGAATCCCGCATGACACCGGGTTTTGTCCTCATGGCTCCAGAGTACACGGCACGGTGACTTACGGTATGTGGGAGGTGATTAATACACATGGATTGAGTGAAAGAACACAGAGAGACTGTGGGTAAGACTGATGTTAAATCTGATCATTTTTCTTTTCATTACTATGTTTCTCCATTAGTGGAAAGAAGCCAGAGCCTGCTTGCTTTTGCTTTTTTTTTGTCTCCTTTCTTCCGCCCTTCCTCCAGTTTCCCTCCGCATCATCTTCCCACCTGATCTGCACATAATCATGAATGCATTCTACCATCATTTCCCAAACAGACGGACACATGCCGCCATTCTTTTAGGTCTTATACACATAAAGCAATAATGCAGTGTTGAAGGGTGAGAAAGTTACTCCCCATCCGATTCTCTTCCAATCTTTTTGATTCTGACAATGAAAAAGAGAAGGAACTAGATCACATTACGCTGCCATTAACACCTCTCAAATATCCATGTTAACAAAGAAATCACAAGCAACCATCACAAGGAAAACCAACAGCAGGCAATAATATCCTTTTGTAGCTGAAAAAGTTCTATTGCCAAACGCGGAAGACTAATCTGTTTTCAATGTTGATGTTCTTCGCAAATTAAGTCCATAAAGTTTTCTGAGTCAACTTAAGGGAAAACATTAAATAAATCATTGTTAAGACAGTACCAGTTTATGGCAAGAAAAACAGGACGGTGGTAGATGGTATGGGCATGACTTAGGTTTGGGAACCAGATAACCAGGTATCTCGTCCTTCCTCTTGCTGCCTTTCTGCACATCCTCCTGGTGTGCCTTTCAGGGCTTGCTCAGCCATTTCAGAAAAGGTTAGGATACCAGTGGGAAGGTCTATGCAGAGGTGGGCCTCACTCAGACGAACAAGTTCCCCATCAATACATGATTTCTGCCCAGCATCTTGCATCAGCGAGGCCAGCCTGTGGACCACAGTGAAAAATTCAACCCCTCTTTAGTTTTCCCTGGGGCTCACTCACTTTGCAGCAAGACTCGTGAGCCAGGCTCAGCTTTGTAGAATCTCATTCATCAGAATCACTTTAAGGCTAACAAGCTGGCCCCTCTGCCCGGGCCCCGTGTGGGCAGATCAGATGTCTAGGGGCTGGCGATGCCGGCGAGATCGACAGAGGAACATGTGGTGACTAAAGGTCTCAGGAAAGAACCAGGGGTTTCCATTATCCTTGGCTTTCGGGGTAATGCAATCTGAAAATCAATTCTCATTAAAAACAAGTGATACTAAGACCTCTGACAGGTTACATCTTAAGTGATAATTAAAAGCATATTTCCTGACGCTTAGCTGAGATGAAATGCATCCCTATTTATGCCACAGAGGGGGTCTCAGGCTAAGACCCTATGGACAGTCACTCGCTGCCCCAGGAAGCCTCACAGTTCCTGGAGTGTCATTCATTATTTTAATCTGATTTTCTTTGCTTAAGTGAAATGGAATCTGGCACTGGAACTTTCTCTCCAGTTTCACCAACAATCCTTAAAAAGCAATTGAGATCATGCTAAACCAAGGAAGAAAGACTTATTTTGCACAAATGAAGTCTTTAGTGCAATGAGTGGGTGGACTTTATGAATTACCAACAGCACTCCGCTAAGCTTTATTCTTGTTGTTGCTCAGTTACTAAGTTAAGACCGACTCTTTGCAACCCCATGGACTGCAGCACACCAGGCTTTCCTATCCTTCACCATCTCCCAGAGCTTGCTCAAACTCGTGTCCATTGAATCAGTGATGCCATCCAACCATCTCATTGTCTGTCGCCCCCTTCTCCTCTTGCCTTCAACTTTTCCTGGCATCAGGGTCTTTTCCAAAGGGCTGGCTCTTCTCATCAGATGGTCAAAGTATTGGAGCTTCAGCTTCAGCATCAGGCCTTCCAGTGAATATTCAGGGCTGATTTCCTTTAAGCTTTATAAACCTTCCTCAATCAATAAAAGGCGACATGGCGACTGAAATGCAAAACTCTTTATTTGTAGGATCTCAGCGTTGAAGGCCCTGAAGTGAGCAGTGGGGTGACAGAGGGCTCAGACTTTCAGGAAAGTAGGAGAATACTTACTGCTGATAATAGTTACTGACTTGGCCCTTTGGTATCAAGATATTGAATTTTATCTCAAAAACTATTGTGAAAAATGGGAATGTTCACAATCTATTTCTTCTGAATTGGATTTGCAGGTTATCAAAACATATCGTGAAGGCACAGGAATAAGCCACCATGTCAAAAGGACAAAAACATGTCCATCATACATGGTTGCAAATCCAGGGACTTCCTGGCGGTCCCGTGGTTAAGACTTTGCCTTCCGATGCAGGGGGTGTGGGTTTGTTCCCTGGTCAGGGAGCTATAAGATCCCAAAAGCCTCACAGCCAAAAAACCAAAACATAAAACAGAAGCAGTATCGCAACAAATTCATTAAAGACTTTAGAAAAGGATCCAAATTAAAAAAGTATCTTAAACAGAACCACAGTGAGAGACTGTCTCACACCTACTGGGATGGCTATTATCAAAACAACAACCCCCACCACAACAAAAAGCAAGTGTTGGCAGGGGTGCGGAGGATTTGGACGCTCACACACAGTGGGAACGCAATATGGTATCAGATCAGATCAGTCGCTCAGTCGTGTCCGACTCTTTGCGACCCCATGAATCGCAGCACGCCAGGCCTCCCTGTCCATCACCAACTCCCAGAGTTGTGTGGCAATATGGTATAGCCTCTACGAAAAACAGTATGGAGGCTCCTCAAAAACAGCCTGAGAAGGGGGTGCCTGTCCCTGGTGGCTCAGGTGGTAAAGAATCCACCTGCAATGCGGGAGACCTGGGTTTGATCCCTGGGTCGGGAAGATCCCCTGGAGGAGGGCATGGCAACCCACTCAGTATTCTGGCCTGGAGAATCCCATGGACAGAGGAGCCTGGCGGACAGGCTGAGCGACTAAGCACAGCCCGTGAGAGCAGCGGTGGAAGTGGCCGCGGGGTGACCTGTCTTCACAGATGCCCCTTGGTCTGCTGAGTCACCAGCAGGAAGACCCCTCTCAGCCCAAGGCAATGTTGTTTCTGGTTCTGAGTAAATGCAGTTAGTGAGTTTTGTTGCCTGGATACTTGCTACTCTGATAAAACTGGTGATTTAAGTAAGGTCGGAGCCCACATGCAGATTCCAAGCTGCCTCGCCATGCTCCAATTACGACAGGAGGAATCCTCTTTTCAGTGACATAGACAAGCCTCAGATGGCGGTGTTTTGCCATTGCCAAGAAACAGAAAGCTCTCCTTAAACTTGAGTTTGGATTACGTCCCCTTATACCTCCCTGTGTAAAACATAGCTAGTGGGACAGCTTGGTGCCCTGTGATGACCTAGAGAAGTGAGATCAGGGTGGGTGGGAGGGAGGCTCAAGCCGGAGGGGATATATGTATACATATAGCTGATTCCTGTGGCTGTACAGCAGGCGTTAACACAACACTGTAAAGCAATTATCCCCCAATTAAATGAATAGAAACAGTAATAAAATTAAAGAACAAATTATGTTCCTGAAATCTTTTTTGTTCTTTGGTAGAAAAGCCTCAAACCTTGAGCTGTGGAAGTTAGCCATTGCCTGCCGTCTAGTCATCAGCTCCCTGCCTGCTTCTCATCTTTTGTTTTCTCACCCTGCTCTCTGCAGCTGCCTGGATCTCATGGACATGCAACCCCTGCAGCTGAGACACTCAGCCCTCCCCACAAAGAAAAGGAAAGAAGGGAGAGAGTCAATGCATTCAATACCTTCCGTTCAACCCCATGTCTTTCTCCATGATCGTCTCCTTTCGATCTTGAGCCTGTGCTTCTGTACAAGCCTGGCTTGAGCCGGAGTTAAACTTTCACACACAAAGCTCAGCATAGCAATCCCCAAGGGCCCTTGAGCCATCTCCAGCCTGACTAGCATCATGCAGGGAAAACCATCCAAATCGGCTTGCCCAGAAAGCAGGAAGACTGTGTTATGGAAACACTGCCTGGTGTCATGGTAACGGAATGGACAGCATCCTCCACGCCTGCCTCCGTGGCCGGCAGGATGTGTGTCTAAGACAGGAGGGCAGAGGACCAGCCATATTCAGAATCAATCTTATTTTAGGGAGGAATTAAGTCTCCATGGCCTTTGGATGATGAACAACTGCAACCCCAAGGGCCGTATCTACAGAGATAATCATGGGCCACAAAGAAATAAGACTTGATTCAGTTCAGCCTGCATCTGAATATAATATACAGTTTTATCCTTACACAAGGGGGAGAATTTATGTCAGACTTTCATCCTGTTCTTTCTATATGGTCTTATTGAGTGCTCACCACCAGCTACCCACGCACACACTATTTGCACAGGGTCGTAGGACACGCCATGTGGGTCTCTCCCAAGAGAGCAACTGTCTCAGCACTCAGGTGTTATCCTCAAAAGTGAACTTCAATATTTGCTTTAAAAAATATAGAGGGAGTGAAATGGTTGTCTAGCCTACTAGCATAAACAGTTTCTCACTGTTTAATCAATCACATAGCTGATAATTGTCAACTAAGGATGCAAAAAAAAAAAAAAAAAAAATGCTATCCATGAATAGATAGTTGGTATAAACTTGCATCATCTGTGAACCTAATGTGCTTCCAGGACAAATTTCCCTGCTGCAAACTGGCATGTGCTTCAGGCAATACAGAGACATTGTGGAATTAGACAAATACTTGTCCTGATTAAACAAGTGATCGGGACAGTGAACCGACCAACACAAAAGCAACGCAGGATATTCCAAGCCAGAAAGAGCTGAATTGTGGACGATCCACTGTTGGGTAAGTAGCGTGATCACTCCATTGCTATACAACTCATTTGAGACGCGCCCCACCCCCAACTTCTTGCCTCCAGGGTGCCTATCATGGGAGAAACAGACACATCTCACTTCTAACCAGGACACACCCTCCGGGTCCCAAGGAGGGCGGTCCTGCCTGCCCCTCTGCCAAGAATGTTACTGAAGACAGCTGGGAGCAGGGTTATTAAGCAAAGAGATGGGAGGAGAACAAACATAAATTCTCTCCCCTTGGGCTTTCAGATTAAGAATGATGCATAGCCTCCCATTGGTAGAAAAAACTAAGCCTCAATAAGTCCTTGGAAATTACTTGTGAAAGTTCATAGGCTTGGCCTCAGGTGGAGCTGGAGGATGTTGCTGGAAGAATTTTAAACTTCTAAGGAGAAGGCTCTTTAGAATGCCGAGGCTCACCGTCACTGACTTCCCCAAGTCCAACCAGCGTGCACGTGACCTGACAGTGACTCGAATCCCACCCACTCCCAGTTTTGGGAGCAACTTGAAGTAGTCATTTCTTCCACCCTCTCGCCATCTGGTCTCCTCCTGCACAAAGGGAGTCAGTGAGGAGCGCTGCCCCCCTCAACCCGCCCCCAGATTCCATTAATTCTGACCCCTCCCAGCTTCTTTCTACCACCCCCAGAATTACACGCCTAGCGCTTTTCATGCTTAATTCTAAGCAGTCGTGAAACATCAGACTTCCCAGCCCCCAAAGTACAAAGCCAGGACAACACGAAAATCAGAGAAGCTAGAAGACAAATTTGACATTTGTTTTCTTTCTTTGAAGAACAACCCAGCACTCAGACGAGATGTCACATTTTTCAATAGGTCATGGGGCTGCGGTTTTCTTCCATGTCGTGTGTAGCCCATGGAGACCAACTTTGGAGTGAGCTAATAAATGTATAATCTAGCCAAGGACCAGTTGTTGCATGCCCGCTCTGTGTTCCTCAGTGTAAGAGGTGCCACAGTGCGTGCATGTAGCTGAGAGGTACATGCACACACGGGGGCATCAGCTTATCACGAAGCAAGTCTGTGCAGGGGTCTGTCGGTGATTGAGAGGGTACACAAGCTTTCAGAAAGGCAGGGGAGGTGGTGTGGCATTTTCCCAAGTCTTTATAACTTTCTAGAAGGCCACTTTCACAGCCAGTTGAACCAGTGTGACAAAGTCTGAGTGGGTATCCATTGAGCTCAGGGAGACGACCACAAATTAGCCAAGCTCCGGTCAGGGATAAAGCTGGAAATGCTGTCTAAAAAGTGCTCCCGTCATACGGAGTAAAATTAAAAGTAGATTCGTCTCTTTTAGTGCAAATCTTATCACAAAGAAGGACCAGGCTGACGTAGGGGGAGAGCAGGGTGCAACACACGCCTCGTGCTATGGTGGACAGAGCTGAACTCGCGGACTCCCCGCCGAGATGGCAGGTGGCTTTCTGATGATGACAGCCCTGCAGTGCCTCGGTGGTCATTTCTGCACTGTGACTTTGGGAGAAGTTCCTGGAGTTTCTTCAATGTCAGTTCAGCCTAGAACTTCTTCAATTTCTTCAGTCCCATTGAGGATGCTGGGAGTCATGTAACCTAGTGATAAATCCTCTGCTTAAACTCACCAGAGCATACTTTGTTCTTTGCCAGGGAACCCTGTCCAATGTGGAAACTCTCCAAACTCCTGCTGTTAATGGGACACTGGAGTCTCAGGGATCCCACAGAGAACTTTCTGTGAAGACCCACAGTAGGAGAGAAAAGAAGCTCTGAGCAAAGAGCAAGCTGACCCCAGTGTCTCTTTCTCTGTTGCAGGGACTAAACCCTCCTGAGCTGGATTTCTTCTGTTTCTCATTGTGTTCTCCAAACGTCAGTAGGAATAATCCTGATATCCCACTAGCCAGGACACTAATTTCACTCTAGCCCCTATGAGTTGCATTCCCACAGTGGCCCCTAAGACAAAATTTACTGGGTAATTAAGCAAAGAGGAAAGGAAAGGAAACAGGAGGTGCTAAAGCCCACTCTGTAGGCGCTGACCATCACGAAAGGCCCATAGGTGGGAAACACGGCTTTCCTTTCACTGGCCTAAAAAAAAAATCCAAGGCTTTATATCCACGGCCAGTTCTGCTATGGCAATCCCATTTTATTGAAATGATCCTGTTTTTTCCCACAGTTCTTTGGCTAAAAAACACAAACACCACCCTTTCCAGGGGACAGAAGCTTGGTCTCTGCCCTTGTGGATGATTCTTTGCTGGACATTGTTCTTCCCTGATGAGGTGTGAGCTCCACCAACAGGAATCAGAGAGGGCATTGCAGCTTGTTCTATGGCAACCCACTCCAGTGCTCTTGCCTAGAAAATCCTGCGGACAGAGGAGCCTGGTGCAGGCTACTGTCCATGGGGTCGCAAAGAGTCGGCCACGACTGAGTGACTTCACTTTCTTTCTTTCTTTTCTATTCCCAGGCCCCGGCGCAGTGCCTGCACGTGGTAGAGACTAGGCAGAGATGTGTCGAAAGAAACAAGCGAATGAATGAATGCACTTAAAAAGAGAGAGGGCCAAGCCAGTGATACGCTTAGGGACAAACAGAAAAGGAGGGGAGCTTGCGTCCAACACGGCAGGAGATCCAGCTGTCTGTGTTTCTCAGAAATCCGTCAGCCAAGGGCAGAGACTAAAGAACGTCTGTTCGGCTCCGGCCCCAGCACAGGGTCTCGTGGGCAGTGATAGACACCAGGCAGTGATCAGTCCAATCAAGGGCTGCTGTGCTACCCTGTCTCATTTCTGACAACCACCGTCTCTCCAACAGTTTTCAAAGAAACTGACCAACCCACTGTCGTAGATCAGAGGCAAAATGCGATGCAGCCTATCCAGTAAAAATGAATTGAGCTGTTTTCCCAAAGACGTGTTCATTGAATATGAAATGCTATCAGTAGAAGAAACGAGGATGGAAGAAAAGGAGACGCTCATCACCATGACATCAGGTTTTCCTGCTGAAAAAGTGCCCTGATTGGCTCAGAAAAACTGAATGTCCATCCTAGAGTCACTCAGCATGGCTCATTGCCAACCAGAGCCCATTTCAGGTGTGCAGCAATTTGTGATGATTACGTGCGTTATGCATATTTATTTGTAGACAAAATCCAGTTAATTACGGTTGCAAAGACAATGGCACATTTTAGAGCACCCTGTATGGGCACAGAGATTAGGGTCTTGTTCTACAAGATGTCACAGGGAGATGTTGGTGAGGTACATGAAAAAGGCTCCTATTATTTGTTTTCATGTTTCACAGAACAGAGGAACAGGTTTCTTTATGCATTACCATTTATTGTATGATTATAGTCTACTCTGTACTGTTTCTCTGTACTTTGCAAATGTATTTACTTCTACGCTATTCACGTGGGTGAATTTTAGAAATGAATGAGATGGACATGAAATACAAATATTTACAGTTCTTTATACATTATAATGTTTGCCCCAATTACTTCAATGAAAGAATTAAGTGACAGCATTAATATTTTATTTATGTTCACAATAACTCTGACCATAAGTCATCCACTTGATTTTTTCATAAGGAGGAAATTATGGAGACTTTAAGAAACATCCTCAGACTAATCAGTTGGATAAACAAGAAATCCAGAAAACATCCATATACCCAAACCCATGGCGTTTTTGAAATAAGCTGAAGTTAAAGAAAGTCAAATGTATTTCTGAAGTCATTTTATGCTTTTTGGGTAAATGTTTAGGTTTATCTCATTTGACTCTCATGTGTGGTAGGTAAAAGGAATAACAACATATTTTGTGCAGGAGGTTATTATATAAACTGAGAAAAAATACCCCCAAATGGGTCCTGTTTGGAATATCCAGGAGAAAAAAGCAGCATGATGACAAGTTAACACTAGGGAAAACTCTCTGGGCACTGGGAGCTTCCACGTTCTTTAGATAGACATTAAAAGTGGTCAGATCAGACCAGAATCTCCAAGAGTGTCTTTCATCCTTTGGTTCCTTAAAGTGTTCCACTAGAAGTGAAGGCAGAAGAAAAATCAGAATTCCACCACAATATTTTCAGATTCATAACATGGGAAAAGTTGTAAACAAGGATATGAAAAAGAGAGACCTGAGCCTACCCTGTAACTGTATGAAGTCTTTTTTCTTATTGCTATCAATCACGAGACCTAAACCTTTGAAGCCATCTCCACATCTCCCCCGAGGGGCATTTGCATAAACCTCCCCGGGCACTGAGGGTCCCCCTGGGGCCTGATCAGTTTCAGCAAAAATATTTGAAGCATGTGGCATTGTAATCAAGCGAGCCCATTGTATGTACAGCGGTCCATAAAACAACAAAGCTGTTGTTTGGTGGAATCTTTTTTAAAAGCAGAAGCGCTAGATGGACCTGGTCTTAATTAATCATTCTCATTTTTAAAGTGGCTTCTTCAGGGCACTTAGGCAGACTTGAGGGTTGCATAAGTCACTGACTATATATCTAAGACCTCTAGAGAAGACAAGAGCATTTTCTACTGTGACCTCAAGTTGAATATTTTAATTTATGGATGGAAGGGCCAAAACACGATCAGTTATGCCCTCCCATCAAAGTAGCCTGTCTTCCTCCAAGAGTTCACCCTGCAGAGCATGCTTGGGTCAGAGAACAGTGCTCACAGGACCACACCAGCTCCGCACCCCGAGGAAGTGCCCCAAGATCTCAGCCATTTCCAGGCAGGATAAGCGCTGTGTTTATTCTTGTGCTTCTGAATTCTTACTCGGCTTTGTTGCTGCAGAGAAAGGCCCTCCTGCTCCCCCAACGCTGCCCACCTTCTCTGTGGACGGAGCTCACAGCTGTCCCAACTCTGACGTGTTCCTGCAGTATCCAGCCAGGGCATCCCAAACCAGAGGAGGATCCACATCTCACTTCACCAAAAATATGCAAATAGGATTTCTCTATGATGTCAATTAAAAAATTACATGTGCCTTTCCTTTGGATTACCTTTGTAATAAGGTAAAGTAAACTGAAGTATAAAATCTGTCGAACCGTCTTCCCGGAGAAGGCAATGGCACCCGACTCCAGTACTCTTGCTTGGAAAATCCCATGGACGGAGGAGCCTGGTAGGCTGCAGTCCATGGGGTCGCTAAGAATCGGACACGACTGAGTGACTTCACTTTCACCTTTCACTTTCATGCATTGGAGAAGGAGATGGCAACCCACTCAAGTGTTCTTGCCTGGAGAATCCCAGGGACGGAGGAGCCTGGTGGGCTGCCGTCTATGGGATCGCACAGAGTTGGACACGACTAAGGCGAATTAGCAGCTTAGCAGCAGCAACCGTCTTCCGCTTATCTATCCACCCACCAGTCGTATCTATCATCTCTCTACTGATCTCTGTGTCCATAGTCCGTCCATCCATCCATCTAATCTGCTGTGTTTGTGTGCTCACTTGTTTCCTACTCTTTTTCGACCCTGTGGATTGTAGCCCCTCAGGCTCTCCTGTCCGTGGGATTCTCCAGGCAAGAATACTTCGGTGGGGTGCCATGCCCTCCTGCAGGGATCCTCCCTGATCTATTAATATCAATCATCTCTCTCTCTCCCTGTCTCTTTTTCACCTCTTTGGTTAAATAAAATGGACACTGTCAACTCTTCCAATGATGCCACAGAGGGTAGAAATCTCACCCCACCTCCCCACACCCTTCCTCCTCCTTCAACTTCAAAAATTAAATCAGTTTTGGAAAGCACCCTGGATGAGTGCGTTTAGACAGCTTGGACCAAGTCTGCCCAACAAATAACAAATACGGTAAAGGCACCTCGGATGGAGGAAGGTGGGGAGCAGAGAAGGGAGCCCCAGGCAGCAGACTAACGCTGTGAGTCTGAACAGGACGGGGGCAGCGGCCTGTTTGTCCGAATTCTTCCCCAAACGTGTCCCAGGAGCCTTCCTGAGAAGCTAAGAGGTGACGGGTCGTAATGTTGATGTTAATGCAAGTGGACGCACCACAGGGTGGTCTGGGCAGAGCTGTCGCCCCGCATCTCATCAGCCCGGTGGTCCAGTAGCAGGGAGCCCCCCTCCCCACCTTGGGGACCCCCGCCCCCACCTCCAGGTGGAGAGGTGGTCCTGAGCTCAGAGGTAATCACAGCCCGCCAAGGACAAGTCTGGTTCTTTGTGAATCTGGAATAATCAGATCATTATTTTAATAACAAACTTTTAGGCAGAAATCAAACCCACATTGTAAAGCAATTATCCTTCAATTAAAAATAAATTTTTAAAAAAACTGTGAGATGAAACTTTGAAAAGAAAAAAAAGAGAAATTAAGTAGCAGACTGTTCTGGTCCTTGGTCACAGAAAAACCAGAGCCTAATTAGAGAAGGGGACAGAAGGAAGCAAAAGAGACTCGAGGCAAGAGCCGGGCACCCAAGGTCAAGGCAGGGACCGGACAGAAGGCCCAGCTCAGCCTGCTGTTGGAGCTGCCAAGACACCCCTGCATGGAAATGTCTGTTCCACATGCCAACGTGCCCTCGGAGCTCAAACCCAGCGAAAGACCTGGAAACGTGAGCGCCGTTCACAGGCAAGACATAAAATGTTTCTCAACGTGGCTTGATGACTTCCAGATGAGGACAGGCTCACAGGAGGAGTCACTGCTCTCACCCAGCATGGGAACCCAACCCTGCAGGCCTCGTGGGCAGTCAGGGGAAGTAAACACTAGGCCGCGCTTTCCAGGCAACTGCAGTATTTATTGAATATGAGAGAGAGTGTCCCATGTCCCACGCACTTTCCCCTCCTTGGTGCCTTCTGTCCATTTGCATTGTCTGGGCTTTGTTACAAAATCCCCTCACATCGGTTGCTTAGCACACTGAGCCTTGCAACTAGGAGACTGGGACCTTCATAGGCACTTTATAGTCAAAGTGATCTTTATTTAATTTACTTTTTAATAAATACAGTGTTTCTAAGGAAATCTTGCCCTCTAGCTTTCTAGTCTCAAAACTGGATTCAACCCCTGGAAGGGCTGCAGGCTGTTGGATAAACAGACGGATGGGGCCATCTAGTGGATGATTGTCATGAGGCTCCCTGACTCCAAGGAAAAATGTAGTATAAGAGGAGGAAGTAGCGACAGACTATTTTCTTTGGCTCCAAGATCACTGCTGATGGTGACCGCAGCCATGAAATTAAAAGATGCTTGCTCCTTAGAAGAAAATTTATGACAAACCTAGACAGTGTATTAAAAAGCAGAGACATCACTTTGCCAACAAAGGTCCATATAGTCAAAGCTATGGTTTTTCCAGCAGTCGTGTATGGATGTGCGAGTTGGATCATAAAGAAGGTTGAGCACCAAAGAACTGATACTTTTGAACTGTGGTGTTGGAGAAGATTCTTGAGAGTTACTTGGACTGCAAGGAGATCAAACCAGTCAATCCAAAAATAAATGAACCCTGAATATTTATTGGAAGGAATGATGCTGAAGTTGAAGCTGTACTCCTTTAGCCACCTGATGCAAAGAGCCAACTCATTGGAAAAGACCCTGAAGCTGGGAAAGATTGAAGGCAGGAGAAGAAAGGGGTGACAGAGGATGAGATGGTTGGATGGCATCACTAACTCAATGGATATGAATTTGAGCAGGCTCTGGGAGATGGTGAAGGACAGGGAAGCCTGGAGTGCTGCCGTCCATGGGTTCGAAACAAGTCGGATGCGGCTTAGCGACTGAACTACAACCAACAAAGAGGAAGAAAGGATGATGTATTTTCTCTCGTGGCAGAAGATGACACTCATGGCTGTATTTTTTTCACTGTGAATAGATTTCCCATTTCATTTCTCTGAGGTACAGTTATATTCTTCAGATCATTTATAGGTACAACTTCTCTCCATAAAAGACGAGGACTCACAGTACAGCCCGTTGTCTCAGTAAGGTGACGTGAATAGCTCCAGTAGACTTTAATCCACTTGTTACAAAACTAGGAAACAGCCAATTCTAACCTTCTCCATCATTACCACGGGGGACGTGGGAGGCTGGAGAGCAGAGAAAGGGTCCACGCTCCTGACACAGACCCTGTGGTCTCTCCTTTGGTCTAAGAAAGGATTTTTGAAAGTAACAGTGCAGTGGTCTTTACAGACTTGGAAGCACAGAAGCAGAGTTCATCATGTTTTTATTGACATTATAAACTGATCAAATTCCTAAGACCATAACTTGGAAAATACCTGTGACCAATGACTTGATTTTTGTGTCTTCCCGAAAATAAGAGAAATCCATGTGCCCGGATGAAAATCGACCTTCTATTCAAGGTGTGTGTCTGAGATTCATTTCCAAATCACAGAAATAACCCTGACAAGATGGAAAGTCTTGCCTGAGATGTTGCCTCTGAAGTTCATTTATAGAAGCAGACTCGGAATGAGCTCCAAAGAGAATAAAATAAACAGAGCCCCAAGGCCCACTTTCTCACCCCCAGATGATTTGACAGTGATAACAGTGGAAGCTTGGTCTGGGGCTGAAAGGCAACCTAAAGAAGTAGATTTTGATAGCACCTCGACTCTATGAATTTATGCCCTGACTCATTTCAAAAGTAGACTGAAGGGAGCTATCTTACTTTTTTCTTCCAGGCTGATGTGGCTTGGCAACATGTGTACCAATGAACTCATGTAGTTTTGGAGACAACCCACAGCAGTATGTTGTTCGGGATAAGGAATTAGAGAGGTTAAAGGGTTTGCCTGAAGTCACTCGGCACCAGCTCAGCAAGACTTCTCCCTGTTACTTTCAGGGGCTTTTCTTTTTTTTGGCCACGCCTCAGAGCTAGTGGGATCTTAGTTCCTAGTCCAGGCACTGAGCTCCTCACCCTCAGCAGTGAGAGCACAGAATCCTAACCACTTGACTGCCAGGGAATACCCTTCGGAGGCTTTTGAGATAAAACATTATACTTCCTGGGAGCAGAGCATGATAAAGTTGAAAGTGTTAGTCACTCAGTCATGTCCGACTCTTTTCGATCCAATGGACTATAGCCCGCCAGGCTCCTCTGTCCATGAAACTTTCCAGGCAAGAACACTGGAGTGGGTTTCCATTTCCTTCTCCAATGCATGAAAGTGAAAAGTGAAAGGGAAGTCGCTCAGTCGTGTCCGACTCTTCGAAACCCCATGGACTGCAGCCTACCAGGCTCCTCCGTCCATGGGATATTCCAGGCAAGAATACTGGAGTGGGTAGCCAATCCCTTCTCCAGGGGATCTTCCCAACCTAGGGATTGAACCTGGGTCTCCTGCACTGCAGGCAGATTCTTTACTGTCTGAGCCACCAGGGAAGCCCAGGAGCTCCCCTAAAGATCTTATTGTCTGGTTAGTGGAAAAAGGATTTGTCTGAGAGGTTCCCTCAACCTGGTTTGTGGGTGGGATAAAATACAGGTTTGTAAGTGGTCCTGGAAGGCGATTAAGCACCAGTGCTGAGTGATCTGCCAATGGCAAGTGGCCGGTTAGCACCTGACTGGCGATGCAGTGATGGAGGGCACAGCATGACACAGAAGGTAATGACGCATCGCCTTGTGAAGCAGAGCTGGCCACACCTCATTAGATTAAAAAGAGTTATCAAGACACAGTAATTATCAGAGACCGTAAAACTGCTGTATTAAGATGAAAAAGCCAGTATCAAAGGGAAATAATTAACTGCTTCCCAGGGCATCTGATGAGCTACTTGGTCCAGGAATCAGACTCCGAGAGACTGCACGGGGGAGGGGGGGGGAGGGGCGGGGCGGGGGGGCGGGAAGGGGGTGCTTCTGCTCGGTGGGGCTTCAGGCAACATTAGTCATTTTAGGCCAGACCTTTTTTTTTCCTTTCAGTTGTTTTTTATGGTGGTAAAATGGACATAACGGGAAATTTGCCATCTTAACCTTTTTTGAGTGTACACTTCAGCGGCAATAAGTACATTCATCATGTTGTACAGTCATCACCACCATCCTTCTCAAGAAGGCTATCACCTTGCAAAACTGAAACTCTTCCCCGTTGAAACACAACTCCTCATCCTCCTCCCCAGCCCCTGGCCACCACCATGGTACTTTCAGTCTCTGAAGCTGACTCTGCTGTTGTTGTTTTCAATCACCAAGTCATGTCTGACTCTTTGTGACCCCATGGACTGCAGCAGATCAGGCTTCCCTGTCCTTCGCTATCTCCCGGAGTTTGCCAAGTTCATGTCCATTGAATTGGTGATGCGCTAGGAACTGCATGTGAACGGAAGCATGCAGCATTTGTTTTTGTGTTCTTGTCACTGTCTTATTTCACTTATTTCAAGATTCATCTGTGTTGTAAGAGGTATCAGATCTTCTTTCCTTTCTAAGACTGAATCATATTCCATGGTATGGATAAACCACGTTTTGTCCACCCATTTATCTGTTGACAGACATCTGGGTTGCTTCCATCTATTGCCTGGATAATGTGTACAAATATCTGTTCAAGACTGTGTTTTCATACTCAATATCCTGTGATAAGCCTTATCGAAAAGAATATTAAAAAGAATATATATTCATAAATGAATTTATAAATTCATAAATGAAAATATATTCATAAATGAATTACTTTGCTGTACAGCAGAAATGAACAGAACATTGTACATCAGCTCTACTTCAATCAAAAAAAATTAGCAAGAGAATCAGGAAAAAGAAGACATTGCTTTCAATTCTTTTGGCTCTATATCTGGAAATAGGTTTGCAGGGTCATGTGGTAGTTCTATTTTTGATATTTTGAGGAACCACCAAACTGTAGGATTGGCCAAAATGTTCCCCCAGTATTGGTCATTCAGGAGGTGACCAGTAAATACATTAATTAAACAGGATTGAAGTTTCTACCACTACAAGAAGACCTTGATTTTTTTCCTGTGGATTTGTTACTTTAGATTGCCGTGCGCAGCTGGAGTCCATTTAATTGGGTATGATTCAGTGACTACTGCAGCTATAGTAATGTGATTCATTTTGCAGATGGGGGAGACAAAAGGAAACTTTTCAGCATATACTATAATTTGCCTTATTTTCTACAGGTCAGATGTACTCAATCTCTGTATTTATTCAATTTCTGCCAGTATTTTTCCTGGAGACATTTTATACACTTAATCTCAGTCAAGATTCAAAACTGGTGAACAGAAAGGGAAAAAGGAGGAAAAGGGGAGGAAAAGGTGGTGTAAAGTGGCACCAGGTCCACCTGATTTGGTAGCTTAACTGTAGAGCAAAAAAGAGGGTTTATAACATCTTTTATTTGCTCGGTAAAGAGAGAAAAAAGAGACCTATAATCACCTTCCCCAAAGAGAAGCAATTTTTAAAAGATTGCAGGCCCCAGGATATTCATGATTATGTGTAAATTCATTTCACAAAAGGATTTTCTTAAGACCAATAAATGTAGCATGTTAATTCTGTACCGAAGGAGTCACAAAGAGATGTTCAGGAGGAGAGCAGGTAGGTTGATGTCTCCATCTCCCCAGACTGGTAGAAAAAATTTTTTTAACTTTTTATTTTATACTGGGGTATAGCCAAATAACAAAAAATGTGATAGTTTCAGGTGGACAGCAAAGGGACTCAGCCGTACATACATATACACATATCCATTCTCCCCCAAACTCCCCTCCCATCCAGGCTGCCACATAACATTGAGCAGAGTCCCCTGTGCTATATAGTAGGTGATTGTCCATTTAAAATATAGCAGTGTGTACATCAGACTGGTAGAGGTTTTGATCTACAAAGGTGACAGTTCAGAAATTTGAGTATTTTAAAAACCTGGGTGCTCACTATTTCAAATGAAGGCCTTAGTTTAATTCAAGTCATCTAGCTACTATCAGCTAAGAAAGTGGAAAAACAAACAAACTCTTATATTGTCAACAAGTCAAATCTTTTAAATTAATATTTAGCGCAGTGACTCTTATCCTTTTGGAATTCTGGCTTCCTTTTAATAATGAGATGAAAACTCTGATATTTTCCCACAGGTTAACAAAAGTTACAAGTATAGACAGACATGGCTCAGACAGTAAAGAATCTGCCTGCAATGCAGGAGACCTGGATTCGATTCCTGGGTTGGGAAGATCCCCTGGAGAAGGGAAAGACTGCCCACTCCGGTATTCTCGCCTGGAGAATTCCATAGATAGAAGAGCCTGGGGGATACAGTCCATGAGGTCACAAAGAGTGACTAACACTTTCACTTTTTCAGTTTCATAGACAGACACACGGAGTCTTTTTAACACTATTCAGAGGATTTAGAACCATTTTATACTATTATATATACTATATATAATAGTATATATATATTATATTATACTATATATATTATATATACTATATATGTTATATATATATGAAGGGAATATATATATATAATATTATACTATATATATTATATATACTATGTATGTATATATATGTGTATATATATATATATATATATATGAAGGGAAAGCTCCTTAAGTGGAGTCCATTCTCTCCAGGTTACAAAATGCTCATCTAGAAATATCCAGAAAGAAGACAGCAAAGGAATTCATATTTCATTCTGTTGTTTAAAATATATCAGGAGTTGATTACAAATAAAGAGTGGTAAGGTTTCATGCAAAGCAAAATGCATTTAATGCAATATATTTATTCTAGGACTTGTGTGCAAAATTTTCATCTTTGAGTGGATAAAATAATTTGATGTTTGAAGCAGAACAAATGAATGGAGTATGTATCTCATAAACATTGAAGAGAAAACCAAGCAGCTTTGAATTTAACACTTTATGCTCAATGTTTTAGAAAAATCAGCTTGAAAATTTGGAACCACTATTGCTTAAAAAAAAAATGGAACTTCAGAAAATGACCCTCTTCATCCCTTATATGAGACAAATCAAGGGGTAACACTCCCCACGTAGGAAAGGCATGAAATATAAAGTTTGAAGAGCTACAGTTTACTGGTGACTCCCACTTTTTTCCTTACAAATCTCCTCAGCCTATATATTTTCCCCTGTTACAAATTACAATGTAGCTTCAGCCATCTCAATGTAGCTTCGGCCATCTCCGACTCTTTGTGAGCCTACGGATGGTACAGAGGAATACTGCTCAGCTATAAAAAAAGAATGAAATAATGCCATTTGCAGCAACATGGATCCACCCAGAGATGGTCAGACTAAGTAAGTCAGAAACAGAAAGGCGAACAACATATGATATAACATATATGTGGAATCAAAAATATGATGCAAATAACTTACTAAACAGAAATAGACTCACAGATATAGAAAACAAACTTACAGTTACCAAAGGGGAAAAGATGGGGGGAGGGACAAATTAGGAGTTTGGGATTAATAGATACAGACTACTATATTTAAAATAGATAACCAACAAGGTCCTACTGTGTAGCACAGGGAACTATACTCAATAGCTTGTAATAACATGTTATATAATGGAAAAGAAACTATACTTCAATAAAAGTTGAAAAAACCCTTCATTGCTTTGTGCCTAAGCTCAGTTCAGTAGCTCAGTTATGTCCAACTCTTTGTGACCCCATGGACTGTAGGCTTCCCTGCCCATTACCAACTTCCGGGGCTTACTCAAACTCATGTCCATAGAGTTGGTGATGCCATCCAACCATCTTATCCTCTGTCGTCCCCTTCTCCTCCTGCCTTCAATCTTTCCCAGCATTAGGGTCTTTTCCAATGAGTCAGTTCTTCCCATCAGGTGGCCAAAGTATTGGAATTTCAGCTTCAGCATCAGTCCTTCCAATGAACATTCAGGACTGATTTCCTTTAGGATTGACAGGTTGGATCTCCTTGCAGTCCAAGGGACTCTCAAGAGTCTTTTCCAACACCACAGTTCAAAAGCATCAATTCTTTGGCGTTCAGCTTTCTTTATGGTCCAACTCTCATATCCATATCTGACTACTGGAAAAACCATAGCTTTGACTAAACGGACCTTTGTTGGCAAAGTAATGTCTCTGCTTTTAAATATGCTTTCTAGGTTGGTCATAGCTTTTCTTCCTAGGACCAAGCGTCTTTTAATTTCATGGCTACAGTCATCATCTACAGGAATTTTGGAGCCCCCCAAAATTAAGTCTCTCACTGTTTCCACTGTTTCCCCATCTATTTGCCATGAAGTGATGGGACCAGATGCCGTGATCTTAGTTTTCTGAATGTTGAGTTTTAATCCAACTTTTTCACTCTCCTCTTCACTTTCATCAAGAGGCTCTTTAGTTCTTCTTCGCTTTCTGCCATAAGGGTGGTGTCATCTGTATATCTGAGGTTATTGATGTTTCTCCTGGCAATCTTGATTCCAGCTTGTGCTTCACCCAGCCCAGTGTTTCTCATGATGTACTCTGGATATAAATTAAATAAGCACAGTGACAATATACAGCCTTGACGTACTCCTTTCCCATTTTGGAACTAATCGAGTTCTAACTGTTGCTTCTTGACCTGCATACAGGTCTCTCAAGAGGCAGGTCAGGTGGTCTGGTATTCCCATCTCTTGAAGAATTTCCTAGTTTGTTGTGATCCACACAGTCAAAGGCTTTGGTGTAGTCAATAAAGCAGAAGTAGATGTTTTCCTGGAACTCTTTTGCTTTTTCGATGATCCAGTGGATGTTGGCATTTTGATCTCTGGTTCCTCTCCCTTTTCCAAATCCAGCTTGAACATACTTTACCCATAGACAAAATGAGAGCCCAGACAAGTACTACAGTTACAGCATGAGGTGAATGTATACAAAAATACTCTGATGCTTCTTGGCGAGTAATTTTTCACGTTTTAGATGAGGAATTATTGACCAGTTCTCTTGGGTACCATGGTCACAATTGATATGAAAGTTCAGTTTGGAAGGAGAAATAGCCCCACAAATGTGGCTCCTTTGAGGCAGAATTAAGCTTAAAAGCCCGAGGCTCTGAAGATAATTATTCTGTGTAGAATCTCATTTTCTTAATCATAACAGGCATCTCCAAATCTTGTCTTTGAGGGTGTTAATCATTTGAAAGGAACCATAAAAGCACTCAGAAGGGAGGAGAAGAATGTATAGAACAGTATTTTGGACTCTGTGGGAGAGGGAGAGGGTGGGATGATTTGGGAGAATGGCATTGAAATATGTATAATATCATATATGAAACGAGTCGCCAGTCCAGGTTCGATGCACGATACTGGATGCTTGGGGCTGGTGCACTGGGACGACCCAGAGGGATGGTATGGGGAGGGAGGAGGGAGGAGGGTTCAGGATGGGGAACACATGTATACCTGTGGCAGATTCATTTTGATATATGGCAAAACCAATACAATATTGTAAAGTTAAATAAAATAGAATTACAAAAAAATAGGAACTAAAAAAAAAAAAGAAACAAGGAGGGAAGGACTTACCTGGTGGCCAGAGGCTAAGATTCCCAGCTCCCAATGCAGGGGGCCTGGGTTCGATTCCTGATCAGGGAACTAGATCTCACATGCCTCAACTAAGGCTCAGCACAGCCAAATAAATAAACACTTTAAGAAAAGAAAGGAGAGGAGAGGTGCCCCCACAGTGTTCTAAACTCCCTACAGCCTGAGAAAACAGGACTGTGGGCAGGAGATGACTTTCTTCCCTCCTGTTGGGTAAGGCAGCACAGTCGTGCCTGAGCTCTGAAATGAGCTGCTGAGAGGTCAGTGATGTGCACAGCGCCTCCGCTGAGCCGTGTGGCCGCGCTGCCCTATTGCAAAACAGAGTCCTGAACCTTGATCTTTAAAGGGACTCAAGGTGAAAGGCGTGGCCACCATGGCTCACAGTCTTAGCAAAGGAAACGAAAAGGATAGAAAGTAGGCTGAGCTCTCATTTGCTTGAGAATCACTTAAAAAATTACCAGCACGATTCTGTATCCATTGTCCTGTCTGGCTTCTTATTAGGATGGTGGAAAAATGGGTGGAGTGAACAGATAGCATCTCTGCCTCCCAGGAGACAACAATATTGACTAAGACTAAGAAAGCAAATAGTATCAGATAACCTACTAAAATAAAGCAGGGAAAGTCATTATGCTTTTACTTTATTGATCTGGGCCCTGGCTAGTGGGGGAAAAAAACAAGTTACATTGTTGATGGTGGAGATCTCTAAGGTTCTAACAACATGATATTTAAAAAGAGGTGTATTTATCAGCAGTAAGAAACAAGACATTGTATTGAACAGTCTGGGGACATGCTGAACACCCAGCCAACAATGGAGAGGAGGGAAAACCATTTGCTTTTAATTGTTGGACATGGTGTCTGAAGAGATAACCATTTCAAATACGTTTTTATATTAGCAGCATCCTTTAAGCAGGTTTTGAGAATGGAGTCCAGCTCAGTCTTGTTCACTATTCTCTACCAAACTTATTAAAAATTCATAAATAAATGAATGGCATCTAATAAGAGAAAACTTAAATGTTAACATACTATGATAATTGTGCTAATTTATGTCATTACTGCAGAATAGAAAAACATGAAGAAATGCAAGAGTTAATTTCCTGGTATATATACACATACACATATATATACATACGTAAATATACACACAAGACTTCCCTGATGGCTCAGCAGGTAAAGAATCTGCCTGTAATGCAGGAGACGCAGGAGATACGGTTTGATTCCTGGGTAGAGAAGATTCTCTGGAGGAGGAAATGACCACCCACTCCAGTATTCTTGCCTTGAGAATCCCCATGGACAGAGAAGCCTGGTGGGCTACAGCCCAATGGGTCATAAAATGTCGGACACAACTGAGTGACTTAGCACAAAATTGCTTTAAATTCACTCAGTATGGTAAATTTCAGTGTATGTTTTTATTTTTGTTTCAAGATATTTTTGTACTTATATTTTCTATTTTGCAGCTCAAACTTCTCTTATTGCCAGATTTTACTGGTTGACCTTCTCTGAGATCCTTACACCACCACGAAATCTAAGGCTATGACAAACAAACACGAAAGGAAGACACAGATCTTCAGCACCCAAAGGCTACCAACAGGAGGCCTGGGGTGTTGCTAGTGGGGCTTCAGATGCCCACTTTATATCGAAAGCAACACTCCAGTTGTTCAGTTGCTAAGTTGCTTCCGACTGCAACCCCATGGACTGCAGCACGCCAGGCTTCCCTGTCCTTCATTATCTCCCAGAGTTTGCTCAGATTCGTGTCCACTGAGTTGGTGATGCTATCCAACCGTCTCATCCTCTGTTGCTCTCTTATCCTGCAGCCGGTCCAAAGCTCAGCTCTTCTAGGTAGGACCAAACCTCCAGGGTGGGGGCAAGTGGCCTGGAGAAGGAAGACGGGGATCTCATCACTCCTCGGGGTCCCTATACTGCCTCACTCCTGTCTTTGGCACCCTGCGGACTCCGAGGACCCTGACCTGCCCCACAGGCCCCGAGACTCTGCTCAGGAGATGTGGGCTTCTTATTTCCACACAGCCTCGGGCTCATGAGTACAGGTGTTAGGGTTCCTCCACCTGCGCCTTACAGAGAGATGGACACGGGCTTCACAGTCTGACCCTCTGCACCCTGGGCCTGGTATACTGGGCAGGTACAGGTGAATCCAGCACTGCCCATCTTCCATCCTCTCTTCCCTGGTGGAGAGCAGGGAATGCCTCATGCCCCACAGATGATCCGATTCCACATTTAGTGGGATGTGAGCACAGCGAGCCTTGCCAGCTGCCCTGGAGCCTTACAAGAGAAGACGTGACTTGTGCCATCAGAGAATGTGTCATCTAGTGAGACTTTTACAAACAATGTGGTTGGACGATGAAGGAGCATCTTCTGCCCTGAGCCAGAAGCCTGATGCTCCATGCAGGGAAGAGGAGGTCCTGCCCTCAGAGACTTGACAATGTAATGAACCAAGGATAAATTATAGGGGACTTCCCTGGCAGTCCAGGGGTTAAAACATTGCCTTACAAAGCAGGGGAGGTGGGTTTGATCCCTGGTCAGAGAGCCAAGATCCCACATGCTTTATGGCCAGAACACCAAAACATAAAACAGAAGAAACATTGTAACAAATTCAGTAAGACTTTAAAAATGGTCCACATGAAAAAAACTCTTAAAAAAGAATAAGTCATAGCACAACATTGTTATGGAAACTAACACAATATTGTTCATCAGCTATGCTTCCATATAAAATAAAAACAAACAAAAAAGGTCAATTGGTAACGTCTCAGTCAAAGGAAACACTGACTTGAGACAAACAGAAACCCAAGTCTTGGTCTAACATGAGCAGAACTGGTATCACACTTTGGAACTGAATTACTTCACTGAATAAAGGGCTCAGAACTAAAGGGCCATTCTCACCCACAGGGCAGAGCTGCTTAACGATACCCCGTGGAGGGTCCCAAGGCAACAGTCAACAGGAAATTCCTATGGGCGCAAACCAGCTGTGCACCAGCCCTCAGGCAGGTCTACAGCCCAACTGCTCTCCCGATTTTCTGCTTTGCAATCTAGTGCCACTGGGATGATGACCCGGGGAGGGGGAGGGGAAACTGGGGGGTGGTGCTTTGACATCTTTCAAGATGGATAAAACAATTACTTATAATACAAATCAATCACTTAGGGGAGAGAGAATCTCATGCCTCGGGGAATCTTTCTTTTCTCCCCCCCTTTTCTTTTCCAACTTTCCTTCGCTGTCACAACTTTCCATCTATATTTCAAGACTTTAATAACGTCTTTAGAGTAACAAGCAGGTCAAAGACTTGAGGAAACATATGCCAATCCTACTTAGCACATTTCCCTCCCCACCATCCCCATCCAACCCAACCATCTGCTGCTCTGTCAGCCCAAGTATTTATAGCCTCTTGCTTTTGCCTCATTACTGGGGCCCTGGAGTCTAGCTTTCTCTCCCCCACCCCGAAGAAATAACAGGACAGAGTTAACTTCTAATCATTGGACCATTTCCTTCCATTTCAGACCTTAAGACCAAGTTAATCTTGCAAAGTCGTGACTGAGATCTGGTCAATAATTTGCCATGTATTCAGCCTGCAAAGAACAAAAATCACTTCTGACTTTTCTCATTCTCTCAGATGGAACTCAATAGCCATAATTCAGTAGAATAGGGTATATTAAGCCATAGGCATTCAATCCCATTTTTTAAAAGCTGGCTTTTATTCACAGTTTGGGATGTCATATTATTGACCTAGAAAATCACAGGACTAAGAACAAGAGACGTGAACACTTGCAACAACAAGTGTAATCAGATCTATTCATCCTGGTCGAACTGGAAAGCTCTCCTCTCTCAAGAGGAAATCATGGACTGACCCAGAGATTGTGAGTCTGTGGTTTTTTGTAGTAAACTTTCCAAGCATCCGTTTCTTCATTCACATCACAAACCAAGTGAGGGACTCAGAATACTTGATGAAGGGAGGCTTTTGGTTTAACCCTTTCTTTTGATGGAATCCTGCAAGTCCAAGCATTTTCTCACCATCCACAGGTTCTTTATCCTTTGAACCAAGGGAAACTTGCGAAATAGCACCCCAACACTGCCCATCCTGCTGTCACGCAACTGTCACCCTAATCCTAAAGCAAATCTGACCAAGAGCTCCTACAACTTGGGAACATGGTTGCCAACAGCCAAGTCTGAGTTGGGACTCAGAATAAACTCACAGACCGATTTTCTGAATTTGGGTTTAAAGTACCAGGCCTCCCAAGGAAGATAAACCAGAACTCTGCATTTACACGTCAAGGTTGCTGGAGGTGCCTACAGACAGGAGGGCTTATAAGGGGACCCCAGATGGTCCCAAAGCACTTCACTATTGCAGCTGCAGGGTGGGGTCATAGTGAAGGCTATGAGGAGAGGGGTGTAGCCGGGAGGAGGGTCCTCAGGGCTGGCTGTTTTGCAAAACGCCCCTTTTGCCATCCACCTGCGTGGAGAGGGAGTCACTCAGACCCCAGGGCACAGGCATACCTTCCACATGGGACAGTGAGGGTTAGAGATCTAAGACTCCGGAAAGGAGTGTGTAATAACGCTGCAAGGAAGTGTTTTCTTGTGCCCACAGATCAAGGTCCTTACAGCCAAAATGCTACTTCAGAAGGGCCTTTCTTGGACTTCTCTGGCGGTCCACTGGTTAAGACTTTGCCTTCCAATGCAGGGGGTGCTGTTTCAATGGTTGGGGAGCTTATATCCCACATGCTTTGTGGCCCAAAAAACCAAAACATAAAACAGAAGCACTACTGTAACAAATAAAGACTTGTTTTTACGGCCTTTTCTATTTACCACCTTGTGCAAGATTGCGTGGAAGGTCATGGTCTTCAGAAAACGTTTCTGTGTTGGATGTCTCTCTGAGACTTGTCACCACCCCATCCCTACCTCACCCACCTGATAAAACCCGGGATTCGTGGAGGGCTTGCCCTGAGCAGATGCAGAGTCAGTTGTCCAGTCCTGTGGATCCACAGGGAGTCCCTCTGCTACAAAGCCCCCCACAAAGAAAGAGAGAACCTGGCAAAGTGGATGGAACTCAGAACTGGAATTTCGGAATTTGAGTTCTAACACCAGAAAGTCACCTGCATCTTTATGCCCAGGTCTCAATAAATGAGGAAATGGGGGCCAATCATCTTTGGGTCCTTTCCTGCTCCAAGATCCTGGACATCTTGGCCTTCCGTTTCCCTCCCTTGTCTCCAGGTTAAAAGCACATGGCTGTGAGAGGGTGGCCTCATAATGTATTTTTCAGAGCTTACATTTCACTGTGACTTATTTTTAGAATTGTGATGAAATAAAGCTGTGAAATCTTCATTTCTGGCTTATCACTGATAATGCAGATAACTTGGCAAAGGACGGCTGATTTTTTTTTTCATCTTCTGCAAAGTGAGGGCTCTCCTTCAAAGGCCTGCTCACGTGGTTTGCAGAAGAGTGCAGCCTTTGCTGCAGAAACACAGAAGGATAATGACCAGGTCTTCTGTAGGCTCTCTCATCTTGGTTTCCATTCATGCGAGGCTGATTTCAAAGCAAACTTGTGAAAACAAGTCTATTCCACTGAGCCTCAGCTAGGCTACACACTACACTTTTTAAATAGGAAATCCCCGCATCTGGGCGTTTGTTTTCTGTGGTATCTGGAAACTTCGCTTGAGAAAGAACCCTCTGACTCTTTCTGTAGTCCTCTCAAGTTCCAAAATAATGATACGTAGAAGGTATTCTGCAGGGCTTCCATCAGTCAAGGGCACGGAGTTCTGCAAATCTAGCGCTAGGAGGGCAGATAGAACCATTGGCTGATTGCCAATAGATTTGTGCTCTTTTCCTCTGTAACTCACAGGCCTGGAAATTCTGACAGTGTCAGCAGCTCAGTGGTTTTCTAAGTAGCTGCCCCCTCGCCTGTTTGAAATGCTTCTCGCTGGCTGGTGAAGCTTTAGAACCTGGCAATTTCTTGCTTCCCTGGTTTGTAATAATTAAGACATTCCTGCTGAGTTTAAATCAGCTCGAGGAACAAAAACACACACTCCCAGAAGAGGAGGTCCGAACAGCGTGCCTTACGTCTCTTGCAGCATGATATAAGGAAATAAGTACTTGACTTGGGAAGTAAATTTAAATGTCTTTGGGAGAATCACCTTACCTCTTTGAGCCTTAGTTTTGTCATTTCTAAGATGGTGATGCAAATATCAATCTTGCTGTTTTGTTGGGAAGTTTAAGATCTAAAGTGTAAAAATATAACATCTTGTAAGTTGTCCCTCCAATATTGGATATTTTATTGTTTGGGGTGATTTCATTTTTGTAAGTAATATTTAGACCAAACTATCTCATAGCTGATAAATTCTTCAGTCCAAAGACAGCAGGGTCCACCTTGCATTGCCTCAAGGGGGAAAATGCAATTAAGTGCTTAACATTTTTCCACTTCAAATATAAAATGAAAGAGGTCTTTATTAATCCAATTTTCATTTATTAATCTTTGCGTCAGTAAATACTTGTTTTGTAATTTTTTATGAGTTCTGTGTGGATCAGACTCCTTTTTTCCTTCTTTCTGTCTTTAAAAATTTTTTCCTAAGCACTGTTTATCCATATTTTATTTTTGAATGTGAAAATATAATAGAGGAAGTAAAACCCAAAGATAGCAGGGTCACCTTGGATCTTGTGGGCCTTCTGGACCTAGAACTTCACGTTCTTGGTAACCAGCAGGGTCTCTTCCCTTTGGTTATGGGGGGCAAGCATGTGGGAGCAAGAATGGTTACCTTATTAGGGGTCAAAGCCAATCACATGGAAGGCTTAAGTCCACAGTCCTTATGTGTAACAAGGAATCATCCTACTGTGGTCTCTGTTTGATAGCTAGAGTCAGTTACATAAAGACCTTCATCTTCATCCCTGATATCCTCCGTCATGGAACTGGGACATTACATGACCAGCAATAATATTCTACCACTTGCTATCTCATATTTGTAAATGTGGCTTTCTTTTTTTATTTTTTGGCCATGCTTCACAGCATGTGGGATTTCAGTTCCCTGACCAGGGATCAAACCCGTACCTCCTGCATTGGAAGCACGGAATCTTAACCACTGGACCACCAGGGGAGTCCCTTGTCTCTGTCTTTTCATTGATCTCCCTGTCCTGCTTTGTTGTATGTCTTACTTGGTCAACTTTTTCTCCTTCTATCTGTGTGTTTTTCCATATCTAGCTTGTCTCCACACGTACTTGTTTCTAACTCCTTTTGTTCTATTACTGATCCAAAATGTACAACTAAAATCCTTTTTTAAAATTATTTTTTCTAGTTAAAGATGGCAGGTGAATTTCATGCACGTATCTCTGCTGCTGCTGCTGCTGCTGCTGCTGCTGCTGCTGCTGCTAAGTCGCTTCAGTCGTGTCCAACTCTGTGCGACCCCATAGACGGCAGCCCACTAGGCTCCTCTGTCCCTGGGATTCTCCAGGCAAGAATACTGGCGTGGGTTGCCATTTTCTTCTTCAATGCATGAAAGTGGAAAGTGAAAGTGAAGTTGCTCAGTTGTGCCCGACTCTTAGCGACCGCATAGACTGGAGCCTACCAGGCTCCTCCATCCATGGGATTTTCCATGCAAGAGTACTGGAGTGTGGTGCCATTGCCTTCTCCAGCATGCATCTCTAGTCTCTCCTAAAACTTCAAGCAACTCAAAGAAGGTTATGAAAAAGCAAACGATCATCATAAAATATAAATCCACACAGATAAGGAGAACAGAAGGAGAGGCAATGGAGGGGGAATTTGCAAGCTGGAAGTAGAAGGTATCTCTTTGGTAGAAAGAAGTACAGATCTAAGATTCTAAGCCAGCATTTAGAGAAGCCAAGAAGCAAAATGCTCACACTGCTGCTTCATGATTTTTCTGGAAATGCGAAATTAATTCTAAGAGAAACTGTTGAAAGTCATTGTTTGTGTGGAGCAGGAGACTCTTCAAGTTATTTACATGCATAACTTTAATAAAAATAAAAATGAAAGGGAAAAAGCATCAGGGGAGAAATATTAATTATAATACTTCTCAAGCAAAGATTGTTTTTAAAAAATGAAAACTCTTTCTTAAATTAAGTTGCACTTTCCTTATGTGACATGAATATCCTTCCCCTGTAGAAGAGTCTCAATAGAAAAAGATATTCCTAGTGCCAAAAATAACACAACTAAATCTAAGCTTAATAACTATGCTAATAGCTATGGTGTCTTTGTTGAGGTAATACATACATACAATAAAATACACCCATTTAAACTTCATTTGATTTGTATCTGTGCAACTTCTAGTGCGATCAAGATAACGGGGCATTTCCATCACACCTAATGGGCTCCGTCTCAGACAACTGCTACGTGAAGCTCCAGGTAACCACTGCCCACTTTCTGTCACGTTAGGTTTGTCTCTTCCAGAGTTTCATAGACACAAAGTGACATACACACAGTATATACTCTTGTGTCTGGCTTCCTTCTGATGCACTTAATGTGTGTTGCTGTTTCATGCCTCAATAGCCCGTTCCTTTTATTACTGAAGACTGTCCCACAGTAGGAGGGATTCCCAGGGGGCGCTAGTGGTAAAGAACCCGCCTGCCAATGCAGGAGATGTAAGAGACATGGGTTTGATCTCTGGGTCAGGAAGATCCCCTGGAGGAGGGCATGGCTACCCACTCCAGTATTCTTGCCTGGAGAATCCCATGGACAGAGGAGCCTGGTGCGCTAAGGTCCGTGGGGTCACGAAGAGTTAGACACGACTGAAGCGACTTAGCATGTACATGCACACGCATCCCACGGCATGAATACACTGTAATTTGTTTATCTAAGATTGAAGCTCTTTTTTGTAAAACTTGAGACAGTTAATTTTTTCAGTTTCTCAAGCCTCTAGATGACAAGCTCTTTCTTTCCACCAGCACACTCTCTCCTTGGTCAATTGTCAAAAAAGGAAAACAGGTCTGACAGCGCCGCGTGAGGTTCTTCTAGGTAACCCAGCTCTGTTGCTTAGCAACAGCAGAATAACTGTATTAGTTTAGTGGATTCTGAACAAAAAGATAATTATCTTTTATCCCAAGATAGATAAAAGATGATGTGATTTTAAGTAACGTGGGGGGAAAAATAAAAAACATGCGAATGGAAAAGAAAACACATCTAGAAAATAAAGGCATCCTGCTGACACCTAAACTCACACTACTGAGCCCCAACATCTGTGCTATAGGAAACCAAGGGATCCTCCCTTATATTAAATATCATGGTATAGGCACTGATGTGGGCAAAATCTTCTAAAAGGCAGAAACAAATGATGCCAGAAATAATTATAATTGATAACCAAAACAAAGAGAAACACATTAACCTTAATTAGCATTAATCCAAAAAATCCACATGAAGTAAATGAGGAATTTTGTCCTGTATATCTGCCTCTTCTGAGAAGGAAACAATTCCATCACAGGCTATTCTGCACCCCTTAGTGAGGAACTGCATTCCATAGGAAAGGTGCTGACTGGTATTTGTTCACCTGGTTCCTTAACATCAAAAAGAATGGCATTCATTTTGCGGGTGATGTTACTGACAGAAGTTTTTTTCAAACTTCCCCTGGAGTTTTGCCAACTCTACACCACTACTTCCGCCTCATTATCCGTCACTCCCTCCCCGCACACCACCACCCCCAAAATGATAAAATCTGGCAGAAATAGCTCTGCTGAAAATCATGGATTTAACGAGCAGAATATCCCCCAGCTATTTAATGGAAAGTGTTTAATAATCAATCGGAGATCAGTTTCACTTAGTTTTACAGGGTTGAGAGGGAGACAGAAATGCTTCGCCACCATTTCTGAGCTGTCCCTGGAGCGGGTCCCCACTTGCCTCCCAACGACAGATTTCTTGGTTTAAATCACACCCCGAGGGGATGGCCATGAAACTCTGGTCGTGCAGTTCTCTGTCAGTGCCTGGGCATCTGGTGAAGGACAGCTTTGCGGTTTCATTTATTTGAGGGGTGGAGTTGACCACCAAATAGTTGGGTTCACATCCCCCCTTTTCTTGGGTGGTGAGGCTTGAGTTTTCCCGTCACTGTGCTACATTGAAGCCTTCAGAGGAAAGGGGCTAGGGAAATACACCTTCCAGAGCTGCTGTGCTCTTTATTTTCAGCCTAATTAAAATATTCTGGTCATGTCTGGTTTTGTGTTTGTTATTTTAGTTTTTAATCAGATGATAATTGCTTTACAATGTAGCGTCCGTCCCTGCTGTACAATGAAGTGAATCAGCTCCAAGTATAGACACATTCCCCCGAGCCTTCCAGAGCCTTCATCCCTGCCCCAGCCAGCCCACCCCTCTAGGCCATCAGAGCACCGAGCTGAGTTCCCTGTGCTGCACGGCAGCGCCCCACTGGCCATCTATTCTGCACAGGGCAGTGTAAGTATGTCAATGCCACTCTCTCAATTCGTCCTCCTCTCTCCTTCCCCCACTGTAATGGACGAGACGTCCACTTGTGGTTGGAATCATGTGTTCTAGGAGAGCCCACCGAGGCAGATAAACAGGAAGGCAGGCCCTGCCAAAGAGCTTGTAAAACACATCCTGGGGCCCCATACGATTCATGAAAATCTCACCGACACGAAAAGCGAGCAGAGCCACTGCTGCCATGGGGCTGAGACACCGTCACTTCTGAGTGACAAGCCTACAGTGTCTCACTCCCTGTTGTGATGCTTCGTGGCTCTGGTGTCTGCTCAGGGGAGATTTATCAGTTCAAACAGACTGGATGGAAAGGTCCAGCTTTGCCCATTAACAGATCCTGGCCCACAACTGCCCCTGTTTACAGACACTTACTGAAATGGATTCTCCTTGCAGATAAGAGACTCTGAAAGAATGTGTCCGTATCTCTATATTTCAAAATACATAAAACAAGAGCCAGATTTCAGATTGTTCCTTTCTTAAAGCGAAGTATAGCTGCTTTACAGTGTTGTGTTAGTTTCTAACGTACAGCAAATTGACTCTGTTATGTACACACACACACACACACACATACTTTTTTAATGTTCCTTCCCATTATGGCTACCCCAGGACACTGAGTATAGTTCCCTGGCCTATACAGTAAGGTCGCTTCATTCTTAACTTAGTGCTGTCAAGGGATATATAATGGTGAGAGGAAAATATCAGAGCAGTGTCCTCTGAAATTCAGATTTGGGGTCAGCAGTGGCTGAGTTCCATCTCATCTACTCATCTTCATCTTTCTGAGTTTTGTTTTCTTTTTTTTTAAAAAAATTGTACAGACAAATAGTTGATTTACAATGTTGTCTTAGTTTTAGGTATACAGCAAAGCGAATCAGTTATGCATACGCATACATCCACTCCTTTTTAGATTCTTTTCCCATATAGCTCATTACAGAGTATTGAATAGAGTTCCCTGTGCTATACAACAGGTCTTTATTAGTTATCTATTTTATATATGAGAAAGTGTTAGTCACTCAGTCGTGTCCAACTCTTTGTGACCCCATGGACTGTAGCCCGCCAGGATCCTCTGTCCATGGAATTCTCCAGGCAAGAATACTGGAGTAGGTTGCCATGCCCTCCTCCAGGGGATCTTCCCAAGCCAGATATCGAACCCGGGTCTCCTGCCTTGCAGGCAGATTCCTTACTATCTGAGCCACCAGGGAAGCTCTATGTTATATAGAGAAGTATGTATATGTCAATCCGTTTTCCAGTTTATCCCTCCTCCCATTTTCCCCTTGGTAACCATCTGCAAAACTAAGGAGCTCGTTTCCCCTTTTCCAAGAAGAGGACAGCTAATGCCGCTTTGATCCAGCAAGTGGCTCCAGTGGCCCCTGTGGCCGGAACTAACTGTGTTTGCAGAAGCCATTAGCTGTGAATTAAGGGCGCATCTGATCTTCCGGAAGGTGTAGCTCATGGGTTCCTATCTGTGAACCTTGATCTGTTTTGCACACTTGCGGGTAATTTATAAATCAACCCTACCAGTCCTGCCAAGAGGAAGTCTATAACAAAAGAGATGTGCTCGGTCCACCTGGAAATGCTTTTATTTGGGAGAAAAGCAAAGCATACACTTCAAATAGAAATAAGCTGAGGCTGCAGAGAGCATCTTCCTGCAGCTCTATGACATCAGGAAGGATGCACAGCCTTTCTGAAAAGCACACATTATTGAGAAGCCACATCTCTCGGTTTTCAATAGGGGCCTGGGTCTCATGCAATAACCAGGGCATGGAATTGCAACACATCTGTAGGAATTCTTACATAAAAGCAATTAGCCAGCACTTCTGACTCTGATGCAAAAGGCCTGGTTACCCACCTGGTGAAAGCACCTTTGTAAGGAGAATATGAACATACCAGCTGAAGGCACTCTTACTAAGATGTGTATTTTTATGCTTGAATTGAAAGCATTCAGTGCTCAGTTTTAAACTTGGCTGGGCTGGATGCTGCCCAAGATGACTGATGTGAGATCCACAGGCCATCTGTCAATTTAAAAGTTGTACCCCATCACCCACCTGAGGCTAGATTTGACCTTTTTTGATATTTTCACTTATTCCTGTTATTTCCAACATCCTAGCTTCTTCACTCATTGGCTGTGTGACCACAGTAAGTGGCTAGGCCTCTCTGAGCTTCTGTTTCCTCATCTATAAATTGGGGTTATAATCTCTATTTCCAACACAGAATACCTCGCAAAAGCTAGTTTGAAACATACCGCTGACAGTGGGTTTCAGCCTCCTCTCTTCCCCTCCTGCCCCTCTCCGCACTCTCTCCTATATCTTGTTACTGAACAGCTCCTCTGACTTCTGATGCATTTTACTTCTCTCTCTAGCACAAAACCAAAAAAAAAGAGAGATAAGAATAATCATGTGAATTACGGGCTGCGGACTTCTGTGGCTAACAATTCGACTCTAGGGACATTTCTGAACAGAAGCCAGGTCGATGATGAAGTCTGGAGTCCACTAGATGACAACATTTCACATTCAAATGAGAATTATTCTTACTACATGGAGGATGGGTGATAGAGTGAGTTTTCTCATCATTGTCTCCAGTAAGTTTTATCTACAGGTATTAGTGGAATAGAGAAAAGTCTTTGCCACCTGAGTTACTCAATATTTTCTTGTCTTACTTTAGCCCTAGTAATTTTTAAGGGCTTAAAATAATATGGGTCAATGTAACCAGGGGGGAAATTTTTAAAAATAAATGTAATCTGAGATAAAACTCCTGCTTTGTTTTCCTATGGAAAGAATTTTTTATGATTGGTAACTTTTGGTCTGCCTAAACAGTTGGAAAAGAGTTTAGTAATGGATTTTGTCTTTCACATTGCTTTGTGTCTTCGTTTTATGTCACCTAGGTATTTGATTTCCAAATGCTATGTATTTCATAATTTTTTTTCCAATGTGCCCACTTAAAAATGAAAGTATGTAAGTATACGAATCCTAAGTAGGTGAACTACTTTCTAGTTCTGACATTGAAAGAATAAACCATAAGGGGAAAATATTACTACACAAATATTGTATAGACCATATAAATTTGTACAGACCACATTAATATATATTAATATGTGGCAACATATCTTATATATAAGATTAGGAGGCAAGTAATGAATGAGGAGAAGGTAATCTTAAAGTATGTAAGAATCATATATTTAATATTCTTAATTTTAAATAGAGAGAACACTCACAAATCAAGAAGATAAATAAATAGAATAAAGTGAGTAAAAGACAAGGAAGAGTATTTCACAATGGAAGAAGAGTGGTTGAGCAATAAATACACGGAAGTATGTGCAACTACAACAATCAAAGAAATATAAATTCATATTGGGAGACAGTATTTTTAACTAATTTAATTGGCAGAATGGTTTCTTTTTTTCAGTTGTCAACTTTATATTGGTAAAGTTGAAAAAAACAGCAATTTTCATACATATTGCTACTAGGGATAATATTCATATCTTTAACCCACCATTCCTCATCTAATAATTTACCTAATGAATTATTTGCAAAGATCTGGCTGCAATGATATTTACTTTAGTGTTCTTTAGAATACTTAAGGAAAGGAAACTAAAAAATTATAACCAATAAGGAATTAATTGAATTATGATATTTTTTATACAAGAGAAAATTATTCAGCTGTTAGAAGGACACTATAGATAGCCAATGCTTTTCAGTTGAAATTCCCTTAAATAAGTAAAGTAAAAAGGTAAAACATTGAAAGGTCAAAATAAACCAATGAACATCTAAGGGAGAAATATCAATAACCTCAAATATGCAGATGACACCACCTTTGTGGCAGAAAGTGAAGAGGAACTGAAGAGACTCTTGGTGAAAGTGAAAGAGGAGAGTGAAAAAGCTGGCTTAAAACTGAATATTCAAAAAACAAAGATCATAGCATCTGGTCCCATCACTTCACGGCAAATAGATGGGGAAACAACGAGAGACTTAATTTTCTTGGGTTCCAAAATCACTGCAGGTGATTTGCAGCCATGAAATTAAAAGATGCTTACTCCTTGGAAGAAAAGCTATGAGCAACCTAGACAGCATATTCAAAAGCAGAGACATTACTTTGCCAACAAAGGTCCGTCTAGTCAAGGCTATGGTTTTTCCAGTGGTCATGTATGGATGTGAGAGTTGGACTGTGAAGAAGGCTGAGTGCCGAAGAATTGATGCTTTTGAACTGTGGTGTTGGAGAAGACTCTTGAGAGTCCCTTGGACTGCAAGGAGATCCAACCTGTCAATCCTAAAGGAAATCAGTCCTGAATATTCATAGGAAGGACTGATGCTGAGGTTGAAACTCCAATACTTTGGCCATCTGATGTAAAGAACTGAGTCATTGGAAAAGACCCTGATGCTGGGAAAGACTGAAGGCAGGAGGAGAAGGGGGTGACAGAGGATGAGATGATTGGATGGCATTACCGAGTTGATGGACATGAGTTTGAGCAAGCTCCAGGAGTTGGTGATGGACAGGGAAGCCTGGCATGTTGCAGTCCATGGGGTTACAAACAGTTGAACACGACTGAGTGACTGAACTGAACTAAAGTGAAGAAAACAAACTTAACCAGGTCACATAGGAGCAGGAAGTGGAAATCAGGTGTCACGGCTACAGTACCCGCCTCTTCACCCACAGACACCTGTGGTCTCCCGCTCCTGCCTCTCCACAAGTCACTCTGCTCCCTTGCTCTACTTGTAGACCAGCTCGCTAGCGCTACTCAAGATCTCTCTGCATAACTTCTGTGTGCAGGTAGCTTTTCTCTTGACTTCACTAGTTTCAGCCAACGCATAGGACTGTTTAAAGACCTTCATTGTCATCTTAATGACCAGACTTTCACAGCCCAGTTCCAAATTACTAGAAAAGAGAATCCGATTGGCCCCATCAAGGGAACGCATGTGTGAATGTGTTTAATGTGGGGTAGGGGGACGCTGGCTATAGAATGAGTGAAGAGGTGTTATGAACTCTGATCACGTGATCCCTAAGGTCACCTTTTCCAGTCCTAAAATGGGGGGAGAGGTTAGGGTCTTTACAGATGAACTTCGCATATCTATTACACAGAAGAATATTTAGTGATGTAAAAAGACATTCAAACTCCACTAAGTGCAAAAAAAATTGCATTAAGTATAGTATAATCCTGATTTTTAAAAATAAATACGCATAGAAAAAAATAGTAGAAGAGTCCCTGGTATTGGAATAATGGAAGACTTTTCTTTTTTATTTTATTTTTTAATATTTTTGTTTTCTGTATTTTCTGTAATAAAGTAGTATAAGTTAAGAAAAAAATACATTTTTAATAAAGAAAATAAGTATAGCAAGTGCTATAAATTTTAAATGTACAAAGAGATTAGGATCCTAAAGTAACTTTTAAGAAAAGATAATTACCTTCATTAATGGGTGATTACTTATAACCCAGCAGATAACAATATTATAGGGGGGGATATCTGAGTATCTCAAGGTAAGGAGCCCTTTTACCCTTAAATTCACTATGTTTCTACTTGGTGGATATGGGCAGTGAACACTTAAGAATATGCTTAATCTATAGGATTTATAAATATCAATAGGATTAAAATATAATATGATTATATTATTATATTATTGGATTATGTCAACAGTAGGATTATATTATTAATTTAATAGTAGATATTCATTGATTGGAATCAATACTGGGAAGTTTTTTTAAGACCTTGCTTCACTTTTTAGACTTTTTATTATAGAAATTTTCAAACAGAGGCAACAGTAGAAGGAATAGTACTGAGAACCCTCACGTTTCCACCACTGTTTTCCGTGATTACTCCGTTCATTTACCTTTTCACTTATACTCCCCCCCTGCCTCCTTACCCCCATCCTCAGATTACCCTGAAGGACATCTGGCTGAGAACTGACCCCCGGCTTCCTGAACGACAGCCACACCCAAGCAGCCTCAGATGGTCTCCAGCTTCGCTGGAATCTGGCAGGCAGCTGCAGAGCCGGGCAGCAAGAGGCCCTTGGGCACCTCATTTGCTGACTGTCGAGCGACTGTTAAGTAACACTACACACACTGCAATGTGTGCAAGAACCCAAACACTGTTCTACTGCATTCAGAGCTTTGTAAGTCTCATCACCCACCCTTGGTCCTGGCATTTCTCGTGGGTTTCAAAAGATTCATGCCTGCTAAAGAATCACTCTTAAAAACATAAGCTCAAGAATATACGCTTAAATACTCCTCATTAAAATCAATGCAGGGTGGGACAGAATAAGGTAAGAAATAAGGTATCAGTGTTAGTTATGGGTAGCAGAACCATTTCAGAATAATTAAAACAGGCAAACCAATTAACCAGTCTTTGAACAATAACAGAAACTTAACCCTCACCTTTGGTTTATCATGCTAGAGTGACTGAGATAGTCCCTGTTACCTGGGTTGAGAGGTATTTTTATGGTGGTAAATCTGGGAAATTCAGATCCTCCCCCAGGGTACCAGGGGGCATCTATGAGGCACCTCTTCCAAGATGGGATGGCAAGAGCGGTGAGTGGAGTCATCCAATACCTGCCCATCTGACTTACTCTGCAAAATGGGAAGTCAGAAACACTTCTTTTTTGAAAGGGCGGTTCTAGATTTACAGCAAAACTGAAAGGAAGATACAGAGATTTTCCATCTCCCCTCTACATTCCCCCACGTGCTCTAGCCTCCTCATTATCAGCATCCCCACCAGACGGGACATTTGCTACAACTGATAACCCTACGTTGACATGTCCTCATCACCCAACGTCCATAATTTGCATTGACTCCAAGGGTCCCCTTTGTGTTGTATCACATTGGGTAGTTTTACTGCCCTAAAATTCTCTGTGGCCCACTTACTTCTCCCTCCACCATCCCCTCACCTGCAACCACTGATGTTTTTACTGTCTCCACCATTTCCCCTTTTCCAGAACATCAACATGTGTTTGGAATCATATGGTGCATATGCAGCCTCTTCACATTGGCTTCCTCCATCCAATATGCATTTAAGTTTCCTCCATGTGTTTTCATGGCTTGATAATTCACTTTTTTTTTTTGGCTCAGAATATTATCTCATTGTCTGATGCACCAGTTTATTTATCCACTCACCTACTAAATGACATCTTCCAAGTTTTGCAATTATGAATAAAGCTGTTATAGACATCCCTGTGCAGAGTTTTGTGGACATTGTTTGGCTAAATACCAGGAAGTGTAATTGCTGGATGGTGGCTCAGTGGTAAAGAATCTGACTGTCAATGCAGGAGAAGCAAGAGTCGCTGGTTCGATCCCTGGGTCAGGATGAACCTCTGGGGTAGGAAACGGCATCCTGGAGAATCCCATGGGCAGAGGAGCCTGGTGGGGTCACAAAAAGTCAGACTCAACTGAGCAGGCACGTATGATAGGAATACGTTTAGCTTTATAAGAAGCTGCAGCATCCAACAGTGTGTGTGCCATTTTGCATTTCCATCATGGTAAGTTCTCTAAACATTTATATGTATCTGTTACAGTCAGTGATCTAAAAAGCACCGAGGAATGTATTACTTTAGAGAAGCACCTATTAAATGCTCTAGCAGTTAGGACAAGACCCTTTCTCTTACAAACTAACTATATTATTGTTTAAAAACGCACTTTTCTCTCCAACTCCCTCACTTCTCTGTTGGCTCCCAAGCCTATAATTGCTCATATACCCTGAAGATCAGCTTGATAACAGCCTCTATATTTCTCCCAACATACACCTCACAGTTTGCCAGCAAGAGAGACCTGACTTTATAGGAATGTTTACCTCAAAGTGAATTCTTAAGAGATGCCAAAGCTCCCCACGTCCACTCCATTCTTCCTGGAAAATAAATATCCATTAAAGATTCACTTCTTTGGGTGAAAGTAGAGACAAGAAGCCAGGATTTAAGATGCAAAAGGCCCTTGGAAGGGAATGCATTTAACTGTGAACACTTTAGCATGGATACTTTTATCAAGATATGCTGTCCCGTCCCCTTCCACGGCCCCGAGAAAAAGAGGGAGACTGATAGCCTTTTAAAGAAAAGAATCCAAGATCTGAGTGGTTGTCAGGCGGCCTCTAGGAAGAAACAGCTGGGATCAGCAGGCAGGCACTAGACACTTGGCAGGCATCTACCCTGGGCAGGAGACTGGGGAGTCGAGGTTCAAAAGCAAAATTGCAAAGTGTTGATTTAACTCTGGGTTTTTCCCAAGAGGTGCCCCTTGTCGTTACAGTTAATCTCTGGAGTTTTTGATCATTCCCTTTACACAAATCCAGATCCTTGGGTGACCCCGGAGCTTTGTCCTCACAGTAGGGTAGGTTGGGGTGCAGGGTCACCAATGGGTCCATTGGCTGTCACTACGGTGTCCCCGGGCATAGGGCCAGTTGTTCCTGCCAAGAGTCATAAATCACCAGTCTTAACCTGTTGCTATGAAGGTATCATCCACAGTTATTTTTCTTGTAGTGTTTTAGCACCCAGCTGAGCTCATGGCTAATTAGACTCAGAGGAGCCAGGGGATGACTTGCTCATGATTGTGTTGGCTGGAATGCATCCCTAGGACGCACTGCTCTGAATTGGCTGCAACAGAGTTTTGGAGTTTTAGAATTTTGCTGCCTAGTTGAAGTCTACAGTATTTAAAAGGTATTCCAGCTCACTTAACCTGTATTTGCAATGAGTACATTGCAGAGCGCGTTAGGGGTACAGAGCACGCCAAGATGCTTGCTTTCAAGCACCTCTCTATCCATTGTTGTTGTTGTTGTTTAGTCGCTAAGTTGTGTCCAACTCTTTGCGACCCCAGGGACTGTAGCCCACCAGGCTCCTCTGTCCATGGGATTCTTCAGGCAAGAATACTGGAATGAGCTGCCATTTCTTTCTCCAGGGGATCTTCCCGACCCAGGGCTCGAACCCACGTCTCCTGCACTGGCAGGCAGATTCTTTACCTCTGAGAAACCAGGGAGTGCTTAAACATATGCAGAATTAATTCATGAGTGTGAGATAGTTTATAAAAATAGTAAGAGGGTTACCGATTTCCATGGAAGTGGCAGAGAGTGGGTGGAGGGTGTTCAGGAAGACAAAGGATTATCTAGTGGACCCGATGCAATTCCCTTGATCATTGTAAGGGGAAGGCGGGATGCACAAGGTGAAGGGAGATGCGACAACAAGAGCAAAAACTGAAAGGAGTGATGCATTTTAAAGTTGGAGGAAGGGGCCACAAGCCTGAGAATGCAGGCAGTCTCCAGAAGCTGTAAAACGTTAGGAAAGAAACTCTCTCCTGGAGCCCCCAGAAGGGGTACAGCTCTGCCATCAATGTAATCTGATCCAGAAGACCTATGTCTGACTTCTGACCTCCCAAACTGTAAGGCAATAAATTGGTGGTGTTTTAAACCACAAAATATACGATCATTTGTGATCGCAGCCTCAGAAAACAAATACACCTGGGAATGGACAATTTTATTTTTGCAGTTTCATTTGGGCTGTTTGGCAAAAGAGAAGGATGGTTAAACACCCAGACTTTGGGAGTCAGATGGCCAGAGCCAAAACCCTAGAAAGCAGCTCTGTGAATTGGGTACATTACGTAACTTCTATGGGTCTCAGTTTACATTTTTAGTAAAATAGGTCCATCTCATAAGGTGGCTGTAAGGATTACATGAGTTAATACACGTAACTCTTGTATTAACTTGGAATTAACTCTTTTATTCCAAGATGATATTCTTGGAGGAGCATCATGTAGTACACAGCAAGCACTCAACACATTTTAGTTGATTCATATAATATTGTGTCGCATATTTCAGCAAATACTGGAGCTACGATTGTGTGGAGAGCTCTCTGTTGCTGCTTTCGGACAGCTCCTGCTGCAACCACAGTTGCTGTTTAAAAATCTAGAAGATGGGCTTTCTCAGCACTCACCCCCAACAGATGCTGGCTGTGCTGCTGTGATGTGTTTGCCTTTCGGGAAATCCTCCCCTCTCCCCTCTTCCCTCACCCCACCAGCACACATACTCCCTTGGGAAGGATTCTCTCTTTTTAATTCCTTTTTCAGAGTCTCTGAACTTTCATACCATCTGGTCTTGGTGGTTCTGTGGTTCTTGAAACACAGTTTCATTTCTGTTTGTGAAGGTAGAAAAATCCTCCAGGCTATATTTAAACCAGTTTCAAGACCCTCCTGACTATACCCATCTGGGCTCACCCTGGGAAATGGCTCTTCCTGGTGACAAGCTGCTTCCCCTCCCAAACTGAACCGTGTACAGGATTTTGTTTTCTTCTAGGAGCCCAAACTTGGAATAGACTGATCCGGGTTTTGTGAGTGGCAATGAACACTATTTACGTGTGTGCACCACCCAAGCAGGCGTGCAAACATTCAGCTACCCCAATAGCTGCATTTGCAAGCTGGCATCTGGAGCTCTAAACTGTAACAAGAGTAAGGATGCACTGACTACCAAACAGATCTTCAGAGCCTATGAAGCAGGAGCTTTTAAGGTCAACCACAGTGTTTCGGGAATGGGGTGTGGGGTGGGGGGAGTGGAAAGAAACCATTGCCTCATCCCAGGCAAACATCAGGAAGATGTTTACCTATGTATCCTTCTAAGACCTTTATAGTGTTAGCCATTACACTTAGGTACTTGATCGCTTTTGAATTAATGTTTACCTGTGGTGGGAGGCTGAGGCACAAATTCATCCTTTTGCAGATGGATGGCCCGTTGTTATAGGACCATTTGCTGAAAAGGCTACTCTTTTCCCATTGAATTGTCTTGGCACACTTATTGAAAATCAATTGCCCCTTAATGCAAGGGTTTATTTTTGGACTCACTGACATGGATGGCAGATCAGACCCTCTTAATCACAGTAGCTTTGTAGCAAGTTGTGAAATTGTGGCATGTGAGGCTCCTCTCACTTCCTTCTTCTCTCAAGATTGTTTTGGTTATTTGGAGCCCTTTGTATTAGGATCAGTTTGTCGATTTCTGCAAAAGAAAGTTGGCTTACATTTGGTAGGGATTAAGCTGAATCTGAAGATCAACTTGGAGAATGTGTGTGCTCTCATGCTCAGTTGCTTTGGTCATGTCTGACTCTTTGTGACCCTATGGACTGTAACCCACTAAGTTCTCTGTCCATGGGGTTCTGCAGGCACAAATACTGGAGTGGGTTGCCATGCCCTCCTCCAGGGGATCTTCCCAACCGCGGGGTCCCAACCGCGGGGTCAAACCTGAGTCTCCTGCACTTCAGGCAGATTCTTTACCCATTGAGCCACCTGGGAAGCCCTACTGCCATCTAAACAGTCTTCTAGTTCACAGACACATCCTTGAATCCTTTGACAGCCTTGAATTCTGAAGACATGTCTCCAACGTGAACCTGTCTACCTAGCAATGGTCAGGCAGGGTGACTCTGATATGTCTAGGCAGAGTACTGGGCAGTGAATTAGTTGGGTGTGGGGCCATTAGTGTACACACACTTTTCTGGGCTGCTTACATCTGTAGGATGGAGCATGACCCCCAAAAGTCCAGATAACTTCTCCAGTTCAATGACCATAGACTTTTTTTCCAGTTTCAGTCAAGTATCATTCAGATTCTTAAAGCTGGTATGAAGAAGTACTGGGAGATTATTTATCATCTTTGGGGTAATGTGTCTTCCACATGGGAATGAAGTCATGTGCCATTCTTTTGGGATGTAATCTACTCCACATGAGCCTAAGATGCTCAGGTGGCCTCCTGCATCCTGTCTACTCATCTACCTAAGAGTTTACTCCAGTCATTCTGAAAGAGATGGGAATACCAGACCACCTGATCTGCCTCTTGAGAAATTTGTACGCAGGTCAGGAAACAACAGTTAGAACTGGACATGGAACAACAACTGGTTCCAAATAGGAAAAGGAGTACGTCAAGGCTGTATATTGTCACCCTGCTTATTTAACTTATATGCAGAGTACATCATGAGAAACGCTGGGCTGGAAGAAGCCCAAGCTGGAATCAAGATTGCCAGGAGAAATATCAATAACCTCGGATATGCAGATGACACCACCCTTAAGGGAGAAAGTGAAGAGGAACTAAAAAGCCTCTTGATGAAAGTGAAAGAAGAGAGTGAAAAAGTTGGCTTAAAGCTCAACATTCAGAAAATGAAGATCATGGCATCTGGTCCCATCACTTCATGGCAAATAGATGGGGAAACAGTGGAAACAGTGTCAGACTTTATTTTTGTGGGCTCCAAAATCACTGCAGATGGTGACTGCAGACATGAAATTAAAAGACGCTTACTCCTTGGAAGGAAAGTTATGACTGATCTAGATAGTATATTCAAAAGCAGAGTCATTACTTTGCCAACAAAGGTCTGTCTAGTCAAGGCTATGGTTTTTCCAGTGGTCATGTATGGATGTGAGAGTTGGACTGTGAAGAAAGCTGAGTGCCGAAGAATTGATGCTTTTAAACTGTGGTGTTGGAGAAGACTCTTGAGAGTCCCTTGGACTGCAAGGAGATCCAACCAGTCCATTCTGAAGGAGTTCAGTCCTGGGTGTTCTTAGGAAGGACTGATGCTGAGGATGAAACTCCAATACTTTGGCCACCTCATGCAAAGAGTTGACTCATTGGAAAAGACTCTGATGCTGGGAGGGGTTGGGGGCAGGAAGAGAAGGGGAGGACAGAGGATGAGATGGCTGGATGGCATCACCGACTCGATAGACATGAGTTTGGGTGAACTCCGGGAGTTTGTGATGGACAGGGAGGCCTGGCATGCTGCGATTCATGGGGTCTCAAAGAGTCGGACACGACTGAGCGACTGAACTGAACTGAGAGCTTGAGAGGGGTTTCCTTGGAGGAAGAGCCGTGTGGTTCAGAGGAAGTTTCAGTACTGTATGTACCCTGAGCATCAAGGAATTAGGAGGACGTGGCAGCTTTTGGGGTCATTTTAATGGAGTCAGGAGCTGATGGACCCACACTTTCAAGCTGTGGGATTTGAACCATCCGTGGGGCTCTGAAATCAATGCAGTGGTTCACAACCAGAATTCTGGAAAAATGAAATAACAAATAGAACAAGTTCATCGGGAAAGGTAACAGTAAGGTTTGCTTCTGGGAACTGTCAATGCAACAAAAATTTTTTGAGGTTTCGGTGCTTTTGTAGCTGCTCTGTGTTTGTTATTTCAGCTGGCTTTGTCTCTTTCTCTACAGCGATGAACAGAAGAGGCTTGAAACAATAAGGCTGGAGAGTTTAGCTCCAAGCTCTTTAAAAGGAATGAAGCACAAGGGGATTTAAGCTGGACAGTGACTCCATCAGCGCTGGGTATTCTGGGAAGAAAAGGGCTGATCCTTTGGAAATAAATAAATCTCGTTCATGGGAAACATATCTAGGACTGAGAAATGGCCACAGGATTTAACCAGCAAAAAGCCCAAAATATTCTTATTCCTTTGGCCACAAGAAAACAGACCCAGACAGAACAGATTTAACTATTTCTGTTTAATTAACTAATTAATTAACTAAACTGAATTTAACTATGACTGAATTTAACTATCACATTTCATGAAATGTGAAATTGATAACATAGGCACTTATACTAGACAGACTTTTTTTTTGCCACGTGGAATCATGATAAGGACGATTCATATATATGAAATTCCTTTGCAGGAGATCAAGGATAAGAACTTGATTCTCAGGAAATAATGTGCTTTAAATCCCTACCATTTGCCTCTTCCTTAGGTACCAAGTCAAGAGCTTCAGGCAAGGAAAGTCCTTCAGAATAAAAATCAGGAAATCATACAGGGCATCTGAGTGTGTACATTCAGGAGTTTAAAGTGTTTTTTTTTTAACTCACTTACTGAGACTTAACACCTTGCCAGAACATGTTTCCAGCAGGTCAAGGGTAAGTTAGGACAAGAAACGTTTAACTTCCATTGAGAAGGAGGAGGGCTCTGACAAAACCTTCAGAATGTGGTTTGAGGAAGCAGGGGTAATCGCCCCCTCCCACTGGCCTCCTGAGACCTCAGGGGAAATAGAAACACACATCTATATACATGGGAACAAGTGAAGGATGATGTGCCTTCCCATGGGGGAAGCCAAGAGAAACCATAAGATTTTCAGTTGATAAATCCTAATGATCAACATGTACACATCCTATGAAAGCCCCCCAAGTCCAAGCATAAAAATGCCATCTGGTGCAACTCAGCACTCTGGAAATACAGATTTCGCCAGCCCAGGGGTGAGAGTCCAGGAGACGTGTGTCTGCCACGTTCTTATCTGGACTCCCTCTGTGGCACTCCTAGCCACATCACAGCTCTATTTCTTTCCTTAAAAAAAAAAAAATAATAATTCCCCACATGTACCTTTCATCCTCTTGACTCCTTTATTTTGTAACTGGACTTTTTTGCCCCTTCATCTCCCTCACCTGTTTCTCTCCTCCCCGAACCCGCTTCCTTCCAGTAACTAGCTGTTTGTTCTCTGTATCTGTAGCTCTGTTTCTGTTAGGTTGTGTGTGTTCATTTCATTTTTAGATTCCATATATAAGTGAAATCATATGGCATTTGTCTTTGTCTGACGTTTCTCTCAGCATAATACCCTTTGATGTCGTCCCATATGGCAAGATCTCATTGTTTTTAATGGCTGAGTAGTATTCCATTCTCTACGTACTCCACATCTTCTTTATTCATTCTTCTGTGGATGACCACGAACCCCATCCCAGGCACTCATATCCACACCTCTGTTCTATTTTTAGGCCAAAAAAACCCCTTATTTAAAAACCACGAAGCCCACAGTATTTTAGCCTTTTTTCAGTATTAATATTTTGGTCTTCCAGCCACAGTCCTAATCTCCTTTCCCAAATTGCCCTTTTGACTCAATTCTCCTTTACACACTTCCAGTTTTGCCATCTGTCCTCTCTATTCCTGATTTCTATGTGTCCAACTCTTTTTCTTGGGCTGCCCCTACTTCTGAAACCTGTGAAAAATCTTGCGATGGGGAAGGGAGAAGAGAAATGTAAAAACGAAATGAGACGCTGAGGAATAATTTCAAGAAATGGCACAAATCCACTCCCCTCCCCCAACCTCAAGCCCCACAATAGTTTCAGCTTTGGTTGGTTTTCATCCTTTCTGCTGTCTCTTCGATACATTTTCCAGATTTTTTTTTTCAAGTCAAGGTTGTGTCTTCCAAAAATTGACATACACAGCAAACCACCCAAGATAACCCACCAGATAACATTTTCTAATTTGTATCAGAATGTCCTGGAATTTGTATAAGGCTTCTTCCCCCCAGAGTCACTTTACAAGCTTTTTTTTGGCTGATTATTTGGCAAGATGCCCCCATCTATAAAGCTAAACAATGTTTTAAAAATGTAATTTCCTTATATAAACAACATGTCCTACACTCTGATAAATAACTTCAGATTTGTTTGTTGTTTTAGGTAGGTCCTAAATTCCCAGTCCCTCCCATGACGTCTTCCCTTAAAGCAATTCTAATTTTAATTTTTAAAGTAAACACTGCAAACGATCATATGTTGAGTGAGAGAGAGCAAAACCATTCCATGAATTATTCAAAGAAAGGGCCTGAGGAATATCTGCTAGAATTTTCTATAAATTTGCACCTAAAACTGATCATTTGGGATCATTTCCTTGGCGGTCTGGTGGTTAAGACCGCCTTCCCACTGCAGGGGCCTGGGTTCGATCCCTGGTCAGGGAGGTAAGATCCCACATGCTGCATGGCCGAAAAAAAAACAAATAAAAGTGATCCAGATAAATGAAAGCGATCCAAATAAATAAAAGTTAGATTTGTCGAACTCATTTTACAGACGAGAAAACTGAGGCCTGGAGGTGTGGTAAAACTGTTCCAGATCTCGCCGGGGGGTGGGGAGCGGAGCGGCGGCGGTGGTCCTGCCTGTCTTCTGGCTTCTGCGTTTATAGTCCTCTCCACCTGGAAACTAACACCAACACCTGGCCCCACCCTCACCCCCACCTTCCTTTGTCCCTCTCAGCATGATGGTCACTTCCCATGGGATAATGTCTGTGACAATCCCCCGGAACTCATAAGCTCGCAGAGCAGCCTGCACTTACTCTCTCCCACTTGACACCACACGGTGCCCCTTGCTGCTGCTTGCGGTCTCCGCCTCTGAACTGTGGACTCTTTTCTTTAGTTCTCTGAAACACGCAGCTTCCTATAGTCCCTGCTGTGTAATAGATGCTGAATAAATATTTGTTGGGGATTTTTCCAGGTCTCTTGCTCTCCCAGAGCGTGCTCTTGCTTTTATACCAGGATCTGAAAACCTTAACGAGTGCCCTTTTCTTTGGCCACACCCTGCGGCCTGTGGGATCTGGGACAGCTACGTGGAAACACGTGTGTGGGTGTGATGGGGATGATGTTGCTGACAAGGCCACGGATGTATTTTCCTTCTAAATGACCCCCCTGCCATTCTCTAGGGATTACCCCCATCTTACACCAGGAAGCTATCTTTTTTTTTTTTTTTTCCCCCACGGAAGGAAATGGCACATACCACCTAAAATGAGATAGCACCTTGCAGTAATAAGAAGGCTTCCCTGGGACCTGAGCCAGTCTGTGCCTCCTTCAGCCTGGAGGGGCACTGAGGGTTTGAAAGGCACTGCTAGTGTGGAATACAGCATCTGAGGGCCAGTGTGTAAATACGATGGAAGTACCATTCGGAGTAAGATTGTTCAGCCAGGTGGTGGCTCAGCCAGGTGACACCTGAAATCCCTAATAGCTGGAATGGTGTCAATTGCATGAAACTGGTCCTGGAGATGGTCTCCAAGGCTATGCCATACTTCTCAAAAGTCTATAAGCTGAATGTTAAAAGGAATGTTAGTGTAAATCATGAAGATCTTATCTGGCTCAAGGGAAAAAACTAAGAGCCTGCCCAAGATTCTGTTTTCAGGCTCCTGATGATTTCAGGATATTAAATGTCAGCGACACTACACGCATAGGCCACATCACTGATTGGCAACTGAGATAAAATCTAGGTTATGGATCGTAAAATGCTCTCAAGCATCTTCTCAACAAATGCAGCCTGGTGTGAATGATTTGCTAGGGTGTGATATTGTAGAAAAGGGGTAACTTCTCGCAGTAGGAACGATGAGCCCCTCTCGCCCGCCAGTGGGAAACCTCACTCCTGCTCTGGGGTTTTAAGTTGTTCTAGAAAAGCAGGTATTGATATGAGGAGAGTCTGACACAGGAATAAAGGGATAAAGCAGATCAAATGCAATATACAGTTATCCCAGAAACCAGCTGTTCAAGACACTGGTTGTTAACACAGAGCTTTGCTTCCTGACTGACTACACAGAGGGCCTAATCCAATCACTAAGAGGGTGTCAGATGCTTGCTTTACTCATTTCTTTATTCAGCAGGTATTTTATTGAAACTGTATTGTGTCAAGCCTTGTTCTAGACCCCAGAGATAGCAACATGGAAACAATAAAATCTCTAACCTCATGGAGTGTGCTAAGCAAATTTGAATTCTTCCTGATCTTCGGACATTTTCACTTGAGACTATCAAGTGGGCCTGGGAGAGACTACAATACAACACTGGCACAGTTTGAATCTACAGACTGATGGAGTTAATCCACTTCCTGAAATACACCTGCAGTTCCGTGGAAGGTTGCATATCTGGTTTTCAGTACATGAGAAAATCACGTTATGATGCTGTTTCTACAACGGGATCCCATTTTGTTCCAATATATCTGCATAGAAAAAAAGTACCAAAAGGCTATGCACTGAATTTTTATTTTATTTTTTTAAAATTAATCTTTATTGGAGTACAGTTGATTGACAATGTTGTGTCAGTTTCTGATGTACAGCAAAGTGAATTGGTTCTACATAAGTATATCCACTTGTTTTTATTTATTTATTTTTTTTTCTAGTCCTCCTGCCGCTCCCGCCGCCGCCGCCCCGAGACTCGGCGCCCGCCCTGCGCTGCCGCTTAAGAACCGGCCGGGCGGGCGCCGATCCACTTGTTTTTAGATTCTTTTCCCATAGGGCCATTAAAGTACTGAGTAGGGTTCCCGTGGTATATAGTAGTCCTTATTAGTTATCTGTTTTGTATATAGTGGTGTATATATGGCAATCCCAATCCCCCAATTTATCCCTCCCATCCTTACCCCCTAGTAACCATAATTTTGTTTTCTACATCTGTGACTCCATTTCTGTTTTGTATATAAGTTCGTTTGTGTTATTTTTTTTTTTAGATTCTACATATAAGTGGTAACACATGCTATTTATCTTTGTACACCTAAATTTTAAAAGCAACCATGGAATGACGGAGGCATTTCATTTTTCTCGCAAGGCTTAAACGACTTGAAAATCTCAGTGCTTCAACACCATATGCCTTTCCTTTTTGCTCACCAGCATCCCTTCCCTGGTGCAGTTCCCCGCTCCTCAGAGTCCCCTGCTCCCTGAAAGGAGCAAGGTCGTGCACGGCAAGGCTGTCTGGAGGCCCCACCTGGCAGGGAGGGAGCCGCCTTTGTGTGTGATCCACTTTCCCAAACTCAGCTGCTTGGCCCCCTCCGAACCGCACAGGAGGCTCGGAAGCACCTGCTTCCCGCAGCCAGTGAGCAGCCAGCAAGGCTAGGATGCGAGTCTCGGTTCCTTGCTGAACCCGTGAGAGTTCTCTGAGTATCTGGTACTTACTGGATGCTCTACGCTTTCTGAAAATGAGCCTGGGAACTTTATATATGTTATTTAGATGCAAACAATTCAATTTCATAGTTAGAACTGAGAGGCACAGAAGAGAAACTATGGGTCTAGTGTGGCCAGTGCCTTAGACCAGAAGACACAACAGGAGCTCATTGTGGACCTGCTTTGGACAAGGCATGTGATTTTGGACATATGAGCAGCCTCTTGATCGGAAAAAGAATAACATCACTTATATTTGTAATATTCTATGATTGCTTAAGCTAAGTAGCTGTTTATATGTATATATTTAAAGAATCTACAGTTTTACATTGACACACACACATAAACATACACACATTATATATATATATCAGATCAGATCAGTCGCTCAGTCGTGTCCGACTCTTTGTGACCCCATCAATCGCAGCAGGCCAGGCCTCCCTGTCCATCACAAACTCCCGGAGTTCACTCAGACTCACATCCATTGAGTCAGTGATGCCATCCAGCCATCTCATCCTCTGTCGTCCCCTTCTTCTCCTGCCCCCAATCCCTCCCAGCATCAGAGTCTTTTCTAATGAGTCAGCTCTTCGCATGAGGTGGCCAAAGTACTGGAGTTTCAGCTTCAGCATCATTCCCTCCAAAGAAATCCCAGGGCTGATCTCCTTCAGAATGGACTGGTTGGATCTCCTTGCAGTCCAAGGGACTCTCAAGAGTCTTCTCCAACACCACAGTTCAAAAGCATCAATTCTTCGGCACTCAGCTTTTTTTTTTTTTTTAGCTTTCTTCACAGTCCAACTCTCACATCCATACATGACCACTAGAAAAACCATAGCCTTGACTAGATGGACCTTTGTTGGCAAAGTAATGACTCTGCTTTTGAATATGCTGTCTAGGGTGGTCATAACTTTCCTTCCAAGGAGTAAGCGTCTTTTAATTTGATGGCTGCAGTCACCATCTGCAGTGATTTTGGAGCCCACAAAAATAAAGTCTGACACTGTTTCCACTGTTTCTCCATCTATTTGCCATGAAGTGATGGGACCAGATGCCATGATCTTCGTTTTCTGAATGTTGAGCTTTAAGCCAACTTTTTCACTCTCCTCTTTCACTTTCATCAAGAGGCTTTTTAGTTCCTCTTCACTTTCTGCCATAAGGGTGGTATCATCTGCATATCTGAGGTTATTGATGTTTCTCCTGGCAATCTTGATTCCAGCTTGTGCTTCCAGCGTTTCTCATGCTGTACTCTGCATATAAGTTAAATAAGCAGGGTGACAATATACAGCCTTGATATATTCCTTTTCCTATTTGGAACCAGTCTGTTGTTCCATGTCCAGTTCTAACTGTTGCTTCCTGACCTGCATATAGGTTTCTCAAGACATTTTCTCAAGACACTTTCTCATGACACTTTCGGTCTACGCCATCTCTTTATTGTCTTCCTCTTCCCTCAGAGAGGAGCTTCCTAGTGGCTCAGGGGTAAAGAATCCACCTGCCAAGCAGGAGACTGGGGTTTGATCCCTGGGTCAGGAAGATCCCCTGGAAAAAGAAATGGCAATCCACTCTGTTATTCTTGCCTGGGGAATCCTACAGACGTGTGAGCCTGGTGGGCTACAGTCCATGGGGTCACAAAAGAGTTGGCCATGACTTAGCGGCTAAACAACAACAACAACTCCCCTCAGAGAAGAGGTGCGTTCATCCCGTGGGGCCCTGGCCATCCAGGCAGGTGTGTGTCGTCAGAGGGGAGGGTATGCTGATGGCAGCTGGGGGTTCCGTCCCCAGCCCGTGGGCTCTGCTGGTAGAAACAACATAGGAGCTATTGAGAAACCCAAGGGCAGTGCAGCCCTGCAGTCAGTCTGGCAAAGCCATGTGCCTTTCTCAGTGCTAAGGGGGAGGGCGCTCGGGCTATTTATTACACACCAGAGACCAGTAAACCACATACCGATGAAAAGGCAGCATTTTCTAGCTAACAAAACAGTTTGCGGTGCCAAGGGACAGGGAAGTCTTTTTTTTCAGCAAGGTTTACACAGTCCAAGCAGTCGGGGGAAGGACTGTAATTCCAGGAAACTCAGCTACAAGAATTTGACATTTTAACAGGAACCAGCTAGCATTGCAACCTTGAGAGGCGACAGCCTGCTACAGAGAAGAGGAAGAAGAACCAAGACAGATCCAAAGAAAGGATGCTGCCACCACGCTGACTTCTGGTTAGGTGGGAAAACACACGTCCTTATCATTTAAACAGTTTGAGTCAGATTACTATGTATATGCATTTTTAAGTAATTCAGATATAAGGTTTTTTGGTTTTGTTTTTGGTTGTGGCAGGTCTTCCCAGGCTTTCTCTGGTTGCAGCGAGCGAAGCTCCTCCTGGTTGCACTGTGCGGGTTTCTCACTGCGGTGTCTTCTTTTGCTGTGGAGCAGGGTTCTAGAGCGCACGGGTTTCCACAGCTGCGGCTCCCGGGCTCCAGAGCTCAGGCTCGGTAGTAGCACAGGCTTAGTTGCTCTGCAGCGTGCGGGATCTTCCCAGATCAAACCCTAATCCCTGCATTGGCAGCCAGATTCCTATCCACTGTACCACCAGGGAAATCCCCAGATTACTATATTTGTCGTAAAAAAAACCTTCCTGGTACAAGGACGCACCTAGAGGGACCACATACTGATAACCAAACCCCCCTCAGGGAGCTGTGCTTTAACAAGCCCCCAGGGAGCAGCCAGGGTTTTTAGAATTCTGAACAATAATCTTTGATTAACTCTAGAAATTGCTGATGGGAGTTTGTGAATGTCAAATGTCGTTAATCCTCTTGCCTTCCTTAAAGAGACCTTTCAAGTATATGTAAAATGGAGGTTTAAGAGTCAAAGGAAGGATGTCCATTTTTGGATCAGCTCTTGGCAGAGGATACATGGAATCCAAACAATTTAAAAAACAACACTGCCCTAAAAATAACTGGTGACGTCCCACTGGAGTGGAGGAACTAGTGGCTAATGTTTCCTGGAGGAAGTATTCCCAGTAGTAGCTAAACTGCTATTTGTTGCATAGAAACTGCAGATAAAACACACTGCTAAGTGGTAACTACCGGGGGACCGTTTATTATAATTACGGTAATTTAGAAAAGACTCCCATAAACTCATTTTGACTTAGAATGCACAAATCAGTGAGAATATTCTTTACTGTTCCTCTCCTGATAGTTCTGTGTGGACTTTTCCCCAGATACTTGTTTACAATCTTCATTAAAAATTTGGACAGACTCATCAAAGCCAACAATCTGTTCTCTTTGATTTTTTTTTTTAAACCAATGGGTGGTATTTCATTCTCTTTGCATTCTCTCTGAAGAGAGTTTTGTGAAAATTTGCATAATTTTAATTGAAAGATATTTAGTCCTTGTGTGTGACAAGGAAACACTGGACTAGAGAGAGTCTGGGACCCCAGGAGGCAGTCTTGTGCATTTTCCTCTGTCTGGCTGGCTTCTTCCCTGTGAATTCATATAAAATGTTTGTGAAATGTATTGAAAATATAGATGAGAAACCATTTTGTCTCAAGGAATTGTATTAATTTTCCTCTTTCAGTTTGCAAGGAGTAGAAACTGTCTCTTACTTCAGAGGACAGACTTCTTGTTAAATAGGAATGAAACAGAGGAATCAGGAAAATACATCCATGACTGGATAGCCACTATGCAGAGAGAACAAAGGCTTTTTATCCATTAGGACCCAGTAATAGCAACAGTGGGCAAGAACTCTGGGGACCAGAGAGCTTTTGTGTCCTCAGAACTGAACAGCTGTCACCCCCGACTTAGGATTGCTATTGGGACTTCGTATCTTCCGAATCTTGTTTGCCAATCTTTTGTCTTTAAAAGATAGTTTCACTCTATAGAATTCCAGACTTTGATAGTGGTGTTGTTGTTGTTGTTTTTTTGGTTCGTTTTTCTACTTTAATTTTATCATTTCATTGCATTCTGACTTGCATTGTTTCTAATGAGAAGTTAGTTATCATTCTTATTATCAACACTGCATTAAAAAAAAAATCTCTTCAATTTCTGACTTAACTGGATAATTTCTATCTAGTGTTCAAGTTCACTAATGTTTTCTCTTGAAGATTCAAACTGCTGTTAATGTCATCTAGTGAGTATCTAATTTCAGGCATGCATTTTAGAGTCTTTGAATTTCCATTTTGGTCGGCTTTCAGAACTCCCTTTGCTCTCATGAAATACTCCTTTCTCTTAACCATTATATTCATCTTTTTCTGTCAATTCTCTTTTTTTTAATTGTTTTGATTTAGAACACTTTAAAAGTCTTTATTGAATTTGCTGCAATATTGCTTCTGTTTTATGTTTTGGTCTTTTGGGAGATCTCCGCTCACTGACCAGGAACTAAGTCTGCACCCCCCTGCATTGGAAGGCAACATCTTAACAGCTGGACTGCCAGGGAAGTCTCTCTATAAATTCTTAAAAATGCTTAAAATAATATTTTAAAATTTTTGATGCTAATTCCAATAACTGGGTTAACTGTAGGTCTGCATTAAAGATGTAGGTCTTAACAGACCTAGTGTAAGATGTAAGTGAAGTGAAGTCGCTCAGTTGTGTCCGACTCTTTGTGACCCTGTGGACTGTAGCCTACCACGCTTCTCTGTCCATGGGAATCTCCAGGCAAGAGTACTGGAGTGGGTTGCCATTTCTTTCTCCAGGGGATCTTCCCAACCCAGGGATCGAACCCAGGTCTCCCGCATTGCGGGCAGACGCTTTAACCTCTGAGCCACCAGGGAAGTCTACTGTAAGATGTAGGTCTACATCTATTAACCATGTTTTCTCTCAGTTACTGGTCAGTGTCTCCTACTTATTTGCATGCCTCATAATTTTTTACTGCATCTAAGATACGTACATTCGAAGACAATGAAAACTGAAGTATCATAATATTTTGATTTTATTTCTCAGATCATGCAGGCTCTTTTCTTCTGTTGACAGGGCAAAACATTGAGTATTTATTTTCCTTCTGGAGTCTAATTGGCGTGGGTCTGTGCTGAAGTTTTAATTAGGTTGAGATGACCTATGCTTAGACCAGCCCTTAGCTCCCACACAGCTTCTGTCTTTCTGAAATCTTCAAATCTTTTTGAAATCTTTGAAATCTTGTATTTGAGCTGATGGGCTTCCCTTTAAAGTAGTTTTCATTTACTTTGGATTCAATTCAGAATCCCTGGAATCCAAGCCCGGGGTGAATGCAGGGGTCTTTGTGATTTTGCTCTGCATTTTAGCCCTTTCTTCGATGATTATTTTTGTCAAAGTGTGAGGGTGAGGATGGGGATGTGAGAGTCATTGGGCCAATTTGGTTTTGCACTTGGGACTCCTCCGTATTCCGGTTCCCGTCTCTGGGCACCACGACCGTCTGAATCTCAGCTCATTTCTTCTCCCTGCAAAACCTCTCTAGGCCAGCCCTGCCGTATCTACACTAGAAGTTCCTGCCTATGAGTGTATGCTGTTCAAACTTCCCCTTTGCCAGTGAAGGGTTCATTTCTCTGAAATTCAGGTTATTAAGCTTTCCCCTGTCCCCAGTCTTTGTCAGCCCCTTGGGAAAGTATGGTTTTTATATGTCTGGGCCTTTTTTGGTGTTGCCATGAGAACAAAGGTCTTTCATGTTCTTCTAACCTGAAGTGAAAGTCAGGGTCAAACGTTTGAATTTTTAAAAGTGAAACCCTAAAATCACTAGAAGAAAATTTAGACTAATGTATTTTAAGTTTTGGAGTGAGAAAGTCCTTCCCAAGCAAGACCCAACCCTCAGGATCTCACAAGTCATAAGGAAAATGATTTACTTTCTCTCTCACACATATGAGATACATATATATCAAAAGCTACATATAAACATGTTTCTATAACTCTCTTCAACTTCAGTGTAGTATTAGTAAAATATACCAAAGATTGAAATGACAAACTCAGAAAGAAATATTTGCATCACATAAGACAAAAATGACTTCAAAAACTATTAAGAGATTTTTAAAGAAGTAAATATTTTCAAAAAGAAAATGAAAAAGGCAGGTATTGAACATAAAATCATCATAAATAGAGTATCCGATGAAAAGATACTCACACTCACTGAAAATTAATAACTACAAATTGAACTGAGACATTATATTTGCCTATCACCTTGACAAGATTAGTGCTAGCAAGGGTCTGCGGAAACCAGCAATCACAGTGTGAATGGGGTGGAAATTAGCACAACATTCTTAGGTTTGCTTCTCGTTATCTTCAAGTGCTTTTTGGTGACATCTAACAAAATTAGAAAATTAATCCACCATTTGACCCAGCAATTTCAGTTCTGGGAATTTATTCTGTGCTAAGCGTGTGCCCAGTCACTCAGTTGTGTCTGATTCTTTCTGACTCCATGGACTATAGGCCACCAGGCTCCTCTGCCCATGGAATTTTACAGGCAAGAGTACTGAAGTGGGTAACCATTTCCTCCTCCAGGGCATCTTCACAACCCAAAGATCTAACCCAGGTCTCTTGCATTGCAGGCAGATTCTTTACCACTAGTACCACCTGGGATGCCCAATTTATTCTGCAGATACACTGAAATACACATAAGAATGTATGTAAAAGTGGAACCATTGCTGTGTTGTTTACAAGAGGGAAAACCGGAAATAGCTTTACTATTCATACCAGAGGCCTGATTCATAATATATAGTACATCATCTTAATGGAATATTTCATAACTAGAAGGAAATTAATAGAGCTGTGTGTGCTAATATAGAAAGATGGCCAAGGCATATTGTCAAGGGTAAAAATCAAGTTATAGGATAATATGATTCCTATGTCCTCACTAGTATATATAAATAAGAATGTCTGTGAATATGTGTGTACAGGACAATATATCCAGAAGGTACACAAGGAATCGTTGATGAGTGGGTCTAAGAGTCTGAAGGATTTATTTTTAATTTTAAACCATATTATTACTTGGATTTTTTTCAAACTCAAGGATCATGGTTACTTTTATAAAATAAAGGAAGGAAGCTATCACTATGCTATGAAATAGTATATTTAGCAACTGACCTATATGGTTTATTGTGTTACAGACCACATCATACTCACGAATATTCTGAGTCCATTGCAGAGTCTTGCACACAAGAAAAGCAACATGTGAATGAATGAAAAACGAAGCTATGACTTTTTGGACGGTATGTGGGAAACAGGCAAGTTCACAGAGTCTGCTGGTAACATTAAAATGCTGATAGATTTAGCAAATCTCCTTCAGTTCACCAGGTAGTGGCTTATTTTGCTGACCTGAATTCAGAGTTGTTTGTCATAAAGGCTTTGGAAAAAGAAAACATAAACTTTTGCTTTTGGGTGGGACTGAGCTGTCGTTCCAGAAGAAACAAGAACCTGTTGTCTTGCTTGAATTGTAGCAGCATTTTGGAAATCAAGGGCCACTGGTCCCAGAATCAGGAGTTTGGCGTCTGTTGTCTTCACTTTGCTGCTAACTGGCCTGTTACTGAAGGCAGTTTCTAAGGAGATGCTGCCAGTGCTCGCATGCAGCCCCATCCCGCCCTTCTCAGATTTGTCTCTGCCTAATTGAACTCCCTTTGGCTCTGATCCAGGACGCCCTGTTTCACCTGCTGATAAATAGTCTCTCGCTTTCCAGCTTCAGAGCTAAACGAAGCCCTGGAAGGAACCACCGTTCATCTTAACTATGTACCCAGTGCAGAGACCAGCAGGCTGGGCGATCAATGTGGTTTCGCAGCAAATTGGCAGAGTTCAGCAGTTATTTGCTGGAACATCAAAAACCCAGGTACTGAAGGGCTTTTCTCCAGAGTCACCGGGGACCTTCGTTTGAAGGTATGAAAAAGAGAACTTATGCTTTGTTTCAGCTTCTTGCTAAAGTTTGGAAGTTCTAAATAATGGCCTGAGTGAACTCATCAGGGAAATACTGAATTCTCCCTTGGGTTAGGCAGGGGAAATGAAGGATGACCTATGAAGTCATGAGACATGCCTACCATGTGGATGGTAACCCCAGCAGGCATGGCTGTCTACACAGCCTGAGTTTAGCTGATTGGCAGAGCACAGTTGGCCCCAAGGACTTCTGCTTGTACGTCAAGGCACCAACTCCTCTCTACTCTGATGCACTCTGTTTTGACTTGCTGCATTTCCTGCAACAAGTGGTGACTCTCAGACTCCCCATCACTCAGTTCTCGCATCTGTTACCTCCTCACTCCCTACAGCCCTTCTGTGGTCACCTCCTCGGTCCAGGCGCAGCCCAGGTCTGCAAGAGGATTAAGTCATTCAAGGAAAGCTCCATTGGGAAGGACGTCCAACAGGGAGGCCGAACACATGTGTATAAAACCAAAGCTAGGTTTCTTTCAGAGAAGCTGATAAATGGAGCTACTGTCAGCTCTGGGCATGGAGACCATGAGCAGCATTGGATGAGAAGCACAATCACAAAAGTCACTGGGGCCAGGTGCTGGTTCAAGCAGCAAGAATGTGGGGCGGCCCTGGACACGTGGCACTGACCACACTGACAAGGTGCAATGAGATGTCCCTGGGCTCTCTTTTTGACAGGTGGGGGCCAGGTCAGGTGTTTGGGTTTTATGCTGCTGTTTCCTTGTTCCCACTATAATTTTTCTGGATCAAGTCCTTGCAGGCTTACAGTTTGGGTAAAGTGGACTATTTGATTGTCTCTATAGGTGGTCACATTTCCTGTCTAGTTTATGGCATATTCACATTTAACACATTATAGGGATTCCTAAACCAAGCGCCTTTTTCAGAACACAAGAAAGTCACATTCAGCCTGGAGGAAATAACTGAGTGACTTCTGCATCTTTTGGGTTCTAACACACCCAAGTGCTCAGAGGTCTAGATTTTTTTTCTGTTGAGTAGGATGGCTGACTCATTGGAAAAGACCCTGATGCTGGGAAAGATTGAGGGCAGGAAGAGAAGGGGACGACAGAGGATTAGACGGTTGGATGGCATCACCCACTCAATGGACTTGAGTTTGAGCAAACTCCAGGAGATAGTAAAGGACAGGAGATCCTGGTGTGCTGCAGTCCATGGGGTCAAAAAGAGTTGGATATGACTTAGTAACTGAACAACAAACAAGGAACTTTCTAAAAATACAGTTTTAAAGGCTATTTTCCATTTATAGTTATTACAAAACATTGGCCAGTGAGGACTTTTTTGGTCTTATTTTGATTTTTGCTTAGAAGTGAGAATCCATTTTAAAAAAACTACTCATTTTACCTAAGTATCACTTGCTTCTTCAGTCTCAGAAACCATGCAAACCTGGAACAGAATGGGTTTCCTGGGTAGCTCAGGCAGTAAAGAATCTGCCTGCAATGCAGGAGACCCTGGTTCGGTCCCCTGGAGAAGGGAATGCCAACCCATTCTGTATTCTTGCCTGGAGAATTCCATGGACAGACAATGGAGTCGCAAATAGTTGGACACAACTGAGCGACTAACAGTTTCACTTTGAACAGATCACCCGCGAGCAATCTTGTATCTCCTTGCAGTTGCTAAGTGTTCCCAGAAGCCCAAGTGATCCTAGGAGATGGTTTATATAATCGTAACGCGAGAGCAACACAGGACTGGTAAGAGCGTCATTTTTCTTCCATGCCATCACCTCCATTTCCCTGTGACAAAGACCAATGGAGAGGAGCGGCTTGCCTCCGTGGCCTGAAAGCTTTGTAAATTACACTGGTAAACCCCTGATGGGTCACTTCACGGCAAGGAGTCGAGGAGGAGGGGGCCCCTACGTTTTCCCTTTCCCAGTCTCTGTTCTAGTTTCATCTTTGTCCCATCTCACACATCATTCCCCATCTTCCTCATCACACTTTTTCTATAATTTAGGAGGATACTTTCCAGGGCAAAAGCAAACCAGGGAGCTGGCTTAAGAAAAGAGCGCCAAGGAAGAGATTGAGAGGTCTGTGTGCGTGTGTGTGTGTGTGTGTGTGTGCACACGCGCACTGCTGCTTGCATAGCTACACAACACACGCCTGGAGGTGTTCTCTATGATCATTGTGGTTTCTCTTTCAGTGGCTGCCCTGCGTTATCCTCCCTTGGGCGGCACCCAGTCTGAGAGGCAGTGCAGTGCAGTAGAAAGAATGCTGGCCTCCGGAGTTCATCCAACTCAGCACTGAATTCCAGGCTCTGTTACTTATTATCAGACACACTCTCTGAGTCATATTTCTAATCCCTAAGAGAAGGATACAAATCCCCACTCGCTGGGCTGCTGCTGTTAGGTCTGTGTTCCGGGTGTGCAGGGCATACATTCTCTGGAAATGAGTGATTTCGTGTTTCAGACTCTTACACTGTGATGCGTAAGAAAAAAATCAGATTTATTTATTTTTTTTTTTTTAGGGAGAGTACGCTGAGAACTGATCCACTTTTTTTTTTTTTTTTTTAATGATTTCAGGGTCTAGATAAGGCTATAGCTTGAGTATTTGAATCACAGATCTCTGTGTTAGCAAGGTCCTTGGTACCTCACGTGGCATGTGTTTTATGAAGGTCATCTTTCCTGATGCTCCTGCGTTTGCCAATGGAGAAACAAAGGTCTACAACCTGACAAATTAACACATAAACTCTTTAGCTACTGCTGAAGTCCTTGCCAATGTTTCAAGCCACAGAAAGGAAAAAAACCCACACATATACTTTGCCAGGCCTTGTAAAAACCGCACAGTCATTTCAGAAAGTTTCCAAGCAAGGAATTTCTCTGTAACCTAAGTTATTTGTGAGGTTTTTTTTTTAAATATAGAAAATATGTTCCTTGCTTGAACCAATTCCCATGTTAAACGTCTGCCTTCATCACTCATTTTTATTACCAGTCTAAACACAGACTGTTTCAATGGAGCCCATTTACAGAGGATAATAAAAAGGATTCATTACTCATTTTCTTCTTATTATCTTTCAATTGCTCGAGCTCAAGATGGTACTTAAAGTGGACATTAGGCCTCAGTAGCCAGGACATTACAGGAATGCAATTTACAATACTACTTAACACCCTCCAACACTTAAAGAAGAGAAACGCTCTTTCTCTAATTCCTTAGCTCAGGCTGCCTTTCCTCATGTATATTCCACTTTTAGCTCATTAAACTTCACATTTTTATAGGAAGTTTTCCCTCTTTTCTTCATTAGGATGTTTCCCTCTTGGTCTGCAATTGTCTCAGGTCCCATTCAATGAGCTTGAACATTCTCTTCTTCAAAAAATACACATAAAACACCTGCCTTATCACTTTCATCATTAAGCATAATTTCTCTACAAACAAGCTGTCATCCACCACTAAAAATTTAGCTAGAAATTGAATTTCAGTGCTGCATGCAAATAATAGCTGTTTTTGAATGATGGTCAATGGTTATCTCATAATGTGAATAGATTATAGCCCCAAATTATATCTTCCCATGGACTAGTACCTTCTCTCCATCTCAACCTTCCCCTGGATTGATCCCACTATACTCAGAATTATTTTATACTTAAATAGCATGTACTGAAATTGGAATTAACTTAGCACAGTAAAACAGGTGCTGAAAAATCCCATTGGCTTTTTCCCCTTACTTTTAAATTACAGTATAGCTGATTTACAATATTGAGCTAGTTTCAGGTATACAGCAAAGTGATTCAATCAGACATATATAAGTGTGTATATACATATATATTTCAATTCTTTTCCATATAGGCTATTAAAATATACTGAATATATTTTATTCAATATATGAATATATTCGTATATTGTGCTGTGCTATTCAGTAAATCCTTGTTTTTAATCTGTTTTATATATAGTAGTGTGTATATGGTAATCCTCCCTCTCCCTCTTTTCTCTTTGGTAACTGTAAATTTGTTCCCTATGTCTGTGAGTCTCTTTCTGTTTTATAGATACATTTATACCCACTGACTTTTATAATTCAAGTTAATGTCACTTTGCTTCTTTATTTAAGCAACAATATTCTTTTATTAATAAGAATCATATAGCAACTTTCTCTATGAAGCTCTAAATCATTTACAAACCTCATGGTTGCCTGGGGGGTTAACTCCTGATGTATTTAATTAAAATGGAGCAGGCTTATACTAACAGGAAGTGGCCTTCTCCACCTGCCACTTACTGTGTATGGAACCCTGAATAAGTCAGGTAAATGCTCCATACTTTCATCTCCTTGTCAGTAAAATGAGTATAATAACAAATTAATATAATACTTAGTTCTTAGGGCTGTTGAGAGGAACAAAAAGAATAATGCTCATAAAATACTTACTGCCTTGCCTGGAGTATATTAAATGCTTCATAAATATTAGCTATTATGTCTGCACTCACTACTTATTAGGTGACTATTGTGTGATGAAGGCTTTTATGTGTTGTCTTAATTAATCCCCCTGAAAATGAGAGGCACCGTGGTGGCGTTGTTGCTGTCAGTAAATATTAGATAATAGTCTGAATAGAGACTGGAGGGAGTGGTTTGATGGGGATGCAGAGCTCAACAGACTGATTGACTCCACCCACTGTGGGGCTCAGGGGACATCCAAGCTCCTCTCCTGCCTCCTTCTCCACCAGGGATCTAGAAAGGGAGTGTTGGACACAACACTGCACAAGAAATACCCTCGGCTTTGTCATCAAGGCCACTGCTTTTCATCAGGGGTGGCCTGGAGTGAACTACTAACCCTCACTCTGTCTTGGTTTCTTCCACTGTAAGTGAGTAGATCATAACCCCCTCACATGGTTTGGGGGAAAATTCAAGAAAAGAATGCTTGTAAAACTAGCTTTCACAAAGAAAAAGAGAACATAGTAGACTGCAAAAAAATTTTAATTGGATTATAATTGCTTTACAATCTTTACAATGTTGTGTTGGTTTCTGCTGTACAGTAACGTGAATCAGCTATAGGTATACATATATCTCCTCCCGCTTAAGCCTGCTCACCACCGCCCAGTCCCGCTCACTCCAGTCCCAGCCCTCCACAGAGCACTGAGCTGAGCCCCCTGTGCTATAGGGCAGCTTCCCACTAGCTATCTGTTTTAAACATGGTAGTGTATATATGCCAATTACAACCTCCCAATTCATCCCCCACTCCCACGTCTGCACATCCATTCTCTATGTCTTCGTCTCTGTTCTTGTCCTGGAGGTTCATCTGCACCATTTTTCTAGGTTCCATATATATATATATGGAATATATATATATATATATACACACACACACACACACACACATTAATACGTGACATTGATACAGTAGATTTTTAACACTACCTTCTTTCTCTTAACATCCACTAAAGCATAAAAAACAAACACTTCCTAACCCCAAAATGAAAACACATGCACAAAAAAATTATAGATTCACCTTAGATCATACAGCTATAATCATGATACCATGCAGTGGCTAGCCTGTGTTTTCTAAAAATAAATTTGATGCCTAACTCAGCACAGGAGCCTTGGAGACTGGATCAATTTCTCTTTCTGACACCTCTTCTCAAAGAGTCCATGGAAAAGAGGTTCACAGATTTAGCCAGAAAGTAGAACACACAACTGGACTGTAACGGAGCAAGATGAAAACTGAAACCAGCGAGGTTCCTGCTGAATTCAGGACTGTACACTTTATCAAGCAAACCACTTTCTTCATTGCGCCCATCGTCAGACACTGTTTGGCTTATTTTCCTTTTTAAATATGGGGCCTGTGAGGTGGCGACACCGGACCCTGTGTGTGCGTTTTCACCCAATCTGTTGGTGACGCAACAAGGAAAGCATTTGCTCTGTCCTTTTCAAATACAAATATCATGGTCTCTTTTCCTCTGCTTCCCTCCTGGAGTCCTGGGCGCCCCCCTGCCAGGTCTCCCTTTGTTTATGCTAATGTAATAAACCATCCCCAGGGAGTTCTGGCTAAACATAGTATGAAACAGTCAGCAACATAATCAATTATTTTACTAGCAAGGATGGCTTTGTTTATTTAATCTCCCTTTTAAAAAACAATCATTTCTAAAAGGCATTTCATATTTCACTATTTTGACAGCATCAGGAAACTCCATTGTTAATCAGAAACATGTTATGTTACACAGACATACATACAGGCAACAGCCAAGATCTGTCAGCTGGATTGACTTTTACAGCATAAAGCTGTAAAAACACTTTATAGGAGAAAAACCCTAGAGCAGCAGGGTACGCACAGACTGAGTGACAAAGCTCAACCCAGATGAATCCACAACGGAACCGGGCATTAAATACCCAATTTCACTTTAATACACCATTTTTATAGGATGGGCGTACTTGGATATGAAACGTTAATGATAGGAAAGAGTATTAAGGATTAATGAATATATAGGAAAGATAAAGAGTCATGGTTTCTGAATCACTAAGTGCATTGGTTGATTTATTTTGACAGGTGCAGTTTAGTTTTAATGATTTCAAATAACACTTCGTAGTAGGGTACTAAAAATCCTGCCGGGTGTATGTATGCTCATGGTAATAAAATCTTGGTAATATGAGTTCCACTGTAAGCCTTAGCAGTTAAATCTTCATTAAAAGTAAGTTCCTCTGCAGGTTTGTATGTCAGTGAAGTGAAATTATGCAGATCTCTTCTACTTTATGATGTGATATTTTTGATCATTATTATTTATGTTTGGTTCAGAATATGATTCCTTTTTGAAGTTAAGAGTGAGAATTCATCTCCTGGATAATCATTCAAGTCAAGTCTTTACATGATTTCAATACATCACTTCATTTTCTGCCTCAGTTTCCCAAGGATGTGCGAAATAGGTAACTTCCTGATGAGAGAATTAATTAATATCTCATAAAGAATTTTAAGGTTTTTGTATGAAAGAACCCTTCATGAGGAAAAATATGAAGCTGTATGACATAAAAGAGCAAAGACCGTAGATTTCAAACACTGTGGAAGTTACTGAAGAATAAAAAAAATACCAGAGGGATATAATTATCTTCAGAAAGACATCTATCATCAGGCAGACTATAATACAGTGATGAAAGATATATTAAGAAGGAGTCTGATGAAGCCTTCAGGGAATTAAGCACCATGTCATTGGCAAGACTGCTAAGACTCACATTGTACAAACACTAAATCAAATATCATCCAGAAGGCTGAATAAAATGAGAGTGGTCAAATTATAGCCTAATGTAAGGCTTCTAGTAATCCCGACAAATCTATCGATGACTCGGTTTTCCCTTGTGTTGACATACCATGACTGATGCTCATTATTGACTCAGAAAAGCCTTTCCATCCTTGCTTATACACCTGAAGAGCAGGATAATGGAGGGCTGTAGGCTGAATTTCTCTTCCCATCACTCTTTTGTCCCTGGTCTTCCTGCCTTGAGTTTCAAGGGATAAGAGAGGAAGAGATAAGAAAGATTTCCTCCGTGATCGATGCAAAGAAATAGAGGAAAACAACAGAATGGGAAAGACTAGAGATCTCGTCAAGAAAATTAGAGATACCAAGGGAACATTTCACACAAAGATGGGCTCGATAAAGGACAGAAATGGTATGGACCTAACAGAAGCAGAAGATATTAAGAAGAGGTGGCAAGAATACACAGAACTGTACAAAAAAGAGCTTAATGACCAAGATAATTATGATGGTGTGATCACTCACCTAGAGCCAGACATCCTGGAATGTGAAGTCAAGTGGGCCTTAGAAAGCATCACTACGAACAAAGCTAGTAGAGGTGATGAAATTCCAGTTGAGCTATTTCAAATCCTGAAAGATGATGCTGTGAAAGTGCTGCACTCAGTATGCCAGCAAATTTGGAAAACTCAGCAGTGGCCACAGGAGTGGAAAAGGTCGGTTTTCATTCCAATCCCAAAGAAAGGCAATGCCAAAGAATGCTCAAACGACCGCACAATTGCACTCATCTTACACGCTAGTAAAGTAATGCTCAAAATTCTCTAAGCCAGGCTTCAGCAGTTCATGAACTGTGAACTTCCAGATTCAAGCTGGTTTTAGAAAAGACAGAGGAATCAGGGATCAAATTGCCAACATCCACTGGATCATGGAAAAAGCAAAAGAGTTCCAGAAAAACATCTATTTCTGCTTTATTGACTATGCCAAAGCCTTTGACTGCGTGGATCACAATAAACTATGGAAAATTCTTTAACAGATGTGAATACCAGACCACCTGACCTGCCTCTTGAGAAACCTATATGCAGGTTAGGAAGCAACAGTTAGAACTGGACATGGAACAACTGACTGGTTCCAAATAGGAAAAGGAATATGTCAAGGCTGTATATTGTCACCCTGCTTATTTAACTTATATGCAGAGTACATCATGAGAAACGCTGGGCTGGAAGAAGCACAAGCTGGAATCAAGATTGTCGGGAGAAATATCAATAACCTCAGATATGCAGATGACACCACCCTTATGGCAGAAAGTGAAGAGGAACTAAAAAGCGTCTTGATGAAAGTCAAAGAGGAGAGTGAAAAAGTTGGTTTAAAGCTCAACATTCAGAAAACGAAGATCATGGCATCTGGTCCCATCACTTTATGGGAAATAGATGGGGAAACAGTGGAAACAGTGTCAGACTTGATTTCTTTGGGCTCCAAAATCACTGCAGATGGTGACTGCAGACATGAAATTAAAAGACGCTTACTCCTTGGGAGAAAAGTTATGACCAACCTACATAGCATATTGAAAAGCAGAGACATTACTTTGCCAACAAAGGTCCATCTAGCCAAGGCTATGGTTTTTCCTGTGGTCATGTATGGATGTGAGAGTTGGACTGTGAAGAAAGCTGAGTGCTGAAGAATTGATGCTTTTGAACTGTGGTGTTGGAGAAGACTCTTGAGAGTCCCTTGGACTGCAAGGAGATCCAACCAGTCCATCCTAGAGGAGATCAGCCCTGGGTGTTCTTTGGAAGGAATGATGCTAAAGCTGAAACTCCAATACTTTGGCCACCTCATGTGAAGAGTTGACTCATTGGAAAAGACTGATGCTGGGAGGGATTGGGGGCAGGAGGAGAAGGGGACGACAGAGGATGAGATGGCTGAATGGCATCACCGACTTGATGGACGTGAGTCTGAGTGAACTCCGGGAGTTTGTGATGGACAGGGAGGCCTGGCGTGCTGCGATTCGTGGTGTCGCAAAGAGTCGGACACGACTGAGCGACTGCACTGAACTGATTCCATGTACAGTTGTCTCTGTAAAGTGAAGGTGAAAGTGTTCAGTCACTCAGTTCTGTCTGACTCTTTGTGACCCTGTGGATTGTAGCCCACCACGTCCTATTTCCATGGAATTCTCCAGGCAAGAATACTGGAGTGAGTATCATTCTCTTCTCCAGGGCATCTTTCCAACCCACGAATCAAACCCGGTCTCCTGTACTGCAGGTGGATTCTTCACCATCTGAGCTGCCAGGGAAGTCCTATGGTTGTCTCCATAACTTCAGTTTAAATAGAACTTCTGTCTCATCACTTTGTACTCGATAACTCTCCCTCAAAAACCTGCTTGACTTTTTTTTTCAATATACAGTCCATTTTGTGCAGACAGCATCCAACATTTGCAAAGTATTGGGAAAAACAATGCTTTATTTTGTCAGGGACAAACAACAGATGCCCAAAGAGTCTTTCTGAAGAAAAACTTGAGAGTTTGGCTCCAGGATGATTCCAGCTCTGATGATAATTTCCTACATGACATGCACCATCCTCTGCAAAAAGACATGCGTGGTAAACCACTAGGAGATGGCAGATTGACGGGACCATGGGTTTCTGGAAGTGTCTCTGGTCTTGAATTTTTTTCCAGTAGTGCTGATCCTTTTCTAAAATCCAGAGACCATCAGGAATTTCCAAATAATAAGTTATTTGATGGAGGGAAAAATGTTTCTTTGGAATAAATCCCAGAAAAGGATCATCATTTTCAGAAGCTTGAAACTCTGACTTCCCTGGTGGTCCAGTGGTTAAGAATCTGCCTTCCAGTGCAGGGAACAAGGGTTCCCTCCCTGGTCCAGAAGATCCCACATGCCTCAGGTCTACTAAGCCCATGTGCCACAACAAAGACTCAGCAGAGCCAAAATAAAAAATGATGATAATAATGAATAAAATAAATAAAAATAACTAACAGTTCTTTGCTGTTTTTGTTTTTAAGAAACTTGAAACTCACGGTTATTTAAGAGATAAACGTGGATTGAACAGTCAGCATGACCACGTACACAGAGCACTCACTACGTTGCTGGGTTCACTGCTGCTGCTACTGTTTAATTGCTAAGATACGTCCAAGTCTTTGGGACCCCATGGACTGTAGTCTGCCAGGCTCCTCTGTCCACGGGATTCTCCAGACAAGAATACTGGAGTGGGTTGCCATTTCCTTCTCCAGGGGATCTTCCTTCTCCAAGGATCACAGTAAGAGCCAAAAATATTCCACAGGAATCTTTCCTACAGAATGAAATGTGGTGAGAAAAGAGATGGGTAACAACATAATACGTGATATAATAATCCAATCAAACTCTCTTACACAGTCTGGATGTGAATTCAGGCGACTAGAGCTGGGTGTTGTTACAAATGGACTGTTTGTGTCTCCCCCAAGTCCACAGGTTGAAACTCTCCCCAAAGGGGGTGGGGCCTTTGGGAAGTGAGTAGGTCGTGAGGGTGGAGTTTCACTGGGTTTAGCTCGAGCTCACTCTGGGCGGAGTGAGGACTCAGAGACAGTGGCTGTCATTGACAAGACACAACTTTGGCCCTCATCAGACCCTCATCTTGGACTTGGAGGCTCCAGAAATCATTGTCCAGAAATGCATGCTTAAGCTGCCCAATTTGTGGTATTTTTGTTTTAACAGCCTGAACAAAGACAGATGTTGACCATTGTTCTTCTGTTCAGCTTTGTGAAAAACTAACAAGTGCCACGTTTTTCAGATGAACTGTTGTACCTAATTACTTATGTCTAAGCGTGCAGGGAGCTACTTCAGTTTTCAGTCTGCTTCTAAATTCTAATTAATAATGAACCCCTCCCAAGAAGTTAGAATTGGGACCAACCATGTTTAAATAACCTATAATTGCTTTGTCTCTCCCGTGGATGAAAACACAAATGGTTCTTTCTTCCAAAAGGAAAAAAGAGAACGAAATTCTAATAAATACCTAGCTGATTTGATACTGCTTGGGAAATCAATTGGGTAATGGAAGTGATGGATAATCATAGAGTACAGCTAAGACATTGCATTTCACATTTATATTTTTAGAAGGTGGTTACATTTAAAATATGACAGTAATTATCATATCATGGAAAAGACAGTCTAAAATTTTTTATTTTATTTTTTATAGTTGCACCTGAAGACTGAGGGAAAGAAAAAATTGATGTTAGGAAAACTGCCCTCACTAAGGAAATATATTTAACCCAAGACATTTTATTCCATTTGTACAGATGAGGATAGCCAGAAATATATTGATTATTGAGTTCAACTGGTTATGGAAGAGTTGAGGTTACTTCCTATTTCAACATCACCTCTAATTCCCATTTATAACCAGAGAAAAATTAGTATACAGAGTGGTCAGTTTAGAACTCAATGAGTAAAACATTTTTTTCCAAGTCCCTTTATTTATTTTTTTAAGCATTTATTTATTTATTTAGCTGTGCCAGATCTTTGACCTTAGTTGCAGCGTGTGGGATCGAACCCCGGTCCCCTGCACTGGGAGCAAGGAGTCTAAGCCACTGGACCACCAGGGAAGTCCCCGTAAGTGCCTTTATATTTTTCCATTTGCATTTTAATCTTGTTTATGTTAAACATGAGCCATGTGAGCTTGGCTCCTTCGTTGCATTCACTGTTTTCATCTGTCAAAAAATGGAATTAAACTAAATCAGTGTACCTCAGGCTTTATTGGTGCATTTGAACCACCTTGTAGTCTTGATAAAATGCAGATTTGAATTCAGGACGTTTCTGGGTTGGGATCTTGAACATCTACAGCTACAAAGTGATCCAGGGATGCTGGTCCAGGGACGTGTTTTGAGTAAAGATGGTGATTTACACATCTTCTTTCATCTTTGTTTTTTATTAGATAACCCAAGGATTCCTGTTCTCATCATCAGGTTGCTTGAGTTGTCTACTGAATTTAGGACGCTCAGTAACTTGATCACTCTCAGAATCCTGAAATAAAAGGTCCAGCTTAGGTTTTACTGTTGATTATTTACAGTGTCTTTTTTCATTTTCCATCAAATACTGGATGTGATCAAGTTTTAAGAAAAATCACAAGTTTGCGAAAGACTGAATTCAGCTCCCCTGAGTTTAAGACCACGGAGCCTAGCACTGATACGAGGCCCTCGCTCTCCAATCACTTTCCGTTTGATTCCTTTCAATGTTCTTTGAAAACTCAGTGACCACCTCTTTAAATGGCGCACATTCATCACCTTTCCTTTCAGTTTCTCGGACTGTGATCTGTTGCCTGTAAAAGAGGCATCTCTTACTCTTATATGTGAGGGAGCGTGGTCTAGCTAGAGCAAGTGACAGAGATTCAGGGCTCCCAGCTCCATCGTGGTGTGAAGATATTTATTTTAGGCATAACAACAAACCACAACCTTAAATGCCTTATTGAAGCACCAGTTTATTTCTATTTGTCTGCAATAAAATACTTTATGAGGCTTAGGTGAAGAGTACTGGCTTACGAACAGAAGCGACACCTCCCCAGAGCCTATGGGACCATCTTGGGTGAGTTATTTATTCTTTCTATCCCTTGTTTTCCTTATCTGTAAAATAGGCTAAAGTTTTCCTAGGATTGTTAAGAAGATGAAGTGAGTTAATACCTGTTAAGTGCTTAGAACGATACTTGGCACATTGTGAGTCCCACGGAAGCATTTGTCAGTGCTGCTGCTCAAATCTTGTTTCAGACCATATGCATTCATTTATTTATTAAAGGCAGCCTGAAGCATGCTGCACACCTAGTGGCTGTGAGACTGCTGTATGTTCTCTAAGACAAAACTGAAGCCTACTAGATAAAATAAGAAAGTACCAGAAATGGAGACTCAACTTCAGTTGTCACCACTGTCACCGGCAGTTTACAACTATAATGATGGGTTTTTAAAAATCCATCTTTCAGTTCAGTTCACTTCAATGGCTCAGTTGTGTCCGACTCTTTGCAACCCCATGGACTGCAGCACGCCAAGCCTCCCTGTCCATCACCAACTCCCAGAGCCTGCTCAAACTCACGTCCATCATATCGGTGATGCCACCCAACGATCTCATCCTCTGTCATCCCCTTCCCTTCCCGCCTTCAATCTTTCCCAACATCAGGGTCTTTTCCAATGAGTCAGTTCTTCACGTTAGGTGGCCAAAGTATTGGAGTTTCAGCTTCAGCATCAGTCCTTCCAATGAACATTCAGGGCTGATTTCCTTTAGGATTGACAGCCTGGATCTCCTTGCAGTCCAAGGGACTCTCAAGAGTCTTCTCCAACACCACAGTTCAAAAAGCATCAATTCTTCTGTGCTCAGCCTTCTTTACTGTCCAGCTCTCACATCCATACATGACTACTGGAAAAACCATAGCTTTGACTAGATGGACCTTTGTTGGCAGAGTAATGACTCTGCTTTTCAATATGCTATCTAGGTTGGTCATAGCTTTTCTTCCAAGGAGCAAGAGTCCTTTAATTTCATGGCTGCAGTCACCATCTACAGGAATTTTGGAGTCCCCCAAAACAAAGTCTGTCACTGTTTCCATTGTTTCCCCATCTATTTGCCATGAAGTGATGGGACCAGATGCCATGATCTTGGTTTTCTGAATGTTGAGTTTTAAGTCAACTTTTTTACTCTCTCACTTTCAACCAGAAGCTGTTTAGTTTTTCCTCGCTTTCTGCCATAAGGGTGGTGTCGTCTTCATATCTGAGGTTATTGATATTTCTCCTGGCAATCTTGATTCCAGCTTGTGCTTCATCAAGCCCAGCATTTCTCATGATGTACTCTACGTATATCTTTAGGGATTAATAATAATGTGCTATGATAAAAGACTGAAAAAACATCAGAGCAGCAAACTGGAATCAGGGGGCTTCCCTGGTGGTCCAGTGGCTGAGACGCTGAGCTCTTAATGCAGGGGGCCCAGGTTTGAGGCTTGGTCAGGGAACTAGAGCCCATGTGCTGCAACTTAACACCTGGTGCAGCCAAATAAAGAAATATATTTTTTAAAAAAAGAATGTCTAAGACTCACTATACTTATATATAAAAAGAGAAAACTGGAATCAAATGGGCCATACACCATACCCAGGGGTTCCTATCCTACATGGCCCCAGAAGAGTATAAATCAGTACCTGGCTAAGGATCAGCCAGTTGTGGCAATGTCTCTGGGCCAGTGTCATTGATGCTGAGATGTATCAGGGCCAGTCTAAGGCTGTCCCTTGCAGAATTTCCCCCATTCTTGGTTGGGGGTGGTGGTGGCAGCCTTTGCTCTGTTAAGGCTGCCAACTGATCAGAGGAGGCCTATTCACATAATGAGGATAACGTGCATTACTCCAAATCCACCATCATATGTTCATCCGATCCAAAAAACACCTTCACAAAAACATCCAGAATAATGTTTCGTCGAATATCTGGGCACTGTGGCCCAGCCAAGAAGACACACGACGTTAACTGTCATACTGCCGACCCCCAACTGCAATATACTCACACCTTTGCAAGAGGGAAGACAGGAGAGGTGTGCAGCCATTGCAGTGTTGGTGCTCTCTGTTTACTCCTTGGAGGTCCCCACAAGCCGGTGGTCTCAGGCTCTACCATTTTTCATAACGGCATCTGCAAATGAATGTGTGTACTTTTCCGGTGATGATCAATAAAGTTCACCAGTCCCCTCCCCCGCCTCATTAGAATCCAAGACTGCATAGTACCTTTTTACCATTAAAATTCGTGGCCTGAGGCCATGACATTGAGTGCCAGGCGAATGTTAAAAAAGCCACCATAAAAACATGGACCATGGAAAGTTTACCTCTCATTGCCCTCTCTAGGGAAAACGAAAGCAGACTTTTTGTGTTTTTTGTGCAGAGCAAGGCTCCCTTCTCTCAACTATCCCTCTTGCTAAGATGTCTGTCGAGGTCATTCACTTTTCACTGTGGTGTGGGTTTCTGGCCCTGCTGCACAGCCTGCGGGCCCTTAGTTCCCTGACCAGGGATTGAACCCAGGTCCTTGGCAGTGACAGCAGAGTCCCCACCACTGGGAATTTCCCTCAGCTTACTTTTTAAAACCATGGTTTTAAAAAAAAAATCAGGGTTGTGTCGAGATGAAGTTGCCAGTGTGCCAGCAAGTACTCTCAAAAGAGCCCACACTGACACTCAATAGAATAAGACCAATATTCATAATGGTTCACATTTGCATTATCCTTTGAAGCTGGCAAAAGTGCCACAGCAGCGTGGATGATGAGAAAGATTTTAAGGTCTTTACACCTCTCAGGTTTCCCAGTTTGAGAGTAATGTATCCTTAGCTTTTCACTTTTCACTTCCGTGCATTGGAGAAGGAAATGGCAACCCACTCCAGTGTTCTTGCTTGGAGAATCCCAGGGAGGGGGGAGCCTGGTGGGCTGCCGTCTATGGGGTCGCACAGAGTCGGACACGACTGAAGAGACGTAGCAGCAGCAGCAGCTTTTTAAGAGTAAACAGACCACACGGCAGGGCTCAGCATCCCACATTCTTTTGTCACTAAAATTCAGTTTATAAAAATAATTTTCTTATTAAAAGCATCAGCGGCCTGTTGCTGGGGCCTCTCCGCAGCAGGATATCTCCTCTTGTTCCAGGACAACAAGACCAAAAGTAAATAAACCCAATGGTGCAAACAATGGACCTCTCCGAAGCTATGCAAACAATCTTTGCTTGCAAAAAAGCAGAATCTTGATCATCCCTTTTCTTCCAAGAAGCTAAAAAGGTGACAAAACTGTAATGACTTTCATATAATCTTTCCCAAGGCATGTGTATGATAACATCACACTCCTTTTCCAGAAGGGGAAAGGGAGGTGCCTCCCTCCATGGTTTACATTCAGGTCAAGGCCAAAGCCCTGACCAAATCCCACAAACATATGCACTGAACCTTTTCTGTGGACAAATGACCACGGTAAACGTCAGATTCAGGTCGAGATCTTCAGACAAGTATTTTTTCACTACTAAAATTGTAACTAGAAAATATTGGCTTTTACAATGTGATTTATGATACTTTGAGTCAAGAGAAGGAAGATGGAGGTATTTCTGTCTCAAAGAACTCCTGGTTTCACATATTCTCTTTCTTTCTTTTGCTCTTTTTAGCAGCTGAAGGCATACCAACAAAAGACTCTTAAGAAATAAGAGCCATATGTTCCATTCTGTAGAACTGTTCCTTCTAAGAGTCCAAAGTAGTTTGAAGCTAGTACAAATATGAAAGCAAATAGCATGTATCACAATACCTGGAATATAACAGACAATAACTTACAATGACTTGGATTATAGCACTGCCTTACAACACAGCTTTTTCTGATTTCTTTGACTCATGATTTGAGCTGGACTTTAGAAAGTTGGTTTATTATTAAACAGAAAAGGAGGATGAAAGGAAGTGTGTTTTTATTTCTTTGCACCTAAGTCAAAGTTCTGTATCACTGAGTATGTTCAGTTCAGTTCAGTTCAGTCGCTCAGTATTACATTGCCTTAAATTCTCTCAATCCTGTGAGGTAAGACGCTATTAAGAAGAGGTGGCAAGAATACACAGAAAACTACGCAAAAAAAGATCTTCATGACCCAGATAACCATGATGGTGTGATCACTCGCCTAGAGCCAGACATCCTGGAATGCAAAGCCAAGTGGGCCTTAGGAAGCAGCACCACGAACAAAGCCAGTGGACAGAAAGAGAAAGATAAATATTGTATTCTGATGCACATATACAGAACATAGAAAAATGGTTCTGAAGAATTTATTTACAGGGCACCAGTGGAGAAAGAGACGTAGAGAATAGACTTACGGACATGGAGAGAGGGGAGGAGAGGGTGAGATGTATGGAAAGAGTAACAAGGAAACTTACATTACCATATGTAAAATAGATAGCCAATGGGAATTTACTGTATGGCTCAGGAAACTCAAACAGGGGCTCTGTATCAACCTAGAGGGGTGGGATGGGGAAGGAGATGGGAGGGAGGTTCAAAAGGGAGGGGATATATGTATACCTTTGGCTAATTCGTGTTGAGGTTTGATGTTCAAGCTCGATTAAGAAAAGACGGAGGAACCAGAGATCAAATTGCCAACATCCTCTGGATCATCGAAAAAGCAACAGAATTCCAGAAAAAATCTATTTCTGCTTTACTGACTATGCCAAAGACTTTGACTGTGTGGATCACAACGAACTGTAAAAAATTCTGAAAGAGATGGGAATACCAGACCACCTGATCTGCCTCCTGAGAAATCTGTATGCAGGTCAGGAAGCAACAGTTAGAACTGGACATGGAACAACAGACTGGTTCCAAATAGGAAAAGGAGTACATCAAGGCTGTATATTGTCACCCTGCTTATTTAACTTATATGCAGAGTGCATCATGAGAAACGCTGGGCTGGATGAAGCACAGACTGGAATCAAGATTGCCAGGAGAAATATTGATAATCTCAGATGTGCAGATGACACCACCCTTATGGCAGAAAGTGAAGAAGAACTAAAGGGCCTCTTGATGAAAGTGAAAGAGGAGAGTGAAAAAGTTGGTTTAAAGCTCAACATTCAGAAAACTAAGATCATGGTATCTGGTCCCATCACTTCATGGCAAATAGGTGGGGAAATAGTGGAAACAGTGAGAGATTTTATTTTTGGGGGCTCCAAAATCACTGCAGATGGTGACTGCAGCCATGAAATTAAAAGATGCTTACTCCTTGGAAGGAAAGTTATGAGCACCCTAGACAGCATATTAAAGAGCAGAGACATTGCTTTGCCAACAAAGGTCTGTCTAGTCAAGGCTATGGTTTTTCCAGTGGTCATGTATAGATAGGAGAGTTGGACTATAAAGAAAGCTGAGTGCTGAAGAACTGATGCTTTTGAACTGTGGTGTTGTAGAAGACTTTTGAGAGTTCCTTGGACTGCAGGGAGATCCAACCAGTCCATCCTAAAGGAGATCAGTCCTGAGTGTTCATTGGAAGGACTGATGTTGAAGCGGAAACTCCAATACTTTGGCCACCTGATGTGAAGAACTGACTCATTGGAAAAGATCTTGATGCTGGGAAAGATTGAAGGCGGGAGGAGAAGGGGATGACCAAAGATGAGATGGTTGGATGGCATCATTGACTCAATGGACATGAGTTTGGGTAAACTCCGGGAGTTGGTGATGGACGGGGAGGCCTGGTGTGCTGCAGTCCATGGGGTCTCAAAGAGTTGGACACAACTGAGCGACTGAACTGAACTGAACTGATGGCTGATTCATGTCGTGGTTTGACAGAAAACAACAAAATTCTGTAACGCAATTATCCTTCAATAGAAAAAAAAAGCTAGTGGAGGTGATGGAATTCCAGTTGAGCTATTTCAAATCCTAAAGGATGATGCTGTGAAAGTACTGCACTCAATATGCCAATAAATCTGGAAAACTCAGCAGTGGCCACAGGACTGGAAAAGGTCAGTTTTCATTCCAGTCCCACAGAAAGGCAATGCCAAAGATTGTTCAAACTACCGCACAATTACACTCATTTCACATGCTAGCAAAGTAGTGCTCAAAATTCTCCAAGCCAGGCTTCAACAGTACATGTACTGAGAACTTCCAGATGTTCAAGTTGGATTTAGAAAAGGCAGAGGAACCAGAGATCAAAGTGCCAACATCCACTGGATCATCGAGAAAGCAAAAAAGAGTTCCAGAAAAACATCTACTTTTGCTTTATTGACTATGCCAAAGCTTTTGACTGTGTGGATCACAACAAACTGTAGAAAATTCTTCAAGAGGTGGGAATACTAGACCACCTGACCTGCTTTCTAAGAAATCTGTATGCAGGTTAAGAAGCAACAGTTAGAACTGGACATGGAACCACAGACTGGTTCCAAACTGGGAAAGGAGTACATCAAGGCTGTATATTGTCATCCTGCTTATTTAACTTATATGGAGAATACATCATGAGAAATGCTGGACTGGATGAAGCACAAGCTGGAATCAAGATTGCCAGGAGAAATATCAATAATCTCAGATACCCAGAGGACATCACCCTTATGGCAGAAAGCCAAGAAGAACTAAAGAGCCTCTAGATGAAAGTGAAAAAGCTGGCTTAAAACTCAACAATCAGAAAACTAAGGTCACAGCATTCAGTCTCATTACTTCATGGAAAATAGACGGGGAAGCAATGGAAACAGTGACAGACTTTATTTTAGGGGGCTCCAAAATCACTGCAGATGGTAACTGTAGCCATGAAATTAAAAGAAGCTTACTCTTTGGAAGAAAAGCTATGACCAACCTAGACCACATATTAAAAAGCAGAGACATTACTTTGCCAACAAAGGTTCATCTAGTCAAACCTATGGTTTTCCAGTAGTCATGTATGGATGTGAGAGTTTACTATAAAGAAAGCTGAGCACCGAAGAACTGATGCTTTTGAACTTCGGTATTGGAGAAGACTCTTGAGAGTCCTTTGGACTGCAAGGAGATCCAACCTATCAATCCTAAAGGAAATCAGCCATGAATGTTCATTGGAAGAACTGTTGCTGAAGCTGAAACTCCAATACTCTGGCCACCTGATATGAAGAACTGACTCATTGGAAAAGACCCTGATGCTGGGAAAGATTGAAGGTGGGAGGAGAAGGGGATGACAGATGATGAGAGATGGTTGGATGGCATCACCAATGTGATGGACATGAGTTTGAGTAGGCTCCAGGAGTTGGTGATGGACAGGGAAGCCTGGCGTGATGTAGTTCATGGGGTTGCAAAGAGTTGGACACGACTGAGCCACTGAACTGACTGAAGACGCTATTATGCCCATTTCACAGTTGGTACATCTGAGGCTCAGAGAAATCCATTGACTTATGAAGAACCTACTAGGGAACACCATTGGGAGTTGAATGCAAGTCTCTTCATTCCTTATACTTTTTCCCCCCCAGTATTTTGGTCTGAAGTATTATTCTGTCCCATTGTATGTGAAATTTAAAACAATTTGTCTAGAAGCAGGATATTGGTGTTGTCTGCTTTTCAAACTGGGCATTAAAATTTGTTAAGTCCTTTAGAGATGGGCAAAGTTTCACAGGGTTGTGCAGCCTTGGTATCTATGAAGACTGTCTCCAATAAGAATCTAACTTACAGCCTCAACCCTGAATATTCATTGGAAGGACTGATGCTGAAGCTGAAGCTCCATTCCTTTGGACACGTGATGTGAAGAGCTGACTCACTGGAAAAGACCTTGATGCTGGGAAAGACTGAGGGCAGGAGGAGAATGGAGAATGGGGCAACAGAGGATGAGATGGTTGGATGGCATCACTGAATCAATGGACATGAGTTTGAGCAAACTCCAGAAGACAGTGAAGGAAAAGGAAAGCCTGTTGTGCTGCAGTCCATGGGGTTGCAAAAGGTCAGACAACTTAACGACTGAACAACAACAATATATGAATCATTTGCTAGCCCCCTTCTTGTGATGGAATGTTTTGTGTTTTCAGGAGAGGAAGCCACTGAAAAGTGGGGTAAAGATAAAGATAATAGAAGACGGTCAATGAAGAAGAGACTGAAATGATGACGTAGGATGCAAGAATGTGGTAAGCAAAAAACAGATTTGGGATATGATTTGACGCAGTCATCCAACCTGCAGTTATTAAACACAAATTTTGAAATATTGCAAGACTGTACTAGAAGTTTATGAACAATGTGTACTTTGAGCAAGTGGAAGATAGGAGGAGATGGACCTGGAGCAGGTAGTATCTCTTAAGCTTCTCCTATGTACCAGTCCATTCCCCTGAAAGAGAAATTTAATCCGTTTTTACATAGATACCGGTAGAGTGGGAGGAAGGAGAGAGAGACAGAGACCGAAAGGGAAACCAATCATGGCAGAGCTGGTATTTAACTACTACTCCTTTTGGCTTCTAGTCCAAGTTCTTTCCAATCTAACATACTGCCTCTCTTTTTTCTTAATCAAGCATATTTTCTTTCTTTCTTTTTGTCCCCACTGCACAGCTTGCAGGATCTTAAATGCACGACCAAGGGTATTGAACTCACGTCCCCGCAGCGAAAGTTCAGAGTCTTAACCACTAGACCGCAGGGGAAGTCCCACCAGGGAGCTTTCTGAAGGCCTCTGCTGAGTTTGGCAACAAGATGCCCGTTAGCTTAGAGTAATATCTAGTGCGACCCCATTTTCAGCAAAAACCATTTTGCCTCTTAACTCAAATATAAGCAACGATCAATAAATATTTGAGGTTAATTTTTGGTTTATGGGAGCTAATTATCTCCTATGTCTAATTTTTAATACATTTACCTCCTTGAGAAACTGGCTTGGAAAACCCTGAAAAACCCTCATGTCCCTCCCCTATGCTGCTGCTGCTGCTGCTAAGTCGCTTCAGTCATGTCCGACTCTGTGCGACCCCATAGATGGCAGCTCACCAGGCTCCCCCGTCCCTGGGATTCTCCAGGCAAGAACACGGAGTGGGTTGCCATTTCCTTCTCCAATGCATGAAAGTGAAAAGAGAAAGTGAAGTCGCTCAGTCCAACTCTTCACGACCCCATAGACTGCAGCCTACCAGGCTCCTCTGTCCATGGGATTTTCCAGGCAAGAGTACTGGAGTGGGGTGCCATTGCCTTCTCCATAGGGTATAAAATTAAAAGGAAAACCTCTAAGAAGTCATCAACTTTATTCCAGAGGCACTTACAAGTGTAAAAATTAATCTTTACAGGGATAAGAAAGAAATTATAGCACTCTACTAAGAAGTTAGTTGTAATGACTCTTTTTTTAAAAAATGGAAGAGGTCTTACTTTCCAAAGAAACATGTTAAGGACTCTTTATGTTATTCAAAAGCTGAATGGTTTCATATGAATATATCTCAGTTTACTTAAAAGCAGATTCGTTTGATTATAGATAACAACTTGTCCAACCTGTTATCTCTAATCAAATACGTGTGAGTGTTAGTCGTTCAGTCATATTCCACTCTTCGGGGCCCTGTGGACTGTTGCGACCTTGTGGACCGTAGCCCGACAGGCTCCTCTGTCCTTGGAATTCTCCAGGCAAGAATACTGGAGTGGGTTGCCAATCCCTTCTTCAGGGCATCTTCCTGACCCAGGGATCCAACCCGGGTTTACTGTTTTGGCAGGCAGACTCTTTACCGGCTAAGCCACCAGGAAATCTTTCTTTACCCCAGATATCTTCCTTTACCCCAGAAATCACAATTCTCCATTAAAAAGCAACAAAAAACTATATTAAAAAAAATCCGAAAGCAAGTCAATATTTGTTTCCAGTAGATGGCACTGCACATCAAGTCTTTATGGGTCTATTGCCTATTATTTCTTTGACCAGGATAATTATTTTCTATAGTGAGGTCCACTAAAGCAACTTACACAGTGAAATTTTCAATTTCACTAGTTGAGCAGATGGGGTTGAGGTTACAATAAAGCTGCATTGTCCAGCGTCCAAACACTGGTATTTCTTCTCTATTTAGAAGAGTTGGGACTTTATTAAAGTGGTAGATACACAGAATAAAATCTGTCCACTTGCTTTTACACGAAACCTACTTTTTGATGTGGGATTTTTGTTGCCCACTTTAATTTGTTTAGTCTATGCTATGTTATGAGTCCAAGGGGACATTTTACACTTCTGCACAGTGTCTGATTCAATCTCACTAAGGCTAGTTAACTTGCACAGGCGAAACTGAGCAGGACCATAAACCACATCCCTGACTTGTGCTGGTTTTTGGGTGTGTGTGTGTGTGTGTGTGTGTGTGTGTGTGTACGGGGCAATAAATACCTTCAGTTATAGAGAATGCAAATAATTCCAGACAACTCCAGCTCTGCCAGAAAAAGTGACACATGGAAATGTTCTAGTGACTGTGGATCAGAGTCTAGTTTTGTATGTAAAAGAATATATGTTTAAAACGTATTTAAAAGCCATTTATAAGAGACACTACACATAATAGAGACTAGAACACAGTACATCCTATCACATATGTAAAGACTCCAGAAGAGCGACTGGTGTAAAATAGATGCTAATAAGTCCTCCCTTGGCTTTCTCCTTCTTTAATGGAGCAGAAGAGGGAAAGGTCAGGCCCTGCTCTGCAGCTCTGGGTGAGATCTCTGTCATTTTACCTCCTTGGACTCTGACTTCCCCACCTCTCAAAAGGACTAGGAGCCAGGCTGCAAGATCTAGAATATTCTGCCTCATGTAAAACAAGACTTACAAGTGGAGTACATAATACTAGGCAGCCCATACAAGTAGCCTCAGAAGTTGGATGTGACTTTCATCATGGTGTTTGTCTTCCTCAGTGAGAAAGAAGCCATCAGTCAAAACAGGCACTTTCGCATCTCTATTCTTTAAATCAATGTCCTAGGGGAGTTCAGACATCACTAATTTTTTTTAATACACCCTCTGTGTTCGCTGTTATTTTTTCTCTTGTCAAGGAAGTCTGAAACTTCTTCAAATTATATAGGAAGCAACGGTGGGTTTCTGGAATTTTAGAAATGGATGAGTAAGTGCTCTGATAGGAGATACCTTTGTGGAGATATCCTCAGATAGATGCTATCTTTGTGGAATAGCCTATTCATCACTATGCTCACTTCCCCACTTAAACAATGAGCTCCATCACCTAGACTTGACTCTCAGCCCAGACACTTCTGGGAGGGGGGGCGGGGAACCCATACAGTAATTGTAAAGACAAAATAATGATCTAAACAAGGCAGAAATATGACTCAAACAACACTTTACTGCTGGCTGGGAGGGCAAAAAAGGCCCTTCCCCTGAAGATCTGTTCATTACTTTTTTCCTCTTTGTGACCTCAGAATTTACACCTTGGCTATTTCTAGTCTGCAGAGATGGTGTTAGGATATTACAGAAGGCAAATTGTGGCTTTCGGTGGGGTAGATGGATAAGCACTTTTTAGAGTTTGAAAGGACCTTACAGAATATCTAGTCCAATCCCCTCCCTTTACCCTTGAGAAAAGATGGCTCAGAGAGGTCATTAGAACTTTACATAGGTCACAGAGAAAACTAGTGATGAAGCACTGATAAGGCCATTTAACTCTCATCCCAGGAGCTAGGCGCTGGAACAGGGATGGAGGTAAAGGGTGAAAAATAAGGGAGGAAGTGTCTTCAGATTTAACTCTCAGTGACCTTAAGAGATGTGATAGAAGAACACAGTCTCACCCCAGCCAAGATCTCAAGTTTAGATCTCAAGCCTCCGGTAAAAAGAAGATTGCATACATTCTTCAAATATTTATTTTATTTTTTAATCTTTGTTTATTTTTTAATTGAAGTATAATTGCTTTACAGAATTTTGTTGTTTTCTATCAAACCTCAACATGAATCACAAATATTTATTTTGAGAGGCTTTTGGGGGACATTTTTCCACCCTTATGCTTTTATGTTAAGCTAATTTGTCTAATATCTCAGAGATTCTCTTTGTTAAGGAAGCAAAATAGTTCATTTTCTTTAGGGCATTTCCTTATACAATGATGTCAACATGGAGTAACTATGAGCCAACTGACCAATATTTTTCTTGGTGTGAAGATTAGTGAGACAAGGTTTAAGTAATCATATGCCTTTAGAATAAATAAGATAAATAATATGCATATAATTTTTGACTCATCTGAAATATTTTTTTGTGAAGTCATACTTAGAAATGCCCAATATGAGAAACTTTTCAACTGTTGTTTTTAATCCTATTTTCCAATTAGCAAATATAATTTTAATATTTTATATACTGTAGCCTCATTTGTAGGAAAGAATGTCAAAGTCCCTTAAAAGGCATAACTTAGATGTGTAAGTGCATTTTGAAAGTGGTATAATTCATGGTTTAACCATTGTTTAGACATGAAATAAGTTATAATCAGCTGGTGTGAGCAAAAACTTATTTTTGCCAAGATTTTTAGAAAATGTTAACAATTTATAGAGAGACCTCATGGTGTTTATCATGAGATTTACTTGGTTGAATTTCCTGACTTGGAATGTATTAATATTATGTCTTCTTTACTTTGAAACAGTCCTAGGCTTTATCTTTGGCTGACTCTGCTGGTCCCACTCCCACTTTATCTTTAATAGATTTAGGGTGGATTCTACCCCTGGATACTCACATCCCTTAAGTATCTTGCTTCTGAAATAAAAATGAAAGTGGGAAGGTATTGGAATGGGATGAAGGGACCCTTTAATAACGGCAGGGAATCTTGGAACCAATTTCTTTTGTCTCATAGGTGTCCTTGGACAGAGAAGAATGGAGGCAGGATACAGAATAGAAAGCCAAGGAATGTTCAAGAAGTCACGTGGGAAAAGCAATATGAAAGCCAAAGTTGGAGAAATTTTACCCTGGACAACGTTGAGAAGATTCTTGGAGGTAACAATGTGACGACCATTGTATACACAATGTGGCTTTATGATTTTATGTCTTAATCGCGGTGAGTACAAAAAATCAAACTCCTCCACACTGCTCTCCAGACCCACTGACAAAGTTATGCAAGAGTGTGAGTTCCAAAAATATAAAAGGACTCCATTACTTCGGAGGAACTGTAGGATAATGTAGAGACAGTTCATCGAGTTGGGGATTAGGTGTTTTTTTTTTTTTTGGCAATTGTTTTTTATTTTGATGAAATAACGTTCCGTGCATAATAATGACTTAAAACTGGTAAACAAACCCAGAGCCGGCGCAATGGCTGCTGCAGCTCACGTCGCCTCTGCTCTTGGAGAGGAAAAGTGCATCCTCTTTGTAAACTGGAGTCTCCCGGAAGTGCTGGGGGGCCAGGCGAGAGCAGCAATCCTCTGCCCCCTCCCCGGCCCAGGCCCCACCGCTAGGTTTGAGACCCTCGAGGAAGGGGCGCTGCCGCGGTCACCGTGGAGGGCGCAGCACGGGGCGGGGGGGAGCCGGACAGGCTGGAGGAGGGGAGCCGGCCTCAGACCTCTCTGCGGCGGATGTTCTGCGCTTCCGCGGCGCGGGAGCAGGTGATCCCAGCGAGGGAACGGTGGATCTCCCCTAGCTTAAGTCCACTTGGGACAGGACCTTCCCCCTACCCCACCCCTTCTGGGCCAAACTGTGTGTTGAAGGCTCAAGCAGTCGAGACCCCGGAGTAAAGCCAAGGAGGCCGTTTGGAGTCCTACTTCGGGATTCCTCGGAACCTCTGTGCATCCACGGTCTCATTTAAGAGCCATCTCGGGGCACCGAGGGAGGCGGTTTTGGGGTGCAGGCGGCCGGGTGTGGTTGGAGATGCTCCGCTTTCGGTGACCTTCAGGTGAAAGAGGTCGGATGTCCCAAAGAGGTGGGGACCGGGAAGCTGGTCTGGGAAAGAGACTCTGGCTGGAGTATGACCTGTGAGTCGCTTGCCCTTCCTTTTTTGAGCCTCAGGGGCACTCAGAAGGCGTGACAAGACGAAGGCTCCCTCCAAGAGCTCTCGTAGAGCGCTCACCAAGACGTGAGGAGACACCACTTGCCCAGGCTGCAAGCGCGAGGGCTCTCACGGCCGCGGAAGTCCCCCAGGATCTCCGAGCTCCACCCACCATTTCGGTGCAGGGGCACTCGCGACCGCAGGGCTTGGCCGGAGCAGTTTCCGGGCACATCCCGCCAGTGGCTCTTCTACACCGCCGTCGGAGAGAGGACCCAGCGGGCAAGACCCCTGCCTGTCCCGCGCGCGCTCAAACTCTTGACTTCCGCTCTGCATCCCTGGTCCCTGCCCTGTCCCTCGCCCTTGGGAGCATCCACTTATCCTTCGGGGACCTCACGTGCCTGAGCACAGGGGTCCTCGAGGACTAGCCGGGGTGACCGGGCGTGGGAGGGCGGTCGGAGCTGGGAACGCGCAGCAGTGTCCGGGGTGAGAGAGCCTCCCGACCCCTGGGCCAGGGGAGGGACACGGAGAGAAAGTCCGTAGGAAGGAGATGGACACAGAATTGGGAGACTCTGGGGGTGGGGGGTGGGGATTTACCCCTTGTGGTAAGAGAGCAAAAACCCTGTCAAAAGTGCTGGTTCTCCATTTCCCTTGGAAATAAATTCTAGCCTCCAGCAAGATCTCCTCGCTCCTCAGTACAGCAAAGCCCACCTTCGGAATGTTCTCGGTCTGACCCACTCGGGGGTCGCCAGCATTTCCGCATTGGGACATTCCTTTCAGTCTCTGCCCAGCCACGGCTCCGGCCAGAGAGATCCTCTTTGTCGCCCGCCCCCCGCCCCCACGCCCCAGGCAAAGTGCCCGCGAACCCGCACACGCCGCACGGAAACCCTGCCCCGCGCAGGTCTGCTATGCCTCTTGTTCACTCCCTCGGTCGCCGAGGGCCACGTTTTTCTCGGGCAGGATTCTTTTCCCGACCTCCAAGAGCCAGCTAGGTCAGGTGCCCTTCGCTGTCCCCCAGACCTGGACATCCGGAGACGCCGTGGCTACCCTCTTTACCTGCGTCTTGCCGATCTTAGCGGCAAGGCTGGTCCAAACAGCCCTGATTGAACTTCCGACTCCTCTGGGCACGTTTCCCAGGAAAAACCTTTCTCCGGCCCCCTCCCTCCACCCCTAAGGCCTCAGAAAATATTTGAATCTCCATAGAAAAGGCACTATTTAAGAGCCGGGTGGGGCGCAGTGGGCGGGTCCCGGGTCTCGGAGCGGATTAAATTTCTTTCCGCTGGCTACCAGCCTTCCGCGGATAAAGCGCAAGTTTTTGCATTTAGTCCACGAGGGGATTGTAAACCGACTGAACCGAAAGTGTCCAGTGAGTTGCGGAGTTTGCCCAGATTTCCCTGCAGATGGGTTTGCGAAAGCGCCTGTGATGGGAACTTTCTGCAGATCGTGCATGGAGGGAGCTAAAGGAAAAAAGCGAGGGGAGTGGGACGAGGAGGGGGCAGTGGGAACGTGGAGTGTGTGTGTGTGTGTGTGTGTGTGTGAGTGTGTGTGTATGGGGGGTGGCGATGTGCCCAGGAGCGGGGGCGTCCCAGCGTGGGTAGGGGAAGGGGTGCAACGTCCCGCCGGCTAATTGGCTTAAGACGTTCCGCAAGCGCCTGGAAAAGGTCGTTGAAGGAGTTCGCTGCGCACACACACAAAATAATAATCTTAAAAAAGAGTGCCGGGCATGCGCACAGAGAGGATGCCATATTGGAATGAGGCTGTAGTGGGAGTCCGAGCCGCGGAGCGGGCGCGCAAGGGAGGCGGCGGGCGGGGAGCGAGCGAGGCGCAGCGAGCGGGTGAGGCCGGCGTCCCCCGCCTCGGCGGCGCCCCGGCCTCTGTCCACGCCACGGGGAGGACGAACTTCACCAGGTAGGACCCCGCGCCGGCCGCTGTCCCCGCGCCCAGCCCTCCCCGCGAGGGGACCTCCGGCCCGCAGGTTGAGTGCGCCGGTCAGCTTCTCTTTTTCCAGCTCGGAGAAAAAGGGAAGCTGGATTGGGCTCGGGGTTGGGGGGGCCGAAGGAGGGGGTGCAGTGGGAGAGAAGCGAAAGGGCAGGGCTGGAGGAGAAGGCGACAGCTCTGGAGCAGAGCCCCAAACTCCGCGCTGTGCTCCGGGTTGTCATTTTTGCTCCCCCCCGTCCCCTTCCTCCAGGTCCCTCGGCTTCGCAAAGCCGGGCCTCACGGGAGTCTGTCCGTAGTTGGAAAGCGTACTCCTCCGGGTGCACAGTGTCCCCTCCCGCCGCCCACCTTCCTCATTTGTGCGCTCATTTTGGCGACGCAGCCGCCCTTGCTACCCCGCGTTGGGGTCTCTTTCTTCCCTTTTTTTTTTTTTAGATGGTGTGTGTGTGTTCGGGGTGGCGGGGTGGTGGTGGTTGGGGGAGATGGTGGGGTGAGGACTGGAGACCAGCCATCAAAGGGATTAAATATCGTGGACATATTTGGAATCGCCCACCCCCCCCAAACATTTGCTTGTGTAGCTGAAATGAAATTGTCAGTAGTAGTTTCGGAGCGTGCTCCGGCATGGATGATCTTTTTGTTCTTTTTTTCTTTCTTTTTTCTTTAGCGTTAAAGTCACATCCTGTCCCTTGGGGCTTTCCTGTTGTCTACTCTCATATAACCTCCTTTCACAATTACTAATCTGATCTGGCTTTGGAGTTTATTATTTTAAAAAAATGTGTGTGTTAGCAAAATCCGCAAAAAAAAAAAAACAACAACCAAAAAACTGCTGTAGGAACTGCTAGATATATTTGTGGATTTTTAATCTGGAGCGGCGGGAGACGATTAGCCAGAGAAGGGGAGCCTTAGCTGAGGGAAGTGGTTGATTTGCGGTGGCCAGACGCGCGCCCAGAGCCCGCTCCGTTCTGGTGTTTTCTTGGAAGCCGCGGCGGAGGAGTATTTAGAAGCCTTGCCAGTTTCAATATGGCGGGCTAAGGTGGCTTTTAAAAACTGAAAATAAAGATTTTGAGGTGGGAAAAAACCCAACCGGAGTTGCCATCTCTTAGTTTCAGCTCTCTTTGGCTACTCTAGTAGCTGCTTTAGCGAATTAAAGGGGAAAAAAGAGAAGGAATGAGCTGCCCTGGTTTTTTCCGTGGTTAGAATCTGCGTGTGTCCAGTCCATTGCTAGAGGGAAAAGGGGTACCGCTGGCCCGGACCGGGGCATCGGAGCGGGACTGTTCTGCTTGCCTTTGAGTCAGTGGGCATACCTGTGTGTGCAGTTGGGTGGGAGTGTCCAAGAGATGCGCCCCAGATTCGTGTGTGCGTCTCCGAACCAGACCCTGCCCTGATTTGACGTGACAAACTGCTGACACGTGGTGCAAAATGCATGAGGGCAGAGGGAATGATTTATTTCAGCTTTCTAGGAGACCAGTTCTCTTTCTGTCTCTATACGCAGGATCCTGTGTGGGTAAAGCCGGGTAGGTGCAGCGGTGTGCCGCTTACTTAAAAGACTCAGTATCCAGGGTTTCGGGGGCAATCAGGCTGCAGACGCCGGTGGGGTTGTGTGTGTGTGTGTGTGTGTGCGCGCAGGGGGCGCGCTGTACTTGGTGGAGGGCACCGTGTAGTTTGCGCCGCGGCGGGGTAGAAAGTGGGAGTGGGGGGCGGCGGCGTCCGGGGCGTGGTGGGTGGGGTGGAGTGGGGGTGTGTGTGAAAGTACGTTGGCGGAAGGGCGGGGGCGCACGGCCCTGGCTGCAGAGCGTGGGGTGGAGCGGCGGAGTTGCTTTTGGAGTTGTGCTCTAGGGAAGGTGGGGGATGGGGAGAGCGTTCGCGGAAGAAAGTGCTCCTCGCTGTTGTTGGATCGGCTAGCCTTCCAGGCGATCGAGCGGGGATGTCGCCTTGGGGTTGAAGAGGGCGGCGAGGTGCCGGGGAGAGGCCGACTTCGGAGTCCTCAGAGGGTCTGAGTTTGAGGGCAGAGTCTGAGTTTAAGTGAAGCCCGAGGGTGAGCGAGCAAACGGAGTTTCCTTAGCTGGAAGGGGTCCCCGACAGGGGTCGCCAGTGGCCAGGATGCCGCCGCGGAGCGATGGTCGCGCAGCGCAGCCTGCAGGGTGGACCCGGGGGATGGGGGCCACATGGCAGCCGCTCGCCGTCTCCGGGGTCAGGTTAGGGCAGATTTGGGGGACTTTACCTGGGCCCAAGAACCTGATGGCGCGTCTGCCTAGTGCGCCAGGAAGATTTTACGTCTCAGGATTAAAAAGCGTTGGCCAGGTCTGCAGTTACCACTGTGACGTGGGCTCTGGGCATTCGCAGGGGCTTCAAGGAAGGATCGAGAGGGTCAACTGTCCTACTTGGACGGTCGCCGCGCCATCGGACAGTCTGCCCCCTGCGGCGTCCCCAGAGTAGGGCCTGGGGGCAAGCATTCCCCAAATTGGGGACCCCACGGCAGATTTCTCCTCCTACTGGGCAATGAAGCTGACCCTCAGGCCCAGAGGCGTTTTGCACCCGCGACCCCCGAGCTGAGCGCGCGGCGCGGCGCGTCCCCGGCGCTCCGGTCCCGGGCGTCCCCTCGGCGACTGCTTCCTCGTGGGTTTCGTTCAAGGGGAAACCAGCCTAAAATGGCCCAGTGCTTGTAAACTGCAATTTCAGCCGGGAACCCCTCCCCTCGTCCTCCTGACGTCGCTGCTGACAAGCGCACAATCCACTCCAACGCCCCGAAACCTGCGATTTTGCACCGAGCTGTGCGGTGGAAGCCAACGTACAGCCGATTACAAAGAACGTTCCCCAGGATTCTCGCAGGGCCCAAGTTTCCCTTCTTGTGGGGAGGAGCGGGCGGAGGGCGGAATGGAGACGAGGTAGGAGCACCGCCGACCCCCGTCCAGGAACCTGGACTGGGGACTGTTGCGCGTGAAAAACCCGGGAGGTGCACGAGAGCAGCGGAGGGCGACCTTGCGGAGCGATGATCACTCACTGGGGCTCTCATCCTTGACTGCGTCCGTAGTGTTCGGACGCCGGGAGTCTGGGAGGCCGTTTCCAAACTTCTGGAGACCTGATTGCAGTTTCGCTTTCGGAATTTTCGGGATCTTCGTGTTTACCGAATTGGGTGGGATTCCGGGAAGGGCTGGGCGCCCGGGGCTGGCCGCATGGGTCTTCGTTCCTTTCGGCGCTGGAGTGAGGCTGCTCACCCACCCTGGTGTCCCTTGTGTTGCCTCCTTGGATCCCGAGCTCCGGCTACTCCAGGGTCCGGGACTTCGGGCCCTGCGCTCGCCCCTTGGCTCCAGAGAGTCCCGTCCCCGCGCCGCGTTTTGTCCGCTCCAGCGGCGCATTCGCGGCTGATCCGAGCCCACGGGTGGGAAACTGTCTCGGATGCCCGCAGACCGTGTCCGAATCCAGACCCATCGCCGCCGCCTTCTACCTTCCCTCATTCCTCCACCCTCGCACCCTTGCCAAGGGACCCGGGGGACCGATTGGCGTGTCTGCACCAGGCAAATGGACCCAGGTTTCACCAGATGAGAGAGAAAGTGAAAGCCGGCACGAATTCGGCCCCATTTCCTGGGGAGGCGGTTGAGGGTGGGGAGGGAGCGGGTAAAGGAGGGTAGGGGAGAGGCTTCGGTAGGCACAAGGAGTTGCTGGCTAGGCGCTCCTTGGAGGTAGGAGGTTTGCTACTTTGCGTGCAAAGCGTTACATTTGCACACTCTGCTTCCTCCCTTCGATGAATAAGTACTGTTTTAGATGTTTGTCTTAGCTCATTGCTGGGACCCAGCCGCTGCCTGGAAGGTGAGGGGCATCGACAATATACTCACAGGCACCAGAAACCCTCCAGTCCCCTACTCAAGCGCAGGAGACACTCCCCTGGCTAGTGGAAACCGCAGCCCACTGGCAGGGCTATTCAGCAACCCTTAGGCTAGACAACTCCACCAGTCCGTCTGTTTTGAGGTGTGTTCTAGAGACCTGCAGGGGTGTGGGATCTTTCCCCTTTCCCATTGGATTACCCACACCCTAAACCTCAAACAGGCCATACTGATGGTACCCTGAATTTCTCTCATGATGGGAGTGATTGATCAGAGAGGGCTTTTCCTCTTAATGTTTTCCTGCAGAGATTATGGACTGATTATGAAGTTATGTCAGCAAGGCTGACCACTCATCAGATTCCATTTTGTGCACTCTGACTGAGGTGGCACTTTCCACCTTTCTCCCAGCTGCTGCTGTTAAGTCGCTGCTGCTGCTAAGTCGCTTCAGTCATGTCCGACTCTGTGTGACTCCATAGATGGCCGCCCACCAGGCTCCCCCATCCCTGGGATTTCTACCAGAGGACTTGCCAAATCTGAGCAGAAATGCTGGGTGATGGAAACATTCCTCAGAGCAGTAAGTGAATGTGGTGTCCCTGGAATTGATACAGGGTGCTTTGGGGATACAAGAAGCATAGGCAGTGAAAATATAGAGAACTTCAAAGTTAAAAGAGATTTCTTTCTTTTTTTTTTTTTTAAGTGATTTGAACAAAAATAGTCAATGTGGAATTTGAATCATCTCCAGTTCTAGTATTAGATACCATTTCTCTTTTAGTATTTCACTTTCTGGGGAGCTTTTGGAGTTCTTGTAACAGTGTGGAGGCCATAAAGAAGAACTGGTTCCTGGTGGTCCAGTGGTTCAGACTGTGCTTCCAAATGCAGGGGGCATGGATTCAGTCCCTGATTGGTGAACTAAGATCCCACACACCATGGGGCACAGCCAAAAATAAAATAAAAAATAATAAAGAACTTGTAAAAAGTTCTTGCCCCCAAAAGAAATTTGGATCCATAGTTTAAGACATATTTAGTATTTTTTCCTGTTCTTAAATCGACATTTCCCTGGTGGCAGTTTACCATTCCCATTCTACAGGTAAGCAAAACTGGTTAGGGAAATTATCTCTGTGATGGCAAACCAATCTGTGCATTTGCAGTGGTGACTCATGACCTGACAGCTCTGTTTTGTGAGGAGGATTCCTGACAGAGGAGGCCAGGACAGAATCCAGAGGAGGCCTGGTTTCAGTGATGGTTTTGTCTCGGCTTGTGACCGTGGACCAGTTACTGGTTGTCATCTTTCTGAGAATCAGCTTCCATATCTAAGATTAAGTACTTTAAACTAGAAACTCACTCAAACATCTCCATGGTTCTATTTGGGGAAAAAAAAAATTGGTGGTTCAGCACATCTGTGCAGACCTGCCCATGTGATTTATCTTTAAGACTCTGGTCTGGGAGGTAGAGTGGACACATGACTGGCCATCATCACAGAGGATGTCTTGTGAAGGCAGATCCCCGTCCAGAAGTAACGTTGTTGTTGTTAAGTGATACAGGTGCACATGGGGTCATGGTTTCACCTGGGCTCTGGAAAAGGAGAGAAGTAGAGAAAAACGGGGCTTCCCTGGTGGCGCAGAGGTTAAAGTGCCTTCCTGCAGTGTGGGAGACCTGGGTTCGATCCCTGAGTTGGGAAGATCCCCTGGAGAAGGAAATGGCATCCCACTCCAGTATGCTTGCCTGGAGAATCCCATGGATGGAGGAGCCTGGTGGGCTACAGTCCACAGGGTCACAAAGAGTCGGACACGACTGAGCGACTTTAAACAGAGAAAAACTGAGGCATACCACTCTAGCTTTCACATATAACCCAGTAATGGTAGGACCCGGGCAAGGTCAGCCTGCCTTTGAATACAGGCCAAAGAGGAAAATTTGATTTGAGTTTGCTCTAATAATTCCTAGACTAGAAGGGACCATTCCAAATAGCCCTCTGTACCCCGCCCTCCCACACAAGGTGACTGCTTAGACTATCTGTTTATATTCATGATATGTGTGTTTGTGTTTTGGCGAGGGGAAGCGGGGATAACTGCAGCCTCCACATAACTCAGCCAGTGAAGGAATCAGACCTGACCCTCTGTTTTCCACACCTACCCTTCAGGTTGGGCCACTAGGCCAGTCCTTCCTCTCTTTGTAAGGCTGAGAATGTCCTGGGATAGTTCACAGGAAACTTGATATTGTTGGCTAAGCCAAGTGTTCTCTGTTTGGAGGTCAGTGTAAACAAGATGTTTATAGACAGGACAGTGTATTGTAAGAGGAGATACTCAATTTGGAGCTTGCAGTCCAACAGGGAATGAACTGTGCTGTGCTTAGTCACTCAGTTGTGTCTGACTCTTTGCGACCCCATGGACTGTAGCCCACCAAGCTCCTTTGTCCATAGGGATTCTCCAGGCAAGAATACTGGAGTGGGCTGCCGTGCCTTCCTCCAGGGGATCTTCCTGACCCAGGGATTGAGCCTAGGTCTCTCGCATTGCAGGCGGATTCTTTACTGTCTGGACCACCAGGGAAGCATTACCAAATAAAATTCTTAGGGTTTGGTTTTGAATGATCAGCCCAGTGGTGTTCTGATTGAAAGGTACCACCCTTCACTCCCTATCTCGTTAGCCCATAGAAAATTTTAGTTATAATTTTGGCTGTGCCACATGGCATTCAGGATCTTAGTGCCCCTACCAGGACTTGAACCCCCACCTCCCTGCAGTGGAATCTCAGAGTGTGAACCACTGGATTATCAGGGAAGTCCCTCATAGAGAATTTTAAAACATGCTAATACTTCGCATGCTAATACATCAACAGTCAGGGTCCTTCCTGTTACCTATGATATTCACTATTCAAAAAGTTTTACTCTCTCGTCCTGTAGGTTTATATTCTTGTGATAAGATGGATGTCTTAGACATTGATTTAAAGAAAGAATCGATTGTGCTTTCGGTTTTATTCTTTTTGATTTTCTTAAAAAACCAGAGTGACGCATTTTGGTTGATGCCTTATATTTGGTGAACTCTAGTGTTGGGCAAATAGTGCCAATGGTTGTGATTATAAAGAGGGGTTTAGAGCCACAGAGGTAGGGGACGGTGGGAAAACTTTTATCCTGGTTCCCCCCCCCCCTTGCAGTTTTATTGGCCCAAGGAAAGATGGTTTTTAAGTGTACTTTCTCCTCAACTGGCAAGCTGTGGTTTTTTTTTTTTTTTTTTCCATTTTAGTCAAAAGTGATAGGAACTTCATTATTTTAAGGTACAGTATGAGCATTTGGGAGAAGGCAATGGCACCCCACTCCAGTACTCTTGCCTGGAAACTCCCATGGACGGAGCCTGGTGCGCTGTAGTCCATGGGGTTTCGAAGAGTCAGACACGACTGAATGACTTCCCTTTCACTTTTCACTTTCATGCATTGGAGAAGGAAATGGCAACCCACTCCAGTGTTCTTGCCTGGAGAATCCCAGGGACGGGGGAGCCTGGTGGGCTGCCGTCTATGGGGTCCCACAGAGTCAGACACGACTGAAGTGACTTAGCAGCAGCAGCAGCATGAGCGTTTGAAATGCCAAGTGCAAGTTCCTACAAAGCCTCAGGTGAAAGGTCATTTAAATAGATGCTTATTTACTCGTCTGTGCTAAGTCTGAGTTGCACCTTGCAGGCTCTAGTGCCCTGCTGCTGCTAAGTCACGTCAGTCGTGTCCGACTCTGTGTGACCCCATAGACGGCAGCCCACCAGGCTCCTCTGTCCCTGGGATTCTCCAGGTAAGAACACTGGAGTGGGTCGCCATTTCCTTCTCCAATGCATGAAAGCGGAAAGTGAAAGGGAAGTCGCTCAGTCGTGTCCGACTCCTAGCGACCCATTGGACTGCAGCCCACCAGGCTCCTCCATCCATGGGAGTTTCCAGGCAAGAGTACTGGAGTTGGGTGCCATTGCCTTCTCAAACCTGGACTCCCTGCATTGAGAGCAAGGAGTCTTAGCCACGGGACCACCAGGGAAGTCCCTGTCATCATTTTAATAAAGGCTGATGGTTCTGGAGCATCTCGTTTTTCTCTCCTCCCCTCTCCCTTGTCCCTAATAGTCCATAGTGCTGTTACTAAGAAACAGCCAACTCTGGGATCAAACCTACCAGCTCTGGTTTTCTGTGTTCTTTGATGTTCTGCTTGGAGGCAGGAGAAAGACTCTAAGTGGAGTAACAGAATGTTTGGAGCCTCGAGTCTTGGTCCTTACCATTTATTGTCTTTACAACTTTAGCTTAAATATGCTTTCTTCTTCCCAGCCAGGTGCAGAATTCAGACGCTTTCTTCCCTTTTTCCTCCCTGTGCTGTGAACTAGGGCGGCTCTGGGCAGTGTAGCAGATTGTCCACTCTGAGTAGCCAGCTGGGCACTTGGGACCAGCCCCATCTCTTGAAAGCTTTTGAATGAAAGCTTTTGGGATCCAGCGTAGACCATGGTGGCTGCTTCCTTTTTTGAGTCTCTGTTCCATTTGAGAGGATTGTATATTATTCTTTCTCACCACATCCAGTCTCGACCAGGAAGGTTCAGGAAAATCCAGATCTTCTGAAATGTTTGAGCGGGCTGAGAGACTTTTGGAGACCTCTAGAACAGTCCCTGTGTTTTACAGATGAAAACTTGCTTGTTGTGGTTAAAAAGGCCCAGAGTACATTCTGCTAAGTGATGGTTACACTGCAGGGTTAAACCAGCTCTTCACAGGATTGGTTACATTTCCCAAGTTCTTTATAACTAAAGTAAATTAGGGTGTTTTTATTGACTTGGCAGTTGGATGGGGCCCAACTTATTATTGTCTTATTATTTATTCTCTTATTCCTCTGGAGCTTCCCTGGTGACTGAGACGGTAAAGAATCTGCCTGCAGTGAAGGAGACCTGGGTTTGATCCCTGAGATGGGAAGACTTGTTTCTAGTAAATTTCCTTTCTGCATTTAGATCATACCTCTCATGCCATTTGATTGGTGCCTAATTTTATAGATACATATCTGTGGCTTAAAGTCAAAACCTGAAATGCTCTTCAAGTGCTCAAGAGCTCCCCAGAGCTCAGCAGACTGGGGTCACATCCTTCAGGGATGGGCTCGCAGAATCCAAATCAGTTGAAGTACTACTGCTGTGCATCTGTCCTCCTTGAAGTCATCCATTCAGAAAACCCCCTCAGAAAATTAGGTACTGATGATTAGACGCTTACAGCGGGTCTCCCAGGTGGTCTAGTGATAAAGAATCCTCTTGCCAATGCAGGAGACTTAAGAGACGTGGCTGCAATCCCTGGGTCAGGAAGATCCCCTGGAAGAGGGCGTGGCAACCCACTCCAGTGTTCTTGCCTGGAGGATCCCATGGACAGAGGAGCCCGCTGGGCTACGGTCCACGGGGTCACGAAGAGTCAGGCATGACTGAAGTGGCTGTACGCGCGAGTGCTCACTGAAGGGGACCCTGTCGGGTGTACTTCTTGAGTTCTAATGACTGTACGTACAATGCACAGGCTCATTTCCCTAACTGACTCCTGTGCACAGGTGTGTGATGTGGGATGCACGTCTCCTGTAGAATGTGAGGTTACTTAGCTTTGTTACGGGGGCTTCCCAGGTGGCTCAGTGATAAAGAATCCACCTGCTAATGCAGGAGACTTAGGAGACATGGGTTTGATTTCTGGATTGGTAAGATCCCCTGGAGGAGGAAATGGCAGGCCTCTCCTCAGGGATTTCTTGCCTGGGAAAAATCCCTGGACAGAGGAGCCTGGTGGGCTGTGGTCCATGGGGTTGCACAGAGACTGAGCAGGAGCATGGTAGCTTTGTTGCAGCCTCAGGATGGTGCTCTAATTCATCGCTCTTAATATTTGGGGATGACAGGGAAGTCCTATATTTGCAGTTTGTCCAAGATACTAGCACGGAATGTCTGTTAATTCTGAACGTCATGCTTTGATAAGGCCTTACAGCCAACCTCTTCCGTGTCAAGTATTTCTTGTCCGTTGTATGCTGACATAAGGATGGTGTTCACCTTTGTGGCTTGGAAGTCAGTTTCTGGTGTGACAAGCCCTGGATAGCTACCTTGATGCAAAGACCATTTGTAAAGTCGATTTAATTGCATCTTTCAAGGCCTAGTCTATCTTGATAGGAAATAAGTAGAGAATTCATTGTACATAAATAGTTATAAGGGAAATAGTTAACAAATAAATGAACTTCCAGGATGGTGGCACAGCTAGTCTGTGATTTGATTGGGTTTTCTTTTCTCTCGAGCAAGTAACGTGGAGGGCTGTTACCTTTCTCATTTTGTCCACGCTCTCGCTCTTGAGTGACTGATTTAGCTCTATCTGGAGTAATACACTTGCTGTTTGATTGGGATGGGAGATTAAGAGGTGACAGTTAAGACTGTGAATCAGAAGACACGATTGGCTATGCTCTGTGTGACAGACTCTAGGTTAGAGTGATGTAAGAGGAAAACAAATATTGTATATTAACATATGTATGAGGAATCTGGAAAAACAGTACTGATGAAGCTATTTGTACGGCAAGAATAGAGGGGCAGACATCGAGAATGGACCTGGAAGGTGGGGGGAAGAAGAAGGTGGGATGAATTGAGAGAACAGCATTGACGTACATATGCTCCTGTGTTGTAGAATAGCCGGCTAGTGGGAAGCTACTGTGTAGCATAGGGAGCTCCGTTTGGTGCTCTGGGATGACCTAGAGGGGTGGGACGGCGGGAGACGGGACAGATGCTCCAGAAGGAGGGGAGGATAGCTGATTCACTTTCTTGTACAGCAGAAACTAACGCTACTTGTAAAACAGCTATCCCCCAGCTTAAAAACTTCTTTAAAAAAAAAGACGACGCAGTTTGCTGTCGTGGGGATCATTGGCTGCCACTGGCTTTGCTGTGTACTCTTTGACCACCTCTTACCCTCTGTAGATCTAATTTCTTGGGACAGAGGTATGAATTGGGATGTGAGAAGTTAGCATTTCTTATGCTGGGGCAGCCGTTTGTGTCAGCTTTAGAGTGAACTGGATGCAAACTGGTTGCAAAATGGCCAGGAGATTGAGGTCCTAATCAAGGTGTAAACCAAGCTCTGGAGCACATCGCCGATTTCATGAGATCTTCTGTCCCAAGGAATCCGGTCATCTCCCGGGATGACGGAATCGGAAGGCCTGCCTCTTCTTGGAGAAACAGGGTGTTGGCTGGTGAGCATGGCGGAGATGGGCTTAGTCACGCATGGTTAGTAGAGGGATCCAGGTGACAGGATGGGTGTAAACAGAAGGGAGCCTTCCTTGATAGGTGCCTGGATACTTAACACCTTTTTTTCATCTTCAGAGCCATTTATAAATGTGGTTCTTGCAGATAACACCCGTGATCCCAGGCTCGTATTTGCACGTTGCTTCTTCGGAAGGTGGACGCAGTGATCGTTTCAGAGATGAGGTTTGGGTCACAACTTTGTGCCTCCTTCAGAATGCTCTGAGATTTTCCATTTTGATGGAAATGTTTGGGAAGGTCTTGGATGAGCACAGGATGAGGTGTCCTGTGCTCATTAGGAAATTCCTGGAGTGTGAAATGAGGCCGTTTTCTCTGATTTAGATATGCTAGACTAACATGGGCAGCCAGAGCCTGTCTGGAATTTCATAAGCTGTCCGTTTAGGCCTTCGCCTTTAATTTTCAACCTGGAGAAGAGTCTCTCTTTGGAGTCACATAAAAAACAGCTGCCAACCATTTCCCTGTTTCAGAATGACGAGCTTGAAATGGTAAGCATGTTAATAGGTAGTAAAATTGCCCGTTTCTTGAACTACTTTAAGTGGATCCCTTTGAAAGGGCTAGATAATTGGGTAACTTTAAAAGAGAAGCAACATTTCTTTTATTGTTGTTATAATAACGCTCACTGGAGTGAGGCCTTCGGAGTGGTATGTTTTTGAACTTTGCCTTTTGATGAATACAGGTAAGAATGATTTTTAATGCTAAGTCGCTCAATCATGTCCGACAACTTGTGACTTCATGGACTGTAACCCACCAGGCTCCTCTGTCCATGGGATTTCCCAGGCAAGAATACTGGAGTGGATTGCCATTTCCTTCTCATCGTCTTGATCCAGAGATTGAACTTGTGTCTCCTGCATTGGCAGGTGGATTATTTATCCACTGAACCATTGGGAAAGCTTCATTTGGGCTTCCTTGACCGCTCAGTGGTAAAGAATCCGCCTGCCAGTGCAGGAGACAAAGATTTGATCCTTGGGTTGGGAAGATCCTCAGGAGTAGGAAATGGCAACCCACTCTAGTATTTTTGCCTGGGAAATTCCATGGACAGAGGAAGAAGCCTGGAGGGCTATAGTCCAAGGGATTGGAGAGAGTCAGATACAATTTAGCGACTGAATAGTAACAACAAACCAAACTGAGATTTTTTTTTTTGGCTGTGGAGCCGGAGTGAGGGTGGAGAAAGCAGAGACAGCATTTGACATTTTTTTTTTTTTTAAAGAAATTTATTTAGTTAGTTACTTTTGACTGTGCTGGGTCTTCACTGCTGCACGCGGGCTTTTTCTCTGTGAGGGGGCTACTGTTTAGCCGTGGTGCTCGGGCTTCTCTCGTTGCAGAGCACAGACTTCAGTATTTTTAGCACACGGGCTCAGTAGCTGTGGCTCCTGGGCTCTGGAGCACAGGCTCAATAGTTGTGGCGCACGGACTTAGATCCTCCGAAGCATGTGGTATCTTCTCGGATCAGGGATCAAACCTGTGTCTCCTGCATTGGCAGGTAGATGTTTTACCAGAGTCACTAGGGAAGCCCCTGCCTACCACCGCGCCCCCCCCCCCCCCCCCCCGCCCCCATTTTTGGCCTTATTGATAGGCTTTGAGATAAAAAACAGCGCACGCGCTGAATTCTGGAGGACCACCCAGTCATCTTCATTACAAGTGTGTCACTAAGGAGCACGGTCCTTTTCGGGTGTATTTATTGGGATTGGCTGTGTATCGGAACCCTCAGATGGAGGGGTGGAAACCACGCAGCTGGTTTCCCTCTGAAGTAGTCATCTGTAGCTGACAGCAGAACCAGAAGGTCACAGCCTGGGGTGGAGAAGGCGGGCTGAGTTCATTCACTCGGCAAACTTCTCACTGGCCAGAATGACCACATCCAACTTTTAGGATGGTCCATAAATGTTTATTTTGGGTAACCAGTTCCTCCTCCCTGCAGACAAAGCAGAAAATGAAGATTTGATGGGGGAGGGGGTCTCTGGTGCACAGTCATTCCTCCCTGTGAGCAGGTTCTGGCACTTTCTGTCCACAGAGTGGCTTGTGATGATCAGGTCGCGAGTCTGGGTTCCCAGCCGTGCAGCACCATCGTCACCCCTGTATAAACCTGCCTTAACGGCCCCAAGTTCAGTGATCGCTGAACTAAGTGGAGGATGTGTGAGTAGGAGTCATAGTTCCTATTTTGCTGACTCATAATTAAAGGAAAGTTGGTGCACGGAACCATAGCCTTGTATGTCTAAGAATTTAATAGATGGTAAAGACAGGTTGTTAAAAACCCAGTGGGGTAGGAATGGATTATTAACTGCAGGGGATGGTCAGTTCATAGCTGCACTTCACAAAATATTTGAACATAAACGTATGGGGAAATATGTTAAAAAACTAAATGTGAAACTTGAAACCCAGGAAAGTTAGGCTTCTGGTATCTTACAGTTGGGGAGGACATTTTATGAATATAATTTTTAGAAGACATAAAGTGAATCGGTGGATCAGACTAAGTTGAAAAAGACAGCATGTTCCATACATGTGTCAGAAGGTATCGCTAAGGGGAGAATTAAGGGAAAATGTCTGCAAGGGTTTTGCGGGATAAGATACGCAGGGCTCTTAAAAATCCATTAAAAATACCAACAAAGTTCAAATGTGGGAAAGAGCTGAGGTGTCATGGGAGAATTGCAAATTACGATGCCCATAATAATGAAAAATAAAAAAATCAAAATAATGGCCAGCAGTAGGAGAGGGATGGCAAATAAATAACCTATTCATATTGTAATACAAATCATACAATCGTTTTAAGTCATGTTTTCAGAGAAGTTTATTGATGTGGGGGAAATGCTTTCTAGGTGATATTAAATGGAAATGAATTAAAATTCTAAATTCTATATGCAAAAAAAACCCACAGAGAAGTATCAGGAGGAGACAATATAAATACAAAAGAGATTGTCCCTGGGTGTTAGAATTACAAGTGATTTTAATTTGTCCGTTTTTAATTTTATTTTGCAAGACTTCTGCAGAAAGTGGAAAGGTTACCTTTTATGGAAAGGAAAAAAGTAAACATTGCATTGCGAAAAAGCAAATGGTGACATGTCATTTACCAAAATAAATAAATCTTGCAGCTGCCTGAGTAGACAAAGACTTGTTACTTGTCCTTACAGATCAGTGTGGATTTTTGGTATAAATGTTGTTGCTCTTGACTTCTATTTAAAATGATGGGTCTGGTTCATTAAAATTGAACTTACTTTACAGTCGCTGATTACCTTTTTACAGCATGTAGTTAGACGCAGACAGAGTTGAATCAATAGGAATCTTAAAAACTTGAGCAGACTTTTTCCTCCTTTGTTAAGGGCATAGAAGCTACTGATATTTGACTAATTTACTAGTAGTTAGGTTCATAGACTTTTCCTTGCAGAAAAACTGTGCCTGATTACAGTTCTGAGGTGGAATGATTTTCTTTTAATTTGCAGATGAATGAAGGAAGCTGTAATCTTAGTGGCATAACTTAGCTGTGAAGATTGCTTCTCTTTTGGAATTGTTTTGGTATAAAAACAGCACATTCACTAAAAACCTACTACTTTTAAGAAGATTGCAATGAAAAATTTTGGAATATTATGGAGAAACTGTTCAGTCTGCTTTTGAAGTTCTTTAGGTTTTAAGATTCCTATGTTCTTTTAACTAGCTTGCTATATATTAAAACTACTAAGAGAGGCAAGAATTGGTGCTGATTTAGGGCATATTCCAAACTCAAATATCATAAACTTCTGCTTACCTAGGCAGTGGTCTGGGCGTTCAGTATGGCAGCTGCTAATCACATACGGCTTTTAAATAGGTACGCGTGCTCAGTTGCTAAGTCACGTCCGACTCTTCGTGACCCCAAGCCTGCCAGGCTTCTCTGTCCGTGAGATTCTCCAGGCAAGAATACTGGAGTGGGTTGCCATTTTCTTCTCCAGATTTAAATAGGTATAAAAGGAATATTACTCAGCCATGAAAAAGAATGAAAAATTTGCCATTTGAGCAACATGGATGCACCTGGAAGGTATTATGCTTAGGGAAATATGTCAGACAGAGGACGACAAATACTGTATGTTATCACATATATGGAATCTAAAAAATATAACAGAGGCATGTAATAAAACAGGAGCAGACTCACAGACATAGAGAACAAACTAGTGGTTATCAGTGGGGAGAGGGGGTGGGGGAGGGGCAAGTTAGGGGGAGGGGCTTAAGAGGTACAAAGTACTAGGAAGTAATTTCTCCGTTTTTTCTGTATCAGGTGATGATGCCCTGTCACTCAGCATGTTCTTGTTTTCTGTCTGTTTCCATTCAGTCTCTCCCTGTCTGTCCTTCTGTCTGGCATGCAGCTGCTCTAATGATTTTTCTGAAACAAACCTGATCGTTTCGCTTCCCCTGCAGTGCCCACTTTTGCCTGCAGAGTGAAGTGCAAGGATCGGGTCCCTATTTTGGCAAATCAGCCCTCACTGGCTGACTCTTCGTAATAATAGCACCTGAGTATTTCACTGGCTGTGAAGTACACAAACCAGATTGTAGGATTCTGTGAGAATCGGCTGTAATTTTGCCTGTTTTCCTACCAGTTGTATCAGAATGCAAGTGTGGAATCGCCATCTTATTACAGGAAAAGTGCAGTTGGTCAGAAAGCACGTTATTGGCATGCAGTGATGCTTTATCTGGTTTTGGTAACAAATCACTTGTGAGATACCAGTTACCTTCCCTGTGTGTGGGGATGCTGAGGCCGGGGCAGGGGATGGGAGGTGGGTGCGGTTCCTCCTGAGAAGGAGGGGGAAGGTGGATCGCGGAGTGTCTTACTAATGCCGCCAAGGTAGATTCGGGGGTTGAAATGGCAATTTTGTTGATTGAATGGCAGTTCTGTTGATTGATGAAAAATGTGTCCATCTTACTGGTGGTGATGAGCTGGAGAAAATGGGTGCTTTTGCTGTGCTGTGACCTTGTTGTTGACCTTGTGCGGGTATGTGCTCTCTAGTCTTCAGTCCTGGATTTTTTGTTGCTAACATGACGTCATACCCTGCATGTTGTAATGAAATGGTGGAGCTTTGATGGGGTAGCATTAGTTTTGGCGAGTTCAGAAATTCGTGGTTACGATTACAGTGCTCTGACTTTGCTGTTGCTGGTTTCCCTTAGGTAACTCTTCCTACAGGATGAATTAAGAGAAGACCTTGATCTCAGCCGTTAAGAATGGAGGGCAGTGTGTCAATTTCCAGTATGCAGGACCCTTCATCCTCACCCTTGGAAAAACATCAGAGCTCCGCAGATCGTAATGGAGATCTTGATTCAGGTGGGAGTTTGTTTCCTATACGAGTTTGGCCCTTTGAGGTCTTGACCGGTATTTTCCCGAGAATGTTTAGAAAACATTGGGGCAGTATTCTGAGGGTTTACATACTGCTTGTTCTGAGATCTTCAGGGATATTTATAAGCATATGGCAGCTTGAAAGTTAATGCAAAATTGGGTTCAAAATACTAGACAGAGCAGGCTAGGTTATAATAAGGTGACTGCTGCTGCTGCTAAGTCGCTTCGTGTCCGACTCTGTGCGACCCCATAGACAACAGCCCACCGGGCTCCCCCGTCCCTGGGATTCTCCAGGCAAGAACACTGGAGTGGGTTGCCATTTCCTTCTCCAGTGCATGGAAGTGAAAAGTGAAAGTGAAGTCGCCCAGTCATGTCCGAGTCTTAGCGACATCATGGACTGCAGCCTACCAGGCTCCTCCGTCCATGGGATTTTCCAGGCAATAGTACTGGAGTGGGGTGCAATTGCCTTCTCCACTTCAAAATCTCAATGGCTCTGTGATCCAGCAGTCCCCATCCTGGGCGTATATCTGGACAAAACTGTAGATAAATGCACCCCACTGTTGGTGCAGCACTGTTGACAGTAGTGAAGATTTGAAAGCAGCCTAAGTGTCCACCGACAGATGAATAGATGAAGAAGATGTGGTACCTAGATGCGAATGGACTCTTAGCCACAAAAAGAATGAAATACTGCCATTTGCAGCAACATATTTGAATCCAGAGACTGGTTATCATACTAAGTGAAGGCAGTCAGAGAAAGACAAATATCATATGATATCACTTATATATGGAATTAAAAAATAGTACAAATTGAACTTATTTACAAAACAAAGGCACTCAAAGACATAGAAAACAAGCTTAAGTTTACTAATGAGGAAAGAGGGAGGGGGTAAATTAGGAGGCTGGGATTAACATATACACACTACTATATATATAACAGATACAACAACATTCTGTTGTATATAGCACAGGGTACTCTACTCAATATTCTGTAATAAACCATAACGGAAAAGAATCTGATGAAGTATATATATGTGTGTGTGGGGTGTGTGTGTGTGTATGTGTAACTGGGTCACTTTGCTGTACACCTGAAATGAGCACAACATTGCAAATCAGCTGTGCTCCAATAGAAAATAAAACCTCAGTAGCTTAACACAGTAAGTGCTTATAAATCGGCCATATCGTTTGAGCAGGGCCAGTGGAGGCTCTGTCCGATAAGTCCTCCCATACCCTCTTTAGGGCTGTCATCTCTCCATGGTGCTCCGAGGTCTGTCCTCACGGGGGTGAGCCGGGCTGGAGGGGCTTGAATCAGCGCTTAAAAGCTCGAGCCCCACGGTGCTCCGAGGTCTATCCTCACAGGGGTGAGCCCGGTTGGAGGGGTTTGAATCAACGTTTAAATACTCAAGCCCAGAGGAGACCTTTGCTCCCAATCTCTTGACTAGAACTAGTCGCGGGTTTTGGCCGCTGCAAGGGAGGCGACCGAGTAAAATTGTCTCCCATGTGCCCAGAAAGAGAGGGCCAGGGCGATCTGCCCAGTTTTCGGATGCCCCTTCCCAAGACCCTTTCTTTCCTTTTTTTTTTTTTTTCCGGCTGTACCTCGAGGCTTGAGGGATCCTAGTTCCCCTGTTAGGGCCTGAACCTGGAGCACAGCAGTAAAAGCACCAAGTCCTAAAGAGCATGATGTGAAAGATATTTAGGTTCTGTGAATTTGTGCTAAAATATTTCTCCTTTTAAGAAATCCCAAACAAAGCAATGGATATCTCTGATTGAATTTTCTATTTAACCAGTGAATTTACACATGCATCTTTTTTTAACTACTGATGTAAAAAAGAGTTTATTTAAAAAAGATAATTTTTTAAAAATAAAGGTTTGTGATATTTACATAACAGCAACTTTTATAAGGACAGCTCGGCTCTGAATCATAAACATTGCTCTGGAGATTTCATTAAAAAATGACCATTAACTTCTGGGAGATTTGACCTCCATCTGAAAAGTTACAAGATGTGTCTTTGCATTTTAATGAGACCATGAGTCTTAACGTGGTTGCTCCTGGGTGTTTGTGTAGTTGGGGGTCCCCCACGCTTGCTCCCAGTTGCTGCAGTTTCCTGCTTAATGATCCACTTTTTGCTATGAAAACTTCAGCTTCACACAGAGGACTCTGTGTCTCATAAACAGCTTTTTTATTTTTCATTTTGCCTCATTTTAAGGAAGGCTCAAGTAGTAGTTGGGGCCCATGACACTCGAGTCCCCTCAATGAAATTGTTGTTCAGTCCCTAAGTCGTGTCTGACTCTTTGTGGCCCCAGGGACTGCAGCACTTCAGGCTCCTCTGTCTTCACTATCTCCTGGAGTTTGCTCAAATTCATGTCCATTGAGTTGGTGGAATCAGTGACGTTATCCAACCATCTCATCCTCTGCCGTCCCATTCTTCTTTTGCCTTCTGTTTTTTCCAGCATGAGGGTCTTTTCTAACGAGTCAGCTCTTTGAATCAGGTAGCCAAAGTATTGGAGCTTCAGCTTCAGTAACGGTGCTTCCAGAGAATATTCAGGGTTACCATGTAAAATTCCTCCTCCTCCCGGGGGCCCTGAGGCCACCCCCAGGATAAGCCCCATGGATGCTCCGAGGCCTCCCCAGCGGACAGCCTGGGCAGCTCTGATACGAGGCTCACAGGAGAAAGTTGGGTCGGGATCGGATTCCTGGAACTCTCCATTTCTTCAGTTGCAGTGATGAAAGCAGGCAGAACAGTGTGCTGGTGGAGATTCCTTGACGTTCTTTTTTCAGACCAGCTCAATGTAACTTGCTGATGAAGCCTGCAGATAGAGTGGCATTGCACATTCAGACAGGGCAAGCCACTGAGGGAAAGAATTATGCTGGAAATGTGGGCTTGATAGATATATTTTTTGTATTAGGGGTATACCAATGTGAATAGTGGATGCGACTTTGCGACTGAACCAGAGTTCCATGGGTTTTGCTATTTGGGAAGGAAAGGAATCAACATTCTTCGTAGAAAATTCCAGATCTCTTACTCTTCCTGCTGGGGACTAGTTCAGTGTGACCCAATAATATTCTCCCTCCTCCCCTTTTAAAGTCTCTTTGAACAGTTGTTGCCTCCCTAACTAGGAGAATGGGGTGTTTTCTTTTTTTTTTCTGGAAAGTCTCTCCGGCCTTCTTGGGGTCTGGAAAGCCGAGACAGCCTTGAGGGCCTTGTGTTTTGTCTTCCCCGCCACCCGGGTGTGGTCCTGCAGCCGTGAACTCAGACCTAGGATGGACGTTGGCTAGTCCTTGCTGAGTGTCATCCACACGTGTGTCTGTTCAGGGTACTTACAGTGCGGTGGCTAAGTCGTGTGTGGCTCTCTGTGACCCCAGGGACTGCAGCACGTCAGGCTTCCCTGTCCTTCACCATCTCCTGGAGTTTTGCTCAAACTCACGCCCATTGGGTCGATGAGGCCATCCAACCATCTCATCCTCACCCCTTTTTCCTTTTGCCTTCAATCTTTCCCAGCATCAGGGTCTTTTCCAATGAGTTGGCTCATTGCAACAGTAGAACGGTTTTCTAAACCTTGTGATCCTAGGGACTGTCAGCAGTTAGAATGATGAAGATTGAATTTACTCTAAACCTGCTGGTTTTCTGTTCCTTGACTGGGTACTGGAAATAGGTTTAATATTTTGCTTGCAAAGGGCTTCATTGGCAGCCTAGTTAAGACTCCATTTAGGGGGCACAGGTTCAGTTCTTGGTTGGGCAACTAAGATTCAACATGTTTCATGGCCAAAAAAAAAAAATTTTTTTTCCCCTTGCAAAGTTAGTCTTATTTCAGATGGTAATAGTCTACAACCCAAGATCTGATCCCTTAAAAAAAGATGGGTAAGTCCTGTGTTGATTCCATCTTTCACTGTAAAGTCTGCACGTCCACTTCTCAGTAAAGTGTTCAGTATTCTTTTCTAGTTAATAGGAATGATTCTGGTCACATACCCAGCGTTCTGTATTCTAGAAATGGATCACCACTAATAAACCCTCCTTTCTTTTAAGTCGTGACATTTCCGTAGTAGCTCGTCATAGTCTGTTTGCATTACATCACATCATGAGAAATGCCTCCCACCGGTTCTTGTGCAGAGAAGAGAGATTGTCGAGAGTTTCCTTGATAAAATGTGGATGGGTTTAAGAGGTTTGTGAATCAGCTGTAAATATTTGCTGTGGGTTTATGAGACCTCCGTTCATAAACATTGTGTGTTTATGTGTTGCTTTTTGAGATGTCTTTGGAGAATCAGCTGCTCAGGGCATAGGTGGCTGAGGAGGTGTCATTGCTACAGTTTCCAAGAGGGTGTCTTGTGGGTAATCTTCAACTTTGTGCATGATTTTATTGTTAAACAGCATTCTTGTTCAGTCACTTAGTTGTGTCCAACTCTTTGTGACCCCATGAAGACCTACAAGACCTTCTAAAACAGCATACGTAAGAGTTAACAGCACCGAAGTCTGGCCCCAAGGCATTGCGGGATCTTAGCTTCCCGACCAGGGACCGAACCCGCACCCTCTGTATTGGAAGGGCGGATTCTTAACCCCTGGACCTCCAGAGGAGTCCCTCAGAAGTTTGTTTAGATGATAGAGAGCACCTGTGCTTTCCCGAGCACTGATCTCACTGATCAGGAGGGCCCTGATAATACCTTGTCCTTTCTTGATTGACGGGCGTGAATGCCTGGGTGAGCACCAGAGCTGCTGTGGCCTGTTTTAGTGGGAGAGGAGAGTGGAAATGTAGCTTGTAATGAATTCACATTGGGCAGAAACAGCCTTTTTGGTGACAGTTTAGGTGAGAATCTTGTGGAGGATCAGGAGTTCTGGGGAGTGGGTTCAGAGTTGAACTTGAGATTAAGCCCTGCCTGTGGTCTCCCCACTGCTTCCAGGGACTGGAGCCGTCAGGTCTCTTCTGGACCTGACGCGGGCTCCTTAGGGTCAGGTCTGGACAGCACCAAAAGTGTCCGCATGGTAATCCCAACCTTCTGATTTGTGCCACCTTCCCCTTCTGTGGCCACATGTCCATTTTCTGTGTCTCTGTCCCTGCCCTGCAAAGAAGTTCATCAGCACCATTTTTCTAGATTCACATATACGTGTTAATAGACGATATCTGTTTTTCTCTTTCTGACTTATTTCACTCTATGACAGATTCTAGGTCTATCTGCATCTCTACAAATAACCCCATTTCTCCCCTTCTATGGTTGAGTAATATTCGATTGTATCACATCTTCATCCATTGGTCTACTGATGGACATTTGGGTGGCTCAGTGGTAAAGAGCCCGACTGCCAGTGCAGGAGCTGCAGGAGACCATTTGGTCCCTGGGTAGGGAGGATCCTCTGGAGGAGCAGATGGCAGCCGTCTTCTAGGATTCTTGCTGGGAGATCCCATGGACAAAGGAGCCTGGCGGGCTGCAGTCCATGGGGTCACAAAGAGTGGGACGTGACTGAGCATACATAGACACACTCCTAGGTTGCCTCTATGTCTCTTTCCAGTCTTCTGTTTCTAAAACCAGCAGATGAGAACTTTGAAAAAGAATTCAGCAGTACCCATGTACACGTTGAATTTGTTCCTCTCTTGCACCAAAGAGTTTCTGATTTTCGTGGAAGGCCAGTGCCTTTCCATTCTTCTTGCTAGTATTGATTTTCTGTTTGTTTGTTTTTTGGTTTGGTTTTTGTTTTGGGTGTTTCTTTTAAATGTTAAAAAATTCTAATTTTTTTTGGTCTTTCCACAGAAGAAGGCTCCAGTTTGGAGGAGACCGGCTTTAACTGGGGGGAGTACTTGGAAGAGACGGGAGCCAGTGCAGCCCCACATACATCCTTCAAACATGTAAGTGGTGGTGATGTCCCTTCTTCTGGTTTGCGTTTGGGGTGTGGGAGATGCCAAACCTGTTTTGCGAAAGGGAATGAAAAGGGAAGATAAATTTGGCCCAGATTTATCCCCTGGAGAAAGGAATGGCTGCCCACTCCAGTATTCTTGCCTGGAGAATTCCATGGACAGAGGAGTCCATGGGTTCGCAGAGAATAGGACACACCTGAGCGACTAACAGTTTCTTAGAAATACGGAGGAGATGAGGAAGTGAGCGGGGGGTGAGCCTTGCTCTGATCCTGCCCAGGGCAGGTGCTCACGGGTTTCAGCCTTGTTTTGTGCCTCAAAAAGCCAGAGCAGAAGGCTGTGTTTCCGTCCGTCTGGGGGATGGAGACAGGTAAGGTTGATGTGAGCAAATAAAAGCAAACTAGGCAAGTAGGTGTTACAAGTCATGTCTTTTTAGGAGGCTTAATGACTGTATATTTTAATTTTGCATTGATATTTTTACTTTGAAAGGACACCTAAAAAGCCATCTAGCCATTTGTGGATAGATGAGCCTAATTATAGGAAACGCCAGAAGTATTCAGGAAACATTTGGAGCAAACCAAAAAATCACCCTCATCAATACTTTTTTTGAACAATGCAAATAGTGTGCCAAGCAGAGGGCAAGTCCCAGGAAATAAAAAAAAACAAGTTTTCATCCAGTGTTTGCTTAGATAGGAGATTTTGGTGCTACATCATTAGCAAGAAAAAGAGTAACTTTCTAGGACCCAAGTTCCTGGGTTTTACTCTTTGCTTTACTGGAAATGAAAATTTAATAATGAGAGACATTCCTCCCCCCGACCCTCCCCATACCAGGCTTCCCAAGGCAGAGATTTAGCCATCATAAGCAAATTGGGGGACTTTCTCTACCTGGTCTTCCCTCTGGCTCTTTTGCTGAATTAGGAAAACACTTTATTTTAATGCAACATTTTATTCTTTTTGGAGGGGAAGTGTTTTTTGAAAAAGAATTTAAGACCTTGTTAAACTTGCATGACCTCGTTAAAGGTGGATTGCATTCCTGATTGCTTTTTAACACTGACACTTAGATTGTTATAATTACTATTATGAATGGGATCGTGGCCATTTAGTGAAACCAGCAGCCAAATATTAAAACGTAACAAAACTAGAACTCACCTGGCATACCAAGTGGTTTCCGTTTTGCCAAAGCCATTGTAACGCGAGCCTTTTCTGGTGCCAGGAGGACTTGGTGGATTTCTCCAGGCACTTTAGGAATGAGGTAGGTCTTCCTGGAAGCTCAGTGGTAAAGAAACTACCTGCCAATGCAGAGATGTGGGTTCTATCCCTGGGTTGGAAAGATCCCCTGGAGAAGGAAATGGCAACCCACTCCAGGATTCTTGCTGAGGAATCCCATGGACAGAGGAGCCTGGAGGGCTCCAGTCCATGGGATCACCAAGAGTTGGACATGACTTAGCAACTAAATAACAATTGACCCAAAACTTTTCCTTCCTTTCTGTACTGGGAAGTTACCAATATCTCTGTATGAAGTCAGTGCTGTTCTCTTTAATCCAGTCTGTTCCCCTCCCTCCCTTTCAATCATGGTATAGTGTCCTGTACTGCAGAGGACCCATGGGTGAACAGTTTATAATCCCATCATCTCTTTGCACAGCAGATACTCAGGGACATCTGATGTGCCTGCTCTAGAATATTGTAGCTTGCAAGGCTGGAAAGCTTTCTTCTGTGAGGAGGGCTGGCAAATAGTCATAGATGCGCCTGTGTGCATGCTAAGTTGCTTCAGTCGTGTCCAACTTGGTGTGACCTAATGGATTGCAGCCTGCCAGGCCCTTCTGTCCATGGAATTCTCCAGGCAAGAATACTGGAGTGGGTTGCCATCTAGAGGATCTTCCCAACCTAGGGATTGAACCCTTGTCTATTAAGTCTCCTGCATTGGCAGGTGGGTTCCTTACCACTAGCACCATCTGGGAAGCCCCTTCATAGATGATAACCCTTAATTAAAAAAAAAAGAAAATCCATTTTCTGAGGCTGCACCGTTCACATGCTATCTAGCCACATGCTATCTAGCACTTGGAAAGTGTGTCGTCCAAATTGAGAATGAAAGTGAGCAGGACACTACAGGACCTTCCTGGGGACAAATACCCATGTTCCTAATTCCAACGCTTTAGCCTCCTAAGGTCTTCTCTGAGTTTCAAAGAGCAGATTTAATCAGAGAAGTAAGAAAAATGAACAAGGGAAAAGAAAAAATAATAATTGTTGTTGTTTAGTTGCCAAGTCATGTCTGACTCTTGGGACCTCATGGACTGTAGCCTGCCAGACTCCTCTGTCCATGGGGTTTCCCAGGCAGGAATCCTGGCATGGGTAGCCATTTCCTCCTCCAGAGGATCTTCCCAACCCAAGGATCCAATCCGTGTCGTCTGCGTTTGCAGGTAGATGCTTTACCAGTGAAGCCCTAAATAATAATAGTTCAGCCATAAAACAAAGTCAAGGACTCTTAATTCCTCCTCATGGGCTACAGATAATATTCTGAGCATGATCCTTGAGTAGTTTTGCAGATACCAAAACCCCCACCAGCCAGAAGAGGTTAACTGCATGGCAGCCAGCAGCATGTGGACCCCAGACACGTCAGAACCAGAAGGTTGATGATTGAGTTTCTGAACACATCACCCTGTTACCTCAGCACCAACCAGTCAGAGAATTGTGCGTTAGCTGATTGCATACTTTGTGGTCCACATCCCTAACCTTGCCTTAAAAACCCAGGGAGTTTGGTCTTTTGAGCATGAGCTACCCATTCTTCTTGCTTGGCCCTGCAGTAAATGCTGTACTTTCCTGCACCACAGCCCAGTCTGTCGATTGACTTTACTGGACGTCTGACTAACAGACCCAAGTTCTGTTTCGTAACAGGACGTGCCGTTAAGTGTAGAATGCACACCAGATTTCAGAGGCTTCCTTGGAAAATAAGAATGTAAACTTTCTCATTACTATTTTTTTATGTTGCTTACATCTTGAAATGATGCTACTTGGGATCCTTTGGGTTAAATAAAATACATTACTATAATTAATTTCATCTGTTTTATCTGTTTTTGAAGTGGCTACTAGGAAATTTAATGACTCACCAGTGGTTCACATTATATTTCTCTTAGGCGGTGACGGTCTCAGGAAACAAATATTAAGTGTTAATGTTTGTAATCGTTCTTGTTATTTTCTGGATGTTATGTGTCTAGCGTGTGATGGACTTCTTGTGTTTTGGTTCTTTAAGGTTGAGATCAGCATTCAGAGCAACTTCCAGCCGGGGATGAAGCTGGAGGTGGCCAACAAGAAGAACCCGGACACGTACTGGGTGGCCACGGTCATCACCACCTGTGGGCAGCTGCTGCTGCTGCGTTACTGTGGTTACGGGGAGGACCGCCGGGCTGACTTCTGGTGTGATGTGGTGATTGCAGACCTGCACCCCGTGGGGTGGTGCACGCAGAACAACAAGACCCTCATGCCCCCGGACGGTGAGCATGGGCTGGCCCAGCTCTCGGGTATCACTTGTGATGCTCAGAGACAAACCTCATAGCGATTTGATAACTGTGATTTCCTGGAAGATCCACCATTTTCACTATCTGTTCTTGAGTGGCTTCAGCCTGAGGGTGCTGGACTAAGGGAGAGCTGGGTGTGTTTTCAAGAGTTGGAGCTGAACCTGATGGCTGAACCCACCATGGCCCTTTATAACCTTTGAGCTTAATCAGTCCTTGTGTGGGTTTTTGGAGATAGGGAAAGGAAGGCCGAAGTGATGCTGACAGTGGAGGTCTTGTTCTCTATTTCCTGCTGATGGGTTATCTTGCCTTGTTTCTGGGTGAAATCCTGCCTTTTTGCCGTCCTTGCTTATCTCAAGCCTTACTCTTAAATTTTGACACTTTTAAAACACTTGGAGAAGATGTGAGTGGGCTTCTTCACTTTATAATACATCCTCCAGGGGGTCGTTTTAGAGAGAAGTTCCAGGGTACAGAATTTTAATACTCTTAAGAGCTGATGGGTTCATTTAGTTAAAAAAAAAAAAAAATCCACGTTGTAGCTTTAGAAAAGAGGGCAGAGTTGATGAATCAATTCTCTTTCTCGCTTGGGTGAAAAATGTGGCATCCACCCTAGTTTCAGAAACACCATCAAATTTGTATCCTCTTGACTTCGTGCTCTTAGGCAAGACCCAGGCACACTTAAAATGACAAATTGCAAGTGAAAAATGGGGAAACCCCGTGAGAAAGAGACACCATTAATGTGACTGAAAGATCTGAAGTCTGTTCAGACCATCCCAAGTGATGCTAATTGGAGAATTTCTTTATTGCTCGTTTTAGAGAACTTTTAACAAAATTGAGTAGGTGATCGATACACGGCTTGGAAATCTTGCGTACAGAGAACAAAGTCAGGAAGTCGCAGGTTCACGGGGCAAGAGGTTTATTGATTGCTGTAGTGCAGGATAATCATTGCTTTGTAGCCAGAGATAGCAGCTCGTTCCAGAGGGAATCGTGGGATGTGTTTTTGCACAAGGATTCTTGGTGGTGTGGTTTTCTGTCTTGCAGAGCTCATCGCACGGTATATCCCACAGCTGTACCTGCTTGATCTTTGTCATGGTTAAACTTGAAAGGCGTCCCAGACTATTTAACACAAGTGAAAGTGGTCCGTGACACCTCATGTATTTGTTTGAGATGCTGTGTGGTTAAAGATTTTCTTACTGATCCCAGGAATCACGGGGTGGGAAAAGCAGGAACGTGGAGGTGGAGCCAGACATGGGAGTTCTTGTCCGCCATTTCCTGTAGGGACCTGGGTAAGACCTCTCCATCTTCTCCTCCTTGAAATGAGAGGTGCTAGTGTATAATCTCTAAAGAGCTTTCCAATGTTACCTGCCTTGGTTTGTGATCCATGGGAAGGAGAGGAGGAGGAGGGCACGGGTTTTGCTGTTGGGTACACGAAGCGTGGAGTTTGCTGTGGGATTAGAATCAGTGGAATTCCAGCCCGGGAGTCTGTGCAAAGCACAGAAGTCAGGTTTCTTTGTGACTGTTGGGGCCGGTGATGTTTCTGTGGATCAGGGAGCAAACTCGGTGGGGAAATCATGATGAGCGTTTGAGTCCTTTCTTGCCTGCTATGGATAGAATTTCACCCGATACAGAATTGTAGACTGCTTCCTCTTTGGAACCCTGAGATCTGGGAGCCCTCAGTTTCTGAGAGACTAGTCAAGACGTGGATGTCAGTTTCAACATACTGCTGGATCAAGCTAGAGGACGGGAGTTTTGGGTGATCTTATTAATGGAGAAGGGAGAGGACTGCCTTCTCCGGTCACATGTAGGGTGCAGGGCCCCAGTCTTTCAGGTCATTTTGGGATTCTTCAAGTAGCTTTCTGTCTTCTAAAGTCACCTCCCTGAAAAAGGGTCATTTTTAAAATTTTAGATGATCTTTTACCAAGCATGTGGCATCTTTTGCAGTCCTGTATGTTCCTGCCTTGCTCTTTTTGTTTGTTTGCATTTATTTTGGCTGCCTTGGGTCTTAGTTGTGGTATGTGACATCTTTGTTGAGTCATAGGGGAACTTCATCAAGGTGCACAGACTCTCTAGTTGTGGCGTATGGGCTTAGTAGGTGGAAAATCTTGCGTACAGAGAACCAAGTACATCCCACAACTATACCTGGTTGATCACGCAGGCTTAGTTGCTCTGTGGCATATGGGACCTTAGTTCCCTGACCAGGGATTGAGCCAGCATCCGATGCATTGCAAGGCAGATTCTGAACCACTGGTCCACCAGGGAAGTCCCTGCCTTGCCCTTGTAAGTGAGATTAATCTTTGAATCAGTGCAGGCCATCAGCACACCGTTGATGTTAGGAGGGAGGAAGCAGCATGGCAGCAGCCCTGTGGTAGTTTGTTAAGAGAGAACCTTTAGTAAAGACAGGTTCAGAGAGACTTGGGTTTAGTGACCCACTGGCCATTCCAAGAGCAGTGTTCCTGCTCCAGAGCTAATAGCCACTAATCTTTCTTATTAAAAGTATTAAGGAGCGCAGTACATTAAAGCCTCACTAAGTGCAGTGGAGGATGATAGCTCTTAATACCGGAGCAAAATGTAAAGCATTTCAGCTTGCTGAATCAATACAGCTCGATTTATTCATAAGCACGTTCACGCTTGCAAAGGGCAGCTGCCAAATAATTATTGTTTATGGTGATAATGTAAGGAAATCGTTTAACCCAGTGACTGTTTGACTGTTATTTGTTCAGAAGTAACAACATTGCCTCTTAACGTCTGGGCTTGGGGAGCTTTGGCATCCTGGCAGGTACCCGCAGAATCCCGGAAAGGAATGCTCCTGTGAGATTGCATGTAAACACATTCGAGGATGCCCGTCCAAGTAATGCCTACCCTCCCAGCCCCTGGCTTATACATTGAGAGGTATCGTATTTATGTGCGCTTTCTACTGTTGCAAGGACAGTATTGGAATTCTGGTGCCTTAGGATTCATGCCACTAATTTTTATTTTCCCCATTATTAAAATTTCCGTAATTTGAATTGCAAACTCTGCAGTCTTGCCAGAATGACTCCATTTGCCGTTCTAGGTTGAATCAGAATGACTGGAGTTAGTTAATAGGTAACTTATTTGAATACAGGGATGTTTATTCATGAAGTGTTGGGAGAAAGTGTGACTGTGCCTTCTGTTAGGTTGTGGGACTGGATCCTGCCTGGTTGTGAAGCTGGTGCTGGACTCTTTGGGGGAATTATTGTTTTGGCTATAGTTGATTGTGAAATAAGAGATGTGGCCGTTGGTACACAAGACCCTATAATATGAGTGGGTGACAGAACCTACCAGTCTGTAAGAGTCGGACACGACTGAGCGACTTCCCTTTCACTTTTCACTTTCACGCATTGGAGAAGGAAATGGCAACCCACTCCAGTGTTCTTGCCTGGAGAATCCCAGGGACGGGGGAGCCTGGTGGGCCGCCGTCTATGGGGTCGCACAGAGTTGGACACGACTGAAGCGACTTAGCAGCAGCAGCAGCAACCCTTGTATAACTGTGGACTCAAACTAGACTTTGTGTTACATGAGACAATCAGCATTTAAAATTCCTATTTTTTAAAAAAATTTAACGACATTTTACCAATACTAGCAAAACCTAAACAATCACATTGTTTTCATTGGCTGTCTAATATTGTAACTGGAATTTGATTTGTACACTAATAAGAAAATTAAATATATATACTATAGAGTCAAAGAGAAAGGGTAAATCTAAGTGGACTCTTGGAGTTGACTAAATGTTAGATGGTTTAATGTGAAAAATTCAAGAAAATTATTATTAGGAAAAGTGGTGGATTTGGCTTTTTGAGATTTTTAAGAAGAGGAATGGAAAACTTCCGTCCAGACTGTTTTCCATTTTGTCATTTTTTGGAGGCAAATAAACGAAGAGATCTGTTCTGGAGTTTCCTTGCCAAATGGTAATCGTGAGATTATGTAAAGTTATGTAAATTGTATCAGATGCTATTTGGGTTTTTCTGCACCATGGGAAAATCGTAAGCACAGAGCGGGACTATGAGATTTTCCTTTTTGGTGTTAGTCATAAATGTGTTTATTTTCTTTTGCTTCCTAACCCTGCAGCATATGTACTTTAAATCAGGCTAGTGTTTAATTCTTTGTGGAAGTGAGGGTGAGTTAGTCCTGTGGGTTTCCTTGCCCTGTGGTCTGGTCCCTATTCCACACGGTTAATGCTGTCGGAGTCCCAAGCCCACCCGTCAGCTCTCTTCCTTGCTCCCCTACTTCCCACTTAGGGATCTTGGCCTCCAGCTGCTCCCGACTGGGCTTTGGTCCTGGTGGTCCATTGTGGGGGGCTCTCAGCTCTCAGTGGTCTGCTGTGGGCAGACCCTTTACTACTGTGACCCTAGTACAGAGCAAGAGAAGTCTTCACTCACCTTCAGACAGGCTCACCCCCCTTGGCACAGTGGGTCCTTGGGGACTGCCGTTTTCCCCAGTTTTGACATTGACTAGTGAACCTCCCTGCTCTCTGACCCTGAGCCAGGAGCCGTCAGTGCCGTCTGTCCAGGAGCCCTCAATATTCTCTGTCCAGGGGCCCTCAGTGTCCTCTGTCCAGGAGCCTCAGTGTCCTCTGTCCAAGGGCCCTCAGTGTCCTCTGTCCAGGGGCCCTCAGTGTCCTCTGTCCAGGGGCCCTCAGTATCCTCTGTCCAGGAGCCTCAATGTCCTCTGTCCAGGGGCCCTCAGTGTCCTCTGTCCAGGGGCCCTCAGTATCCTCTGTCCAGGAGCCTCAATGTCCTCTGTCCAGGGGCCCTCAGTGTCCTCTTTCCAGGGGCCCTCAGTGTCCTCTTTCCAGGAGCCCTCAGTGCCATCTGTCCAGGAGCCTCAGTGTCCTCTGTCCAGGGGCCCTCAGTGTCCTTTGTCCAGGAGCCCCCAGTGCCATCTGTCCAGGAGCTTAAATGTCCTCTGTCCAGGGGCCCTCAGTGTCCTCTGTCCAGGGACCCTCAATATCCTCTGTCCAGGAGCCCTCAGTGTCCTCTGTCTAGGGGCCCTCAATATCCTCTGTCCAGGGGCCCTCAGTGTCCTCTTTCCAGGAGCCCTCAGTGCCATCTGTCCAGGAGCCTCAGTGTCCTCTGTCCAGGGGCCCTCAGTATTCTCTGTCCAGGGGCCCTCAGTGCCATCTCTCCAGGAGCCCTCAGTGTCCTCTGTCCAGGAGCCCTCAGTGTCCTCTGTCCAGGGGCCCTCAGAATCCTCTGTCCAGGAGCCCCCAGTGTCATCTGTCCAAGAGCCTCGGTGTCCTCTGTCCAGGGGCCCTCAGTGCCGTCTGTCCAGGGGCCCTCAGTATCATCTATCCAGGGGCCCTCAGTATTCTCTGTCCAGGGGCCCTCAGTCCGTCTGTCCAGGAGCTCTTACTGTCCTTTGTCCAGGAGCCCCCAGTGCCATCTGTCCAGGAGCCTCAGTGTTCTCTGTCCAGGGGCCCTCAGTATCGTCTATCCAGGAGCCCTCAGTGTCCTCTGTCCAGGGGCCCTCAGTATTCTCTGTCCAGGAGCCCCCAGTGCCATCTGTCCAGGAGCCCTCGGTGCCATCTGTCCAGGAGCCTCAGTGTCCTCTGTCCAGGGGCCCTCAGTGTCTTCTGTCTAGGGGCCTTCAGTGTCATCTGTCCAGGAGCCCTCAGAATCCTCTGTCCAGGAGCCCCCAGTGTCATCTGTCCAAGAGCCTCGGTGTCCTCTGACCAGGGGCCCTCAGTGCCGTCTGTCCAGGGGCCCTCAGTATCATCTATCCAGGGGCCCTCAGTATTCTCTCTCCAGGGGCCCTCAGTGCCATCTGTCCAGGGGCCCTCAGTGCCGTCTGTCCAGGGGCCCTCAGTATCGTCTATCCGGGGGCCCTCAGTATTCTCTGTCCAGGGGCCCTCAGTCCGTCTGTCCAGGAGCTCTTAGTGTCCTTTGTCCAGGAGCCCCCAGTGCCATCTGTCCAGGAGCCTCAGTGTCCTCTGTCCAGGGGCCCTCAGTGTCCTCTGTCCAGGGGCCCTCAGTATTCTCTGTCCAGGAGCCCCCAGTGTCATCTGTCTAGGAGCCTCAGTGTCCTCTGTTCAGGGGCCCTCAGTATCATCTGTCCAGGAGCCCTCAGTGTCCTCTCTCCAGGGCGTCTGTCCAGTGTCGTCTGTCTAGGAAACCTCAGTGCCATCTTTCTGGTCTCCATCACGCTTCTACCTCCTTCTAGCCTTTTGGAGAGGTGCACTTCAATTTCTCTTCTTCCTCTGAGTTCCTAAACAAGCCTCTTGACCTCACACTGCTTCTTATGAAGGCTCTCATCATGGCTCCACGTTCCTGGGCCTTGCCGACCTTCCAGGGTTGTGCCCTCTTTCCGTGACCGTGCCTCTGTTCCAGGGTCATTTCTCCAGTTTGCGTCCTTCTGTTTGGTCTCTGGGACAGTCTGCCTTGTTTGACTCCAGTTCTCAGCAAGTGACTGATGTGTGCATGGATTGTGCCCTGAGCCTAGAACCTTGTGAACGCTGGGCAAATACAGCTTGTATGCAAAGTCCTGGGGGCTTAGACAGTGGGATTTCAGAGTAGAGTTTGGTGTTGTGTTGATCCAGAGAATCAGAATGAATAGAAGCGTGCACATACACACACCCCACCCAACCTACCCAGATTTATTGTAACACATTGGCTCACCCTGCTGTGGAGGTTTGGCAAGTCCACAGTCTAATGGGGGAGGCCAGCAGGCTGCAGGCCCAGGGCAGAGTTGCCATTCTAGTCCCGTGACCGTTTCCTGGAGAGACAGAAGACCTGTGGTTGCTGAGGAAGTTCAGAGCTTCCTGCTGGAGAGTCCCTCTTTCTGGGAGAAGTCAACCCTTCACACAGATTCTTCTCTGAAGACACGGCAGTTTAAAATTTTTATTTTTGCACGTTAGATTTTTTGATGAAAATATTGTAATTGTATCAGTTCAGTTCAGTCGTGTCGGACTCTGTGACCCCATGAATCACAGCACGCCAGGCCTCCCTGTCCATCACCAATTCCCGGAGTTCACTCAGACTCACGTCCATCGAGTCAGTGATGCCATCCAGCCATCTCATCCTCTGTCATCCCCTTCTCCTCCTGCCCCCAATCCCTCCCAGCATCAGAGTCTTTTCCAGTGAATCAACTCTTCGCATGAGGTGGCCAAAGTACTGGAGTTTAAGCTTTAGCATCATTCCTTCCAACGAAATCCCAGGACTGATCTCCTCTAGAATGGACTGGTTGGATCTCCTTGCAGTCCAAGGGACTCTCAAGAGTCTTCTCCAACACCACAGTTCAAAAGCATCAATTCTTCGGTGCTCAGCTTTCTTCACAGTCCAACTCTCCCATCCATACATAACCACAGGAAAAACCATAGCCTTGACTAGACGGACCTTTGTTGACAAAGTAATGTCTCTGCTTTTCAATATGCTATGTAGGTTGGTCATAACTTTCCTTCCAAGGAGTAAGCGTCTTTTAATTTCATGGCTGCAGTCACCATCTGCAGTGATTTTGGAGCCCACAAAAATAAAGTCTGACACTGTTTCCACTGTTTCCCCATCTATTTCCCATGAAGTGATGGGACCAGATGCCATGATCTTCGTTTTCTGAATGTTGAGCTTTAAGCCAACTTTTTCATTCTCCTCTTTCACTTTCATCAAGAAGCTTTTTAGTTCCTCTTCACTTTCTGCCATAAAGGTGGTGTCATTGGCATATCTGAGGTTATTGATACTTCTCCCGGCAATCTTAATTCCAGCTTGTGCTTCTTCCAGCCCAGCATTTCTCATGATGTACTCTGCATATAAGTTAAATAAGCAGGGTGACAATATACAGCCTTGATGTACTCCTTTTCCTATTTGGAACCAGTCTGTTGTTCCATGTCTAGTTCTAACTGTTGCTTTCTGACCTGCATATAGATGTCTCAAGAGGCAGGTCAGGTGGTCTGGTATTCTCATCTCTTTCAGAATTTTCCACAGTTTATTGTGATCCACACAGTCAAAGGCTTTGGCATAGTCAATAAAGCAGAAATCAATGTTTTTCTGGAACTTTCTTGCTTTTTCCATGATCCAGCGGATGTTGGCAATTTGATCTCTGGTTCCTCTGCCTTTTCTAAAACCAGCTTGAACATCTGGAAGTTCACGGTTCACGTATTGCTGAAGCCTGGCTTGGAGAATTTTGAGCATTACTTTACTAGCGTGTGAGATAAGTGCAATTGTGCAGTAGTTTGAGCATTCTTTGGCATTGCCTTTCTTTGGGATTGGAATGGAAACTGACCTTTTCCAGTCCTGTGGCCACTGCAGAGTTTTCCAAATTTGCTGGCATATTGAATGCAGCACTTTCACAGCATCATCTTTCAAGATTTGAAATAGCTCAACTGGAATTCCATCACCTCCACTAGCTTTGTTGGTAGTAATGCTTTCTAAGACCCAGTTGATTGCACATAAGTGAAAGAAAGTGAAAGTCACTCAGTTGTGTCTGACTCTTTGCAACACCATTGACCATACAGTCCATGGAATTCTCCAGGCCAGAATACTGGAGTGGGTAGCCTTTCCCGTCTCCAGGGGATCTTCCCAACCCAGGGATCAAACCCAGGTCTCCAGTATTGCAGGCAATTTCTTTACCAGTTGAGCCACAGGGAAGCCCTCACATAAGTATATTTGTATGATTTAATCTCAGATGATTTCTGTGAATAGTAGACAAATTATATGTCTGGAGTTTCTCTCTTATTTTTTTAACTAGACATGATTTTGCTGAACTGAAGGCAGAAACAAATTTTATGGACTCTCTCTCTCTACACACACACACACACACACACATACATGCACACATGTATTCACACATATAAAACAGTTTACTGATTTATTTTATTATTCATCCAAACATTGCTAGCCCATCAGCAGAACACCCAGACAAGTGATCATAATTAAATTTAGTAATCTTTGGCATTTTGCCATCCTGTAGTCATATATAAGCCACAGATTTTTACATCCTTTTTGATTCTGTCCACTGAAGATGTATTTGTCAGCGTCGGCAGATAGAACGTAATTCACAGTTAGTTTGCTTTGATAAGTAAGTTAAAACTATTTCCACGTGGAAGTGGTCCGTGTCTGTGGACCTGAATGTGCCCTCTTGCCCTGGGCCCCAGACCTGTTACCAGCAGACCTGTCCTCTGGTTTCCAGTGGCATTTCCCAAGTCCTTTGTGCACTGACATCTTTCCAAGGGTTGCTGTGCACGGGTCGACTGGGGGAATCAGCTTCCATCTGCCTGGAGTGTCCCCATCGCTGTGCCTCCCCCGCCTCAGCCATCCTTTATCCACTTTGGAGAAGGATGTGTCCCTAGGGTGCATGCTTTGTGACACTAAACACAGACTCTGTGTTTGCAGCGATTCCTCCTTTTCTCAAGGCCTCACCCTGACTCTCCACCCTTAACAGTAACATATGACAATTACCTTTTTATGCTTAATCATCAGACATTTGTAACGTTATAGATTGTTTTTTGCTCGGGACTAAAAACAGTTGGCAGTGGCCTAAGCCTAAAGGTAATTCTTATTCTGTGATCAGAGAAATTTTGAGAAGTTTAATTATGTTTTACAGTTTTTGTCACATATGAATTTTTGTGGTTGCTGCAGAGAAGAAAAGTCAGAGGAACCATAAAAGACTTTGGGGAAGGACTTCCTTGGTGGTCTGGTGGCTGAGACTCCATGCTCCCAGTGCAGGGGGCCCGGGTTCGATCCTTGGTCAGGAAACCAGATCTCACATGCCACAACTAAGATTCTGCATGCAGCAACTAAGACCCAGCACAGACTTTGGGGAGGTGGCTCAGATGGTAGACAATTTGCCTGCAATGCCAGAGACCTGGGTTTAATCCCTGGGTTGGGAAGATCCCCTGGAGGAGGGCATGGAAACCCACTCCAGTATTCTTGCCTGGAGAATCCCCATGGACAGAGGAGCCTGGCAGGCTGCAGTCAATGGGGTTGCAAAGAGTTGGACACGACTGAGCAACTAACTAAGCACATGTTAGGGTAAGAGTCTGAGGATCTGTGACTTCAAGGAGAAAAAGGAACGCTACACAAATTAACCAGTAAGGAGCTTATTTATGTCTGTTTGAAAATGTATGATGGGAGAGATCAGATTATTCCGTTGAATATATTTTATGGGAGTGATAGAGCAATTTTATTCAAAATGTCATGTCAGCAGTACGTAGGAAATGACATCCTTTGCAACTGTTTAAAGCAGTGAAAAATTTTAGAATGCCAAATTGAGAACACTTGAAGCGGAGCCATCAGATCTTCAAAAGTAGAGCCTCGGAGGTTTCCGTTCATCCTGAGTAGTTGTGCTTGGGGCCTTGTGGGTCTCTGAAGGTTTTGTACTCCCCTCACCCTCTCACCCCTGCCCCTTTGTATCCATCCTGGATAAAGGATGGGGTGAGATCTGATGGCCCTCAAACCACCTCTGACCTCTCTTTCTCCCTGACTCTCCTATGCTGTCTCTCATCTTGTCCACTCATTATGACAGTTTTTCTTGTGATTTAGATGATTATAAGTCCTCAGGGCTTCAAAAGTGCTTACCATCATAGGACTTTTATGGGTTTATATGTATGTCATTGAATTTCTTTGGTCGTGGTAAAGGACACATCTCGAAGCTCTTCCCTGATGGGGCAAGGACCTGGCAGAGGAAGGTCTTGGGTTGATGGGCAAGGACCCTGTCCGGGGTGCCAGCAGCCACTTCGGTCCACAGAGGATGCCACTGACCTAGAATGGAACGATTTTTATATCCATCTATGAAAGGTTATTTATGGAGGCTCTACTATGTGCCTGATTTTTTTTTTGTTTGAATATACAGTATGGTTAATATTAAGCATTTTGTATGAAGCATGTTTGTGACGCAGTCAGCTTTTTGGTGGACGGCATGGACTCATCATGATAAACTTATTTTTGGAAAAGATGTTTTGTGCAGAGCTGATGTCATGATTTATTTGTCAGTCCTTTCTGCTTGGCCTTTCACTCCTGAGGCTCTCACTTGTCTGGCTCAGAGGTATGAGAAGTTGATTTGAAATTCAGGCAACATGGGTATCGTCTCTCTCCTTGTTTGGGTGGGAGATGTTTTGAGAGCCACTTCTTTTCCAGTTTTTTTTTTTGTTGTTATAAGCATGTAACGAGTTACTTACTATTTGTACTTGTTTGGTTGCTCTGATTCCTCCTTGCTCTCTGGTTCTTCCTGCCGCGAAGGCTCCCTCTGGTTTTGGAGAGTAGGGGCCACTCCCCAGTTGCGGTGCGAGGGCTTCTCATTGAGGTGGACCACACTCTCTAGGGCTCTAGAGCGCAGGCTCAGGAGTTGTGGTGCATGGGCTTAGTCACCCCTCAGCCTGTCGAATCTTCCGGATCAGGGATTGGACCTGTGTTCCCTGCATTGGCAGGCGGGTTCTGAGCCACCAGACCACCAGGGAAGTTCTGTTCTAGGCATTTTTAAAGGGTGGCTAGCCTGCCGTGGAAATTGACAAGAGCTGGACATTGGCTTGCTTGGTAATGGGACTCTGACCCTTGACTTCTGGGGTGATCTACTAATAGCTAAATGGAGGGGCACCTCTGCACTGGATTCTGCTGGTGTTTCAGTAAAATAAGTTGGTGTTTCTGTGGCTGACTTCTGTGCAGTAAGAGTGCTCCTTAGGTCTGCATGGAGGCATGGATTGGCCTGGTGAGTGGCTCAGCTGTGCCTCTTGCTGAAAGTAGGACCCTTGGAAAAAAGTCACTTAACCTCTTGGTGTCACACTCCCTGTATCTTTAAAATGGCTAATTAATACCTGACCTTGGTGATGGTGTCAGCAGCAGCTTGCATGGCAGATGAAAAACCTCTCTGTAGCTGTGAAGTCAGAAGGGCACTTAGCCTCACGTTTTTGTTTTTTTTTCTTCTATCTTAAGTGGAAGAATCTCTGATGGTCCACCCTAAATAGGCGGGGACAGAGGGAGCTATCGGAGGGAGGATGTGTCTGTATCCAGCATGAAGAATCTGGAAAAACAGCTCCAGAGGCGTAGACGCCCCTCACTTAGCTGGAAGCTCCCCGCCCCCCACCCCCGCCCACTTGTGCTCAGGCCCCAGGACACTGAGAAGGAATGGCCTTTCCCTCCCTCTGATCTCGGAGAACTTTGGTCACATTTCTTTTCAAACCGTTATCTTTGCCTGTGTTGTAGTTGTTTATGGATCTGTGATGGCACCCATTTGATGACAAAAGTAAGACTTGGTGAACACTGTGTAACTTAGAAACGCATGTCCTGGATCCTGATATCACTGCCTAACTAAGTGTGTGAGCTTGGGCTGGGTGCGTCCTTTCTAAACTTGGTGACCCTCAGTGTGCTCATTTGCAACTTGGGGGTCATGATAGCTGTCTTATCATGGATTGTGTAGTGTATCAAATGGGCTTTGTGTGACTGCATCAGAGCCGTGCTGAGAATGTGGGAGGAGGTGGAGAAATGCTGGTTTTTTCTTCCTTCATCCTTCTAGTTAAGGGTGGTATCTTCTCTGTCTTTTACAAGTTGTTTATTTCTTGCTGTAGAGCAGTTTATTGTTTTCGAGCCGTTTTAGGTTCACAGCCAGAGGAAGAGAAGGTACAGAGGTTTCCCATCTCCTGTGTGACCACCTCCACCGCATCCCCACCATCAACATCCCCACCAGGTGGTACTTCTGTTGCAGTTGATGAACCTGCGCTGACACTTCATCGTCACCCAGAGCCCACAGTTGACATTAGGGGTCACTGTTGCTATTGCAGGACTTCCCTGGTGGCTCAGACGGTAAAGAATCCACCTACAATGCAGGAGAACCAGGTTCAATCCCTGGGTCGGGAAGATACCTTGGAGAAGGGAATGGCAACCTTCTCCAGTATTCTTGCCTGGAGGATTCCATGGACGGAGGAATCCACTGGTGGGCTGTGGTCCATGGGGTCGCAGAGAGCCGGACATGTCTGAGTGACCAGCACTTCTTCAACACTTCTTGGTGCTGTGCGTTCTGTGGGTTTGGACAAAAGTATAATGATGTGTGCGCTATGACGGTGCCGTACAGAGCAGTTCTATGGCCCTAAAAATCTTCTGTGCTTCACCTTTGCATCCCTCCCCACCCCAGCCTTCGGCAGACACTGATCTCCTGTCTCCATTGTTTTGCATTTTCCGTGTTGACGTATAGCAGGAATCACACAGCCTCTTGTTTTTATGCCTCACACAGACTTAAAGCTCTGTCCTTGCTACGTGGGTAAAGAGCAAAGCCTCTGAGCTACCACGACGACGACAGCAGGGGCTAATTGGTAGGAGTGCATGCGTGTTGTTTTTTGAAGAGCCTTTAAATACAGTCACGCTCATGCACTCCAGTCACACTGCTTGATCTTGATACTTTGCATGTCGGTTTTTTGGTGGTGAGAGGCGGGGAGGAGAGCTGTGAGTCACACAACCTCACAGATAAGTGACCGACAGCCCATCTGCAAGGGTGGAGAGAGAAACATGGGGAAACGTGGATGCCAACCCAAGGGCAGTGTCATGCCATGGACTGGTGAGCAAACAGCCCAGTGGTAGGTCTGGAGGATCTGGGGTTATTACACAGTGCCCTGTGTGCGTGTTCAGTCATGGCTGACTCTTCGCGACCCCATGGACTGTAGCGGACCAGGCTCCTCTGTCCCTGGAATTTTGTAGGAAAGAATACTGCAATGGGTTCCCATTTCCTATTCCTCGCACAGACTTAAATCAGATGCTGTTGATTTTTGTGTTTCGAGATGTCATGAGCTGTGTTGGTCAGCCAGAGGGATAGGCATGGAAGCTGGACTTGGGGGACACCTGCTGGGCTGAGACTCAGCCTTACCTGGAGCATGGCTGGCTGGGTCCACAGTTAAGGCAAAGGATGTGACCATTCAGCTGTCGATTGAGACTGATTTTCTAAGATGACACAGGCAGATTCTCTCTGGTGGATGGTGCATCCATATGAGAGGTCCAGGTGACGTACTCCAAGCCTGAGAACAAAGCAAGACCCTGATCCATGGGATGGGCTCCTTGGAAGAAAAATCTAGAACCTACAGCAGTGTTAAGCACTGGACTGGGAAGCTTTTAGGTAGGGTCAGAGCATGACCTGACCTCATAAATGTGTTAGCAGAGGTGGGAAGAAGGAGCTAAAATGGGGCTGTTCACTACTTCCTGGGGCCCTGAACAGATTCCTAGGATAAAGCAGGCTTGGCAGGGCCATGTGTATGCACCCTGGGAGTGAAAAATGGATAGGGAGATTCATAAATACTATAGGTTCCTGAGACCTCAGAGTTGGTGGGAACACTCTGATCTGAGAGGTGGAGAATGGGGGAGTGAGCCCCCTAGACAAGGATCTTGAGTGTTTTGTATTATCTCTTATCAACTGACAGAGCATTAAGCATATTTGGTTAAACAATACAAATTAAAAAAAAAAAACATATTTATACAGCGATGACAAACAACCTCCAGAAGCCCATCGTGGATTGTACAAACAAGTTATAGCCATTAAAATAATCTGTAATTATTTTTTTCGACTAGACAGTATGTCAAATCATTAGCGTCCGTTCAGCTTATTTCTCAGAAAATTATGTGTTGGGTATCTTTTGAGTCTGTCATAAAGCAAAATAATCACACCAGCTTCCCTCATCACCTTCAGTCATAAGCAAAACAAAACTGTTTGAAAGTCTCCCAAGAAAATCACGGTTATTTAAAACTTACTTTCGGGTTCAAATGTTTTCTTGCCCTGTAAAGGTCATGGGATGAGGCATATGCCTTGTGTGTTATGTCGAGCAATAGGTAATCACAGCTTTGTTTTGTGAAATCTGAAAAGCAACCCTGTCTTCAGATTCCTCATTTGTACATCCAAGGTGTGTAATTTTTTTAGCATCAAAATTAATTTTTAGTCCCTAATGTACATGGAGCTTTAGACCTGTAAGTTCAGCTAATGATTCTTTCAGTAAAGTGTATGTATTTATATGCCTTTTCTTGGGTGGATTTCTTTGAAGCATTTCTGAAGGCAAGATGTTCACATAAATAACCAAGCAGCAAATAAATGTCAATTAAAAATTCTATTAACGTAACTGGCAGGAGTCCTTTAACAAATATTTAAGTACAGTATATTTAGATTAAATTTAATTCAGGGGGAGATGCTTGCCTGCTTAGCTTCCCAAAGTAGCTCATCTTTCTTCTATAGCAGAAGAATATTTTATTTTACATTTCAGAAGTAAAGGTCTAAACTGCATATATCTGAATTGTTTTTTGTTGTTGTTTAGTTGCCAAGTCGTGTCTGATTCTTTGCGATCCCATGGACTGTAGCCTGCCAGGCTCCTCTGTCCATGGGATTCTCCAGGCAAGAATACTGGAGTGGGTTGCCATTTCCTTCTCCAGGGGATCTTCCCCACCCAGGGATCAAACTGTGTTGGCAGGCTCATTCTTTACCACTGCACCATGGGGGAAGCCCCCATATATCTGAATATTGCATGTTAAAGTGTTACAAAGATTTTAAAGTGGTTTTTAGAAGCAAAGAAAGTTGGTCATTTTCAAGTTTTCAACTTGCTTCATGGTTACCTTTCTTCTTTCTTCCTGGACCCTCTATTTTTCATTTTCAAAATTTCTCTTTCCTGAGGGTTTTTTTTTTGGTTCGTTTGCTTACAGCTCATCTGAGGGCCTTGATCACATGGTTGATGTATTAGGGTGCAACCTTGGCAGCTGTGATGGAAAGACTGAAATACCAAGGCTCACATAGACTTACATGGTTACTGCTCTTTACTTCAACAGGCCAGGGTGAGCAGTTTGGGATGGTGGTGTCTCTTTTCCACTGGATCTGTCAGGCACTGGGTTCTCTCCAGGTTGTTATAGAGTAGAGTTCCCTGTGCTACACAGTAGGTCTCTGTTGGTTATTGTCAAGTTCCCACCACAAAGATTCGGAAAACGCCCACTGGTGCAGAGCAAACTGTAGAGAAGAGAATCTGAAAAAGAATGAATGTATGTATATGTATAGCTGATGACTTTGCTGTGCCCCTGAAACTAACCCAGCTATGCTCCAATAAAATGTATTAAAAATTAGCCTCTGCAATCACAAAGAAGGAAGGGAGCATTCAGAGTCTTTGGCTCACTTCCCCATCAGCCAGAACTTAGCACTTGGCCATATGTACGTCGTCGTAAGGGATGATGGAAATGTCCCCAAGTAGCCACAGTTTGGTTCAACTAGGTAGCCAAAACTCTCAGGTAGGAGGCTTCCTTTAGGAAAAAGTTGTTTATTTGTTTGGCTGCATGCAGGATCTAGCTGCCTGACAAGCGATGGAACCTGAGCCCCCTGCACTGGGGGCTCAGAGTGTTAGCCACTGGACCAGCAGGGAAGTCCCGAGGCTTCTTGACCTAGAAGAATCAAGGGGACAAAGAGGTCCAGGGACACAGCAGTGTCTACCATAATTCATGTAGCTCACAGAATTTTTTTTAGGATGACTATTTTCGCCTTACCGAACATGTCAGGGAAATGTCCAAATGCTACAAAGATAGAACCAGACAACTTTTTTCTTCCTTTGGGACTCAAAATGTATTTTCTGTAGTTGATACAGTACCTTTCAATTTCTAATTGGCAGTATCTACTGTTCATTTAATAGGACTTGTGCTTTCCCTGGTATTAACTTTTAAGGAGATTAATGGCCCACGATATCATTGCCTTTCTAATAGTTGGGCTCATCAGCCACACTTTTCACTGTGCTTTTAAACTGCAGTCCATTTGGAACAGTCCTTAAAATCATTTACCACTTTGGCTGGATTCCTGTTTATGCACTAAAACATAATATCTTGGGCCTAGATTAATTTTCTCATTTTTAGATTCTGTTTTCTAAGCTAGAGTTTATTAGTCAATGAATGAATGAATGTTAGTTGCTCAGTCGTTTCCAACTCTTTGTGACCCCAATGACTGTAGCCCACCAGGCTCCTCTGTCCATGGGGTTTTCCAGGCAAGAATACTGGAGTGGGTTGCCATTCCCTTCTCCAGGGCATCTTCCTGACCCAGGAATCGAACCTGGGTCTCATGCATTGCAGGCAAATTCTTTACTTACTGAGCCACCAGGGAAGCCCTGTCAGTTAATATAGCCACAATATTTGAGAGACAAATGGTTCTAAAACACTTTTGAAAAAAATTAGCAGTGTCTTACATCCTGCAGAATGCTCTTTCTCAAGGTGCTTTCAGCTGTTTAAGATAAGTACTCAGTATAAGACCCTCCACCATGATATAGCATTAACAAGTTATTTATTTTTTAAGGAATGTTTTGTGATGTGAATCATTTTTAAAGTCTTTATTGAATTTACTGCACACTGTTTCTGTTTTATGTTTTGGCTTTTTGGCCATGAGACATGTGGTATCTCAGCTCAGCTCCCTGTCCAGGGATTGAACTGGCAGCTTCTGCATTGGAAGGTATAGTCTTAAGCACTGGACTACTAGGGAGTCCACAGCATCATACAATTTTAGAATACAGAAGTCAGAAAGATCCTACAAGTGTCTCAGTTCATTTCAGTTTAGTCGCTCAGTCGTGTCCGACTCTTTGCGACCCCATGAATCGCAGCACACCAGGCCTCCCTGTCCATCACCAACTCCCGGAGTTCACTCAGACTCATGTCTGTCCAGTCGGTGATGCCATCCAGCCAGCTAGAAAGAAAAAAAAAAACATTGTATACAGACTGTTGATTAAAATATTGTGAATCAGTTACTTTGCACAAAGATAGAAAGGGGAGGTTGTCAGGTGTGTATGTTCTTTGGTGTGTGTAGTCAAATGTTAGACTCAAAGTTAAGCCAGCAGCTCCTGCCATTTTGGACTTTGGTCTTGAATTAAGTATCAGTGAGGAAATTTGAGAGGTGAAGACCACAGAGTTCAAGTGTTCAGGGCCTTACTTTTGCCTTAAACATGGTAGGAATTTATAGTGCTTTTATTATATTTTATTTATTTCTTTTTATTTTTATTTTTTTATTGAAGGATAATTGCTTTACAGAATTTTGTTGTCTTCTCTCAAACCTCAACATGAATCAGCCATAGGTATACATATATCCCCTCCCTTTTAAACCTCCCTCCCATCTCCCTGCCCATCCCACCCTTCTAGGTTGATACAGAGCCCCTGTTTGAGTTTCCTGAGCCATACAGCAAATTCCCGTTGGCTATCTATTTTACATATGGTAAGGTAAGTTTCCATGTTACTCTTTTCATGCATCTCACCCTCTCCTCCCCTCTCCCCTTGTCCATAAGTCTATTCTCTATGTCTGATTCTCCATTGCTGTCTTGTAGATAAATTCTTCAGTACCATTTTTCTAGATTCTGTATATGCGCATTAGAATACAATATTTGTCTTTCTCTTTCTGACTCACTTCACTCTGTATAATTGGGTCTAGGTTCATCCACCTCATCAGAACTGACTCAAATGCATTCCTTTTTATGGCTGAGTAATATTTCATTGTGTATATGTACCACAACTTCTTTATCCATTCATTTGTCGATGGACATCTAGGTTGCTTCCATGTTCTAGCTATTGTAAATAGTGCTGCAGTGAACAGTGGGATACATGTGTCTTTTTCAGTTTAGCTTTCCTCAGGGTATATGCCTAGGAGTGGGATTGCTGGGTCATATGGTGGTTTTTATCCTAGTTTTTTAAGGCATCTCCATACCGTCTTCCATAGTGGCTGTATCAATTTACATTCCCACCGACAATGATGAAAATTTGCATCTTTCCTTCCTTTGGTTGACCCACAAGAAACACTGGGTTTAAATGAAGTAGGTTTGCATTGAACTGTCGGGGTGAACGTGGCTTTGTGCCACTGGTCATCTGTGGAGTTTCCATGTTTTGCTTTTTCAAACTCCTCATCAGATGAACACTAATCCATAGTGGATGTAATAAGAGCATCTTAGCTCTGATCCTGGAGTGAGCTGAGGTGGCGGTGAGCCCTGGGGGTGAGCTTCCACATCCCAAAGTAAATGAATTACAGGTGCTTGTAGTGGTATTACTGTTTGTAGACTAATTTTATTTTTGTTTTTGGCTGTGCTGGGCTTTTGTTGCTGAGAAGGCTTTTCTCTGGTTGCGGCGAGCAGGGGCTGTTTTCCAGCTGTGCACGGGCTTTTCACTGCTGTAGCTCCAGTCGTGGAGCACGGGCTCTAGGGCTCTCGCCTTCAGTACTTGTGGCCCCTGGGCGCAGCAGTTGCAGCTCCCTGGCTGGAGAGCACAGACTCAGTGGTTGTGGTGCACAGGCTTAGTTGCTTTGAGTCATGTAGGATATTCTCCACCCAGGGATTGAACCCGTGTCTCCTGCTTTGGTAGGTGGATTCTTTACCCCTGAGCCATCCGGGAAGCCTTGGCATTACTGTTTCTAATGGATTTTTAAAGAGGAAATGTTGAGAGTGTAAAGCATGGAGCTGCCCTATGGTATTGAGAAGTTATCTCTGCAGAAAAGACGAGCTTATTCTATCGTGGAGGTTTTGAAAGTGGCTTGTGGTCATGTGTGGGGCTCTCACTCAGCTGTACCTGTTTCCTCTTCTTACTTTAACCATTGTTTAAGAATCTTGAGGTTCTGTCCCAGTGACGTTGTTAGGAGGATTGTCGTTGCTAGTTGTCACTGATGGTTGGAAGTGGAACTGCCAGGAGTTCGCTGTGCCTTCACCTGTGACTGCTGAGGAAAGGTTGTTACCTGCAGGACCCGACAAGGGTCATTGTCCATGTTCATTTGAGTGACAAGAGCCCTGGACACCAGCCCACCTGTGACCGGCCTTTCTGAGTCAGTGTTCAATCTGCACGACGAGATCCCGCTGTGGGAAAAGGGGGCACAAACCCAGACGTTACAAATGGGGGCAGCCTGCAAACACTGAGACTTCTCAAAGGTTTATTCTTGGCTGTCAACAGCCTCGGAGCTTGTTACCTTCGTAGGAGGTGGAGATTTATTTAGCGTTTTCCTGCTCGTAGATTATACAGATCCCACGGTAGGCAATTCCTGAGCCTACTTCCCTTCCTAGAAAATCTGTTGTGTGATGACTTTAAAGGACTTAGGCTAATTTGTGTGACATGAGAGAGTGATAATAAACTTAACTTGAAATTAAAGTTGCTTTGTAAAAAATTAAAAATTTCAGTTTTTATTGGAGCATAGTTGATTTACAATGTTGTGGTAGTGTTAGGTGTACAGCAGTGTGATTCAGTTATATACATACATATGTGCATTATTTTTCAGATTCTTTTCCCATATAGATTATTACAGAATATTGAATAAAGTTCCCTACACTGTATAGGAGGTCCTTGTTGATTATCTGTTTTACATATAGTAATATATGTATGCTTTTGAACTGTGGTGTTGGAGAAGACTCTTGAGAGTCCCTTGAACTGCAAGGAGATCCAACCAGTCCATCCTAAAGGGGATCAGTCCTGGGTGTTCATTGGAAAGACTAATGCTGAAGCTGAAACTCCAATACTTTGGCCGCCTGATGCGAAGAGTTGACTCATTGGAAAAAAACCTGACTCTTGGAGGGATCGGGGGCAGGAGGAGAAGGGGACGACAGAGGATGAGATGGCTGGATGGCATCACCGACTCGATGGACGTGAGTTTGAGTGAACTCCGGGAGTTGGTGATGGACAGGGAGGCCTGGCGTGCTTCGATTCATGGGGTCGCAAAGAGTTGGACACAACTGAGAGACTGAACTGAATATATATATATATTAACCCCAAACTCTTAATTTATCTGGTGCTCCCCCCAACCTTTTAGAGCTCTAGAGAGAATCCTATTCTTCCTGTCTATCAAATAAAATTTTGGTTGGAAGAAATTTTATCCCAAACTCCAATTGGGGTTGTCTTCAACTAGGAGAAACAAAGGGTCTTGGAACTGAAGAGCATCTCCATTTCTCAATTTCCCCCAAAGAGAACCAACAAAGGATGACACACCTTGTCCTGAAGTTAATTTGAGCATGAAGCAAAAAGTCAGTTTGGTCTTTACATAAAATTTAAAATTAGGCAAATGTCCCTAAACCTGAACTGCTGCTGCTGCTGCTGCTAAGTCGCTTCAGTCGTGTCCGACTCTTTGCGACCCCATAGACAGCAGCCCACCAGGCTCCCCCGTCCCTGGGATTCTCCAGGCAAGAACACTGGAGTGCGTTTCCATTTCCTTCTCCAGTGCATGAAAGTGAAAAGTGAAAGTGAAGTCTCTCTGTCTTGTCCAACTCTTAGCGACCCCACGGACTACAGCCTACCAGGCTCCTCTGTCCATGGGATTTTCCAGGCAAGAGTACTGGAGTGGGGTGCCATTGCCTTCTCCACTAAACCTGAACAGTCTATGTCAAACATGAGAATCCTCTTGAATTATTGTTGAGGGGCAAGATAACAAGTGAAGAATGGGGAGCAGAGTGAAGTGCAGAGAGTGGTTGGCTGGAGAATCAGGAACAGAGCAAAAATAAGCAGTTCGGGTGAAGTGCATGCGAACCTTGATAAAAACTAATGGTGAAGTCATTCTTAGGGGAAAATGTCATCTTCGTGAGACAAATGCCTTTTCCCACCTGGTAGGTTTCTTCACTGGTTAGCCCTGGGCAGGATCAGCCCTGCTTTTAAAATGTTAATGAATGAATTATTATTATATTGATTGCTATTAGCTCTTGTCATTGCTGGACTGTGGGAGACAGTGGGAGAAAGTAGGTGGATTTAGGACTACGTGTGTGTCCTGGATGTGGAAACCTGAAAGTGTTGAAAAGTATTAGTGGAAAATCTTTGAGCCCAGTACAGGGAAATGGGGTTGACTGTGGTCTCACACCTGTGAGATGAGGAATCCTTTTGTTTGAGAGGTCCGGATTGACAAGGATTTGTACTCTATTTAAATTTTTTTCCCTGAGAGGCATGTAGGATCTCAGTTCCCCGGGGATTGAATCCTCCTGCATCGGAAGGGTGAGTCCTAACTGCTGGACTGCCAGGGGCATTCCAAGGATTTGTAGTCTAGAAAGCGTTTCAGGATGGACCCTGAAATGAGCTGGAGAACATGAGTGATTGTCACCCTCGGTGTCAAAGACTGAAAGCTGCCGTCTTGGTCCTGGGCGTTCTCAGGGGGTAGGTGCCAGGGACCCAAGATGCGGCCGTAGCGGGCAGAGGGGCCCTGACGGCCTTGAAGGTCCTTGAAGGACCTTCCAGTCGAAGAAAACGAAATCCTGAGGAAGGTGCCTTGGCTCGTGAAGGGCAGCAGCTCACTTTTCATACCTTTGGCCTAACAGCAGCAGTTTTGAACGATACCAGTATAGTATCATTCAGGAAGTAGGATCGTCAGTAACGATACAGTAAGTAGGATCCTTGATTCACATCCCTTGCATGTTTACAAGCTTTCCTAAAAACTGTTGTTTCAAGGAGAAGTGGAGACACTCCATCTCTAAATCAGGGTGCATGCCCAGTCCATGGTCATAAGTTATGGTACATGTGTCAATGAAAAGAACTGTTTTATCTTTCACGGGGTTCAGTCTAATTGGATAGAGAAAGTACCCTGTACATCGATACTGTAAACAGTGGCATTTAAGACCCTGTTGTCTGTGTCGAGTCCTTGAATTTTTCTCTTCTGACATCCTCTGTCTCCATTTCCTTTTTCTCCACCTGCTTTCTCCTTGATGCTCAATTTTCTGTCCATTGTTATGCTAAAATTACACTTTCAGGGCACCAGTAACTCTTACGGCCAAACTCAGTGGTATTTTTCTGTGAAATTTGTCATAAGTGGATTGCATTAGCATTGTTCTTCCCTCATTTTCCCAACTGTTTTTTAAAAAATGTTTTGTTTCCCTGGTTTTTTGTTTCTCTTGATAGTATTTTTGCATACAATTCTCAGGTTTTCTGTCTAATCGCACCACATTTAAATTTGCTGACATCACAGAGGATAAAATAAAACATCATCCAACTCTTTGTGACCCTGTTGACTGTAGCCCACCAGGCTTCTCTGTCCGTGATGCTCCAGCAAGAATACTGTAGTAGGTTGCCATGCCCTCCTCCAGGGGATCTTCCCAACTGAGGATTGAACCCAGGTCTCCCCCAAAGGCAGATTCTTTACCATCTGAGCCACCAGGGAAGCCCCCAAATAAAACATCACATTCCCCTAAAGTACTTTGGATGGGGTGGGGTTCCAGCTGTGCCATTATGACCCCTGAGGGTTTATCCTTCCTTCCTTGGCCAGGCTGGTCATGGCTTGTGTTCATCTCCATTTTACGATCTGTAAAATTTGTCATGAGTCAAGAGTTGCTGCTGTAGTCAGAGTTCTAGCTAATTGTGCTCCTGATCAGTCGCTCAATTCTGGCTGACACTTTGCAGCCTGTGGACTATACCCTGCCAGGCTTCTTTGTCCATGGGATTTCCCAGGCGAGAATGCTGGAGTGAGTTGTCACTTCCTACTCCAGGGGTCTTCCCAACCTACGGATCCAACCCGCATCTCTTGCGTTGGCAGGCGGGTTCTTTACTACAGCGGCACCTGGGAAGTCCTAGCTAATTCTACTGTGAAGAAATTGGCGAGAAGAAAAGTGAACCATAATTCTGCAGGAAAACAGTCTTTTATGACTCCTTGAGCATATTTTACACTGTTTTATTTCAAGGCAGTTTTTCATTTACAAATGATTAAGGATTTTAGAAACTGTTGGAACGGAGTGAGTTCAGATGGATTGAATTATTACCTGTTTGGTTTTTATGTGTGTCTGTTTGATATTCTACACTAGCAGGTGAAATACTCATTAAAGAAGTGTTTGTCCTCTCATGGAGGGTTTTTATTTCCTTTTTAGTGACTGAGGATGTATTGCAGGAGCTTTGGTTATGCCTCGTTCCATAAGGCATTATAGTCCCAAATGTTTTAGGTAGAAATTTGTGTTGTTTAGTTGCAAAGTCGTGTCTGACTCTTTGCAACTCCATGGACTATACACAGTTCGTGGAATTCTCCAAGCCAGAATACTGGAGTAGGTAGCATTTCCCTTCTCCAGAGGATCTTCCCAACCCAGGGATCGAACCCAAGTCTCCTGCATTGCAAGTGGATTCTTTACCAGCTGAGCCACAAGGGAACCCCAAGAATACTGGAGTGGGTAGCCTATCCCTTCACCAGAGGATCTTCCCAATCCAGGAATCGAACTGGGGTCTCCTGCATTGCAGGCGGATTCTTTACCAACTGAGCTACCAGGGAAGCTCAAGGCAAAGGGGAAGACCATTCAATTCAGGAGCCGCGTTGGATACGTACGTTTAAAGGTTGTTTATTGACATTATTGTAATACAGTATTCACCCAGTTTTCCTTTCCACATGGATCATGGGAATTCTTTTCTTACTGAAAAATACCATGTTTATAGATGCACGGTTAGATAGCATGTCAATACGTGCTACAGAGTGACAGGAGGAAGAGGGTAGGCTTAGCATAGGGGCAGGGTATTAGCCAGAGCTCACAACATAATTTTTATTTCTGTATGGTAGCTTAGTTTGTAATGAAGGCTGGATTGGCTGGAGTATTCCTGTCAGAATATTGAGCACAAGTGAAGGCCCAGGGGAGTATCCACTGAGGTTTTCAAGGAAAAAACAAAACCCAAAAAACCCCCTACCCTGGACTGTGCCCAGATTTGGTGAGGGAGGGACTGAGGTTTTTTGCTCTGTGCGAGGCTTGGATGACGTCGTGAAAAAGATGTCTGCGTTCTGACAGTCGCCTGTCACCCGGCGCCCTTTGTTGGAAGGAGGCAGGTAGTGAAAAAGGCATCAGAAGTCATTGTTCCCGTGTTCTTGCAGCAAAAAAGGTGTTTCAGTCAGAAAGTGGTTTAGTGGTAGCGACACAGATTTAAAATGCACATCTGACTAGGAAAGGGGCTGGTGAAGGAAGAGAGGGATGGGGAGGGGAGTGGAAGGGGAGGAGAGGTACTTAGCCAGTCTGGCTTGGCTTGATGGAGTGTGTCTTGATTAGGTAATTATGGTGATTATCAGTTAACGGGTTGTACTTATAGGGTGACACACCTCCTCGGGTGACGTGTGCTCACTCACAGGACTAGATGGGGAGAAGGGCTGTGTCCCTAAGGCCACTGGGTACCAAGGTGCTCAGCTTATGTACCTGCTTCCTCCTGGCATTTGGGACAGGGGGTGGATGTTGACCTTGGAAGTTGGGTGTTGGAATTCAAGATTAATCACGAGGTTTCCCTGAAGAGAGGGGGCCTCACAGAGGCAGTTTTATAGGGAGTCACGAAAAAGCCTTGGAACTGGCTGGACCAGTTATTTTTTAAAGATAATGAGAAGTGTTATAAAGTTAGCAGAAGGGAATGACTTATCTTTCAGGTTGTTGAGAAGCAGAGTCTTCAGGACTAGGTTTGCTCCATGGTCATAAGGGGAGTAACAGAGCTACCCTCGTTAGAAAGCCTTCATGCACCATTTTTGGGAGGCAGAATAAGAGATTTCTGGATGCTGCAGAGCTTGGTAAGGAATCTCCATCACCTCTGGAGACCTTTTTAAAATCAGACTCTAGGTTTCTTTGCCCTCCTTTCCGTTGAGGGAGGGGTCTGTTCCAGGGGTCTCCTGGAACCTGGGCAGATGTGCAGCCGTTTGGACCTATAAAGTGCAGCCCAGATGACCACACGTGACTCCCAAGGCCCAGGATGAAAGGTGATGCGGCCAGCACGGTCCTGGCTAGAGCACGAGCCCGAGGGACTCGGGGCCACCACGGAGCATGTGGGACTCCGTGGCTGAGAGGACACCAGGCCGCACGGAAAGGTCTCAAAAGGTTACGTACTGTTTGATTCCATGAGTGCTGTTGTTCGTCGCTAGGTCATGTCCGACTCTTTGTGACCCCATAGACTGTAGCCCGCCAGGCTCCTCTATCCATGGGATTCTCCAGGCCAGAATATTGAAGTGTGTTGCCATTTCCTTCTCCAGGGGATTTTCCTGACCTAGGGATTGAACCTGCGTCTCCTGCATTGTCATTTGGGTTTTTTACTTCTGAGTCACTTAGGAAGCCTGTTGCTTATATGGAACCTTTAAAAGGCAGAACTGCAGTGATGGAGAGCATCACTCTGGGCGAGGCTATGGGGTCAAGGGAGGTTACAAAGGGACCCAGAAAGGGATCTTTGTGTGTATGTGTGTGTGTAGGGGGAATGGAACCTTGTCTCGTATCTTGATTGTGGATATGATAGTGTGAATCTATACCTGTGTTAAAATCTATACTATACCCTGTTGCCTTGAAAAAAAATGCACAACGCAAGAGTTGTGGGTTAAGTTTCATTCGGGACAAAAGTTCTGTCTGGTGCAGCCTGGGAGACTGCACCTCAGATAGCTCTGAGAAGCTGCTCCATAGAGGCAGCGGGGAGATCAGTATATATGTGATTTTGGTGAAGGCAGAGTGCATGCAGTCAAGCACATACTTTTCTAGAAGGTTTCTGCTAGTCTGCTGAAGCTTTCCGCTAGTCACGAGGAATGGTCATCACCATGCAGGGTTTTAATGCTTTTCTAAATATGAGACTTAGGCTCATAAAAAAAGAGTACTTTAGATACTCTGAAAGTGTCTAGCTATCTGAAGGCCTATCCTGCCAGTTTCCCCCGAGCACTGAGTGCCTCATTCCTGCTCTCCACCCTGAACTCCTTTCAGAGGGTGTTGAGAATCACCAGCTGCAACGGCACATGATTTAATCCTTATAGAGGTAGATGGCAAGTACCAATTTTTATCTACCAACCTCCAAAGGTCAGTTTTATCTCACAAGGGAAAAAATGACAGAAACAATCCTTGTAACTTCTTTGGTTGGTGAAGAGCGCTGTGAGGAGGGCTACTCCTTACAAGGAAGACCTGGTTTCTCGCTGGCAGCTAGTGGTCCACACCGAAGCCTTGCACAGGAGCACTGGTTGCTGGAGGGTCACAGGAAGGTGATGCTTCCTTTCACTGTGATGTTCCCACGGTTGTCGTAAGTGTTAACTTCCTTAACTGTTGGCCTCAGAAATGCATGGAGAAGGTGACTCGGTAAAGAATGCCCCTGCCAATGCGGGAGACACAAGACTTGGATTCAATCCCTGGGTTGGGAAAATACCCTGAAGGAGGGCATGGCAACCCACTCCAGTATTCTTGGCTGGAGAATCCTATGGACAGAGGAGCCTGGCAGGCTATAGTCCATGGGGCTGCAGAGTCAGACATGACGGAGCGTGCGCGCGCGTGTGCGCACGTGCACACACACACACACACACACACACACACACACTTGCATACACATACACAAGTGTTAACTTTGTAAAATATTACCCAAAGAAATACATGGAGAATCCAGAGATCTCCCTCTCCAAAAAAAGGGGGATATCTGCTTTTGTTTTAAGGGTATATTTAAAAGAGAAAGAGAGATTCCTTTGGCATCAGGAAACGTCACTTGACTTGATGTTTATGAAGAGAGGGAAATTTAAAATTTCCCTCTTTAGTGTGCGTGGTAGAGATATAACTTTGCGATTCAAAATCACAGCTAATCAGTGTCATACAATTAAATTACCATGCACTGCTCAGAAAATTAAAGGGTAAACTCCTCAGTCTGTGAGATGGGAAGACAGATTTGTTTCGAGACAATGCAAATGGTGATCTTTGGTGTTCAGACTAATATCAATATTTACCTGGTATGTCACAAGGGTTATGGGTCTTCTCAGCTATAGCTGCCTAAGCTGATTTCAGATAGGAGTTGAGAGCTGATGCCTTTGAACAGGCAAGATCAGTGATTTCTTGGGTGCCCTGTGGAGCTTGGGGGGATTTGAGAATTTGCGGGGGAGGCTTGGTGGGGAAGGGCAACTGGCATTTTGGGAGCAGGAGCCACAGATGCTGAATGTCCTCTGGCACATAGGACCTCCATGTGCAGTGGAGAATTGTCCCATGATCTTGGAATGTCCAGGTGGACGTGAATGTGAAACACGTGTAATTAATGGACCCTGGACCCTAGTCATTTTTTTAGAGTTTGTATGGTTTTAAAACAGTGTCAATTTTTCAGGAATGTGGCTTCCTGGTAAATTGAGGGAAGATTGTGCTTATTTGGAACCTTAACAAGAGTTGTTCGTTCTCACATCATCTTTGCACTGGTGGTATTCAAACACATAAGTATGCCTCTGCACCTGTGACAATTGTATACTTGTATTTATATATAAATATACTTTGTATAATATACTTATATATATATATATCGTATATAAATATACTTTTTTCTAAAAAGAAATAAGGGCAGATATACATGTGATGAGGGGCTTCCCTGATAGGTCAGTTGGTAAAGAATCCGCCTGCAATGCAGGAGACCCCGGTTCGATTTCTGGGTTGGGAAGATCCCCTGGAGAAGGGAAAAGCTACCCACTCCAGTATTCTGGCCTGGAGAATTCCATGGACTGTATAGTCCATGTGGTCACAAAGAGGCGGGCATGACTGAGTGGCTTTCTCTTTCAGTTTCGTTCATATATGTGATAGGGCTTCCGCGGTGGTTCAGATGGTAAAGAATCTGCCTGCAATGCAGAAGACCTGGGTTTGATCCCTGGGTGGGGATGATCCTCTGGAGGGGGTCATGGCAACCCACTGCAGTATTCTTGCCTGGAGAATCCCCATGGACAGAGGAGCCGGGAGGGTTACAGTCCATGGGGTCTCAAACTGAGCGACTAAGTGCACAGCACATACATGTGACAACAAATACGAATATACTTGTGCTTCTTTCAAAATGTCACGTAGAAAAGAGTGTCAGAAACATGTAGTGTAATACTATCTGCTTTTAAATTCCAGCTGACTTGTGAATAGGTATAAGTTTTGACTCCCACAATCTAACCTCTGGTAGAATTTTACCCGAGCATTTATTAATACATTCTGAAACTCACCTTAATTTGGTAAAAATTGCTGTCCACTTGGTTTTCTTTTTTTTGTTATGATTAGGGCATTTTATTGATTTTTTTTTTTTGTTTTTAAAGAAAAGCTTACATGTAATGGTAGGCTTTGTTGGGCTCCCATAATGGCTCAGTGCCAATGCAGGAGATGCGGGTTCTATCCTTGGGTGTGGAAGACTCCATGGAAGAGGAAATGGGCCTGGTGGGCTATAGTCCATGGGGTCGCCAAAGAACCAGACGTGCCTTAGTGACTAAACAAGAACGAAAGGGCTCGTCACCTCTGTTGTTTGGTTATGTGAAGAGAGGTTACACATTACAGAGAACACCACTGTCACTCCAGACAGCTGTCCATGAATGCACGGGCCCCACACCCACACCCCAGTTTACACAGACTGACAGTTTTACACTTGTGGTGCTGCCGTAGCTGCTCTCTGGTCAACTACTTTGTAGTTGTTGTCCCTGCATGTCCTTAGCAGTAATAGGGACATGACATAATAGGGGATGAGTGTATAACATTTAAAATACCATGTGGAATTCCATTGTATGCATTTACTATGGTGGATATAATTAGTCTCTACCCCATGGACTTTTAGAATATACATGCAAATATCTCCAAATATTTACATAGAAATGTTTTTTTTCTAAAAAGAAATAACGTTCCTATGCAAAGTTCTTGGGACATGTCTCTCAGTATCTCTGTTTCAAGGAACTGTTTGGTCAATCTATATTTTCTTTTTACAAAAAACGTTTTGGGGACTATAGCACATGTTCAGGAAAAGTGCAGAGATGAAGGGATCAAGCCCTCCCCTCTGCGTTGGAGGCGTGGAGTCTTAACCATTGGACACTCAGGAACCTGCACTTTTCTTTTTTTAAGTAAGACCTTTCCTTCTCTTCCCTCCCAGGGAGATTGTTAATCTGTTTTATATACGAGTGATCCTGTAATAAAACTTGTCATATTATTAATTAAAAAGAACCCACACTGGATCCTGAGGGAAATCAGATGAAAGAAGAATGTTCGGTGAGATTTTTGAAGAGTGTTTTTAGGTGATTTATTTCATTCTCTTTACTGTCAGAACCAGTAGAGGCACTGGAGCTAGGCAGGGCTGCTATGCTGGCAAATGGGAATTGCCGGCTCTAATAACAGGGCAGTTTGCATTGACAAATCAGTGATGTTAATTTAATTTCCCAATGAAGTGTGGCATATGGAATTAGCATGACGCAGTGAAAAAGAAAAAAAAAAAAAAAGTGGACTTTGGCGGCTTCCCTGGTGGCTTAGACGGTAAAGAAACCATCTGCAACGCAGGAGACCCGGGCTCGATCCCTCGGTTGGGAGGATCCCCTGGAGAAGGGAATGGCAACCCACTCCAGTATCTTTGCCCAGAAAATCCCCATGGATAGATGAGCCTGGTGGGCTACAGTCCATGGGGCTGCAAAGAGTTTGACACGACTGAGCAACTGACACTTCAGGGTCAGAAAGACCCCAACATGGAATCCTTGGTTCAACTCCCCCTCCCCAAACTGAGTGGACCCCAAATTAGACTCTCTAAGCTTCATTTTCTTTATCTGAAAAATGCAGATGATATTTTAGGGTGGTGTCATGGAGAAAAAGAAATTCCATATACTGTAATGGACCAGGCTCTCAGCAGACATGACTCCTGCTTCTCTTGTGATTGTTTATCTTTCTTCCTGTAGTTAAATAGTTTCTTGAGGAGTCTCTGGGAAAAAAAAAATTCTGAGGAAAGAAGGTTTCCATCACTGAGAAGCAGCATTTCTGCCTTGGTTCTCTCTTGATTTGTTTTCTGAACAGAGACGAGTGGCTGCAGCTCTGGGGGATCTTCAATTTGTTTCATTTAAACCACAGGGCAGGGTGTTTGAGAATACTACAAAAGTGATTTCAGATCCTTTGAGGAAGAACTGAAAAAAAGGGCACCATTAATTAATTTTAAAGAGTCAGCAGCTGCACACTTAGCCATCTAGTTTGATAAGAAAGGAAAACAAGTTCAGTGAATTTAAATTGCCTTCCGTGTATGACAGCATATTAGAGTAATGAGGGCAATTCATCTTCCCAACATGGAGTTGTCAAGCTGTGCTTTCTCTCTCTCTCCTTCTCTCTGGTAACACCTAGTTTAATTCCTGCAGTTTATGTATTACAGAAAGATACAGCAACAATACACAAATAACCAAAACTAGATACTTATGACTCTTGGGGTTTCTTAAGATACCTAGAAACAAATTTACCTTCCTGGAGAATGTTATATTTTTCCCAAGTTCAAGGTCAAATGAAGAACAGACTTGCTTCCTGTACAATTTGAGTTCTCTCTGGGACCTGTGGGCAGCATTGTGACGGTGTTCAATTTTATACTTTGGATTTCTCTCACCTGAATGAGCACAAAGAATGCTTTTGCAGACGCAGAGGAAGTAGTTGCTGCTAGATTTTGAAAGACAGCTTGAACAGTTCCTAGCTCTGTAATCTTACACTAGGATGACTGAGCTGGATGATTTTGGTGTAGTAAGTTCTTTAAAGGGCTTCCCTAGCAGCTCAAATGGTAAAGCATCTGCCTGCAATGCAGGAGACGTAGGTTCAATCTTTCCTGGGTCGGGAAGATCCCCTGGAGAAAGAAATGGCAACCCTCTCCAGTATTCTTGCTTAGAGATTTCATGGACAGAGCCTGGTGGGCTACAGTCCATGGGGTCGCAAAGAATTGGACACGGCTGAGCGACTAATACACTCAAGTTCTTTAAAAGCAAGACTTATTATGCATTTCATTTACATATTGATAACTTTGCCTCAAAACTGAGGCACATGGTTTTGAGGATGGTTCAACATATGGAAATAAGTGAGATATGCCAAATTGATAGAATGGATGATAATGTGATCATCTTAGTAGATACAGAAAGGGCATTTGAGAAAATGCAACATCCTTTTATGATACTGCTCAACAAATTGGGTATTGAAAGAATATAACTTCCTGAAAGCCATATGTGACAAACCCACAGCCAACATCATACCCAGTGGTGATAGACTGAAAGCTTTTCCTTGAAGATTAGGATGCCCACCGTCATTACCACCCCATTCAATATTGGACTGGAAATCCTAGCAAAAGCAATCAGACAGGAAAAAGAAAGAAAAGGCATCCAGCTAGGAAGGGAAGAAGTAAAATTGTTTGCAGATGAAATGATCTTACATACAGAAAATCCTAAAAACTCCCATCAAAAAACTGCTAAAACTAATCAACAAATAAAGTTGCAATATACAAAGTCAACATAGAGAAAGCAGTTGTGTTTCTGTACGCCAACAAGAAAACATCTGAAAAAGAAATAAAAGGAATAGTCCTGATTGCAAGAGCATCCAGAACAGTAAAATTCTTAGAAATAAATCTAAGCAAGGAGATGACAGATCTGTATGCTGAAAGCTACAAGACCTGGATGAGAGGAACTGAGGAAGATGGATTGGAGGATCCTGTGCTCCTGAATTAGAAGAATTAACATTGTTACAATTAACGAGTACAGAGCATAGGGTTCTCTACCTCCCACCTCTGCTCTGATTTTGTCTCCTGCAGTTCATTCTTTCTGATTCTCCTTTTTTCCCATCATTCCACACACATGCCAAGTTCATTGACACCTGAACCTGGCCTTTGCATTTACCTTCTGCCTGGAACCCCAGATAATCGCACGACTTACTCTCGCTCCTTTTAAGTCTATGCTAAAATGTCACCTTTTCAAAGGAACCCTCCCTCCCCGTGTAATACTCTGGCCGATGCTGGCAGATTTACTTCTTTTTCTTTACTCTTTTTCCTTGTCTGACATGCAGCATGTTTGCCAGCTGACTGCCTCCCCCAGCCCAGGACGTCAGGGTAGAGACCAGAACTTCGCAGTGTTGCTCCCTGCAGTTCCCGTAGCCTTGAGGCTCTGTGTTTACGGAACGAAAGGTTGATTAGATAGCCTTGCATTAATAAGTCATATTATGGCTCAAGACGTATTTAGCAGAGTCAGTGTTTAAACTTCTACTAATGAAAAGTAAACATTACTGAGCTCATTCAAGTCATAAAATTCATGACTGAGCCAGTGGTCCTGCTTAGAGTCCAAGAACTTAGCCATGGGTGTCCTGGGGAGTCAGGCATTTCTAAGGGAGTGAAAAAAATCATATTTATAAAATGTGTAAAGAGTAAATGCACAAATAATATGTGAAGAGATACATACTTTACCTGTGGTTTTATTTTTATTTTTAAGTTTTTTTTTGACGTGAACTAATTTTCAAGTCTTTATTGAATTTGTTGCAGCATTGCTTCTGTTTCATGTTCTGGTATTTTGGCCATGAGGCATCTGGGATCTCAGCTGTCTGACCAGGGATCGAACCCACACCCCTACATTAAAAAAAGCTAAGTCTTAAGGGCTGGACCTCCAGGGTAGTCCCTCCTTGTGGTTTTAAAATGCCATGAGGATATGATTTCGAAAAAAAACATCTGAAAGGGCTTCTTAGGGGGGATATTGGGGGAAAAGAAAAGTGAAAAACCCTGGTTTCTAGGCTGAGAAGATCAGTAAAAACAGGCAAAACTTCCCCACGGATGCCCCCCGCACCCTCATGAATGTGCTCATCGTGTGTCGCATTGTGGGTATGGCTTCCTGGTGTAAGTCAGACCTGCCTGTAACAGGACCCATTTTAAAATCCATTTTCTTAACTGTATAAGACAGCAGGCTCTCCTCCTTGCAGGGTAGTGATGTGAATGGTTGATTGATAAGACGGGGTACATCTCCCAGTCATCCTGACCTCAGGTTGTGCTTGGGAACAGAAGTCATTGTTTTATTTAGGGAAGTCCTCCAAAGGCAGGCAGAGGGCTTTGCATGCTCCCATCAGCTCTTTGACTGGGCCAAGCTCAGGGATCCCCCGGATTCCAGTAGTCTGTTCCCTTTGCGCTCTGACCGTAATAATGCTGTCATCTTCTGAAGTTAGGTTCTGCAGTACGTTTACCTGACCAGTCATTAGAACCTCCATTTTAGAGCTTTATAATTAATCCCAAGGAAGAAAAACAACCCCAGCCTAACTTTCTACTCTGTAGGGTTCGGGAAATATCATTTTGATATGCTCCCAGCCCCTGATGGAGACAGACACAAGCTGTAACCTCAACAGGCCATTCAGCTGAGAATAGAGGCACCAAACTGGTTCTAGTCGGCTAATTTGCTGATTATTGGTGTTTTAAGTCTTGTAACCAGAGCTCCTGAAACCTGCGGCTGCTGTGCGGTGTGCAGGATGGAAGGGCATACTGTCTGCCGTCCCATCTTCTTTTCTTTCTTTCATCCATTTTGCTTTGGGCTTCAGCACTGCCGGTCATCCTGAACACGCCGCTGCAGTGTCCTTCGTATCACAGGAAGTGTGGATCCTGTCTCTCGGCTTTCCCAAGTCCTCCTGCTCTTGTCCATGAGAAGGCTGGCTGCTTTGAAAAGTGCCTGTGGCTCCTTCAGATCCCCAGACACCCTTTAGTAGATAATATTTACTGTTTCTGTGACCTGAACGAACCTGGTGTGCTTGGCTTATGGCTGATGCCTTAAGGATAGTCCTATTTTTGTGAGTGGTTTCAGTACACAAATTCTGGGCCAAGAAAATAAATGTCTAGCAATCCCACTCCTGGGCTTATATCCAGGGAAAACTATAATCTGAAAAGATACACGTACCCAGTGTTCATTGCAACACTGTTCGTAATAGCCAAGACATAGAAGCAACCTAAATGTCCATTGAAAGAGGAATGGATAAAGAAGATGTGGTATTTATATATATAGCGGTCTATTACTCAGCCATTGAAAAAGAACGAAATAGTGCCATTTGCAGCAACATGGAGATGCAGGAAAGGCCAGTTTGATCCTTGGGTCGGGAAGATCCCCTAGAGGAGGAAATAGCAACCCATTTTCTTGCCTGGAAATTTCCATGGACAGAGGAGCCTGGTGGACTGCAGTTTTTGGGGCTGCAGAGAGTCAGACAGGGCTTAGCATGCCTGCGTGCAGTGCAGCAACATGGATTGGACCTAAAGGTTATCATACTGAGTGAAGTAAGTCAGAGAAAGACAAATATCATATAATACCATTATATGTGATTCTAATAAAAAATGATACAAATGAACTTATTTACAGTACAGAAACAGACTCACAAATCTTGAAATCAAACTTATGGTTACCAAAGGGGAGTTTTGGGGAGGAATTGATGAATTAGGAGATTGAGATTGACGTATACACACTACTATATATAAAATAGATAACCACCAAGGACGTACTATATAGCACAGGGAACTCTACTCAATACTCTGTAATAACCTTTGTGGGAAAAGAAATCTGATTCACTCTGCTGAATACCTGCAACTCACACAACATTGTAAATCAACTCCAATAAAGTTTTAGAAAAAGAAAATGAAATGGCTTCCGCTAATGATTTCTACAGCGAAGAGAAGTACGTTTTGAGTTACAGATAAGCTTTTCAAAAGTGGTGGTACTAGCCTTTCTTCAGCTGTCCCCTGCTTCCAGCACTTAACATAAATCCTTTTTTAGAGGCATTAAAAAGGGCTGTGACAAGCGTCATTACAGCAGATAAATTTAGGTCATGTATTTTATCTGCATAATCTGATAGTAATTTATATATTGCCAGCCTAGATAAAGCACAGCCGTTTCTTCTTAGTAAATTTTTCTTGTTGTCAACAAGATGTGATATGATGTGAGTTGGATATTGACTTTCCTTGAAGGGTGGTGATTCATCACAGCCCTGTTTGGGGAGGTGCGGGAGAGATGATTTTATTGCTGGCAGAACTGAGTGACCGCCGGTTAAAGCTGTGAGTCAATCAAGATTAAACCCAGGCGAGTTGGTGCCTCTTGGATGACAGTGGATGATGTGATGGATATATTAGTGAAATTCTCTTTTAAAAAGCACTTTGTATTCTTAGCAGGTGGATTTGCAAATAGGAAAATGAAGAGTCTCCCTCAGTGGAAGAATCTGCCAGTTTGCAGAGCAGAGTGTGGCCAACTGAGTGTCACAGTGAAAGATAAACCACTGAGAAATAACCACTGGCAGCGTGTAGCTCGAGATAACTTCTTATTAAGTGCAAAGAAGGCAGCTACATTCTTAGTGAATCCGTTGTTGGATAGACTAGGAAGAAGACCTTCGTCTTGGGTACACTGACACAGATGGTGTCATGGGATTTTATTTTTTAAGATTAGAGCAAAATACTACTTCCTCCCCCTCAGAGAAAGCTTTGTAACCGAGGCTGACATCCTTCTTCTGTCAAGTGTGTGTGTGATCTCTTATTTTCCTCTGCAGAGTTGGTGTGAAGTTGGGAAATGCAACTTAGTATTAATCTAAAATAAAAGAAATTTTTAAGGAAGAAGCATGTTGGAAAAATCAGGCAAGTGCTGCTGAAGTTCAGTGTCAGCGATGATTGGATTATCCACCCTTGATCATTTGTGTCACTGGTTTTCTTCATTTGAACGCTTTGAGAGAGGGTTACCTAACTGAAATGTTTTTCGTAGAAGGTAGTAGGTTAGTCAGTTTCCTTCTAATTTCTGGGTGATTAGTTTATAAGATCGGGGGCTTCCCAGGTGGTGCTAGTAAAGAACCCGCCTGCCAATGAGATGTGGATTCAATCCCTGGGTCAGGATGATCCCCTGGAGGAGGGCAAGGCAACCCACTCCAGTATTCTTGCCTGGAGAATCCCATGGACAGAGGATCCTGGGGAGCTTCAGTCCATAGGGTCTCAAAGAGTCGGACACGACTGAAGTGACTTAGCACAGTTTATATGGTCAGCGTTCACTAAAATTTATTCATAGATTTACCACTTTATTTTCTTGTAATTCCTTGTTAGATCTTAACATCCTCCTTCTGGGGTCACTTTCCTTTTGTGTATGAAGTATGGTGTTCTAAAATTTCCTATGCAGTGTCCGGGGGCTATTGATAAATTCAAATTTTTTTTTTTTTGGTCTCAGAATGCTTTCCCTTCTCTCATACTGTTGAAAAGTGTTTGCTGTGTAAATACTGCTGGATATACAGGTATTTTGTATTTTATTTTTTGCTCTGCACCGTGTGGCATGTGGGATCTTAATTCTCCAGCCAGAGATTGAACCCTCGCCTCCTGCGTTGAAAGTGTACAGTCTTAACCACTGGACCACCAGGGAAGTTCTTGGAAATGAAGTGTTCTTAACGATGGACGGCACCTACACGATATTTAGATGTTGTTCAGATTCCATCGGTGTATTTTGTATATGTAGACTCCTACGGGTTGGCCTGGCAGACCATTTGGTAACTTCGCAATTGCTCAAAATGTATTAGGGAGTTCTGGAACAGATTATTAATGGGCCCTTGAAGCAAAACCTGTTTGTAGGCTGGGGACTCTCTGTAACGGTCATAAGAAAAGCGATTCTTTAATGACTTGTTCCAGCTCTTTCTGCCCTTGAACTCTCTACAGTGGAAAAACCTTTTCTGTGGTCCCCACTCATTTATGAAAAGAAGATACCTGTAATTATGATCCATCCTCGTTTCCCCCAGCACTTCCTGATGGGCCAGGCAGGACCCTCATTCACTGGAAAGAGGACCTTCTCTCACAGGAAGTGAGAGAAGAATGCAGACATTGTGCTTTTCTGCTGCCGCATAATTGCCTTCCTCCTGTGGTCAGATGAGATAGGCTCCCATCTAGCTCCTCTCTGGGGCCATGTTAATATAACTGATCAAGCAGTTATATTAAGCAGAGGGATGATGGCACTACAAATATTCCTTTCCCCTTCTTTTCTTGCTGAAAGAGTCTAAAAAATAAGAGTTGTAACCAGGAATGTTTACTTGAAAGAGGTACCGGGTTTTAAAATCTCAGCAGTTTATTGTGTTGGGGTTATCAAAATTCTGGATAAAATGTCAAAAACTACCAAGAACTTGTGATTTTCTTTTTTTTCCTTAAAAATTTTTTTTATTAGAGTATAGTCGATTTACAGTGTTATGTTAGTTTTAGGTGTACAACAACAAATCAGTTATACATATAGCCAGTCTTTTTTTTTTTTTTTTTAATTTTTTAGTTCTTTGAGTTTGTGATTTTTTGACAAGTCAGTTCCAGGTTGAGGTGAGAGTCACTGTCTATATAGAAGGTCTGTTTCACTATACTCTCCCTTCTTATAAAATCTCAGATTGCCTTCTCTTCCTTCTGTGGAAGGAATCATGGTTCCAAAATGAGCCGGAAGTTTACTCCTCTCCACTCTGGCATGGATTGTCTGCCCCACAAAAGTTGATGAATTGCTACTTCCAGAGCTGACCCAAAGTTTTTGTTTTGTTAAATAGCTATAAATCTCATCTCAATACGGTTTTAGTGGTAACAGGAAGAAAACCGTAAATTAGTATCTGTTAGGTTTTATTGCTTAAAAATAATTGTTACTTAGTAAAGCTTCATTTCTACAAATATCGTTTGACCTTGTGTGATTGATAGAAGAAAAATCGGGAGAATTTGTCCAGGCTCTGTTGACAGCTGACTGTTTCAAGAATTGCCACATACAATACTACAAATGAGTTCTGTTTATGTGATAGAGCGGGTCAGATTTATGGCAAGCACACAGAATGAATTACTGCCCAACTGCTGGGACAGACTCTTCCTTCATGAATTCTGACCCCTTTGCAAACTTTTATTGAAATATTTTGTGATATACTATGGGAGCATTTTTGGTTGGTTTTAAGAATCACAGAGGACAAAATCCTAAGGGATTAATTTTTTTGAAATCTCCTTTTCAGTTATTGAGGATCATGAGAGAGAGAGAGAGACATACACTAAAATACACCTCCTTCTATACTCTCGGTGCCCACCCACCAAATTTATAGTTTTCGTTTGAGGCACCATGACTGCCGCATTGTTCTTCACTGGGAGGAAACAGCATGTAGTAATTTGGGTTCTTTCTGAACAGTCTGTCTTTAATAACAAACTGGTTTATGGTTTTAAATCATGATTCCCACACTTTGGAATGTTCTTTTTAATCAGTCACTCTTATTCTCCTTTCTTGTAACAGGAATCGAGCTAATTGCCTAGGTATCTCTGTTTTTGTAATAGGCATTGAATTCTGTTTGTGCTGTTCAGGAACTTCGGGGGAACACTAAGGGTCAAGGTTCAATGTTATGGTCAGTTGGGGCTGATTTAACAAAGTACCATAAACTGAGTGGCTTGTAAGCAGCATATTTATTTCTCACGGTTCTGGAGACTGTGAGAGTAGGGGGCCAGCGTGGTTGGGTTCTGGGCTGCAGACTACCCGCATCTCACATGGAGGAAGGGGCTCAGGAGCTCTCTGGGGTCTCTTACAAGGACACTGATCTCATTTGTGGAGGCGCCATCCTTTTGACCTCATCACCTCCTAAAGGCCTCACCTCCTAACACCATCCACCTTGGGGGTTTGGATTTCAACATAAGTATTTTTGGGGAGGCTGGACCAAAGCATTCAGAATGTAACACTAAGTGAAGAATGTTTCAAAAAGGAGAGTGTGATCTTACTTACCCAATGCTCTTATTATGTCAAGTACATATATGATTGGGAATTGGCCATTGGGTTCAGCAATATGGAAGACATTGTGTTTTTTTGTTTTTGTTTTTGTTTTTTTTTAATTTTTGGAGGATGCTTTGCACAGCATGAAGGATCTTCTCCCCTGACCACGGATTGAACCCACACCCCTGCACTGGAAGCGCAGAGTACAACCACTGGACTACCAGAGAAGTCCCAGTCTTAACCTCCTATCTGTTAATCTTTCCACTCTGCTTTGTGTCCTGCAAGTCTGGCCCCACCTGCTTCCTGACACTTGCTTAACCTCTTTCCAAATAGTTCTGTTCTGCATGCCCGTGCTAAGTCAATTCAGTCATGTCTGACTCTTTGTGACTGTATAGACTGTAGCCTACCAGGCTCCTCTGTCCATGGGATTTCCGAGGCAAGAATACTGGAGTGGCTTGCCGTGCCCTCCTCCTGAGACCCTTCCCTACCCAGGGATCAGAGCTTCATCTCTTATGTCTCCTGTATTGGCAAACCGGTTCTTTACCACTAGTGCCACCTGGAAAGCCCAGGTATGTCCTGGCATCAGACAGTTGTCTTCTGTTGCAGCGTTTGCCCTTGGCCTTCACAGAAAGAAGTTGATATTTGAACCTTGCTACATACAGTTTTTCAGAGCAGAAAGATTTTTAAGGGAAAAAATATGTGAAAAGAGTGAGATTATATGTTGAGATTGTTCTCCATTTTGCAGACCTGTAATTTAGATACCATTCCACCTCTGTAATTTTGAGTTGTCAGTGACTCTTTTCATTTCACACAAGATGTGTTTTAAAAAAAAGTTAAAATTCAGTAATAGATTTTGCTACATGATGAGAAAATTTACAGGTCAGTAATAATGTCAGATATGCACATGACACCACCCTTATGGCAGAAAGTGAAGAAGAGCTAAAGAGCCTCTTGATGAAAGTGAAAGAGAAGAGTGAAAAAGTTGGCTTAAAGCTCAGCATTCAGAAAACTAAGATCATGGCATCCGGTCCCATCACTTCATGGCAAATAGGTGGGGAAACAGGGGAAACAGTGGCTGACTTTATTTTTCTGGGCTCCAAAATCACTGGAGATGGTGATTGCAGCCATGAAATTAAAAGATGCTTACTCCTTGGAAGGAAAGTTATGACCCACCTAGACAGCATATTAAAAAGCAGAGACATTTTCTGTCTAGTCAAAGCTATGGTTTTTCCAGTGGTCATGTATGGATGTGAGAGTTGGACTATAAAAAAGCTGAGCACTGAAGAATTTATGCTTTTGAACTGCAGTTCTGGAGAAGACTCTTGAGAGTCCCTTGGACTGCCAGGAGATCCAACCAGTCTATCCTAAAGGAGATCAGTCCTAGATGTTCATCGGAAGGACTGATGTTGAAGCTGAAACTCCAATATTTTGGCCATCTGATACGAAAAACTGACACATTTGAAAAGACCCTGATGCTGGGAAAGATTGAGGGTAGGAGGCGAAGGGGACAACAGAGGATGAGATGGTTGGATGGCATCACCGACTCAATGGATATGAGTCTGGGTAAACTCTGGGAGTTGGTGATGGACAGGGAGGCCTGGCGTGCTGCGATTCACGGGGTCGCAAAGAGTCAGACACGACTGAGCCACTGAACTGAACTGAACTGAATAATGTCCTCGTAGACTGTAGGGATGGAAAGGACTTAAACTACAATAGCTAGATAATAAATCTATTTTCAGGAATGTGTTTTCCATTTTGCCAGCAAATTCTGTTTTCTTGGAGAAGGAAATAGCAACCCACTCCAGTATTCTTGGCCTGGAAAAATCCCATGGACGGAGGAGCCTGGTGGGCTGCAGTCCGTGGGGTCACAAAGAGTCGGATGCGACTGAGAGACTAACACTTCTGTTTTCTAGTACTTGAGAGAGAGAATCTCAGTGTTTTTATAGGGCGCTTTGGTAGAAGAGAGTTTCTATTTTATTCGTCTTCTCACACATGGCAGGTTTAGAGAGTTTAAGCAGCTCTGGGGCCATGTTTTATATTCAGGCATGACTCTCAGGTCACTGAGTTTGTCCATTACTTGTAGAATGCCTGCAAGCCCTTGGCACTCACAGTTGGACCTGACTCATTATGTATGAATCACACTCTTCTCTTGAAGAACATGTTCTGAATCTTCTTGAACTTGACTTTAATAAGGGGAATTTCATTGCATATCATAAATATGTCAGATCTCACATTGAATACTTACATTGCATTCATCGCATCTCTTTTCTTGTGTTTTGCTCATCCTAGGTAGAAACACACTTCACTGAGATGTATTTAAAGATGATACCTTTTTTAATGATTATAATTAGCATGTCATCAAATTTGACTCTCTTAAGAAAGCAGTACTCAGTTAAGACTTTTCACGAAGTATTACTCTTAAAAAATTCCATTCTAAGGGAAATAATATTTCATGAGGTGTCATTGCTGGCAGTTTTCCAATTATTTATTTAAAATGTGTTTACCTAGTGATACAAATCTTTTAAAGAATACAAAAAGTAGTTTTGAGAAGTCTGATCAGGATCTAAAGGTTTTTTGAGTAGTTGTGTTTCATGTTCTTAATTTCTGAAATAATGTGGGTTTCACATTTGTTTTATTTCCTTAATTATATATGTGTTTGGAGGAGTTACTGTTCTAAAAATGGAACTTTTATGCATATTATGTGAGTTAATGGAAATCTGTCTGTTATAAATGTACTCTTTGAATATATTTGCCACCAACTGTGATACAGGTCTGCTTAGTCTATTTGAATCTCTTTTTGTGTGTGTGGAATGTGGATGAAAATAACTAGTTCATTGGAGTTTTGGAAGCACTGAGTTGCTATATGAGAAAGTACTTGGTGCCTAAGGAACACTCACTAGGTGTCTGTAATCAGAACGGTAGTGTCTTAAACCTGTTGAGTTGGAGAAAGGTGATAAAAGCTGCTTCACTTTGGACAGCTATGTGGGGTTATTTGTGCTGGGCAGCAGGATCAACAAAAATGATAAGAAAGAGCCTCAAGGAACTCAGTCTAGTGACTTACATCGCAGCCACATTTTAACATAGTATTGTCTCTGTTCTTTTTTTCCATTTAATTTTTACTGTATATTGGAGCATAGTTGATTTACAATGTTGTGTTAGTTTCAGGTGTACAGCAGTTGATTCAGTTATTTTTAGATTCTCTTCCCACATAAGTCGTTACAGAATGTTGAGTAGAGTCCCTGAGTAGAGTTCGTTGCTTATCATTTTTATATATGGTAAGTACAGTGCGTGTGTTAATCCCAAACTCCTAATTTATCCTCCCCCATTTCCTCTTTGGTAACCAAACGTTTGATTTTGAAGCCTGTAATTGTTCTTAGTCTTGCTGGGGTCACATAGCCCTTTGAGAATCTGATGAACTCAATGAAAGTTCTTGGAAGAGGCCTTCAACACATGGGCACAGGTACACACGCATGCATAATTTTGTATTCAATTTTATGAGCTTTCAGTTTGGTGAAATTCACTGACAGTTTCACTGTACTCAGTTTCATGAATGCCATGAAGGCAGTCACACACTGTATATTAAGAATCTTTGCTTTGGAGATATAATAAACAGTCAGTCTGAGACTTTAGTGATGACCGGGTCTGGGAGGAGAGACCTGACCTGGCTGCCGGGCTTTTGTTTGAGTGACAGTCCCAGCAGTCCAAACAAATATGGCAACCCAAGAGATGGAGAAGCCAGCACTAGCTGGACCAGAGTCATACGTGGCAGGTGGGTTTGCATCTCTGGCAGGGCTTTCAGGGCTACTCCAAAAAGGTGAATGCAGACATGGTGGTCTGGCTTTGGAGCAAGGCTCTGAGGAGAAGCTCAAAGCACAGAGCATGTTAATTGTCTGGCTCCTATAAAACCTCCTGATTAGAATGGCTGGTGGATGTCACTGAGAGGCTGGGTCTCTCCAGGTTGCCTGGAGTCCTAATTCTATTCTTTTCTTTTTAAAAACACTTATTTGGCTGTGTCCCGGTGTTAGTTGCAGCACATGGGATCTTTAGTTGCTGCGTGTGAACTCTCAGTTTCGACATGTGGAATCTAGTTTTCTGACCAGGGATTGAACCTGGGCCCCCTGCATTGGGAGCATGGAGTCTTAGCCACTGGACCACCAGGGAAGTCCCATAATTATTTTATGAAGCAAAACTCATGCACTTCCTTGTGGTTGAAGACAAATCATGGATTATTGTGAGTGAGGCCTCTGGATATAGGGTGTGTGACCAAACACAGACCTCCCTGTTAACCTCATTTAGGATGGATTCAGCTGCCCGGCCAAAGGGAGCATTTTCTGTATTGGGAATACCAGTGTGTACAGCCCAGAGAGGAGATTACAGCTGTATGTGTGGGGTGGGGTGCAGCATGTGGAGAAACTTGTTGCAAACACCGCCCTCCTATATCTGTCCACCGGAGTGTCACGCTCTCCTTAGTTGATTCTTGTAGTCATCAAGCACTGGGCATGCATGCTAAGTCACTTCAGTTCAGTCATATCCAGCTCTTTGTGACTAAACTGACCATAGCCCTCCATGAGGACAGGCTCCTCTGTCCTGGGATTTTCCAGGCAAGAAGACTGGAGTGGGTTCCATGCACTCCTGGGGATCTTCGCATCCCAACGATCAAACCTGCATCTCTTACATCTCACGAATTGGCTGGCAGGTTCTTTACCGCTCGAGTCACCTGGGAAGCCCCATCAAGCACACAGGAAGACACTCAAATAATTATAACTGATTTAAAATTTGATTCCGTTTTCTGTGTCTGCAGTAAGCAATTATGTGATCTTTGATGATGGTTTAGTTTCAGTTTTGAAATCTAAAAAGGTAGCTTCCAAATGAAAATGATTCATTTTGAAAATTGGATTATTTCCTCATCACGGTGCATCAGATGGGGTGTGGTCATGTTACCACCACTCCTCTTGGTCGTTAGGACCCTGTCCCTTCCCCTCCTCCCACTTCAACTCCCCTACCCCCTTTCTCCCCCATTTCTGTTATTTAGTAACACTTAGCCTCTGCCATGGAGAAGGCAATGGCTACTCCAGTACTCTTGCCTGGAAAATCCCATAGACGGAGGAGCCTGGTAGGCTGCAGTCCATGAGGTTGCCAAGAGTCGGACACGACTGAGCGACTTCACTTTCACTTTTCACTTTCATGCATTGGAGAAGGAAATGGCAACCCACTCCAGTATTCTTGCCTGGAGAATCCCAGGGATGGGGGAGCCTGGTGGGCTGCCGTCTATGGGGTCGCTAAGAGTCGGACACGACTGAGCAACTTCACTTTCACTTCTCACTTTCCTACATTGGAGAAGGAAATGGCAACCCACTCCAGTGTTCTTGCCTGGAGAATCCCAGGGATGGGGGAGCCTGGTGGGCTGCCGTCTGTGGGATCGCACAGAGTCGGACACGACTGAAGAGACTTAGCAGCAGCAGCAGCCTCTGCCAAGAACTTCCTGTGGGTGATCTCACTTGCCATTCACAAGACCCTCCCACTTTGCTCTCCTTCAGTATTGTATTGGTTGTTCGGGTTTTTGCCTCTCTCTGTGTAAACTTTAGAGTCAGTTTTTCAGTATCCACAAAATAATGTGCTGAGGTTTTGATGTGGATTGCATTGAATCTGTCAGATTAGGCAAACTGACATCTTGATAAAATTGAGTCTTCCTATCCACGAGCAAGAATATTTGTGTGTTTATTTAGTTCTCCTTTGATTTCTTCATAATTCCTACTTGCTCAGGGGAGCCTTCAAGTGATCAGATGAGGGCCCACCACATTAAGGAGGGCAATCTGCTTTACTCAGAAAGTAGCAAAAGTGAAAGTTAAGTCGCTCAGTCGTGTCCAACTCCTTTTCGATCCCATGGACTGTAGCCCACCGGGCTCCTCTGTCCATGGGATTCTCCAGGCAAGAATACTGTAGTAGGTTGCCATTCCCTTCTCCAGGGGATCTTCCTGACCCAGGGATTGAACCCAGGTATCCTGCATTGCAGGTGGATTCTTCACCATCCGAGCCACCAGGGAATCCATTTGACTCAAAAATCCACCAATTTAAATGTAAATCTTCTCCAAAGATATCCTCTTGGAGACAGGATAGTGTTGGACCAAATATCTGGGTACCATGGTCCAGCCAGGTGGACACATAAAATTAACCATTACACACAGCAATGTGACAGCTGTTGAAAGTTAGACTGAATCATGTGCTCAGATACATATGAGGGGCAGGTGAATTTAAGTTTTTTACAAGCTTATTTCTTTTTAAAATGTACTCTCAATGGGGAGCCCTGAGAAAAATTTAGAAACTGTTTAGCTAAGAAAGTATAGAAAGAAACAAGTGGTGTGAGGGAGAGAAAGAGAATATGAGAGTAAAACCTAATAAACAAAGTGTCTTATTCCATTGAACTTAGAGGCCTGGACCCTTGTGGATATATCAGTTCAGTCTTGACACTTTCTCTGCAGTGATAGCCAATAAAAGAGCTGCAGGAAATTTTTCCTAGTAGAGAGAAAAAAAATCCCTGTCTCTTTGGAAGGGTGTTCTTTAAAAGCAAGAAAACGTTTAAAGCGAGAGCAGAAATGTCTATAAATGGGATATGACAGCTAGAGAAGAAGAAAATGTACAATATTGAGTGAAATTCCATATTTTATTGGATAAAAATCTCTAGTGAACAATGATAAGGTTTTAAATTTCTTCTAATAGTTTTAGAGGCTGTTTATCTTCTAGGCTCTTAAAGATATGATGCAGAGTAATATGAGTTATACCTTGAGAATGTTATAAATAGGTCTTATCTTTATGGCTTTTGTTGTGTAAATTATGGCTGTTTCTAGGGCTCAGAGGTCCTAGGGCACTTCAGAGAAAGCAGCTGGTCCCTTGGGGATTAAGCTATGAATATACAGTATCTTGAGTTTCTTTAATCTCTGGGTGATGCCCTTGTCCAAAATGAATGGTGTCAGTGTTGCCTAATGGCATAGTAGCATGTACTCACCCAAAAGGAGAACTCGAGAAATATTAAATTTCTGTACTCTCTCATAAGGTGTTTAATGCCCACTCAATTAAATGAATGACCTCTGGCTTTCTGGGCTTCCCTGGTGGCTCAGATAGTAAAGAATCTGCTTACTATGCAGGAGACCTGGGTTTGAGCCCTGGGTTGGGAAGATCCCCTGGAGAAGGGAATGGCAACCCACTCTAGTGTTCTTGCTTAGAGAATTCCACGGACAGAGGAGCTTGGTGGCCTACAGTCTATGGAGTTGAAAAGAGTTGGACACGACTGAGCAACTAACACTTAGCCGCTTTCTGGGTGATGTGTGCTGAAACTAAAATCTTATTTGATAATTTACATCATGTGTAAGCAATTATAAGCCAGGCAAACACAAGAAGAAGCAAAATGCAGTGTCAGTTCTTTTGTGAATGTCGGACATGACTTAATGACTGAACAGCAACAACGATAATGTGTACTGCGGTGCTAAATCATATTTTTTATTGAAAGGTCTGTGTAACATCCATGGTAGCAGGGGTTCCTTATCTGAATTCAGCGAGTTCTTTTGCATCCCAAGATTAGTTAAAAAACAGACACAATTTGGACTTACCTGGTAGTCCAGTGATTAAGACTCTGTGCTTCCAACATAGGGGAGGCGTGGTGTTTGATCCCTGGTCAGGGAACTAAGATCTGATATGCTGTGCTGCTGCTAAGTCGCTTCAGTCGTGTCCGACTCTGTGCAACCCCATGGACGGCAGCCCACCACGCTCCTCTGTCCATGGGATTTTCCAGGCAACAGTACTGGAGTGGGTTGCCATTGCCTTCTCCGATATGCTGTGCAGTGTGGCTCAAAGAAAAAGAAAGAAGACTCAGTTTATAAAACTGTTAATCGGTCAGTCCTTCTCTCCGGTGACATTTTATTAAACACCTGCTATGCGGTTGTTTGGAGAAGGAAATGGCAACCCACTCCAGTGTTCTTGCCTGGAGAATCCCAGGGACGGGGGAGCCTGGTGGGCTGCCATCCATGGGGTTGCACAGAGTCGGACACGACTGAAGTGACTTAGCAGCAGCAGTAATAAATATTGGATAAGAATGTGTAATAATTTAATATACATTTGTAACAGAACTAGAGAGGCTGTTAATTGCATAAATGTGCCAGATACGGTTGTATTTTACCAGCAGGTGTATCTCCTTTAATCCTTATAGCATCACACAGGCAACATGTTGTAGCATCAGAGGAAAGAATACAAGAGAAATTGGATGGATTGAAGTCATGTAGCCAGTGATGGCAGAGCCCAGCTCAGAGCCCAGGTCTTCCCTACACCATGAACTTTGCCACCACTCATATGGCTTGGTTTCCTTTGGTAATAACTCTGTTCCTTTAGGTTTCAGCTAAATAGTTGCATCTTGCTTTGAAAGAACCTAGTGTGGAGTGGAAGTTGCTCAGCCATGTCCAACTCTGCAACCCCATGGACTGTAGCCTGCCAGGCTTCTCTGTCCATGGGATTCTCCAGGCAAGAATACTGGAGTGGGTTGCCATGCTGTCCTGCAGGGGATCTTCCTGACCCAGGGATCAAATCTGGGTCTCCTGCATTGCAGGCAGATTCTTGACCACCTGAGCTACCCCGGAAGCCCATCTTTTTAGAAAGGTGTCTTAAATGCAGTGCTTTTTGCGCTCTTTGGGGCCCTGTCACATTTGCACTAAGAACAGCAGCCTCTACCTTGACTTCTCTGCCATTGGCTTCCTTTGTTTCCCTTCAAGCCTTTATGCTGCTTTCAGATTGATTTTATGCAGAGGTTTCCTGGTTTAAAAACTTTTTTATTGGCATGTAGTTGATGCTGAAGCTGAAGCTCCAATACTTTGGTTACCTGATAAGAACTGACTCAATGGAAAAGACCCTGATGTTGGGGAAGATTGAAGGCAGAAGGAGAAAGGGGCAGCAGAGTATGAGATGGTTGGATGGTGTCACCGACTCAGTGGACATGAATTTGAGAAACTCTGGGAGATTGCGAAGGGTAGGGAAGAAGCCTGGCATGCTTCAGTCCATGAGGTCATAAAGAGTTGGACATGACTTAGTCACTAAACAACAAAATAGTTGATTTACAATGGCGTGTTAGTTTCAGATGTACAGCAAAGTTACTCAGTTATATGTATACACATATCCATTCTTTTTCAGATTCTTTTCTAATATATGTTATTACAGAATATTGAGTAGAGTTCCCTGTGCTATATAGTAGGTCCTTGTTGGTTTATATATATTGATAGTAGTGTGTATATGTTTCATCTCAAAGTCTTAATTTATACCCCCTGCCACGTTTCCCCTTCGGTAACTCAATTTTGGAAATTGGTGAGCGTCTTCCCGTTTTGTAAATAAGTTAATTTATATAATTTTTTAAATTTAGATTTCACATAGACATTTCCTGTTCATTAAACATGGGTGCTGGCTTTTTGGGCTGTCTGCAGCTTTGTTCCTGCCACTTAGCATTACGTTCTGTGCTCCAGCCAGACCGTGTGCTGCTGAGGGACGTTCTTTCTCCATCTCCTCCCTCCCTTCATTGCTCTCATTAGCAGATGCCGTTCCTCTCAGCCTGAAAATCCCTCCTTTCTCCTCTCTGCGTGAGTAATATGTTTTTGTAATTCAGAGCCTGGCTTTATTTTCCACCTGGAAAACTTTCTCCGATTCTTCCATTCCCTCTTTCTTCTTGGAGCCTCCTAGATTCTGTGCTTTGAAATATCTCCTTAGTTGTTTACAGAAGTCTCTAAACAGACATCAGACTGCAGGGTCTCATGTTCTCTGACCTTTCTGATGCCCAGCGAAACCTAGGCACGTGTTCGATGAGACCATTACCCACTGCCGGCAGGTCCCTTGTTGCCATTTTAGTTCTTCCTTTAAGTACGGCATCTAAAATGAAGAAACGTCATGAAAGAACTCATATATACGCAGAGGTGCTGGGGTGCTCCATTGCTTTGTTGAAGTGTGTGTGTTTTTTCTCCTTTGTCTCACCAGCTATCAAAGAGAAGTATACAGACTGGACAGAATTTCTCATTCGGGATTTGACTGGTTCCCGGACGGCCCCTGCCAGCCTTCTAGAAGGTGTATGTATTGTTATCCAGCTATTCTCTGTCATCTGAAGCTGCACAGTTAACACGAGCTCACAGCTAAGAGCACCTTTGCATATATCCTTCTATGGGTGCATGAGTCCACACGGACATCAGTGTGCAAAGTAACATCGTGTCTTTGCCCGAATCACTTAGAGGACTGATTCTAATGGGACCCAAGTGTCTCCACGTGTGGTCCAGTCCATAAGTGGAAAATTTGCTTTTATGAATAACATGGTAGGATGGTTACCTACTATCCTGTACCTTTAACAGTCCATCTTATGTTTGTGAATGCGTATAAAATCCTGTAGAATAACTATTTTGTTGAAGTGACAACTAAGCATTCATATGCTGGGGTGTGGCCTCAAAGTGTGTTGATAAATGATTAGCTGTTTTATTTATGCATCGCCCCAGTTTTTAAACACACGTGTTAAATCATATTTGAATTAGTCCCTCTTGTAAAACAAGAGGAGAAATGACTAACCATATTTAAATGTGGTTAAGGTCGTTTTAAGGTACTGAAGAAAAAATGGGTTACTTGAAAATAATTTTATTCTGATATATTTTAATATTTATGTACCAGAACAGTATATAAGAGGACTTCACTGTCATAAATCATTATTGAGTTACCAAATCTGTTTTTGAAGAATGCCCCTGAGAAGGGGAAAACACAATGAATGACCAAGAATATGACACAGAGTTTGACAGTCTCATTATTCTCTTAACATTAACCATAAATTTCCTGCCTTTCATAAATGATACTGAAATTTTGGAACACCACAGACTCATACAGGGTTGTCTTTGTTTTGTGATGATTTTGCCTAATGTAGTTTTGTATCTTGGTGGCTACTAATTGAATTGTTTGGTTGACAAATCAAAGTAATGGTTGCTCACCCTTTCAAAAGGACAGATTGTCTTACTTTGTTAATTTTTTAAGCATATTTGCCTACAGGGCTGGCTGAACAAACACCCTTTTCATATGCAAACATGTGCTAAGAAGGTTGCTTAGAAGGGGCAGACATTATATACATTCTCCAAACCAACGGTGGGGTGAAGTGTACAAGTTACCAGTAGTCTAATTCAGCTGATTATTAGTGTGTATTAGGCATTCATCAAGAATGTCCTCCACACGTATTAACACTTTATGGTATGAGAGGGTGTTGATTATGAGAGCAGGGCCATCGTAAGACAGACGTCTGCTGAGTCAAGGTAGAAATTGATGGCCCCATATCAGATGGATCCATCGCTTGGAAAAGTAGACGTTTTGTTCCCACTTGTTTTCCAATTTGAGGCAAATTTGGTGGAATGCTTCTTCAAAGCACCTTCACAAATGGAGTTGTGTCTGGGAAGGGTGATTTGTTTGGTGAGAACTTAGCACACACTGTTATTTTGTATTTGCTTGTGGTTTTGTTGCTGGATACTGAGTTGGGAAAGATGGATGTGGGGTGGGAGGGGAGGGTGGGGGGTGGGAGGGGAGGGTGGGGGTGGAGGGGAAACACCAGACTATTTGCCAATAGCTTGGATGATGGTGTGGAAAAAAAAAAAAATATCTTCTGCTGTCATCTGTTTCCATGAGAACCTGAAAATAAAGTTTAAAATAAGGAGTTTTGCTTCTGTTTAAACAGCCTCTGCGAGGGAAAGGCCCTATAGACCTCATTACAGTTGATTCCTTAATAGAGCTGCAGGACTCTCAGAACCCTTTTCAGTACTGGATAGTTAGTGTGCTTGAGAATGCTGGAGGAAGATTACGCCTTCGCTATGTGGGATTGGAGGACACTGAATCCTATGACCAGTGGTTGTTTTACTTGGATTACAGACTTCGACCAGTTGGTTGGTGTCAAGAGAATAAATACAGAATGGACCCACCTTCAGGTAAGGGGCGGGAGCTTCAGCCGTTCTCAAATGTTGTCGGAAGAGATGTGATTATTTTCCTGGGTGTCTCTCTGGAACATGTGTTAGCTCTGTGGTGTCTTTCCCATTTGTACTCGTGCGCAGGAAGTGTTTTAACTTGAAACACTCTCTGTTGTGAATGGAACCCAAGACCTCAATGAATAGTGTTCTGAAATGAGAAAGCAGAGCAGGAGGCTGTGGAAAAGCTGATCTGGTTCCTTTGGAATCACTGGTTTGGAAATAAAAGACCCAGTGCATGGGGACTTGACAATATTCTCTGCTTTTCTTTAGGAATTTGATAGTCTTGCAAGTAGGTTCTGAAATATTTGCCCTTCTACCCACGGCCATCCATCCATCTGTCCATTCATTCATCCATCCATCTACCCACTCACCCGCTCATCCATCCATCCATTCATTCCCCCATCCAACCTTCTATCCATAGATTCATCTACCCACCCATTCATCCATCTGTAGATTCAAGTAAAATGCAGATTCAAATAAAATGCTTATTGTTACATTATCTGTCCTGACCTGGAAATAGCAAAAAAGAAAACCATCATGCTTTTTTCCGCTGGTGCATCATAGATTTTCAAATAGCTTCAAGTACCTTGACGAATGCCTTTCCACAGATTTAATTGGGTAGAAGACGACATCATGCTTCCTGACATACCCAACTGGGCAGAAACCTCAGAGTTTACAAAAATAACCATTCTTGAATGTTTTCTACCTGCCAGGTGATTTTACATCTGTTAGGTTGTTTATTTTGATTCCAAAAAAGTGCTACATGTTTCGGGTGAATATTTCCTCTTATGGCAGAGAAAATTTGAGACTGAGTTTAAGCTACCTGTCTAAGATTGCACAGTTTTTTGGAGGAATGTGCTGGAATTCAGATTCCCAGGTCCCCTTCTTCTTCCACACAATTTCCCCTGCTGCCTCCTACTGGGCTTATCAACCTTTTTTGATAGATAGCTGTAGAACAAAAATGTTGGATTCTCATGGAATTAAAGATGCCAAGGAAGGAATACATCTTCCCAAATTTGCTGATTTTCATTCTGGTCAATTTCACAGGTTTACTGGAAGCCAAGAGTTGGCTCTTTCCTTCATTAAAATTGCCAGAGCCTTTCCCCTCCCATCTTAGTTGCCAGAGTTCGTCTTGAGGAGTGAAGCAGAGGAGTCATATTTCCCTTTTCCATCAGTCAAGAGCTTTAATTGAAAAGTGTCTTGGTTCTCCATGTCATGTGTTTACATTTGTGTTGGATCTGACAGGCGTATAAACCTGTAACGTGGTATTTTATTAGTATTGTTCTTGTCAATGTTATGAGAAGCAGGCAAGAAATCCACTTATACCCTGAGTAGTCTGGGGATATGATTACAAATGAAAGGCCTGTCGGTTTTGTGAGGAGAGGCCTTAGCTCCCAAGGTTTGCCTTGGGATTCATGACCTAACAGGAGAAATTTATTTCATGTAGAAAGTTGGGTGTGTAAATCTTAGTTCAGTATCTAATTGCTGTAAAATTTTAAGAGCAATATATAATTGCCAGTATAAATTTATAGCAGAGCAAAGGATGACTAATAGCTCTTAAACTCTGTGTAACGCCCCTCTCCTCTGCTCATACTCAATGGCCAGAATGGAAAGTGTCCCTCTAGAAACTAGGGAAATACTTGAATAAAGGAAGAGACCTCTCTCTCTAAGATAATTTGATGTTTTTATAAGACAAGAATAGACTGTATTTACTCATAGTAATTTTCTGACCATGAATTGTTCATTTCACTGAAGAGTTAAAGCCTTTGGGAAAGGTATTCCTCATCAAGAACTTATATTTTCAACATGTAAATTGTCAACAGGAAAGGCTGTGGATGGAAAGAAGAAATTAAAAGGTGAAAGGTCACCCCAAGTATGATTTTGAGTTCTTCAGATGCAATAGTTAGAAGATGAACTCTGACTTCTACCTGATTCAGCAGACCAACACCTGGGAATAGAATCTAGTCCTTTGGGTTTCTATAAATTAGTTTCAGGACCCGATGTGACTTGTTAAACTACGATGGCAGTGCTCTTTCCTTGACCGAAGTCTAGGTGGGAGTCAGCTTTCAGACTGGCACAGAAAGCACTAGACTGTCTTATTCCCAAACACACTTAAGTAAATGAAAGTGTTCATTACTGACAGGTGGTAAGAAGTTGAGATGGAAGGGTGGGCAAGGAGGGCAGATAAGGGGCACTTTGGGTAGAGTGTCATCCCTTGGTATCCACAGGGGATTGGTTCCAGGATCCCCACAGATGCCAGAATCCAGTGATGCTCAAGTCCCTGGTATAAAATAACGCAGTACAGTTGACCTTCTGCATTTGCAGGTTTGATGTTCTGCGTCCGCCATCTTCCCATCCACAGGTTCCGTATTTTCAGGCTTCTCTATCCGCAGTCTCTGCCATCCTCGGGGGTCCTTCTGCCAAGGGTGGAATATTCAGGAACGGCAGGCCTGGAGGGCTGCCTGGACTTTGAGAGTGAGGCTGCGCCAGGTCACCCTATCCTCTTTGCTGAGCTGACAACTCCTTTCTTTTCCTGATACTTTCTGTTTCTTAAAGGACACAGTATTTCTCAACTCTTCAGTACAGGTAGAGGTATAGAAGTAGGTGGTAGATAGTACCTGTTGCGGAGAAGGCGATGGCACCCCACTCCAGTACTCTTGCCTGGAAAATCCCATGGATGGAGGAGTCTGGTAGGCTGCAGTCCATGGGGTCGCGAAGAGTTGGACACGACTGAGCAACTTGCCTTTCACTTTTCACTTTCATGCATTGGAGAAGGAAATGGCAACCCACTCCAGTGTTCTTGCCTGGAGAATCCCAGGGACGGGGGAGCCTGGTGGGCTGCCGTCTAGGGGTCACGCAGAGTCGGACACGCAGTAGTAGTACTTGGCAAGTAGGTCTTGAAACACTGGAGAAGGTGCTGGCTGTTATGCTGTCTGCCAGCGAGAAGCCTGCATCCCATTTCTGGATGGAATCCGAGAACACGGGATGGTGGATGGGCGATTAGAGAGAGGGTGTGGCCACCCCACTCCACCCGCCATCAGGGGTGCAGGTGCTGAGGGGTAGGAGAGTCCAGCTTTAGCAAAGACCAGATGAGGGAACAGAAGATGGTGAAATGCCAGTGATCACGGGAGGGCAGTGGCTTCCTGCGTCCTTGGTGATTCAGGTGTTATCAGAGCGGGACGGGGAATCCAGAGGTGCCCTTTCTTCAGTGCTGAATGGAAGGCAGAGCATGATTTGACAGATCTGGAGCTCTTTTTCCAGCCCCGCATCCCTGATGCCTCCCCTCATATGCTCATTTTCTGGCATGCGGCCTCCTCTGGGGTCCCCAACTTTTCTGTGTGTGTCTCCTCTTTTGGAAGACTGCTTTCTCATGCCCTCACTTCATCCAGAACTTGGATGCTGAACTCAAAGTGCATGGCGCAGTCTCTGCTGTGCCCCCTGACACCCTGTCTAGCACCTAGTAGGTGCTCAGTAACTATGTGTCAAGTGAGTTGACTGAATACAAATTCAAACGTGTCTAGAAGACAGAAGGAAGGAATTAGCCAAGTCCACCTTCCAGGAACCAAATCACTGATGGGAGTTTGGAAGCCAATTTGGAGGGGAGAGCCTGGTGGAGATACCCCTAGACTGTGCTGTTCACTTTGCCCTGAAGTGTTAGTGGAGCTTCTGAGCAAGTAGAGATGTGATCTCTTTAACTCCTGGGACAGCTCCAGGATATGAGGTCTGTGGTGTTCAGGATGGGAATTTCTTCCTTTAAAAAGGTCTCCATGTGACTAGAGTTTGAGAACCTGACAGAGGGGAAGGAACCTGGGCTTGGAGTCAGGGTCCAAGTGGGCCTCTCCTTCCACTTTGTCACTGGCCGCAGAGCGTCTGGGTGAGTTCCTCTACTTGGAACCTCAGTTTTCACATCTGTAAAATGGGAGTCTCCCCATGTTTGCTTTGCTGCTGTTACTCAGGTGATTGGTGTTTTCTAAATATTCAATCTGTGATTAGAGTATTAAGGTTGTATTTGATTTTCTAAGAAATTTAAGTAGGCTCTTGAGGTCCAGGGGTCATTGAGAGGCCCCACCTGCTTTTAATTTTTAAATTTATTTCAATTGGAATATAATTACTTTACAATATTGTGATGGTTTATGCCATACATCAACGTGCATAGGCCACAGGTATGCATGTATACGGAAGAAGGCAATGGCACCCCACTCCAGTACTGTTGCCCGGAAAATCCCATGGTTGGAGGAGCCTGGTAGGCTGCAGTCCATGGGGTCACACAGAGTCGAACACGACTGAAGCGACTTAGCAGCAGCAGCAGCATACATGTATACCCCCATCCTGAACCCCCCTCTCACCTCCCTCCCCCCGCATCACCTGCTTTTGTGTTTTTGGAGGTTTAGAAAGCAGATAGAATCTGACATGTTTTTGCAGAAACTAAAGAGATGAAACTTCTGAGGTTTAAGAAAAATCCTTAGATCCTTATCTCTATATTCTTTTGTATATCTTTTCCCTTCAAAATCTTTATGTCACCCACCCCCCCCAACCCCCCCTTCTTTTTATTTTAGATAGTGCCTGGAGCTAGACGTTTCTCAATCTAATTCAGATGCTTCCTACATGAACTGTTTCTTATTCCAAAAACAATCATTATTTTTTATCTTAGCTTGGGCTGCCTTAACAAAATACCATTGACTGAGGGGTTTGAGCCTTGGAAAACACAAATCCCCAGTTCTGGAGGATGGGAGTTCAGGGTTAGAGCATCAGCAGTGTTGAGTGCTGGTGAGGATTTCTTCCTGATTTGTAGATGGCTGCCTTCTTGCTGGGTCCTCACCTGGCTGCCTCTTCTTCTTTTTTAATCTTCTGGCTGTGCTGCATGACATGTGGGATCTTACTTCTCCACCAAGGATCAAACCCACATCCCCTGCACTGGAAGCATGAAGCGTTAACCACTGGACCGCCAGAGAAGTCCCCTGTCCTCTTCTCTGTGTGTGCATGGAGATGTATATATATGTGTATCTCTATCTGTATGTTGACAGAGAGCGAGCATGTACTTGAAAGAGAGCTCTTTGGTGTCTCCTTTTGCCAGGGCACTAATCCCATCACGGGGGCCCTACCCTCCTGACCCCATCTAAACCTAATTACTTCCCAAAGCTCCATGACATCAAGGGGTTAGGGCTTCAACATACAAATTTTGGGAGGACACAAGCATTCAATCCACAGTACTTCCCAGCGTCTATGAAGAAGCACAGTCGAGCCTTTCCTCACTGGTCCGAGGCTGGTGGAGAAGGAGGGAGTGGGGGGATGTGGGGTGCATAAATAAAGAGGACTGCCCCTCCAAGCCTGTGCTTACCTCAGCCTGTGAGATGAGTATTTCACTCGTCCCTTTTCCTCCTGCGCTTTCCATGAGATGGATGGCCAGTCTGCAGAGGTGGACACCTCGTTTTCACTTAGGTTTCTAGTTCAAGATGAGTCAGGATGGGTTTTAATTGCCTCTTAACTTCTTACCAACAGAAATGGACATGATACACTCTTTAATTACCAGCAACACGATCACTTTAAAAACATGTTTTATGTTCTTTTAATGGTGCTATTTATTGTCCATAAACTTACTGGCATAACCAAGTACCTCTCGCTCTAATGAACACACATACAGACTATTGTTCTCTGCTTGTTGAAACTAGGAGGTGTTTAGCTTCTGCAGGTGGCCGAGGGTCCTGACAAAACTGCAGCTAATTTTTCACCTTTTAAGACAGTGTGCCCTGCCGTGGGATTAAATTCTGTATTAGAATTTAATATCCTCAGCATGAAGGCAAAGCATCTTGAGATTGTAGGACAGAGATGAAAGTCTGGCAAGATCTCCTAGGTATCTTTCTTCATTCCAGCTGCTGTAACAGATGGGAAAGAGGGGCTTATAAACAAGAGACATTGATTTCTCCCGGCTCTGGAGGTTGGATGTCCAAGATCTGGGCACCAACAGATTCAGTGTCTGATGAGGACCTACTTCCTGGTTTGTAGACGTGTCTTCTCACTGTGTTCTCACCTGGGGGAAAGGGTAGGGATCTTTCTGGGGTCTCTCTTATAAAAGGACACTGATTCCATCCTGGGAGGTCCACTCTCATGATCTCGTCACCTCCCAGTGGCCCCAGCTCCTAAGGCCATCACCTTGAGTATTTCAACATGAATTTTAGGGGGACCTATATTCAGATCAAAGTACTAGGCTTTATGACACTTCTCTCTGGTTTGCTTGAACAGATACGGCATCAGGTGGACGCAGCCCCCTGGGGTGACACGACTGGTCCAGTCCTGTTCTGCCAGCTGTCAGGAGGGCTGTGAGCATTTCTCTGAGCCCCAGAGAAATCACTGCCCATCTCCTTGCTCAGATCTGAGTTTGGATCTGACCATGTTGGGTTTTCGTTGCTCTGGTCCTGAATAATTTTTTTTTTTAATTTTTTGGTTAATTAAAGGTTTCTCTTTACCTTTCTTTGGTTAAATATGGTTTCTCTTAACCTTTCTCTTTAGAGGTAAAGATTACATTAATTTATGTAATAATTTGTCAGACCATAATCCCACTCGTTCAATTTCAGCATATTATTTGGTGATACTCAGCAGCCCTTTTATCTTAGTATTTAAAAAAATTTTTTTTGTTGGAATCTAGTTACTCAGCCTTGGGTAATTTTTAATCACTCTTTTTTTACCCTCCTCTCTGTCTCAGGGGCTCCTCCTGCCTCAAGAGTCCTCAGTTACAGACCTTGGGAGTTCAGGGAGCGGTACTTTCTCTTCTTTTTTCTCTCCCTGTATGTCTGCAGACCTTCCTTTAACCTTGTCTTTAGAAGTCACTCTCGTTTTGTATGATTTGGTTCTCCTTTTATTACAACATCGAGCTCCCCATCGACCTGCTTCCAGAACCCTAGAAAAGTGGGTTTATTTTACTTAGGAAGTCCAGGATCTTGTTTGTTGTTCCCTCCTGCCCCCGCCTGTTGGGGCTTCCCTGGTGCCTCAGTGGTAAAGAATTCGCCTGCAATGTGGGAGACGTGGGTTCGATCCCTGGGTTGGGAAGATCCCCTGGAGGAGGGCATGGCGACCCACTCCGGTATTCTTGGCTGGAGAATCCCCATGGACAGAGGAGCCTGGTGGGCTACAGTCCACGGGGTCACAAAGGGATGGACAGGACTGAGCGACTGAGCACGTTTGGCACATCTGACCCCTCTGCAGCTGCTGCGCTTGGTGTCCTCTGGGCTGTGCTTCAGAAACCTGAACTGCCTTCCTCTTTCCTGAGGTTCTGATGCAGTGCCCTGAGCTGGAGCACCAGTGCATCCCAGGGAATCCCCCTCACCCTCCCGGGACACTTCATAAGGCTCCGTGAATTGGTCCCTCTTCCTTTTTTGTGGGACCTTGTGATAAGTAATTTCTCCCTCTGGCCCCCCGCCTTCTCACCTGTGGAGGCTGGAGGGACCATTCTCTGCAAAGGTGTTTATTGGGAGAGTGGCTAACTATATTCCCCTGAATGTGTCTACCAAAAAGAATCTCATTCTATTTTTGCTCTGATACTGAAATACCAAATTGGGGGAAAGAATTCTGCAGAGGTGTAAGAGCATAAATAAGAGGCTAGGAAGGATTATAGACAGTTTACATAAATAGAGTCTGTCCTGTCATTAAGTATCCTTTATGGGACTTGACATAGCTGACAAGACTGACGGTAGGCAGGGCATTGATAACCTGGCCCCTCTGGTAGCACCGCATGCCCACCATAATTGTGATAGTCTGCAAAGACCGAATAAACTGCTAAAACACAGGCGATTCAAGCTCAAGGTGAGTTCAGACGCTATGAGCATCAAAATATATGGCTGCCTGCTAAAAAGCAGACATGCAAGAAATTAAAAATACAGCCCCAAAGGCTTAATGTTGCCTTTTAACTGTGCTCAAATTGATATTCATATCCTAGCTATCTGTCTGAAGTAGCCTGAGTTGATATAGCGAAGGTATAAACATATCTCCTTCAAGTGAGTGCTTCCGCAAATCCTGTTTTGATAAGGTCTTAAATCTGTTGAGATCAGATCATAAAATTCCCCTGCAGTTTCAGCAACTGGTAAAAACAGAGCTCACCAATTTTGTTCTTCTAATTTTGTATTCAGACAGTGTAACCTCCCTTCGTAAATCCCTTCTCCCCACCGTGGGCAGAAACATGGGCACCATGTGATGTGTTAGCAACATTTCAAGTACAGATATTAAACTTGGTTGGTAAATTTTAATCTACCTTTTCATAATTTCCTGGCTTATGTGGACTATTTTTAGCATATGAGAGCTTAGAGATTTAGTGAGTAATAGGCTGTACTAACCGAAAACGCCAGACAAGAGTCTTTTCTTATTTAGAAACTTACCAGATAATAAGTTCTTCATCATTGGATATGACTTCCCCGGTGATGTGTGGAATTTGGGGCTGAGAATGGATGAAGGTGTGATGAACGTGACGTATTCCATCAAATTACATACAGAATGCATGCAGGTAGTCCCTGAAGAAGAGCCCTGTTAAGTCGATTCTTTATTTCGGATCGCAGAATCCCAAGTTGCTATTTAACTCAAGGAAATCTCTTTAGCAGGTGGCTTTTTATGGCGGGCAGGGTGTGAATGCTTACAGCCGCTGAGCCTGCCAAGTTATTATGAAACCCTGAGAAGATAAAATTGAGCAAAGAACCACCCGGTAGAACGTTTCAGCCCTTAAACTCTTATGTGATTTGCTGTTGATACAGAAATCTATCCTTTGAAGACGGACTCAGAGTGGAAACGTGCTCTGGAGAAATCTCTTATTGATGCTGCTAAGTTTCCTCTTCCAATGGAAGTGTTTAAGGTAAGATGTTGATTCCTTGCAATTTATCTACTCTTTTCAAGAATAAACCCTGTTTTAAGGAGTTGCCTGCCTCCCAGTACTTCCGCTATTTAAAAAGCTACCTTCTTGACTGGTGTTCATTTTAACTGTTTAAAACGCTGTCTGTTCCATTTCGCTCGGTTTTGTAATCTTCCCAAATACCCACGTTCCAAGATAATGCCTAGAACCTTTTTATTAAATAATTAATAAGTATATTATGAGATAATCCGAATCTGACTAAATTTTTTTTTTCAAGATTTACAGGTTTTTTTTTTCTGTCATATAAGATTATAGAAATCTCATTTTCACCTTCTTACTCCTTACCAAAGAAACCAAAGAAAATAGAGCAATCTAATTTTGTTATTTGTTTGATAAAAAAATGTTGTTTCCCATGATGGCTCAGACAACTCCTGGCTCTGGGTAACCAGATCCCTGACTTTGGTGTTAACCATGTCCTTGCCTGTCCGTGTCCTGTTACTACCTACCTATGTTTTCCTTAACGTTACACGACTTACTCTTGACCATGTACATGAGGAGCAAGACCAGCCCTGATTGTTGGAGGAGACGGCATTTTCTTGCTCTCTGGAGTGGAGATAGCCGGACATGGCCTGGGTGCTAAACAGTCCTCACCTTCCACTGAGTTTTCAGGGAAGTTAGGTAGGCACAGTCCTGAGCTAACCTTGGGGAGCTAGTTGGATCATCAGCCAGACTGCATCCTGAACTGCAGGTGCTGGACATCCCTTAGTGACACAGATTGCAGTCCGCGGCTTACAGTCTCTGCTTGTCCACCTCCGGTTCTCAGAACACACCCAGCACCGCATTTCTGTGCAATGACTCGAACCTTCCCATCTGCTCTGGGCAGCGGGGCCTCAAGTTGGCCCTGGGACCTTCTGCAGAGCGTGGTCAGGACGAGTCAGGTGTCATTAACAATCTGGAGCTGGCTTACTCTGCCGTTTTGTCCTCAGGTTACGAAGATGATAAAATACAGCCCAGGCTCTCGTACTGGCAGCCTGCCCTGCCCTCATCCTGAGGGACTGAAAGAGTTGTGATTCTGTCTCTGTACGTCTCTGATAGCTTGGGTCTAGAATTCTAGGTCGGCTGTCCCTTTTGTCGAGAATCCGGAGTTATTCATTCTTCCTTTCCTCCTCTGGCACCGTATATTCTCTTTTTCTCCACTCTTCTGAAATTTCACGACGGTTGACCTTTATAGGTGTCTGTGTCCATCCAGAGTGCAGGGTACGTTGGGTGACCGCCACTCACGCCTTTTAATTTTGGAGGTGTTTCTTCTCAAGTCCTGTCTTCGGTCTCTCTTATTTTCTTCACCTGTGACTATGTGGATGTGGGGCTCTCAGCCTGGCACTGTAACTTTTTTCCCTTCATTTCAGTTTTTCGTCTTCGGCTCCGTCTGCTCTGCTGTCAGATGTTTTCTCCACTCACGTGTGCTGTTGTGTTTCCACGAGCACTTGTTTGGCATTTTTTTCTGTGACTGCTCCTGTTTATGGCCTCCTGTTCTTTCAGCCTGGAATCATGAGTGTTTCTTGTTGGAATTATTGACTTTGTCAAGTTTTTTTTTCTCCCGGAATAGTTTGCTTTCTCCACGTTGCTTCTGGTTTCTGCCATTCTCGCTCGAGGCTGTCCTTGGGTGTCTGAGAACCCTTCACCGTGCCCTGGAGTAAGAGGGAGATGTGCATGCTGAGGGTGGGCTGGGCCGTGTAGCAGGACCTCCTTTGTACGGGAGCCTCTTCTTTGTATGATGATTTTTTCTCTTTAGCTGATTTCCGAGGAGGAGAATTTCAACTTCCCACCAGGGGTTCAGGTCCAGCTGCCTGCGTTCTAGAAGCTGAGTAGCAGAAAGAGGGCTCGGGGTTTCCACCTTGAGTTTGTATGTACCTGCACCCACAGACTAGGGGCCACCTGCTTCATCCTCTTCACAGGAGACTTGGGGACCCCTGGTCTGTAGAGTTGGGGAGGGAAGGATGCCTGGGGTCTGACTGCCTCTCAGAAATCCCCCCACGCTTCTTGCTTTATCACCTTCCATTCACCCGCAGTTTGAGACATACCTGCTGTTACTGGTTTCTGAGCCTTCTGAAGGTTCTGCCCTGTTCATAGGACTGGGTCTCAGCTCTCCTGCAGGAGGCTTATTTGGCTCTGTTGAGCAAGTTTAGTTATTCCTTGTTCATGTGTGTTTTAGCTTCTCTTGTTTTTTTTTTTTTCTTTTGGCTGCACCGAGCAGCATGTGGGATCTTCGTTCCCCGATCAGGGATTGAACCCACTTCCCCTGCAATGGAGTCTTAGCCACATTCTGTCTTACTGGCCTGCCAGGGAGGTCCTTAGCTTCGGTTCTTTAGTTGCTGATTGAGTGGCTTTGTGTCTTTAAAAGACTTTACTATAATTTTGGTTAGCATCTAGGAAGAGGTGAAATTAATGTGGGTTTTTAATCTGCCATCTTTATCCGGGACTTCCCTTTTTTTAAAGTCTTGTAGCTTGGACTGTAGGGTAAAGTTCTCATGTCATTCATTCAGTGAAACATAACTCCTGGCTTATACTTTAAGTGGGAAAAGAATTTTAAATTCTTTTCCCACTTAAAGTATTACAGAATATTGAGCAGAGTTCCCTGTGCTGTACAGTCGCTGCTTTAAAGAGTAGATACTGAATATTTTCTGTTTTTCACAGGGCCTAAGGGTGTATGGAGTGGCAAGTCATATTCAGTAAATATTTCTCAAATATGGAATGAATTCTTGAACAGACAAATTCATTTTACTCGTTGATTTGAAATATTTTGAGTTAGTAATATATGAATAGTCACAGAGTCATTGGATATGCAGATTTATTGTTTAGAATTATGAACACCAAGACTCAAAATATATAAACATTAATAATTCTTATATATTTTTAGGAGATACCCAGGTGGTGCTAGTGGTAAAGAACCTGCCTGTCAATGTAGGAGATGTGAAAGACATGGGTTCTAACCCTGGGTCGGGAAGATCCCCTGGAGGAGGGTGTGGCAACCCACTCCTGTATTCTTGCCTGGGAAATCCCATGACTAGAGGAGCCTGGCGGGCTGCAGTCCTTGGGGTTGTAAAGAGTCAGACATGACTGAAGCAACACAGCACACATGTATATTTTTAACTAATAATTAACTTGTTAGCTGTTTATTAAGTAGCTACTCTGCATAGTGCTCTTGACCCAGTTCCAAGGTTTCATAACTGTTTATATTTTTCTCAAAAACACCAGTTACCTCCTTCTCTCACTTTAATGTTTTCTATTAGAAACCATGTTATTTTCATGGAGTACCTGAGAATTGTCCTCATCCTCAGTATTTTGTTTATAATTAACAGTTGCTTTTTAAAAATTATTCTATTTTGGAGTATAGTTGAATAACCATGATGTATTAGTCTCAGGTGTACAGCAAAATGATTCAGTTACACATATACATGTGTCTATTCTTTTTAAAATTCTTTTCCCACTTAAAGTATTACAGAATATTGAGCAGAGTTCCCTGTGCTGTACAGTCGCTGCTTTAAAGAGTAGATACTGAATGTTTTCTGTTTTTCACAGGGCCTAAGGGTGTATGGAGTGGGCACTTAATAAATAAAAATTGGCTGAATTGAAAATTCTGTGTTCTTAAGCTTATGAAACCCTTTCATAAATGTTACCTTTTATTTCAGTTTGGTGGAAAAGAAAGGGGAAATTTTCTGAACCAGACTTTGTATGCAGTGAATGTTTGTACGGTTAATTTTGAAATCCTGAGAACGACCACCGTGTTAGTTTCCAAAGACCGTTGTAATAACGTGCCACAAGCTGTGTAGCTGAAAACAACGGACATGCACTTTGTCACGGTCGTGGAGACTGCAGTGAATACCCAGGTGTCGGCAGTGTGCCCCCCAGAAGGCTTTGAGGGAGAAGGGTCCCTGGAGTCTGTCCTCACTTCTGGGGGCTGCCCACGGTCCTTGCTGTTGCTTGGATGTGACTGCAGCCGAAGCCCAGTCTCTGCCTCCTTCTGCATGTGGCCTTCTCCCTGCGTGTCTGTCCAGATTTCCCCTGTGGGGTCACTGACCGTTCAGTGTGGGCCCATGCTGATGCCTCGTGACCTCCGCTTCACTTGAGAGCAGCAGCAGGGACCCTTTTTCTGAACCAGGTCAGATTCGCAGGTTCTTGGTGGATGTGCCTTTTTTTTTTTAAAGAGATGCGGTTCCACCCAGGACAACCATATTTCATGTATGTACAGTAATCTCAGAAACCACAGAGTAGTATTTTCTACTGAGTAATTCCACATGCATGGAGGTAAATTATTCAGATATGTTACATGGGGGCGTGGGATGAGATTCAAACTTTCTTAGCAGTTGAATTAAAACAAGAGACAATTTATTGCCCTTGATTTGAGAGAGGACATTAAATGATTTTCGGATGCCATATTTTACTGAGAATTCTAACTTCCCTATTTGAAAAGTGCAGATAAATTTCAAAACGTATCTTCAGAAGAAACATAAATAGTTAATGAAATGAGTGCTAAAAATGGGGAAGGGATTAAAAAAATATTTTTTGTTATTGGAAAATAGTGAACTTTTGTTCTTGAAAACCAGTCTCATCATTTAGAGACCCAATAGATTTGATAAAGACTAATCCCAAAAACAATACTAATTTATTTGAGAGAAAATATTACATATATATTCCTGTGCTACAAATCAGCAAGGCCTCTCACTGGCTTTTTTTTTTTTTTTTTTTTTTAAACATTTTATGTTACCTTTGTAAGCCATCATATATTTACGATACATCCCACTGTCAGATAAAGTGAAATGCCCCAGTTTCAATGAAAACTTTTTACTTTTGTCTTCACAAGGGACTACCAGGGTAGGTTTCTCTTAAGAGTTTTTTTGTCATGAAAAATGAAGGACAGGGCTAAATCAGTTTTTGGCCAGTGATTTCTTACCTGCTTCAGTTCTAATTCAGGAAGTATGTATTAAAATATAAAGAGTGGATTTGAGGGAATTAGTTAAGTTTTAAAAATAGGACCAAGGGAGACTAGACCGTAAGAATCTAATGATAATCAATGTAGTGTTTCATATATGAGACACTCATAAGCCTTTTATAATTACTGCTGCTTTTCATTTTCTGCAGTTCTTATAAATAAATCGTAATCTGCCATGGTGACCCCTCTTGTTTGCAAATGTTAAATTACAGAGGTTTCACGGACAACTCCCATGTACATCAAAAAGACCTGCAAATGAGAAACAGCAGTTCCCAATTTGCCAGGTGATTGAAATACAGGCCTTTTTTCCTTAGAGGAATACAGATGCTCAGCCCAGGAACAGCAGGGACTTTCAGAGCACCTCATTCGTGACCACACCTTGTAATTGCAAGGGAAGAACGTTCTTTGAAATGTCACTAAGGTCCATTCTTCATTTTTACCTCTTAAAGAAGCGAAATTGTTTGAATACTTTTTTCCATTCGTTAACAGCAACAAAAAAAGCTTAAATCCTCAATGTGAAATGCGGAAGAAGCTATTTAGAGACATGCGGGAGAGTCAAGGGAGCTCTAAGTGAAGAACTGAGGTGGGGGCCGGAAACCCCAGCATGCTTCCCAGGTCAGGGGCCTCGGATCTGCCCCCTACCCCCTCCTCGGTTTGGTAGTTCACCAGGACTCAAGGTTGCTGTAATCACGGCTGTAGTTTATTACAGTGAGGGATCCAGCAGGCAAGGGGCTTCCCTGGTGGCCTGGTGATAAAGAATCTGCCTGCCAACCCTGGAGACGTGGGTTCCGTCCCTGATCCACGAAGATCACACATGCCAGGAGTAACTAAGCCCGTGTACCACGACTATTGAGCCTGTGCTCTAGAGCCCAGGAGCTGCAACTGCTGAAGCCAGTGAACCCTATCTAGAGCCTGTGCTCTGCAGCAAGAGAAACCACTGCCATGAGAAGCCCATGCACCTCAGCTAGAGAGCAGCCCCGAGCTCCCACAGCTAGAGAGCCCACGTAACAACAAAGACCCAGCACAGCCAAAAACAAGTAAAATTAGGGAAGAAAAAAAAGCTTCCTTAAAAAGAATAAAAGACAGCTGGCAAAATCAGCAAAGACAATGAATGCAGTGAATGCTGGAAACCCCCCCACACACGCTTCTTTACCTAGAGTCCTCTTCCAGAGAAAGTGCACAGGATGGTCTTAATTCCTCCCGCAGCACGTTGGCCCAACATGTCCTGGGGGTGCTCGGGAGAGACTCAGGGTGTCGGGGCAGTCGTGGGGGGCAGGCAGTTGTAGGTGCCCTTTGCCCAGCAGGCACCCATCTTCCGGCCGCCTGGAGGGAAACTAGGGGTGTTGCTATACACTGTATGGTTGGTACAAACTGTGGGTGCAGTGGGCCACTCTTATATTTAGGGAAGACTTCACGTCCTTGTTGGGTCCTGTTAACCTGCCTCCTGACCCTGGAGGCAGGCCTTTCTCAGGCCTGCTTCCTGTGCCTGTTCTTGTCTGCACGCCTCCATTCCGCTCGTCTAGGAGCCTCTTGGCTCTGCTGGAAGAATCCAGAATCCTGAGTCCACTCACCCTTCACTGTGTCCGCCACCAGCACCCTAGTCCAAGCCACCATCCCCCCTGGACTCTTGCATCCGTCTCAGAATTTGTTTCTGGGCTTGTTCACTCATGGCCCCTCTGCAGTCTGTTCTGAGAGCAGCCAGACGGATTGTTTTGAAACAGGATTCAGATCATGTCACTCCTCGGCTGTGTGGTTCCTGATCAGACTCACGTGTGATGCTGGGATCCCCATGTGCTCTCTGAGCACCTCTGCTGCTCACAGGCCTCATCAACTCTGCTCTGCCACCAGCCTCTGCCATCTGTCCAGGGCACAGAGATGCCCGTTCACAGGCCTTTGCGTTGATTCTCTACTTGGAGCGTGATTTCCCCTTCTCACCCCCCTCACTGTCTTCAAGTCTCTGCTTAAAGTCAGAAAAAGCATCCTCACGCCATCTCCCCAGCCTTGCAGCCTGCTTGGCTTTTATCCCCTGATGCCGTGTGCATCAGGTTGCTTTCTCTGGGTCTGCTCCATTTCTTCTTCCTGGAATGTACGCTCCATGAGAGCAGATTGCTTCTATTTTCATGAGCTGGCACCTTGAACACTTCAGCCATAGGAAGCACTCAGTATGTCTTCTTGAGTAGGCTAGTGAAGACATAAGTACAAATCTCTACTTGGATAAAAGTTCCCATCCATCGTGGCTGCCTTGACCAGCTTCCCATCAATACATGTGGCCATGGTGGAGGTTAAAGGGGTTCAAGGTCGTGAGAGCTGAGGCTTTGACTTTGTCAGGACTCACAGCAGGTAAAAGGTGTGCCTGGTGGAGTGCTTGGATAAGACTCCCAGTCTCCTGGTGACCCCCTCACAGCTCAGCCTCTGTCGTCTCTGACTTGGGTAGCGGTTGAACGGATCCAAAGTTATGTATCTGTAACTGACAACGCGTTATAGATGTTAAGTGCCCTTGACATCTGTAAATAAGGGGCTTCTACTAAGGACAAAGTGGTAAGTTAAGCCTAGTTTGGTTTCATCTTAGGTGATGCCTGTCTCACTTTTCATTCCTCCGTGTTTTCCCGTAAGTTCATGTTTGATAAACAGAGAAGGGACCACTGAGAAAAGGCTAATTGAGAAAAAAAGATACTCTGTGTGGCCATTGTGATTTTTTTTCCCCACAGACACATAAAGACAGACATTCCGTGCACGTATTTCTTCACCACTCAGAGTGTACAGGCTGTGCTCGTAACACATGGAACAATCCACATCTGGTATTTCTTTAGCTCTTTCCAACTTTGAATTATGTACCTGTTGGTGTGTTTGTCAACTTAACCCTTAGTTAAGACGAGAAACCCTCGTCTGTTTTCTCATCTGAGACCAAGGTCACAGGCCAGAGAGAGAAGGTCAAGAGTAGCCAAGAGAGCTTTTCTTTCTCATTCTGTCTGGTGTGGCCGAAGAGGTAAGAGACAGTGTGAACTGCTGTTACCACAGGTTGTCAGGTTACGGTTTCTATGGCGACCGACTTCTTCCCTTCTTGGCCAGCTAAATACAGCAACACCATAAGACTTGTAGCTGAATTTGGCCTTCAGGTGGGACCCTTGGATTCTTCCTGAATTTGCTCGAGGCCCCCTCTGTAGGGCCCGAACTTAATTTCTTGAGCATGACAGTCCCTGTTCCAGCCAGCAGCATGTCTGATACCAAATAATGAAGCAGTACTTTGGCCACCTGATGTGAAGAGCCAACTCGTTGGAAAAGACCCTGATGCTGGGAAAGATTGAGGGCAAAAAGAGAAGGGGGCGGCAGAGGATGAGATGGTTAGATAGCATCACTGACTCAATGGACATGAATTTGAGCAAAGTCTGAGAGACAGTGAAGGAAAGAGGAGCAGTTCATGGGTCACAAAGAGTCAGATGTGACTTAGCGACTGAACAAAATGTGTGACGCGTGGTGACTCTTTCTTTCTCGTCAACTAAAACCCAATGGTTCTTTGAAAGAGAGCCTGTCTTAGACAGCAGATCATGTTCTCACTGGCCTGGGGGCTGGAGCCCTGTGATCCTGCTGGTGTTGCTGACTTGACCTCAGAGTTTCTGCTCAGTGGTGGGCCCTGGGCTGCCCTAACATGGACTCCGGTCCTGCACACCCAGGCTTGGGAGCTCAGTCTCTGCAATTCCCCCACTTTCCTGCTCTTTCTCATCTCTTTAAAGACTCAGACAGGACAGCCTCTCTGGGATGGTGAATCACATCAGTTTATGTAATGCTCGTCCTTTGCCACTTAGAGAAACCAGAGGAGGGGCTTGTGTGTGTTATTCTTCACATGTTCTGGGTTTTTGAACTGTAGCCCTTGCCTCACAGAACTCAGAAAGCACAGTGGGGACAACCTGTTTTTACGTGTGTTGGAAAAAATCTTGTGAGACCTGCTAAAGAGGGCAGCTTGGTCCAACAGGAAAGGTAATGGTGAAAATCTCAAAGCCCAGTTGTGTCGAGAGTTCAGAACAAACATCACATAAACACATATATAACGAGTCAAAAAAAAACGGTAATGATGAAGGTATCTGCAGGGAGGGAATAGAGACACAGAGAGTGGACATGTGGATGCAGTTGGGGAAGGAGAGGGTGGGGCGAGTTGGGAGAGTGGCATTGACATATGTACACTGCCATGTGCAAGACAGCTCACTAGTGGGAAGCTGCTGTCTAGCACAGGGAACTCAGCTCGTCGTTCTGTGATGATCCAGCGGGTGGAACGGGAGGTTCAAGAGGGAGGGTTAGGGCTGACTCACTTCATTGTACAGCAGAAACCAACACAGCGTTTTAAAGAAACTATCAGTTCAGTTCAGTCACTCAGTCGTGTCCGACTCTTTGTGACCCCATGAACCGCAGCACGCCGGGCCTAGCTGTCCATCACCAACTCCCAGAGCCTACTCAAACTCATGTCCATCCAGTCGGTGATGCCATCCAACCATCTCATCGTCTGTCGTCCCCTTCTCCTGCTTGCAGTCTTTCCCAGCATTAGGGTCTTTTCACCTGAGTCAGCTCTTCGCATCAGGTGGCCAAAGTATGGGAGTTTCCGCTTCAGCATCAGTCCTTCCAATGAATATTGAGAACTGATTTCCTTTAGGATGGACTGGTTGGATCTCCTTGCAGTTCAAGGGACTCTCAAGAGTCTTCTCCAACACCACAGTTCGAAAGCATCAATTCTTTGGCACTCAGCTTCTTTATAGTCCAACCCTTACATCCATGTGACTACTGGAAAACCATAGCCTTGACTAGATGAACCTTTGCTGGCAAAGTAAAGAAACTATAATGAAAAAAAAAATAGTGAAGTCTGGATTGTGGGCCCCTGTGCTGTTGCCTGTAGGCTGCTAGGTAGTGTCTTGATTTTAATTCTAAACACTTGAGAATTTAGAAACACAGTCCATCTTGGCTGTCTTTGCTGTGATTTGCCTGCTCAGGGAACTAGGATCCCACTTGCCACACTTCGTTGTTGGTTAGTTGCTAAGTCGTCTCCAAGTCTCGTGGCCCCGTGGACTGTAGCCCGCCAGGCTCCTCTGTTCATGCAATTCTCCAGGCAAGAATATTGGAGTGGGTTGCTGTTCCCTGCAGGGGATCTTCTTGACCCAGGGATCCAACCCATATCTCCTGCATGACAGGCGGATTCTTTATTACTGAACCTCTATGGAAGCCCATAATCACTGTTTACCTATGTGTTTGTTTTCCTGTTTTTGTTTTGTTTTGTTTTCTTACAGTGGTGCTGTAAGTAAGGTTGAATTTCTAGCCACTTACAGTGCTTTTGTGGTGTTCTAAGTATTTATCAGTGAAAGGCATTCTCCTTGCCCCTGTTGTTTTAAAACAACCAGTGTATCAGTTTGGGAACTTAACTTTGGAAATAGTCCTGCTACAATCACCTGTTACAAATCTTTGTGGTTGGGGTTGAAGTATGTAGTACTAGGTTTTCTCATGACTGCTTTTTGACTTGATTGAATGCAGGACTAGCTGATAAAAATTGGTATTTACAGCTGTAAGTAAAAAATGGAAATACTTATTAGTGTTCAGCTTATGGATTTTTTATTTTTTTAATAAAGACTTCGTTGGGTGAGTTTAATTAAGTGCAAATTGAAATATAATAATGCTATTGATTTAATTAATGCTGGCATCTTAATGTCCATTTTTAGATGAAACTAATGTAAAGAGGGTAATTATCTAATGACCATATGAGAACTAGGTCTTTGGTAAGACAAAAGAGGAACAGTATGATAAATTGCATTGGATTTTTTTTTTTTAGCATAACAGAACATGCTGATGTGAATGAAGGAATTAAGGCCTAGGGCATTGTGTATTGATAATATATATGTGTAAGGCTAATTAAAACCCTCCTTTGACTTTTCTGAAGCCTATTCTTAGAAATTATGCAAATTAAATGAAGCCTTTGAAAAGATGCTTATGCAATGTTTGAGGTCCCTGAAGACCAAAAAAAAAAAAAAACTGGCATGTTGCAACTGAAAAAATTATACTGGGAAATGTTCTTTTTTTTATTAATTAATTTAATTGGAGGCTAATTACTTTACAATATTGTAGTGGTTTTTTGCCATACACTGACTTGAATCAGCCATGGGTGTACATGTGCTCCCCATCCTGAACCCCCCTCCCTCCCCATCCCCTCCCACTGCACCGGCTTTGAGTGTCCTGTTTCATGCATCGATTTGGACTGGTGATGTATTTCACATATGGTAATATACATGTTTCAATGCTGTTCTCTGAAATAATCACACCCTCACCTTCTCCCACAGAGTCCAAAAGTCTATTGTTTACATCTGTGTTTCTTTTGCTGTCTTGCATACAGGGTTATTGTTACCATCTTTCTAAATCCCATATATATGCATTAATATACTGTATTGGTGTTTTTCTTTCTGACTTACCTCACTCTGTATAGTAGGCTCCAGTTTCACCCACCTCATTAGAACTGATTCAAATGAGTTCTTTTTAATAGCTGAGTAATATTTCATGGTGTATGTGTACCACAACGTCCTTATCCATTTGTCTGCCAGTGGACATCTAGGTTGCTTCAATGTCCTAACTATTGTAAATCGTGCTGCAATGAACACTGGGGTGCACGTGTCTCTTTTAATTCTGGTTTCCTGGTGTGTATGCCCAGCAGTGGGATTTCTGGGTCATATAGCAGTGTTTTTGTGTATGATGTGCTAAAAGATTTTGATACTTATGTGCAAGGGGACTGAATTGCATATTGTTTTTTGTCCATTTTTTATATCCTCATGAGCAAAACTAGAACCAGAGGATTAAAGATTGAGGCTCAAATAGCCACCGCTGAAGGAAGTTCCTGGAGTATTTAATCATGGAACCGGGGCTGTAAAAGTTTGGTTTCTGGACAGAGAGTGAGGCACTGCTTTTCTTACATGAAAATCTTCACCGAGTACATTTTAATTGTGTCTTGTTAATTAGTTTAAACTCCCTCTCCCCCATGCCACAGTCTTCCTATTTTTGTATCATGTGGGGTGTATTTATCTAATGAAGCAGGGTTGGCAAGAAGCTTTGGCTGTTTGGAGAACCTGTGATACACGTGTGCTAAATTGTAAGCGCTGCCAGCTCCTCAAGTAAATGGAGAGCAATCAGTAGGTTAAGATCAAGGAGGCATTGGGCAGATGAGGTGACCCTAAAATGTTCTTTCCTTTTCCCTGTCTTCTGCCTCTCAGTTCGTACTGTTCACCTCCTTCTGTGGGCTAATACTCTGGCACTTGTCTGTGTTATAGAGAACCTCAGTATTCACCCTGAAGCTTTGCTGCTCCGCCATTGACCAATATTCAGGCAGCTCTGTGCAGTGTGTGCTCAGTCGTGTCTGACTTTTTGTAGCCCATGAGGCTCCTCTGTCCAAGGGATTCCCCAGGCAAGAGTACTGGAGTGGGTTGCCAGTTCTTCCTCCAGGGGATCTTCCCGACACAGGGATTGAAGCCGCATCTCTTACGTCTCCTGCATTGGCAGGTGGATTCTTGATCACTGCACCACCTGGGAAGCCCGCTCTGGGCAGCAGTGTTTCTTAAATGGTGATATTTGATTCTTTCAGGTCATGCTTTTTTCCCCAGGCATAAGGGTCCCTTTAAAGATAAAGATGCCCTTTAAAGGCATCTCGGGGACCAGCATGTACCTGGGGGTGCTCTGAGGTTGTCTGATGTCCTCTGCCTCACAGGCGAATTAAAGGAAGACGTTGGGCAGAATGCCAAATATATTGCATTTTTGTGCACACTTTTTTTCCAGGCTTCTTTATCATATCTCATTCACATCTCATTCATTTTCTAACTAAATTCCAAGATTCTCAGTGTTGGGAACCACATGTTTTTTACTTCATTCTGTACCCAGGTTAGCACTTAATACAGAGCATTGAAAATGCCACCAGCAGGTTGGGACTCCTGTGGACCTGGCAGCTGGGCACGTTTCCTGGATGAACTCCATTTATCAGATGAACCCATCTGGGTTAGCACTGATATCATTACGACAGATAGGATTCGATGACTGATAACTTGTAGAGCATTGTAAGCATTTGCTGTATGCATTTCTTCAATCTCCATGCCTTAAAGAACATGAAAGCAATTAGTAAAAAATACTGGTTCATTGTTGATGAAGACCGATTGTATACAACCATTGGGAGGTAATTCTAGTGTCAGAATTTTATCTTGACAGTTTTTTCTTGAGCCATCAACAAGTGCTGTGAATTGACAGCAGTAATTGGAGGTTTGCAGAAAGTGGTCAGTATTAATAGCTATCACTTTTTAACCTGGCAATATCTGTCTTTGAAATAGCATCTTAGGAACATATAGGTTGTAAATAAGGGTTTTATTTATTGTTATTTTTTGGCTTGCTTAACTATTAGCAGTTGAAAAATGAAAAGAGCCATTTTGGTCTTTGCTTCTCAGTCTGTTCCATGGCTAATCACAGACGACTAGGTAATCTGATGGCTAGGTCATGTTCTTAGCATCAGACCATGTAGATTTGAATCCTGGCTTCCCAGGTGGCTCTAGAAGTAAAGAACCCGCCTGCCAGTGCAGGCGAAATAGGAGATGAGGTTCGATCCCTGAGTCTGGAAGAGCCTCTGCAGAAGGAAATGGCATCCCACTCCAGTATTCATGCATGGAGAATCCCATGGACAGAGGAGCCTGGCGGACTATAGACCATGGCATTGCAGAGTTAGCAGGCACACATGCATTCTCTTGTCAGCTGTGTGTCCTTGTTTAGGTAACTTAACCTCTATATGTCTTAGTTTCCTGTCTGTAAAATGGATCCCACCCCATAGTCTGCTGTGAGGGGAAATAATAATACAAGGAAGGTGCTCAGAAGTATTTACAATATGTTCATTGCTGTTACTGTTTCTCCCTGCTTGAATATTTTAATCCAAACCAAGCTAGTGTCAGTGCAGAGTCTCTGACTCTTCAGTTCAGTTGTTGCTCAGTCGTGTCCGACTCTTTGCGACCCCATGGCCTGCAGCATGCCAGGCTTCCCTGTCCATCACCAACTCCTAGAGCTTGCTCAAACTCTTGTGCAGCCAGTCAATGATGCCATCCCACCATCTCATCCTCTGTCGTCCCCTTCTCCTCCTGCCCTCAGTCTTTCTCAGCATCAGGGTCTTTTCCAATGTGTCAGTTCTTCTCATCAGGTGGCCAAAGTATTGGGGTTTCGGCTTCAACATCAGTCCTGCCAATGAATATTCAGGACTGATTTCCTGAGAGAGTGAAAGCTCTGTGGGTTTAGGAAAAATAAAGCTGATGAGGTTTGCATGGGTTATGGAAGTTGATGTGTATAATAATCTCTTTTACATTGTCATTCGACTGAAAATAAGATTCCCTGAAGAGCGATTGTTAAGGTAGGCTGGTAAGACAGCCCTTCAGTAAAATGAATGGTGTTTTACTTCTAATCAATATAAAACTACTTGAGGGCAAAAATAAAATGTGTAGGCATTAATGAAAATGGGAATGACATTGCCAGCCTGTCTTAAAAGAAAGGGGATTTTCCATAAGCAGTTTAACCGGACTCTGGTTCGTTTGAATAAACAGTATTGCGTGAATGTGACAGGCACATCTGTAAATGTCCTGAGGATTTACTACTTGCTCCTCATTTCAGGAACAGCGTCATTCTTGATCCAGTAATTGAGAGGTGTGAAGGATTCTTCCGAGCTTTGCAGAGGCCAGGATGTATCTTTCAACCCTCAGTGAATTTCCCATTATCTCTCAGCAGATCATCGGTTTTCTGAATCATTTCCAGGGTCAGCAACACTTCCCTCAGTCTCTCCTTAGAATCAAAAATGATTAGCTGGTGTCTGTAAATGAACGCGTGTTCTCTGACTATTAATAGCCCAAGTAAATGGGCTCGAACTAAATTTGTTTTCCAATGAGAATATCTTTGCCTTTTCTCATATATTCATATGTATGTACATTTATTTGCATACACACTGAGCTCAGAAGGTCTGTATATTGGCTTATTTGGAAATGCACTGGCATTGAATTTTTTTTATCATAAAAATCTCTGTATTTATTAGGAGTGCTGAATGACTACTTTTGCTTTTTGGATCAGACCTAAAAACCTCAATGCAGCATTTTAAGACCCAGCCTCTCTAACTGAATTTACTGTCCCACCTTCCCAGAATCATTTCATTGTCATCCGAAGTCTCATGATTTTTATATTCAAAATTAAGTTTCACGCTTTTAAATCCCTGGACTGCCAGTGTCTTGGTGGTTATGCTTTTTGATGCTACAAGTGAAAACAGTATTTGTTCTGAATTTTTCTTCTAAGCCTGCGTCTACCATCGTTGTTCTCTGTGTGTCTCTTCCTTCCGCCTTTTACAAGTGCAGTTTTCACTGTGTGTATTCTGTGCATCATCCGGTGGCCTGGTCTGTGGTGAAAGCGAAGTGAAAGTGCTAGTCGTTCAGTCACGTCTGACTCTTTCCGACCCCATGGACTGTAGATCGCCAGGCTCAGGCTCCTCTGTCCATGGAATTCTCCAGACAAGAAAACTGGAGTGGGTAGCCATTCCCTTCTCCAGGGGATCTTCCCTATGCAGGGACTGAATCCAGGTCTCCTGCATTGCAGGCAGATTCTTTACCACTGAGCCTCCAGGGAAGCTCACTGGGTGGTGCCTCAGTGGTTTTTAGTGGATGCTGATCAAATGAATGGATGATGGCAGAACACAGAATTGGAATGGATATCAAGAAATCATGTAGTTTTGATGTTTCTCTGACTGAATTCCTTTGCAGTGTTGGAAGAGGGTGTTCGCTATACCAGTGCATTCTCTTGGCAAAATTCCATTAGCCTTTGCCCTGCTTCATTCTGTACTCCAAGGCCAAATTTGCCTGTTACTCCAAGTATCTCTTGACTTCCTACTTTTGCATTCCAGTCCCCTATAATGAAAACAACATCTTTTTTGGGTGTTAGGTCATAGCAAACACCCTCTTCCAACAATGCAAGAGAAGACTCTACACATGGACATCACCAGATGGTCTATACTGAAATCAGATTGATTATATTCTTTGCAGCCAAAGATGGAGAAGCTCTACAAAGTCAGCAAAAACAAGACCGGGAGCTGACTGTGGCTCAGATCATGAGCTCCTTACTGCCAAATTCAGACTTAAATTGAACAAAGTAGGGAAAACCACTAGACCGTTCAGGTATGACCTAAATCAAATACCTTATGATTATACAGTAGAAGTGACAAATAGATTCAAGGGATTATATCAGATAAGAGTTCCTGAAGAACTATGGATGGAGGTTCATGACACTGTACAGGAGGCGGTGATCAAGACCATCCCCAAGAAAAAGAAATACAAAAAGGCAAAATGGTTGTCTGAGAAGCCCTTACTAATAGCTGTGGAAAGAAGAGAAGTAAAAAGCAAAGGACAAAAGGAAAGATATACCCACTGAATGCAGAGTTCCAAAGAATAGGAAGGCAAGATAAGAAAGCCTTTCTCACTGATCAGTGCAAAGAAACAGAGGAAACCAATAGAATGGGAAAGACTAGAGATCTCTTCAAGAAAATTGGAGATAACAAGGAAACATTTCATGCAAAGATGGGCACAATAAAGGGCAAAAATGGTATGGACGTAATAGAGGCAGAAGATATTAAGAAGTGGCAAGAATACTAAGAAGAAGTGGCAAGAATACATAGAAGAACTATACAGAAAAGAACTTCATGACCCAGATAATCACGATGGTGTGATCACTCACCTAGAGCCAGACATCCTGGCATACAAAGTCAAGTGGGCCTTAGGAAGCATCACTACAAACAAAGCTAGTGGAGGTGATGGAATTCCAGTTGAGAAATTTCAAATCCTAAAACATGATGCTGTGAAAATGCTGGAAAAGGTCAGTTTTCATTCCAGTCCCAAAGAAAGGCAATGCCAAAGAATGCTCAAACTACCGCACAATTGCACTCATCTCACACGCGAGCAAGTAATGTTCAAAATTCTCCAAGTCAGGCTTCAACAATACGTGAACCGTGAACTTCCAGATGTTCAAGCTGGATTTAGAAAAGGCAGAGGAACCTTAGATCAAATTGCCAACATCCACTGGATCATCAAAAAAGCAAGAGAGTTCCAGAAGAACATCTGTTTTATTGACTATGCCAAAGCCTTTGACTGTGTGGATCACAACAAACTGTGGAAAGTTCTGAAAGAGATGGGAATACCAGACCACTTGACCTGCCTCCTGAGAAATCTGTAGGCAAGTCAAGAAGCAACAGTTAGAAATGGACATGGAATAATAGACTGATACCAAATACGGAAAGGAGTATGTCAAGGCTATATACTGTCACCCTGCTTATTTAACTTAAATGCAGAGTACATCATGAGAAATGCTGGGATAGATGAAGCACAAGCTGGAGTCAAGACTGCTCGGAGAAATATCAGTAACCTCAGATATGCAGACGACACCACCTTTACGGCAGAAAGCAAAGAAGAACTAAAGAGTCTCTTGATGAAAGTGAAAGAGGAGAGTGAAAAAGTTGGCTTAAAGCTCAACATTCAAAAAACTAAGATCATGGCATCTGGTGCCATCACTTCATGGCAAATAGATGGGGAAACAGTGACAGACTTTATTTTCTTGGGTTCCAAAATCACTGCAGATGGTGACTGCAGCCATGAAATTAAAAGACGCTTACTCCTTGGAAGAAAAGTTATGACCAACCTAGACAGCATATTAAAAAGCAGAGACATTACTTTGCCAACAAAGGTCCGTCTGGTCAAAGCTATGGTTTTTCCAGGAGTCAGGTATGGATGTGAGAGTTGGACTATAAAGAAAGCTGAGAGTCGAAGAGTTGATGCTTTTGAACTGTGGTGTAGCCTCTGCTCGCTGTAACTAAAGAAAAGCCCACACAGCAACGAAGATCTAGCACAGCCAAAAATAAATAAGTAACTAAAATTTTAAAAAGTAATTTGAAATTTGTAAGATTTCATTAAAAAAAAAAAAATGACCTAAAGAAAGTGAAAGTTAGATCTGAGCAGAAAAGGATATATTTTAAAATTTCCAAGTTCCTTTTTGAAATTTGGAGCTCATGTTTATTAATAAGGGATAGTCAATAGTTCATTTCAGTTCAGTCGCTCAGTTGTGTCTGACTCTTTGCAACTCCGTTGACTGCAGCACGCCAGGCCTCCCTGTCCATCACTAACTCCCGGAGTTAACTCAAACTCTTGTCCATTGAGTAGGTGATGCCATCCAACAATCTCATCCTCTGTTGTCCCCTTCTCCTCCCGCCTTTGGTCTTTCCCAGTATCAGGGTCTTTTCCAGTGAGTCAGTTCTTCCCATCAGGTGGCCAAAGTATTGGAGTTTCAGCTTCAGCATCAGTCCTTCCAATGAATATTCAGGACTGATTTTCTTTAGGATGGACTGGTTGGATCTCCTTGCAATCCAAGGGATTCTCAAGAGTCTTCTCCAACACCACAGTTCAAAAGCATCAATTTTTTGACTCTCAGCTTTCTTTATAGTCCAACTCTCACATCCATACATGACTCCTGGAAAAACTATAGCTTTGACTAGAAGGACCTTTGTTGGCAAGGTAATGTCTCTGCTTTTTAATATGCTGTCTAGGTTGGTCTTAACTTCTTCCAAGGAGTAAGCGTCTTTTAATTTCATGGCTTTAATTTCAGTCACCATCTGCAGTGATTTTGGAGCCCAAGAAAATAAAGTTTCTCATTGTTTCCACTGTTTCCCCATCTGTTTGCCATGAAGTGAAGGTACTGGAAGCCATGATCTTACTTTTCTAAATGTTGAGTTTTAAGTCAACTTTTTCACTCACCTCTTCAGTTTCATCAAGAGGCTCTTTAGTTCTTCTTTACTTTCTGCCATAAGGGTGGTGTCATCTGCCTATCTGAGGTTATTAATATATCTCCCAGCAGTCTTGACTCCAGCTTGTGCTTCATCCATCCCAGCGTTTCTCATGATGTACTCTGCATATAAGTTAAATAAGCAGGGTGACAATATACAGCCTCTCCATACTCCTTTCCCTATTTGGAACCAGTCTCTTGTTCCATGTCCAGTTCTAACTCCTGATTTCTCAGAAGGCAGCTTAGGTGATCTGGTATTGCCATCTCTTTCAGAATTTTCCACAGTTTATTGTGATCCAATCAATCAAAGTCTTTGGCATAGTCAATAAAGCAGAAATAAATGTTCTTGTACAACTCCCTTGCTTTTTCGATGATCCAGTGGATGTTGGCAATTTGATCTAAGGTTCCTCAGCCTTTATAAATCCAGCTTGAACATCTGGAAGTTCACGGTTCATATATTGCTGAAGCCTGACTTGGAGAATTTTGAACATTACTTGCTCACGTGTGAGATGAGTTCAATTGTGCGGTATTTTGAGCATTCTTTGGCGTTGCCTTTCTTTGGGATTGGAATGAAAACTGACCTTTTCCAGTTCTGTGGCCACTGCTGAGTTTTCCAAATTGGCTGGCATATTGAATGCAGCACTTTAACAGCATCCTCTTTTAGGTTTTGAAATAGCTCAAGTGGAATTCCTTCACCTCCACTAGCTTTGTTCATAGTGATGCTTCCTAAAGCACAGTTGACTTCACATTCAAGGATGTCTGGCTCTAGGTGAGTGATCACACCATCGTGATTATCTGGGTCATGAAGATCTTTTTGTATAATTCTTTCCACCTCTTCTTAATCTCATCTGCATCTGTTAGGTTCAAACCGTTTCTGTCCTTTATTGTGCCCATCTTTGCATGAAATGTTCCCTTGGTATCTCTCATTTTCTTGAAGAGATCTCTAGTCCTTCCCGTTCTATTGTTTTCTTCTGTTTCTCTGCACTGATTATAAGGAAGGCTTTCTTATCTCTCCTTGCTATTCTTGGAACTCCATTCAAATGGGTTGATCTTTCCTTTTCCTCTGTGCTTTTTGCTTCTCTTCACAGCTATTTGTAAGGCCTCCTGAGACAGCCATTTTTTGCTTTTTCCAATTTTTTTTTCTTGGGGATGGTTTCGATCCCTTTATCCTGTACAGTGTCCCAAGCATCCGTCCATAGTTCTTCACGCACTCTATCAGATCTAATCCCTTGAATCTATTTCTCACTTCCACTGCATAATTGTAATAAATTTGATTTAGGTCATGCCTGAAAGATCTAGTGGTTTTCTTTATTTTCTTCAATTTAAGTCTGAATTTGGCAGTAAGGAGCTCATGATCTGAGCCACAGTCAGCTCCCGGTCTTGTTTTTGCTGACTTTGTAGAGAGCTTCTCCATCTTTGGCTGCAAAGAATATAATCAATCTGATTTCAATATAGACCATCTGGTGATGTCCATGTGTAGACTTTTCTCTTGTATTGTTGGAAGTGGGTGTTTGCTGTGACCGATAGACATGGATATTTGAGACCAGAATATAAATGACCTGCTTATGGTTGCAAATAACCCCTCAAAATATTCAGTTTCTTTCTTTTTTTTTTTTGCAGTATTTTAAAAAAGAAAGCTCAAGAGTTTTCACATAGGTTGGAACAAAACCAGATAGGTTTCCACAAGTAAGAAATTTGTGTGCTTGCAACTGAATCCTAGTAGAAAAAATTGAAGTGTAGGAAACCTAAGTTGTGATTCACAAAGGAAAGCTTGTTTCTCAACCTTTGTTCACTAAACTTTATTTTAAAATATTTTATTGTCATCAAGACAAAGTGTTCCTAACGGTATTTTAATGGTTTAAAAATGTTCATGTCATTAATATTTTATTTTCATCCCACATGTGACTACATATGGTTTTGCTGTGGTGATATTTCTTAAGTATGAACAGAGGGGAAGATGTTCAGAGGTTCACAGAGGCGCGCAGGGACTCTAGAAAGATGAGAGGGTGGGATGTACACAGAGTGATCCCCTTTTAACCTAGATGCACAGTTTAATTCAGGAGGCCCTGAAGTCATTAACAATAAGGATTTATTATAGAGTCCACAGCCTTGGAGAGAGAAGGTTGTCTGTGGACCACATTTCTGTCCAAGACTTAATGCTTTATTTCTAAGGAGCAGCAGGGCCCTCTAGACACCTATGAGTAAAACAGGGCAGCAGGTCATTGGGGTTGTTCCGATGCCAAGTCATGTCCGACTCTTTGCGATCTCATGGACTGAAGCATGCCAGCCTTCCCTGTTCTCAATCTGTCCCAGAGTTTGCTTAAACTCGTGTCCACTGAGTCCGTAATGCTATCTAACTATCTCATCCTCTGCTACCCCCTTCTCCTCCTGTCCTCAGTCTTTCCCAGCATCAGGGTCTTTTCCAAAGAGTCAGGTCTTCATATCAAGTGGCCAAACTATTGGAGCAGGTAAGGGACAGTTATTAGTGTAGGGTTCCTGTGCATTAAAGGGTTTCCACCCCAGCATTGGGAGTTGTGATTGAGCAACCTTCTGGTGGGGCTTGGAGCCGAGACAGGGATGGATGTGAAATTGGCTGAAGACTTCAGGTCACTGGTCAAGGTCACAACGGAGAGTCTGGGACAAATTAGACATTTGGGATTAAAATATACACACTACTGTATATAAACTAGATAGATAACAAGGACCTACTATATAGCACCAGGAACAATATTCAATTTCTTGTAATAATCTGTAATGGAAAAGAATCTGAAAAAGAATTCACATATATTTGTACGTGTAACTGAATCACTTTGCTGTACACCTGAGACTAACACAGCATTGTAAATCAACTATACTTCAATAAAGATTTTTAAAAATCCACTTTACATTGGCAGATCAAAGGAAGTCATAGATCCCCGGCTGCGTTTGTACTTCTCACACCCAACTGATGTATTTAGAAACAGCAGGATTTACTTGCAGCTCTTATTTCCTCAGGGACACGCCTCAAAGACATTTATTTATCCACTGCTGTTTATAAAGACCGTGAGTTACGAGGTGACCTCCATCTCGGCAAGATAAATCCTGGTGGCCTGAGTCCCACCAGCCTCATCTGTTGCTGGGTAGCTGAAGCAGTTACTGAAAATGTGTTTTCTTGAGAAGACAGGAAGCCTCTGCTCACACACACAAGGCTTTGGTGAATTGTCTATAAAACTGCCAGGCACCTATTAAATGGGGGATGTAGCTCATCTTTATAGAGCAGGAGGCAGGTTCTGATTGGGTGCTGGGCTGTTTCGGGATGTGTTGTCTCCACATGTCCAAGGACCAGTATCAGTACCCATCACTGTTACCCTGAATGCAGAGAAGACAAGCTGTATCCCCCCACCTGATCCTCCCCAAAGCCTGCGAAGTAACTCCAGTAGCAAGAGGCCACCTTTTCCGAGGCTGCCCCCGCTGTGTTTTAGATGACGGGTTGCTTCCATTACTGTGCTGCACGTCTGTCCATGATAGGAAAATCAAAGCCATGTGGTGTTTTGTTTTTTTTGTTTTTTTTTTTAATTGTGTAGTACAAATTTCAGCATGGCCACCAAGGCTTGTTTCTCTCTTGGAAAAACAATTAAGCCTGAAGAAAATAATTAAATACACAATGAAGTGAAGCAGAAGTCTCTCAGTCACATCCGACTCTTTGCAACCGCATGGACTGTAGCCCTCCAGGCTCCTCTGTCCATGGAGTTCTCCAGGCAAGAATACTGGAGTGGGTTGCCACTCCCTTTTCCAGGGGATCTTCCCAACTCAGGGATCAAACGCAGGTCTCACACATTGCAGGCGGATTCTTTACCGTCTGAGCCACCAGGGAAGCCCTAAACACATGGTATCTTGCCATAATTAGAGGCTGGAGAGCGTTAATTATTTCAGTCTGTTGTAGGTCGCCCACTAAAACATTCAAAGGAAGCATCCGGACAGTTAGAGTTAATTTACAATACAAGGTCTTTTTAACAGTTTCAGTCTTTTCCTTGCAGGACCATGCAGATTTGAGAAGCCATTTCTTCACAGTTGGGATGAAGCTAGAGACCGTAAACATGAGTCACATTTGCCCTGCATCCGTGACCAAGGTGAGCATCCATCCCCTGCTCCTGACCTCCACCTCTGGAGTGGATCGCATAGTAAGTCTTTCTATTCCAAGCCAACCCGAGGGAATAGGCTCGATGCCAAGTAAACCCAGGAAAGAGGGCTTCCTCTGCAGCCCAGCCCTGTCTTAAGCTCCCGTCTTGGTCACTTACATCATGGAGCGAGTTTGATCAGGTGCCTCCTCTTGTAACGGGTGGGTGAACATCACTTGTCCTCTGATAGTGCAGAATGCAGACACTTGTGTCCTACAGTGACTTGGAGGAGATGCCGATGAGAAACTGAGTTTATAGCAGTGAACTCAGCCACTGAATATGTGCCACCTTCTCTTATTAACCACATGACACTGAGCCTACCACTTGTCTGTGCTCATGAAAACAACTGCTGATAAGTTTGCATACATAGTCTTTGTACTAATAATTGGGCTCCTCCTGCTACACTGATTATAGCCCATGTGATCTGTTTTGAAAATACTTGAAAATGGTGATAAGCAAAGTCCTATTTCTGGAGTGAGGGGGCAGAGAACACTTCACTTCCTTTCTCTCATCTGCTTTCACTGATTAAAGGAAAAGTCATACATCTACAATTCGCAGATTTAAAATGAAAGTACCATTTCATGTAAAGACATTTTTATTAACGAACTGATAGTCTTTTAAGATTATAACTTCCCTTCCCCATCAAAGAAGTCTCAGTGAACTCACCTATCGTAACATCTAAAGTATGTGTTTCTACTTTAAATACACACACACACGTGTACATACATACATACACACACACACACACACACACACATACTATTTATTGGAGGAAGACATGTCAACCCACTCCAGTGTTCTTGCCCAGGAAATTCCATGGACAGAGGAGCCTGGCGGGCTGCAGTCGATGATGTCACAAGTCAGACATGACTGAGGGACTGAGCTTATCCACTATTTATATCATTTTATAAATGGTGGAAGAATCCAGCACATTCAGATTCTAGCCAACATGCGTTTTAGTTCCATTAGTATGACTGAAATGATCACCTTAAACTTTTTCATGATGGGACCACTTTAAGAATATATACTGAAACGGCAGTTATTGCTGCGACCATTGGGGTGAAATACATTTACTTCATTTGAAAGCTGTGCCAGTCTTCCTTTGGAGCATTAGTTGTTCATCTCAAGGAATTAACCCTGGGTGCTGTTGTCTTTTCTTTCAGGTTTTTAACAATCATTTTTTTCAAGTGACTATTGATGACCTCAGACCAGAGCCTAGTAAACTCTCGATGTTGTGCCATGCGGACTCTTTGGGGATTTTACCAGTACAGTGGTGCCTTAAAAACGGAGTCAATCTCACCCCTCCCAAAGGTTTGTGTTTTGTGAAAATTGACAGCGTTTGGGTGGTTCAGGAGAACTCGTATTGTCACCAAAGTGATGCCTTTGTTGATGTGGAGACGTTTATGCCATAAACATTGCGGATGCAGTGGGAGACAGTGTGTTTCTTGGTTAGCTTGACGTAGGGTCTGTTACAGCTCCCTGGGGCTTCCCAGGTGCTGCTAGCGGTAAAGAACCCACCTCCCAATGCAGGACACAGAAGAGATGCAGGTTTGATACCCGGCTCAGGAAGATGCCCTGGACGAGTACGTGGCAACCCACTCAGTACTCTTTCTTGGAGAATCCCATGGACAGAGGAGCCTGGCGGGCTACAGTCGATGGGGTCACACGCTGAAGTGACTTAGCACCCACATGTGTACACACACACAGCTCCATCCCCTGGGGAGGTATGTGGCCCTGGGCTCCTCTGTGAAACATTGCTACCCTTCTGTTATTGTATGATTGGCAGCTGTGTTTCTGCTGTGTGTTGAGAGGGTACAGAATTGCCAAGTGATTGGGATTAAAAACTTGAACGTGTCTGAGCTGTGGCTTTAAAAAGGCAGCAACCTACTAATGAAACATTTCTTTAAAACGGTATTTCCAATAAGTTGACTTTCCCCCAGAGCCCAGTTGCTCTCAGATTTTCAGCGCTTTGTTTCCATAAGACATGACAGTAATTAAGTTGGGAACCAGGTTGCGTTCCAGTCCTCTTAAATTGAGATCCATAAACCATTGTATCGCTGAGTACCGTGCTGTGCTTTACAGATGTGATTTCTTGTCCTTGTAGTTCTCAGGTTTATCCAGGGAGGATGCAGAGAGATGAAAGGTGAGAAGATGGATAGGAAAAGAAAGGGAATGAAGGAAGAGAAAAAAACAAGAATAAAGAGCTAAAGTTCCAGGGAGATTTTGACAGATAATCTCAAATAAAACAGGACTTTTGTGCTCATCTCTTCAGATCTCCGGAGATTGGGTTATATGGACATCAGTTGTGTTGCACCGCACTCACTGTGGAATGACTATACTTTGCTGGGCTTTCATCCTAACTCATCCTCCAGTGTCAGCCCCACGGAAGAGATGCTTTTGAATTGTTTCCATCTCGGCCCTTGCTTCTTCTCATTAAACTTCTGCAGTAATGGAATTCAGCCTGATTATAATGTTTCTCCAAAACACTGCTTCCCCTGTTTCCAGTGCCAAATTCACTGAGTCCTCAAAATGAGGATTTCCCTACAAGGAGACTTAGTTCCAGGGAGTTTATGTAACCTGCCCAGGACCCCACGCTTAGTAACAGGACAGGCGGTCGGGCTCCTGACTCTTTGCTCAGTTGTTGGTGGTGAAGATTAGGATCACGTGCCCTCTGTTTTTGTGTCCATTTAGGTGCCTGTGGATGACTCTACAAATCAGTGTGCCTCAGTTTTCAAGACTCGTAAATGGGGGCACCCCTGGTACCCCACAGATACTCTATAGCAGGGATCCCTGACCGCGGGGATCTGATGCCTGATGATCTGAGGTGGAGCTGATGTAATAATAATAGAAATAAAGTGCACAATAAATGTAATTTACTTGAGTCATCCAGAAACCATTCCCCTACCCCTGGTTCATGGAAAAATTGTCTTCCATGAAACCAGCCCCTGGTGCCAAAAAGGTTGGGAACCTCTGCTGTATAGAATCAAAGACGTGATACAAACCCAGTGTTCTTATAATTCTTTACGTGACAGTACAAGTTCTATGGTGTTTGCGTGCATGCTAAGTTGCTTCAGTTGTGTCTGACTTTGCTACCCTATGCACTGCAGCCCACCAGGTTCCTCTCTCCATGGGGATTTTCTAGGCAAGGATACTGGAGTGGGTTGCCATGTCTTCCTCCAGGGGATCTTCCTGACTCAGGGATCGAACCTGCATCTCTTATGTCTTCTGCATTGGCAGGCGGGTTCTTTACCACTAGTCCTACCTGGGAAGCCCAAGTTCTATGTTATGAACCATCTGCTGGTTCAGGCAAGAGAAGTCTTTTCCTTCTGTGAAATGTCAGCAGCTGGCCAGTTGTAGAGTTGGAAAGCCCTCTGGCCGTCTTTGTTTCTTCCCAACTTCTAATCAAAGTGTGTGTGTGCAGATGAGTCTCTTGTCATTGAAGAAAAATGTCACAGATATCTAAAATGTTGCTTGGTTCGACTTGACAAATTTTGAGTGTTCCCAGAAAAATAGGATCTATTTAAGAATTAAAAAAAAAAAAATGAGTTGGGTATTTCCTCACATAGTTTAAAAAAATAGGAAAAACATTTATATCTGCATTTTGGATGTTTGATGGATGGTAGAGGTTTAACATTTACCAGGGTCTTGAGAATTTTTAAATATGTTTCCGAAAAGAGATTATTCACATAGCTTAGAGCTTGACTAGTAAAATGGATGTGCCTATTTTGATAATTTCATTTTATGATATTAAGAAAATTGTTTTATATTAATATGGTTGAACTCTTAAATGTGCAGTGAAATGATGGTACAAATTTTTTTATAATATTAAATATTTTTTATATCTTAAGCTTTTTATACCTACCCTTCAGCCATAATTATCACTTCTCTGTCACCTAAGTATTTGTGATATTTGGTAAAATGAAATTGTCTTCATGTAGTCTTCCAGACTGTTCCTTCCACTGTTGAAATTGAAGCATATCTTTTCTAGGAGGAATGTTGGTATTTATCATTTGTAAATACTGAGTAATGGTGATTAGTATCTGACAATAAGAAAATCTCAGTGATAATCATTTTTTAAACCCTTAAAGCAAGAAGTGATCCATCAGTAATCTTTCAGTTCAGTTCTGTTGAGTTGGTCAGTCATGTCCGACTCTTTGCAACCCCATGAATCGCAGCACACCAGGCCTCCCTGTCATCATCAACTCCCGGAGTTCACCCAAACTCATACCCATCGAGTCGGTGATGCCATCCAGCCATCTCATCCTCTGTCGTCCCCTTCTCCTCCTGCCCCCAATCCTTCCAGCATCAGGGTCTTTTCCAGTGAGTCAACTCTTCACATGAGGTGGCCAAAGTATTGGAGTTTCAGCTTTAGCATCAGTCCTTCCGATGAATACCCAGGACTGATTTCCTTTAGGATGGACTGGTTGGATTTCCTTGCTATCCAAGGGACTCTCAAGAGTCTTCTCCAACACCACAGTTCAAAAGCATCGATTCCTTGGCACTCAGCTTTCTTCACAGTCCAACTCTCATATCCATACATGACCACTGGAAAAACCATAGCCTTGACTAGACGGACTTTTGTTGGCAAAGTAATGTCTCTGCTTTTGAATATGCTATCTAGGTTGGTCATAACTTTTCTTCCAAGGAGTAAGTGTCTTTTAATTTCATGGCTGCAATCACCATCTGTAGTGATTTTGGAACCCAGAAATATAAAGTCTGACACTGTTTCCACTGTTTCCCCATCTATTTGCCATGAAGTGATGGGACCAGATGCCATGATCTTAGTTTTCTGAATGTTGAGCTTTAAGCCAACTTTTTCACTTTCCTCTTTCACTTTCATCAAGAGGCTTTTTAGTTCCTCTTCACTTTCTGCCATAAGGGTGATGTCATCTGCATATCTGAGGTAATCTTTACGCGTTGTCTTTTGGCTGTAGGACTGTTGTCTTGAGATGGTAGAGCTGTTACATATAATCCAGTGAGAAGAAAACTTACATAGGTTTATAAATACGAGTAGATACTTAATGATCATAGAATCATGCCTTTTACGTGAACTCATCATAAGAAGAGAAATGCCCAGTAAAGTCATACTGAGATGGCACGATTTCTCAGATGAGGTGGATATCCAAAAGAGAAAGGAAGAAGCGGGTCTGTTTTGATGGAGTATGGAGGGACGGGTTCTCTCAGACTTGCTGGCAGGAATGCAGGTAGGTGCCAACTGTATGCAAGACAGTTTGGGAAGTTTTACCAAAATTACAGATGCATTTAGCTGTTGACTTAGCATTTCCACTTCTGGGAATTTCTCCTAAACTTATAATGTACTGATAATATGCATAAAAGTTTGGTTATTTTTGCAGCATGATGTGTAATAGCAAAAGACTTGGGAAAATCCAAGTGACTCTCTGTGTGGGGTTGGTTAACTCGATTTTGGATGTTTGTATAGTGAAAACTGTACAGCTGTTGAAAAGAATGAGGCAGATCTCTTCGTATTGACATGAGATGCTCTACAAGGTGTGCTGTGAGTGGGCTGATCAATGGGTTATAGTACCATGCCTTTTTTGCTAGAAAAGAGGCTAGTAAGGGTATATATTTTAATGTTTCTTTATGTATTGCTGCATTGGGTCTTGGTTGCAGTGAGCAGATTTTCCTCTGGTCGTGTAGCATGGGTCTAGTTGCTCTTGTGGCATGCGAGATCATAGTTGAGCCCACATTTGCCTGCATTAGAAGGTGGATTCTTAACCACTGGATCACCAGGGAAGTCCCAGGATGTGTATTTATGTTTGCACATATTCTTGTAAAGAGAGTCTGGAAGATTACGTAAGAAATTAATGAAAATGATGACTTGTATTTGGGAGCGTAAGGTATGGAGGTGGCGACCAGGGCAGCTAGGAACCAGACTTTTAACAGAATAGTTTTTAAGTCTTTTTATTTTTTTATTTTCTATTTGCTCTACATGAATGTTTTATTTATTCAAAATGATCACATATTATTATAAAAGGGTTTTTATAACTGAAAGTGGTATTAGAGATTATCTCATCACCTCCAATCATTATATATGTGGGGAAATTGAAGTTTAGTTGTGTTAAATGGTTTTTTAAGTTTTTTTTAAGTCTTGGGGCTGAATTGACATAAAACCCCATCTTAAGATCCCAAGTTGACTGTGTTTTCTGTATAACCACCCTTTATTGCTGTTTTCTCTCCCTGATACTTTGTAAAATCCGCCCTCCTCAGTAATTTGAGGGCATTTTGGTGGCCTTATGCAGGGCTGAGCCATGTCAGTGGACCATGACTTTCCCCTGACTGGAATGGTCTTTTGTGTCAAAGCATTTGGAGAATTTAAGCTCTAGGGAATCAAGTTCCAAATGTTTGCAGTTATAACAAAGATACAGCTTTAATTATTGAACTCCCTTACCACTTGGGGCTTCCATGGACAGAGGAGCCTGGAAGGCTACAGTCCATGGGGTTGCAAAGAGTTGGACACGACTGAGTGACTAACACTTAACACCGCTTGGGGACACCATATTGACTATGTATTTACATGTGTCATATATGTAGTAAAGTATTTTTTTTTTTTTAATTAAAGTGAATTAAAATTGAGAGATGCTGGCGGTCTCGGTAGTGATGATTTTATGGTTGCTTGAGATAACTTGCTACGTGCCTTACACATCAGCACCTGATCTGGCAATCATGCTGTCGGATGCTTTCCAGCACCCTTATTTGCTTTAATAATGTATGAAAGTTTGTTGTTTTTAACTTGAATTCTGAGAGTGTGTAGGATTTATTATTTTTGTTGTCGTGTTTAGTTGCTCTTTTGCAATCCCGTGGGCTGTAGCAGCCCGCCAGGCTCCTCTGTCCATGGGATTTCCTGGGCAAGAATAGTGGAGTGGGTTGCCATTTCCTTCTCCAGGGGATCTTCCTGACCCAGGGATCGAACTCCCATCTCCTGCATTGGCAGGCGGATTTTTTACCGCTGATTCTTTACCATGGAAACCCAAGATTTATAATACACGTTGAAAACGAGTTCATATGTTTTCTTGTAGGTATGTTTTCCATGAAAGCATTACATTGTTTAGATTTCTGGTAGAACCATAAACACTGCATTGAATTACAACAGGTCTAATCCCAAAACAGAGTAATGCACTCATTCCCCAGTGTGAAACAGCTGATGAAACAAGACACCTGGTGACACAGGAGATGTGCAGACAACATACGTCCCTATTCACATTATTTTGACTCCATTCCTATTTAAAAAAATCTGTCGCCAGATTCCAGATATAAATAGTCTAAGCTAGAATGGATCGAAATTTTTTAGTGTTGGCTCCATTTGAGCAGGTGCTTTCTTGGTAAGCAAAGGACAGAATCTTGGCAATTTTACTGCATTCGTTGCAGCCCAACAAAGAGATTCAGTGTCATAGCCACTTTGAAAGGGGATCAAACAAATAAATAAATCAAGAAGGCAAAAATGCATATAGGTTATCAACCGTGACTTGCTGTGTTTAAATCATTTCATTAACCTCCTTGGTGCATAACATCCAAGGTTAGGCACAGAATCACACCCCCCAGGGGATCTTTGCAGAGCATGTGAAGCCTGTATATTTCTGCTGGAAAATGTGCAAGCAAAAGCTAAAGTAAATCAATTATCTTTGCACTTCGTCTCTCCTATTTGGCCATCTTAGTAGACACAGAACACAGTTTAAGAAATAGAGGTATTTTTCAATGATTATTAAGATACACGGTGATGAACCCCAATTGGTATTCTCTTTTCCTCAGACATTGACTGTCGTCTCCTATTTCAGACATTCCAGTGGGGGCAGACAATAATAAACACATTCATGGACCTCCCACTTTGATTGAAAAGAGGGCTACCATTTTTCCATATTTGATTCAGCTTTTTAAACAATGAAATAGAGCAGTGTAGATATTTTTGGAGACCCAGTCGACCTTGACTCTTCTATTTCACACCCCCATGTGATCTGTCGTGAATCCAGTCCATATTCTCAAGATCTGACTAGATACCATCATGACCGTGCTCATCCCGGTTGCCATCAGGTCTCCCCACTCTTTGGGTGGATTTTTAACATCTGAAAACATTCCTGATTGTTGCAAGCTAAGCATCCCTCTTGCTCACGTATCCCTGAATTTACTTTGTTCTTTAAGATTCTTAAGCTAGTTTCGCCTTTGACAGTTGACGTTTATACGATATCAGACTCCATCCTGGGGACATATCTATATCTCCTAACATTGTTTATGAATCAGAATAACACTTTGAGCCTGACTCCCGACTTAGGAGTGTGCATGTCACACTGTGACCTTCCATGCATTAAATACTTCTCAACATTTATTCTAAAAGATAAGGACTTTGGATAAGGCTGGTGTTTATACTAACTGGACTTACTTGTTTCCCTCCCCCATCTTTCTTTGTTTTTCTTTTTTCTTTTTCTGCGCTATTCCATGAATGTAAAAACAGATTAATTCAATTGGAAATGAATGTGTAAATTTTCAAGATTGGCAGCTTGAAAGGTTGTGAAAATGAATGTCAACTAAAAATATGGAGGGAGGTGGTGGATTTCAAAGGCAGGGATTGCTCTTTTTTAAAAAAGAACACAGAATAGGAGCTTTTACCCCTGTGGTCCCTTTAAAAATTTTTTTTGAGAGAGAGAAATCTTTTTTTAAAGCCTTGGCCTTCCCCGCCATCCCAAGTCACTGGCAAGGGACAGAAGACGCCGTGAGTGCCTCAGGGTTGTCACGGTTCACTTCCTGCGGTGGTGAGAGAGGTAACTTTCTCTTGTAATTGGATACAGTCCAGATTCTGTTAGTAAAGGAGAAGTGGAAGGCTGACACATTGTATTACTGAACTGGTTGGTGCTTTGATAGCAAAGATGCTGTGCCTTCAACATGTTTTTATTATTGAAATAATTCATGAACATGAGTGAAAATTTAGAAAACGCAAAGAGGTAAAAGAAAAAGTATCCAGAAGTTCTACCACTCAGATAATGATTTTGATATTTCCTAGTAAGTTTTTCTTACATTTCCTCTAGTCCTTTTCTTTGCATATTTTAATGTCAGTTTGATAATTCTGTATATGGTTACAGCAGTCTTTTCATCTAAACCCACAATAATCATTTTTTCATGAATTTTTTTAAAAAAATAAACTAGATTCAGTTTTCATGCCTGCATGAACTTCCACGGACTCAGCTAAGTTTCATATCATTTTCTATTTTCGGATATAAAAGTATTTTTTTTATCCTCAGAATTATCACTAATAATGCCATTGCATCTTCATGAATCACATTTTATAAGTTTGAGGGGGTTTGTTTTTATGGGCTACATTCCCAGAAATGAAATTGTTGTGTCAACGTTCATGGACGTTTTTACTGCTAAGTTCTATTTCAGAAGAATTGTCCACTTGCACAGCCAGTAGTAAATGTTAGCAAGTGGAGCTGTTTTATGTCAATTAATTTGTATCATAAGGAAATGGGTCATCGACCTGTTTCCTTCTGGACCTGTAACAGTTGGAACTTCATACAGAATAAACACTAATTAAAGCTTAAATAACCCTAGTGTTGGAGGTTCAACAGTCTCTGATGGGAGCTTATTGCAAAATTTAATAGCCCAGGGGGTTTTGATTTCCTTTTATTTTCTTTTCCTCTCTGCTATTTTCCTCCCTCCTGGGTTTAAAACATGCTTTCCTGGCTGCGGTTAAGCCTTAGTACTTCTTGTTCTGTCTTTGTTGATTAATGAGTATAATTGACCCCTGTTGTCTCTATTATACGAGCCACAGCAGTTTGTTTTTTAATGTAGCAGTTATTTTCTGAGCTGTCACAAAAATGCCTTACAAAGCAAGCTCATTATCAGTCCAAAGGAGAAGAATTTCAAGTGAGACAGTGAATGAAGTTCTCTTAAGAGAAGGAGGAGAAGTTGAAGCTGTTCAAATGTTCAAGGAAAGGAGTTCTGGGGGCAGGATAACGACTTATTGCTCGGGTACCCAGAAAAACTTGGATATATCCTGAAATTAGTAGAATAAAAATCGCTCCCCACAGTCTTGGCAACTGGGTATAGAAGGACTGATTGCAGGTCCAAGAAACCTTGAGTCCAGCGTTTATGGAGAGGATTGAAATCCATTAGAAGTTGGTGGTTATGAATGTAATCGAACACCCAGGTAAAAGTGTCTGTATGAGGAATAGAGGTGATCTGTTAAGTTGTAAAGTTTTATCTGAACAAGATGCTAACCAAACAGAATACCTAAATTTGATGTTATTTCAGAAAATGGTTTGCTATTCATTTATGATAGTTCCCCCCCCCCCATTTCTCCCTTCTCCCTTTACCCTCCTATCTTGATGAGATTTTCCTTTGCTCACAAACTAACCCAGAGTGCAGCAGAGGTCCAGGGAAGAGAAATGGAACGAAAGGAGATCTTGATTTTAACACAGCCAGTCCGCCCTGGCCCTGAACAAGCAGGGCCCTTCTGTGGCAGGGCTCAGCTTGTCTCCAGCTGTTCGGCTGCGAGCTCTTCTGGGGAATGTCTTGCTGTGTAACCTCTCTTCCACCCGTTGCACTTTTCTCTAGGAGAAGAGATGGAAATTCACCACAGAGGGAAGGGAGAGTATCCTAAGTGGCAGTCATAAGTAGTAATAGTGGCTCTGAGGCAGGTAATGCTACAGCTAGAGGAGACTTAGGGTTTCTCTGGTGGCTCAGTCGGTAAAGAATCCACGCGCAGTGCAGAAGGTGCGGGCTCAGTCCCTGGGTTCACAAGATCCCCTGAAGAAAGAAATGGCAACCCACTCCAGCATTTTTGGGAAAATCCAGTGGGTGGGGGTGACTGGCGGGCTGTAGTCCATGGGGTTGCAAGAGTTGGACTCGATTTAACCACTAAACCACCACCTGAGGAGACTTTGACGATCGTTTCTTCCTTTTTTGGGTTAGAGGTAGGGAAAGTCAGGTACAGAAGACTTAATTTACTCTGACCTTGGTTCATTCCAGTCCCGTTAGAACTGGGTCTTAATCTAGTTCTCCTTCCTGGTTCAGTACTTTTTGTTCAGCGAGGGGATGTCTCACCAGCTTTTAGTGACTTCTCACTGGCTTTTAGGCGTCTTTTAGTAAATTCTTCCATTCTTATATATTCATGCAAGGATTTGATCCAAAACAGTCCCAGAGAAAGTACTCGAAGTGGAAGATTACCTTGATGGTAAAGAAACTGGGCAGTACCTTACTTAAGACACATTTCGTTTTGTTTATGAATAGTCAGAAGAAAGTTGATTTGGATGCTTCCAGAAACCTCTAGTGCCAGAGCCCTCTGGCTGGAGGGGCAGCTCTGGGGGGAAGGGCACGTGGAAGAACGTGCGGAGCATCTTCATAACTAGCTGCAGAGTTCCCAGCATCTTAGGACTCTGAGACGTCTCATCTTCTTGCTTGAGGAACTGTCACTCATTGTAGGGACATCTCAGGAGCAAGGTGGGTGGGGAGAGGCTCTGCCACTGATGGTGGGCAGGGGAGGGTCAAGGGGTCAGTCCCCAGACCAGGGAGATGGCTGCCTTCTTGGTTAACCCTCACCCTCATCTTTAAAAGAATTGAGTAACTGCAGCTTACTTAATGAAAAGTATACTATTTTGTATGCATGTAAGTTGGAAGCAAACAGTATCTTGAGTTTCTTCAATGTGGGAATTTCTGTAGTCTCTGCAGCTGTGGGATTTAGTAACAGAATTCCCCACGTGAAGTGAATTTGCAGGTGCAGAATTTATGATGATACAGGGCAAAGAAATCGGGGGGCTTGGGTTAAGAATATACTTAAGAAATCCCTTACAGATTTATTTTTTATATACTTGGATCAGTGAAGAGAGAACTGAAAATGATGGTTATAGGGACATTTGTACACTTTCAGTTAATCCCTATTGGTTCTGTTTTGTTTTTTTTTTTCCAGTTGTCTTCCTGTGTTTATAGGAAACGCAGATGACACTCACATTAAGAGATATTTTCCTCCCTAGGTTCAGTCATACACTCAACATTTCTTGTTTTACATTTTAAACTTCTCACATGTCTTGTCCTGGTGGTCATGATGGGTCTGTATATATATTGTATAATTATGTAGCTCTCCCCACCCCTCGATGAAATGAATAAAGAAACACATTAAATTTAGTACATATGAATAGTTGGTTCTCAAACTCCTCAGCATCTCAGATGTGCCCACAAAACTTCCCCCAGAGAGGCCCACCTTCTCGGGTCCTCATTTTCCTTCCTTTTTCATCAATTCGAAGGCAATTGATGAGTATTCCTCCCCCTGTCCAGATCTGTGGAGGCTTTCTTGCTACAATCTCAACTTAATCTTTTGCTGTTTGTCTTACCTTCTGCTGCTCCTTAAAGATTATTCCTCTCTAGCGGTGTTTTCTGATAGAATCTCGCGGTTGAGCTCAAGGGAGCTCAGAGCTGATATGAAGGCACGTTCCTGTGTTCTTGCACAGTGCCTCGTGCGCGTGTGTTTTGTGTGACACTCTCATCTGCTCTCCCCAAAGCAGATCTCCCTCTCGGCCTGTGATGATGTGGGCAGATACCCTCCTTCATCTGATTTCAGGCCCTGAATTATGGTGATGGGGTGTACCTTACCTGTATTTGGAGCTTTACAGTTTCTACAGTGTTTCATTCAACCCTCATAAGATACGATGTGTTGTCACACCAGTGTTTCATTCAACCCTCATAAGATACGATGTGTTGTCACACTTGAGAAAGGGCCTCACCTTTTGAGAGGAGCTAGAGTTGCCCCGCTTCGTACCTTAACCCTAACGCCCTGCAACGCTCTTCTGTGGTCTGAGACGGGGCGCAGTTGACGGGTTGGATCTGTGTTTTGTCACGCAGGTTACTCCGGCCAGGACTTCGACTGGGCAGACTATCACAAACAGCACGGGACCGAGGAGGCACCTCCCTTCTGCTTCAGAAACGTAAGACGCCTGCTGCGTGCTGCTCGTTTTCTCATGTATGTTACCCACCTTGTGTTGCACACGCTGTGTAAGTTGCTTCCTGTTTATTGACCATGGTGGGCTTAGAGTGCCACCCTGCACCGCAGGATCCTAGACTTCGTGTTGGTTTTTTCCCAGCTGTATCGGTTGGGGTGATGCTGGGCTGTTGTAGCAGACTGGAGACGAAACGTGTCGTTAAGTTTCTCTCTCCCCGGTGGATGGTCCAGGTTGTTACCAATCAGCAGGTGGTTCTCCTTGTGCTGAGCCTTGGGCTAGGCTTGTGCTTGGCTTGGCCATCTGAGTCTAGTGAGCAGATAGGAAAGGGAGAGCCGGGAGAGGAGAACCTTGGTTCTAGACGCTGAGTTTGATACTGATGCACATTACGTATTACTTCTGTCACCTTCCATTGTGGAGAAGTAGTCACTCGGTGGCATGATGCCACGAGACTGGGAAGTGTGCCCTGGTCGGGCGACTGCTCCCCCACCTTGAGCCTGGACGCTGGCAGGAGGAGGACAGATTTTGGTGCACAGCCAGCCACCAGGGCTGTTAACTGTGGCTTCCCTTATGGCTCAGTGGTAAAGCATCTACTTGCCAATGCAGGAGATGTGGCTTCAGTCCCTAAGTTGGGGTGATCCCCTGGAGAAGGAACTGGCAACCCATTCCAGTATTCCTGCCTGGGAAATCCCATGGATAGAGGAGCCTGGCAGACTACAGTCCATGGGGTTGCAAAGGAGTCAGCCACAACTGAGCACCTAACCAACAACAGAGTGTGGCATGTGGGATTGTAGTTCCCAGCTCAGGAATCGAACCTGTGCCCCCTGCATTGGGAGTGTGGTGTCTTAACCACTGGACTGCCAGGGAAGTCCATGGAGTATAATATTGATAAGTTCATGGAGTAGGAGATTCTCTGCCCCAGAGAAATAATGTTAAATTATGTTCCTAAATTTCTTTATTGGATTAAAGTAATAAGATACTAAATCCAACACTTTTCTGCTGTGCTTACTTTAAACTACCTATTCAAATAGACCTTTTTGGCACAGTGACACATGAAGTAACTGTATGTGTGTTCAAACATGTGTACTTGCTTAGTTATAGGAGTTTCTTGTACAACATAGTTTATAAAGTATTCATTGAAACATAGAAACTGAAAAGGGATGTGAATCATCTCCATCTTGAGAATGAGACACAAAGGTTTAGCCTCATAAGTTGAACATGCATTTAGTTATGAAAGTTCATTTTTTATGCTAAGAACGAAGACTTGGCCCTCCCACTGGGGACTGTGCCTACTGCAGAGTGTCACGCTCCCACACTGAAGCCGTGTTTTCCAGCACGTGCTCCCAGAGCTGCTGATTCATTGCTGCCTCAGGATAATTCATCCTCCAGGGACTCGGTTGGCAGCCCTTTCTGTTGGGAAGAGCTGGCTTAATAGAGAGAGGCTCAATACTGAGCATAAATCAGAATCAGATTTGGGAAAATTAAGTAGGTTGATGACGAGGTCAGCTTGTGCTCATAAATACCGAAACACATCTGTGGCAGGGCTGGAAATCAGGGCTCCATACGTGATCCGGTGAACTCCTACCGGGTGACGTTGCCTTTCACGGCATTGACAGAGCTGTATGGTGTGTGTGTATGTGTGTGTGGGGGTGGGTGTGGAGACAGCTGTGCGACCAGCCAGCAGAGGACAGCAGCTGGTCAGCCCTGAAGGCGTGTTAAGTCCATTGGAGTCTTACTGGACTCTGTGCTGTGTTGATATCACTAGTCATGGAATCTACTGGCCTCATTGCCTTTCATTTAATTGTGGAAACTCTTCATCACATCCTCCGACCCTTCTGAGGCCATGCTTTCTTCCAGACGGAAGATCGTCCTTCCCCAACTTTTTAGCCGTGGAAAGAAAACCTTCACGTCCCCGTCTCGTTTTGGATTCGGCAAGTTATTTCTTCCAGGACAACATGCTTCCCTCAAGGCATCTTTTTATCTGCCCTCTGCCAGCCGTTGTTCAAATGGATCTTTATGGGCAGTTAGGAGCTGTGTCCCCAGGTGGCCTCTGAGGTTTCAGGATTCAGCATACCAAGATGAGATCTGTATTAATGAAAACACTGGCGTTTTAATTAGGAATGCACTTGTTATCAAGGTGCCCCCCCCCAACTTTGTGTCTGGTTGTCTGTTTATTTAATCGACAGCGTGGGTATCTGCCTGGTGGCACGTGCGTTGCATATTGGGACCTTGCTGGATGATGTTAGCAGGCTACACATGCTCTTGAATGGCATGCTTATTGTGAATTCACTTTTTAATTCCACATCTTGTGTGTACTAGAGGAGGGGTAATGCGGAAGTGGGTGTGTGGAGGATATTGCCCTGGGGATGTTTGAAAATCCGAGATGGTTCTGAGATGGATCGACACAGCCAAATACTTAGTAGAATAAAGTCACAGCTAACAGTTTTGCTATTGGTCCTTTATAAATTCCCTCCTGCAGTGAGCTAAAATGAAGTTGGTTATACGGTTGTAGCTTTCCCTTATTAAGTAGGATAAAATGCATTTTAACTGACTTAGAGACTTTTCAGGCAGCCTATCAGGTCATGTCATCAAAAAGAAGCTTAATACCTAATAGTCATGAACCTGGCAGGATGACTTGCAGAAAAACAGCCAACCTAGGATTTCTTCATTTCCAGAGAAACATAAAGGAAAGGAGCAAATGGGTTTCTTAACACACACATTGGATAATTTAGTTCTGGTAACATAAAGATTTAATTGCATTTTCAACTTAACGTCCATTTTAAAAAAAAATGGAAATATGAATTACCTTGTTTTCCTTCTACAAGTCACATCAAGATGTAATCTCTCTTACTTACAGGAGCCTGTTTATCTCAGTTTATATATTTCAAATTAGATGTCTTTATACAATATTGTAACTTCAGATAAAAAACTTGTAAGTAGTGGGTAATTTGGGGAAAGTTTCATATTTATTTTGAAATATTAGGAGGGAGTGTTGCTTCTAGCATAGGCTGAGTAAGCTCGTTCTGACTTGATCCTCCTGCAGACAGCAACTGTAAATTCTGGACGGAATACCAAAACAGGCACCTGAGAGTTGTGGAGAATGAACATAAGCAGGCAGATTCTGGAGGGAGGCGGGTGCCCGGAAGAAAGGCGTGCAGGAGTGGTCATCCCATTTTTTTTTTTTTAACAGACTTTTGCATTTATCTTATGGCCCTGCAATCCTTCTTTCCCTAGAGACATGAGACCTTAGTGTTAGAGACTGAATTTTGTCCCCACAGAATTCATGTGTTACAGTCCTAATTCTCAGCACCTCGAAATGTTGACTACTTGGAGTTAGAGTATTTAGGGAATTAACTAGGTAATGTGAGGTCTTGTGGATGGGCCTTTATCCACCATGACGTGTGTCCTTGTAAGAAAAGGAGATGAGGACACAGACCCCACGCATGGCAGGAAGACGGTGTGAAGACACGGAGAAGATGGCGAGGCCTCAGAAGAAATTCACCTTGCTGACGACTTAATCTTGGATTTCTAGCTTCTAGAACCATGAGTCAATATTTCTCTTGTTTGAGTTTCCCAGCCTGTGGTATTTGCTATGGCAGCCTGAGCATATTAGTGAACTTAGATTCACACAAAAACTTGTCCTTAAATGTTCATCGTGGCTTTGTTCACAACTACCAAAGCCTGGAAACCGCTCAGCTGCCCTCCAGCTGGTAGCTGGATAGACAAACCGTGGTTCTTCTGTAGATACCAGTCAGCATGAAGTAGAATGAGGTGCCAGTCCTGTGGCAGCATGACTGATTCTAAAATAACACTTTGCTTAGTGAAAAAGGCCAGACTTGCAAGGCTCCCTAGCACAGTAGTCTCCCTAGATGGTGTTAGAGGAAAAGTGGAATTACAGTAACAGAAAATAGATCCAGTGGTCCAGGAGTTGGGGGTCCTAGAGGGACTGATCGCCAGAGTCCCAGTGCCAGGCCTCTTTGCAGGTGACGGCCCTGTTCTGTGTCTTGACTGTGATTATGGCTGCATGATTGCATGCGTCCATCTGACAGTCCTGCCTTCCTAGGACATCACACTGAAAAGAATGGATTTCCCTCTATGTGTATTTTTAAAAGTGAATTTCAAAAGTAAATAAAAATAAAAGGATCAAAGGGAAAATAAGGACCATTTCAGATAAAAGGAAACTGGGAGGCCAGCACCAGCAGACCTGCAGTTAGAGGGATAGGATGGGGAGGCAGGTGGGAGGGGGGTTCAGGATGGGGAACACATGTACACTCATGGCGGATTCAAGTCAACGAATGGCAAAACCAATACAATATTGCAAAGTAAAGTAAATAATTAGTTAAAAAAATAAAAACAACAACAAAAACAAACTGGAGGACAGATGTTGTGCTGAAGGAGGTGATGCCGGGTGGAGATTGCGGCCTCCTTTCACCCTGAAATGTACCCGGTGTGATATGAGTGAGGAGTACAGGGAAGAGAAGTGATTGGCATCACAGTGATCCTGGGGTCGGAGGGATGCACACAGAGCTGGAAAATGAGAAATTATTAGGCACCTGCTGTGAGCCAAGCAGAGGTCTCTTTTCTGGGACACAAATGAAGCATGTGTGGTTCTTTCCTCATGGGTGATGGGGAAATAAGCGTGTGAACTCACCTCTCTTAGTACGATCTGTGCACTTGCATGCATGTGCACATATATGCGTGTGCACTTGATTGCGTGTGCATGTGTGTGCATTTCTGCTGCGCCAGCTGGCTCTGCTCTCGCTGAGCATTTTCTCGTTGTGGCATCTGCTGGCTCAGTGTCCGTTCTCTTTCTCTTCCAGACATCGTTCAGTCGGGGATTCACGAAGAACATGAAGCTTGAAGCCGTGAACCCCAGAAACCCAGGCGAGCTCTGTGTGGCCTCCGTCATAGCTGTGAAGGGGAGGCTGATGTGGCTCCGCCTAGAAGGTACTCGCAGTCCTGATGGTTCTGAATCCGGGGTCCCCCGGGAGCGGGCGGGGCCGACGGCTGCAGCACTGCCCAGTGTGCCTGCTTCGCTTTCCTCGTGTTTCAGCTGTCTTAATTATTCAGCATTCTTAAATAAGTGAAACGAATCAAAGGTAAATTCATTCAGAGGCTCTCGTCTTGACTAATAGTTTCATGAAATGAGATGCTGGTGTGAAATTATGTTTGGAACACAGTGGTCTTTTTACATCTCTGATTATACAAGCTAATGTCAAAATTAAATTAATATGAGTCACTAAAACTGGTATTTGAGGTCTTGGTTGTTAACAGGACAGAATTATATATTTGTGTTTTAATGTGAATCATACCCTTTACTTTGGTTTCTTTCACAGATGTTTAGGTTTTCCTTAAAATAGTAACTGGACATGACTATCTCCCCAAATATATAATAAACAGAATGTAAACCTGTTGGAGAAGGCAATGGCACCCCACTCCAGTACTCTTGCCTGGAAAATCCCATGGACACAGGAGCCTGGTAGGCTGCAGACCATGGGGTCGCGAAGAGTCGGACACAACTGAGCGACTTCACTTTCACTTTTCCCTTTCATGCATTGGAGAAGGAAATGGCAACCCACTCCAGTGTTCTTGCCTGGAGAATCCCAGGGATGGGGGAGCCTGGTGGGCTGCCGTCTATGGGGTCGCACAGAGTCGGACACGACTGAAGCGACTTAGCAGCAGCAGCAGCAGACCTGTTTGTTTAGTGGTGTTTAAACCAGCAGTCCCCAGTCTTTTTGGCACAAGGGACCGGTTTCATGGAGGACGGTTTTTCCATGGACTGGGGGAGTAATGGTTGCAGGATGATGCAGGTGCCTTACACTTATTGCGCACTTTATTTCTATTACTGTATTGGCTTGACTGCAGATCATCCCAAGGGTTAGGGGCCCCTGGTTTAAACTGTTCTTCATAGCTTCATTTTATTTATAATCATCCAGATAATTCACAGAACAATACACTTCATAAGCAGAAGTTTGATTAGCTTGTGGACTTAAAACAGTGAGGAGGAATTAAAATGCATTTGATCATTAAGGTTTTGTCATCTTCCTGTGATTTAAAATTCTTTGGGTCTTTTGTTTGTTTTTCAGTTTCCTAGCACTTGGCAGTTATTTCAGATGTATATGGGAAAAAAGGTGTTAGAGATGAGTCATACAATCCTGTTAGCTTTCCTAGTTTAGATTTTAAATTTTATGACACGGTCAACCACCATAGGCCTAGAAAGTTTGGAAGGTTATAATATTGGTGCCAGTATCTTTATCCTCTTTCCTCATTAAACAAGTCTTAAAAAAACACTGTGTTCTTTGATAGGCCTATCATCTAATAAATATTATAGTCCAAGAGATTGGAAGGGGCAGAGAACAGTGATTCTAGCTAAAAATCCTAATTTCCAGAAAATATTTTAAAACATAACCATGGTTTGGGATTTCAAAGTCAATCTAAAATAAAAGGAAATTCTGAAAAAAGTGGTTGCTTAGTAGCTTTACACTTCTGCTGGAATTTTGGGTAGAATGGCCTCTAGTTGGAATTAGCCAAAATGTGGACACAGGTGTTACGGTGGTATTTCAGCAGTTACTGAAGTAGGATGTAAACTTACTTTCATTACTGCCTATAAAGTTGAATCAACAGCTATTGGAAAAACAAGATCCCTTCAGTGATTTTTTGAATCCCTAGAGCTTGTTACCTAACACCATACTAAGTCTAATACTATGAGAGATTAGAGTCTTGTTTGCGCAGTTAATTTGGAAAAAAAAAAAAAAAGTGCTAAAGTTCAAAGTCCATGTTTCTTCATCATTATTTAGCACATTATGGTTAGAATTCCTTGGCAGTCATAATTTATTTAGCAGTTTGTACTTGCAGAGTGCTTTACAGCTAACAGACAGCAGTTAAGAGTGTCCTGATTTTTATAGATGGAGAAACTAGCTGAGGCATTAAGATGTACCTGTGGTTTGGTTTCGTCCCTCTTAACATCTTTATTGCTTAATCCAACAGACCCTACAACGTCCCAATTCTTAAAAAGAATGATGAGCAGCGTCTAGTGTGTATTTAACATTTTGACAGTCTTTCTTCATTATTGATCTTTTTCTTTGGATATCCACTTCTGGTTTTATAGCAGAGAAATGTAAATCAGCTCATGGCAGCTCTTGTTCTTACTTTCCTGAGTGCTTTCATTGGGATTAATGAAAATTAGTTAGCGTTAGGAAGCACGTCGGAAAATTGATTGTCCATTTTTTTCAGACCTTACATATTACAAAAAAAAAAAATCTGTTGAATATTGTTTACCTGGTGTTATTGGTCAAAATTATGCCTTCGCCTCATCAATTCAATTTAAAATTCATTCGGTCTCTTGATCTTTCTTGAATTTTGGGGTTTTTTAATTTTTTGGTTTTGTTTTGATTTTTTATCCCTCTCTGGATATTGACCTTTGAAAGTGACAGCAATCTTAATAGCACTTTATTTCTTATTATCTCAGATTTTTCTGTGTGTATTGTTTTCTTTCCTCAGTCCTGGAGACAAAATATTAGAGATTCACTCTTCTCACTTTAGTGCAGTTAAATTATTGTTAGGATCATGGTGATTCTTATTATAGACAGTTTATGTGACAATTTATTGTGTACTTCATACCAGTTTATCATTTTTATGTATTAAATTGATTTGAAATATTTTCAACACATAGCAAATTGACGAAGTTCAGGTAATTGATCATTTTAGTTTAGTGTTTGACTTCCCTTAAAGCCAGGTAGTTCTTTAAGTGCCTCTACAGGAGCTAATGTTGAAGAGGAAAAGAAGAGTCAAACACATGAGATGAGTGTAATATTATTTGGGGTTCATATTTGGGAAGAATGTCAAGTTTTCAAAAACTGCTGGCAGTGAACCAGGGCAGTTGCTGATGATGGGGTTTTGAGTTTGGGAGAGGATGTTGTGACGCTTTCTCTTGTGTTAATATCTGCTGTCAGTTAGCATCTCTAGGCTTAGCAGCAGTTATTCACGTTCTGGGCTTCCCTGGTGGCTCAGTAGTAAAGAATCCACCTACCAGTGCAGGAGACTCAGGTTCCATCCCTGGGTTGGAAGGATCCCCTGGAGGAGAAAGTGGCAATCCAGTCCAGTATTCTTGCCTGAAGAATTCCACTGGCGGGCTGCAGTCCATGGGGTCGCAAAAGAATGGGACACAACTTAGCGACTAAACGACCGCGGTTCATGTTCTGTGCATTCAGTTACATTCAGTTATAATGTCTCTTGTGTCGTGGCCCCACACACTAGCTCCCAAGCGGTTACATCCGCATCTCACTGTCCAAGTGACGTTGTATTTATTGGCCATCATTTTCTCATGGGACATGTAGGGTGTGGGTGTTCTCAGAGTGTGTTAATTTTCTCAAAGAAGGTTGACTCCTTTGGATTGCCTTTCTTGGTCTTTCTTATTCCCATTATTACACTGTTTTCCTCCCGTTTCAAAGAGGTGTGGTATTCCACGTATTTTTGGTTGTCGGGTGAAAGTTAGGTGTTTCAGCCTTTTAGCTTAGGTAGAAAATACCTTTTATGTTACAAAAGTACCACGACCTGCAGGCTTCATTTCCACTGGGTTATTTAGCTCCTTCATTGTTGCCACTACAGGAATTTTTGTGGAGAGCTTTAGAACATGAGCAACAAAACCTGGATTTGAAATTGGGAGCCCTGTTAGAAGTGAAAGAAAGTTCGGGGTTAACATTTCTGCACTTTGAACATGGGGAGGGAATGGTGGCCCACCCAGTGTTTGTCACCTGGGGGTTTCCCTTCAGGTTTGTTAAAAACAAGCATACAGAGAACAAAAAGACACAAAGATGATCCAGAGGTCATCAGGTCTGTGGAGAAGTACCAGATTGCTTAATTCGAACCATCAACTTAGGTTGTTACTACAAGCATCTCCTGGACTTTTCTCTTTGCTGCCCTCTGAAACAAAATCTGGAGAGAATAAAACTTTTCCACAGTCAACACTAGAAAAACATACTGTAAACATTTCAGCCTCAGTCTGCTCTGTGTATCACTTTGGATGGGAGCTTTTTGAAAAGCCGCATCCTTTACCATGAACCTCATATCCTCACTGACCAGCGCTGAGCACGCGGGGCCTGGCCCGGACATGGCCCTGATTCTACAGGTGACATCCAGTGCAAGCAAAACCTGTCTTTGCCAGTTTTCACAGAGCACAATACTTGTATGAGAGTTCACACACACTTTGCTTGCTCAAGTCTTGTCGAATGGGTACGAGGAATAAATAAAAGCTGTGTCCCTCAGCGAGAAAGCGATTTAAGGTATGAGCAACCCCTTAAGAACTGCTTTTTGCTAATCGAGTGTTGAGGTAGTGAGATATTTTCTACTCATCAACTGAAATTCAAAATCTCCTTCGTTGGTTTTTGCCATGTGCCTGGCTCAGTTCCGGTAAACCGCCTTCGCTCATAATCCACAGGAGTCCTAGGCAAGTGCCAGTTCCTGGGGCTGCTCCACTCACCGCTTCTGACCCTGGGAGCAGGGTCTGGGAATCTGCATTTCATCTCACCCTCCCCAGATGATTCCTCTGGATGGGGAGTTTGTCAGGGCCTCTCAGACCGCAAATGTGCCAATAAACTCAGACTAGGTTAACCTCTTGTGTCTAGAAGAGGTGAAGAAAACTGCCCTTTTAGACTTTCTCTAATATGATCAAGTCAGGTGGTTGATAAGTATTTTGCAGAGACTTGCAAAAATGAGATGAGGGAAAGTGCAAATGTGAAGATAATTATGTTTCCCACCAGTGTGGGTGGATTTTAAATCTTTGAAAAGGGATATGGGCTGCTGGAGCCATTTTGGGGAGAGGCTGCTTTAGCAGATGGTTGGGTATGTGTGTATATATATGTCTATGTGTGTGTATATATATGTGTGTGTGTATAGATATATGTATATATACATATATATATGGCTGTGTATATATATGTATGTATATAGGGGCGTGTATATATATGTATATGGGTGTGTATTTAAGTATATATATGGGTGTGTACATATAGGTATGTGTGTATATATATCAGTTCAGTTCAGTCCCTCAGTCATGTCTGACTCTTTGCGACCCCATGGACTGGAGCACACCAGCTTCCCTGTCCATCACCAACTCCTGGAGCTTGGGCAAACTCAAGTCCGTCATGTCAGTGATGCCATCCAACCACCTCATCCTCTGTCATCCCCTTCTCATCCTGCCTTCAGTCTTTTCCAGCATCAGGGTCTTTGCCAGTGAGTTACTTCTTCACATCAGGTGGCCAAATTTCAGCATCAGGCCTTCCAAAGAATATTCAGGATTGATTTCCTTTAGGATTAACTAGTTAGATCTCCTTGCAGTCCAAGGAACTTTCAAGGGTCTTCTCCAACACCACAGTTCAAAGCATCAATTCTTTGGCGCTCAGCTTTCTTTACAGTCCAACTCTCACATCCATACATGACTACTATAAAAACCATAGCTTTGACTAGGTGGACCTTTGTTTGCAAAGTAAAGTCTCTGCTTTTTAATATGCTGTCTAGGTTGGTCATAACTTTCCTTCCAAGGAGTAAGCATCCTTTAATTTCATGGTTGCAGTCACCATCTGCAGTGATTTTGGAGCCCCCCAAAATAAAGTCAGCCATTGTTTCCACTGTTTCCCCATCTACTTGCCGTGAAGTTATGGGACTGGATGCCATGATCTTTGCGTTTTGAATGTTGAGTTTTAAGCCACTTTTTCACTCTCTTCTTTTACTTTCATCAAGAGACTCTTAAGTTCTTCGCTTTCTGCCATAAGGGTGGTGTCATCTGCATATCTGAGGTTATTGATATTTCTCCTGACAGTCTTGATTCCAGCTTTTACTTCATCGAGCCCAGGATTTCACCTGATGTGCTCTGCATATAAGTTAAAAAAACAGAGTGACAGTATACAGCCTTGACAAACTCCTTTCCCAATTTGGAACCAGTCTGTTGTTCCACACCCTGTTCTAACTGTTGCTTCTTGACCTGCATACAGATTTCTCAGGAGGCAGGTCAGGTGGTCTGGTATTCCCATCTCTTTCAGAATTTTCCACAGTTTGGAAAATTGTGTGTGGAATCGATCCACACAGTCAAACACTTCGGCATAATCAATAAAGCAGAAATAGACGTTTTTCTGGAACTCTCTTGCTTTTTCTATGAACCGGCGGATGTTGGCAATTTGATCTCTGGTTCCTTAGCATTTTCTAAATCCAGCTTGAACATCTGGAAGTTTGTGGTTCATGTACTGTTGAAGCCTGACTTGGAGAACTTTGAGCATTACTTTGCTTGTGTGTGAGATGAATGCCAGTGTGCGGTAGTTTGAACGTTCTTTGGCATTGCCCTTCTTTGGGATTGGAATGAAAACTGACCTTTTCCAGTCCTGTGGCCACTGCTGAGTTTTCCAAATTTGCTGGCATATTGAGTTCAACACTTTCACAGCATCATCTTTCAGGATTTGAAATTTCTCAACTGGAATTCCATCACTTCCACTAGCTTTGTTCATAGCAATGCTTCCTAAGGCCCACGTGACTTCTCATTTCAGGATGTCTGGCTCTAGGTGAGTGATCACACCATCGTGATTATCTTGGTTGTGAAGATCTTTTTTGTACAGTTCTTCTGTGTATTCTTGCCACCTCTTCTTAATATCTTCTGCTTCTGTTAGGTCCATACCATTTCTGTCCTTTATTGTGCCCATCTTTGCATGAAATGATCCCTTGGTATCTTGGATTTTCTTGAAGAGATCTCTAGTCTTTCCCATTGTGTTGTTTTCCTCTATTTCTTTGCATTGATCACTGAGAAAGGCTTTCTTATCTCTCCTTGCTATTCTTTGGAACTCTGCATTCAAATGGGTATATCTTTCCTTTTCTCCTTCACCTTTAGCTTCTCTTCTTTCCTCAGCTGTTTGCAAGTGCTCCTCAGATAACCATTTTGCTTTTTTGCATTTCTTGGGGACGGTCTTGGTCACTGCCTCCTGTACAGTGTCACAAATGTTCATCCATGGTTCTTCAGGCACTCTGTCTATCAGATCTAATTCCTGGAATCTGTCACTTCCACTGTATAATCGTAAGGCATTTGATTTAGGTCATGCCTGAATGGTCTAGTGGTTTTCCCTACTTCTTCAATTTAAGTCTGAATTTGGCAATAAGGAGTTCGTGATCTGAGCCATAGTCAGTTCTGCGTCTTATTTTTGCTGACTGTATAGAGCTTCTCCATCTTTGGCTGCAAAGAATGTAAGCAATCTGATTTCAGTGTTGACCATCTGGTGATGTCCGTGGATAAGAGTCTTCTCTTGTGTTGTTGGAAGAGGGTATTTGGTATGATCAGTGTGTTCTCTTGGCCAAACTCCGTTAGCCTTTGCCCTGCTTCATTCTGTACTCCAAGGCCAAATTTGCCTGTTACTCCAGGTATCTCTTGACCTCCTACTTTTGCATTCCAGTCCCCTATAATGAAAAGGACATCTTTTTTGGTTGTTAGTTCTATATGTATATATATATGGGTGTGTATATATGTGTTTATATGGATATATATATATATATGGTGTGTAAATATATGTATGTGTATGAGTGTGTATATATATGCATGTGTATTATGGGTCTGTATATATATGTATGTGTATATATGGCTGTGTGTATATATATGTATGTATATATATGGGTGTGTATATGTATAAGACTTCCCCAGTGGCTCAGTGGTAAAGAATTCACCTGTAATACAAGAGACACAGGAGTCACAGGTTCGATCCCTGGGTCAGGAAGATCCCCTGGAGGAGGTAGTGGCAACCCACTCCAGTATTTTTGCCTGGAAAATCCTATGGACAGAGGAGCCTGGTGGTCTGCAGTCCCTAGGGTTATAGAGAGTTGGACACGACTGAACATGCAGGTCCACACAGTATATATGTGTGTGTGTGTGTGTATATTTATATAGGGTATGTGTGTGTGTGTGTGTGTGTGTGTGTGTGTATAAAATGTATTTGTATATATATGGGTGTATATATATATATATATATATATGTATATATATGGGTGTATGTATGTATAGCTGTATATATACATATATGTATATATAGGTGTATATATGTATATATATGGGGTGTATATCTAGGTATGTGTATATGTATGTGTAGGTGGGTGTGTATATATGTATGTGCATATAGGTAGGTGTATATATGTATGTGTATAGATGGGTGTGTGTATATATGTACATATGTATATATATGAGTGTGTATATATATGTATGTGTATATGGGTGTGTATATATATCAGTGGGTATATATATATGTATGTATATATGGGTGTGTGTGTATATGTACATGGGTATATATATGTATATACATGACTGTATATATATGTATATATGTGAGTATACATACGTATGTATATATGGGTGTATTGTGTATGTATATATGGATGTATATATGTATATACATGGGGTATATATCCACATATATATGTATACATGGGACAGGACCTATGTTCTTGCACAGCTGAGGAAGGTGGCCCAGGAGGTGGGGGGCACTGTCTGTGAACAGGCTTTGGAGACCGCCAGTCAGCTACACAGGTTCTGGGTGGGCAGCGACAGCCCTGGCTCTGGCTTTCTTAAGCAATATGGGGATGTTGGGGGGAGAATTTGGTGGAGGCCGAGGAGGGAGATCTCCTCCCTAGAAGGCTTTGCACTAGGAACCAAAGGCGAGTTTGGGTTTTCAAGCTGCTGTTGTGCTCGGTGTGACTTTTGACTGACCGTGTTCTCACGAACCTCCCTCGAATGCCTTCCTAGGCTCCGGAGCAAGATTGCTTGGGTTTGAGCCCTAGGTCCCCCTCTTACCAGCTGTTTGATGTTTTCCTGACCCTCAGTTTGTTGTTGTTGTTCAGTCACTAAGCGATGTCCAGCTCTTTGTGACCCCGTGGACTACAGCTCGCCAGGCCTCCCTGTCCCTCACTGTCTGTCCGAGTTTGCCTGAATTCATGTTCACTGAATCGGTGATGCCATCCAACCATCTCATCTTCTGCTGTCCTCCTCTCCTGCTCTCAGTCTGTCTCAGCATCAGGGTCTTTTCCAATAAGTTGGCTCTTTGCATCAGGTGTGAACATTGGAGCTTCAGCTTAGTTTACTCTTCTGTAAAATGGGAGTGAAACCATCTGATCTCTTAGGGCTGTGAGGATAAAACTCTTTGAAAAGTACCTGCACTAGAGTGAGTGTCCTAAGAGTTCACCATCCATGGCTCTCTCCCTCCACTTACACGTTTAATCCCATTTCTGTTGTTTTCTTTCTGATGGTTTCCTATCCTATGTCGCTCTTGTCAGCCAGTTTTGCTGTGTGTTGATTCCTTAGGAGTTCAGCTCCAGGGCTGAGATGAGTGAGGGCTTCTCTTAGATCTTGCTCTGTGGGCAGCGTCTGCAGGTGTACGGTGCGGAGTGGGTGCTGGGAGGGGCTTCCAGGACGCAGGTCCTGCTTTCTGTCTTTCAGTGCTCTACCTTCTCACTGCACACTTGAGCCCATCTGACATTGGTGTCAACACTAGACGAGGTTAGGGGCTTCCCAGATGGTGCAATGGTCAAGAATCCGCCGGCTAGTGTGCAGGGGATCCTTCCCCTGCAGAAGGAAATGGTAATCCACTCAGGTATCTCTTGCCTGGGAAATCCCATGGACAGAGGAGCGGTGGCCCAATGGTTAAGGATCCACCCTCCATTGCAGGCGATGTGGGTTGATCTCTGATTCAGGAAGACCCCACGTCACGTGCCTTTTGTTGGGCAGTTAAGTTTGTGGCCCGCAACTACGGAAGCCCAGGCACCGGAACTAGAGAGTAGGCTCTCCTAGCTGCAACTGGAGAAAGCCCATATGCAGCAGTGAAGACCTAGCACAGCCAAAAATAAAATTAAAAGCAAAATGATTCTTAGGAAAAGAAATATATGAATGTTTATTTTATTACAGAAGTTTGTATGTTAAAGCACACTAATATGATGTGATGTCTGAACTAGCAGAGCATTTGGGAAGAAGTAATCTATAAAGTTCACTTTATACTCCCTCCTGAAGTACGCCTTTGACCTTGAAAATCTGATTTGTACCTAAACACATCTCCTATTTGTATGTAGTAGATGAATTCAGCCTGTTAGCAAAATTGCTGAGTAGCTAAAAAATAGGCTCTATCTTTGTATTTTTCTGAGCCTGAAGATGAGGGAGTGCCCTGTGTAACAGCAAACAGCTCAGTGACTCTTTTCATTGGCCTGTCTGCTGAGTCCAGTGCCCTTCTCGACAAGAAAAGATCAGTTTTGTATTTGAAGCTAGTTGGGGAGTTTCTTTAGCTTTTGTCTGTTTTGGCAGTTTTGTTTGTTTGATGATTTCTTTAGCAGATTAGTTAAATGTTGGTTGAGTCATTTAATGCAGGGCGGAAATGCTTTCTATTCATTCAACTGTGTTGAAACCTAAGCCCTATAAACCTGCTTGCATTCTTGTAGGTTATATCTTTCAAATTATCGGAGAATTCAGTGAAAAGGAAGTTAGGATTGATAACCATAGTAATGACTTTCTCTGATAACACATCATTAGTTCAGTGTGATGACTGGAGGTGATAACATGTGTGTATCAGCATCTGCTGTCAGTGTTCCAGGCACTTTGTGTACACCAAAGTTATGTTTTAGTGCTAAATCTGGTACCTGGGTTTGTCATATAATGTACTCTGGGAGCCAGTGTCGCTGAAATAGTGAGGAGATTTTATGTTTACTGGTATTGAGCTTCCAGAAGCTAAGTTTTGGAGGCGAAGTGCGATTCAGAATTCATCAGATCATGTGTGATAGCTTGGTGTGTGATGGAGTTTCTAAGAGTGTTAACTTTTATTTTGATTCCCAGTGAAGAAACCAAAAGCACGGCAAGATTAAGTGGTCAGGGCCAGGGGGTCACTCCATTTATAGAGCTCTTTCTTATCTTTTGATTCTTGGTTCAAGAGTGTCTTTCCTCAAAAGGTGTTTTTAGAGAACTGTTGATTTGGTATAGAATTTCCTTCTCTTCACTAGTTTGCAGGGTTCTAAATTTATTCTCTCAGGAACCAGTGTTCCTTGGAACCTCTGCTCATGTTGTATCCAGATCTTTTCTCTCAGAGTCTCTCAGCTGCTATGCCAACTTAACACAAAGCATCATTTTGATTATAATATGAAGGCAGATCCCCACCAAAGAGACACTCCTGCCTAAGTGACTTCGGTGTCATACGGCAAGAGTCTGAGTTCAGAAGAAGTGACGTGGGCACGGGATAAAGGAGCATGTACCCTAGAGAATTGTGCTTTGATGCTCACTGCTTATAACCAGCGTCACTGAACCCTCCCAGTTCCTTTTAACCGGAACCTTTCACTTCTGTTGGTTGAAGGTTGACCTCTGCTTGGTGTTGGGTGAAGAATGTCTTGGCCCCCACCCCACAGGCTGGACTACTTACTTAGCTTCAAAGCCATTTTTAGGAAAGAAAGATGCTTGTCCTTCACTGGGGACAAGGATGTGGTTGTCCCCAATCATCCTTCCTCTTCCTCTGGTTTTCAGGGGAAAGTATCACTTTTCCAAGCCCCCCTTCTTGTGGATCCCGTGAACTTTTGCTGCTGGATCTATCTGGTGCTTGTATCTCGTAAAACACTGTTGGCTTTGGGTTCAGCTTTCAGAACAATGTCTCCCCACTCCCCGCGCAGAGCCTCTCTGATTCCCCCTCCTTCTGTGTCTTTGTTGTTAACACCTATCCGCACCTGTTGTCTCGACTCCCCGCAGGCCTGCAAAGCCCGGCTCCAGAGTTCATCGTGGACGTTGAATCTATGGACATCTTCCCTGTGGGTTGGTGTGAGGCCAACTCCTACCCTCTGACTACACCACACAAGACAGCCTGTGAGTATTGCCCCACTCGGAGCCTAGCTGGGCATATCTGGGACTTAGGTGAAAAAATAGGCAATTTGGTAAAGAGAGCGGAGCCAAACTGTAAAAATCAAAAAATGTTCTCAGTTTTGCACAGAACAGCAGGACTTTTGTCTCATTCATCCTGTAAGCATCTGCGTGAGATGAATGTCTACAGACATTTCCCAGCTTGAGAAACCAAGTCACAGTGACAAGGTGGAGATGAGTGTCTGGGATCTTTACTCCCCGTTTGTATGCAATTCATGAAAAAGTTTAAGCTAAGTACTATACATTTGTATGATTGTATCTGAGAAAGTACTTATTCTCCTAAGGTTTACTCCAAAGGTTTATCCCAAAACCAATCGTAATTGGTTCCAATAATTTACTGACATAGATATAAATACTTAACTATTCCTGGCAATGAAGAGATGAGGCCAAAGTGAAAACAGTGCCCAGTTGTGGATGTAACTGGTGATGGAAGTAAAGTCTGATGCTGTAAGGAACAATATTGCATAGGAACCTGGAATGTTAGGTCCATGAATCAAGATAAATTAGAAGTGGTCAAACAGGAGATGGCAAGAGTGAACATTGACATTTTAGGAATCAGTGAACTAAAATGAACTGGAGTGGGTGAATTTAACTCAGATGACCATTATATCTACTACTGGGGGCAGGAATCCCTTGGAACAACTGGAGTAGCCCTCAGAGTCAACAGAAGAGTCTGATATGCAGTGCTTGGGTGCAATCTCCAAAACAACAGAGTGATCTCTGTTCATTTCCAAGGCAAACCATTCAATACATAGTAATCCAAGTCTGTGCCCCAACCAGTTATGATGAAGAAGCTGAACTTGAATGGTTATATGAAGATCTACAAGACCTTCTGGAACTGATACCCCAAAAAGATGTCCTTTTCATCATAGGGGACTGGAATGCAAAAGTAGGAAGTCAAGAGATACCTGAAGTAACAGGCAAGTTTGGCCTTGGAGTACAGTAAGAAGCAGAGCAAAGACTAACAGAGTTTGGCCAAGAGAATGCACTGGTCATAGCAAATATCCTCTTCCAACAAGGCAAGAGAAGATTGTACACATAGACATCACCAGGTGGTCAATAGTGAAATCAGATTGCTTCTATTCTTTGCAGCCAAAGATGGAGAAGCTCTATACAGTCAGCAAAAACAAGACTAGGAGCTGACTGTGGCTCAGATCATGAACTCCTTATTGCCAAATTCAGACTTAAATTGAAGAAAGTAGGGAAAACCATTAGACCATTCAGGTATGACCTAAATCAAACGCCTTACGATTATACAGTGGCGGTGACAAATAGATTCAAGGGATTAGATCTGATAGAGTGCCTGAAGAACTGTGGACAGACGTTTGTGACATTGTATAGGAGGCAGTGATCAACACCATCCCCAAGAGAAAGAAATGCAAAAAGGCAAAATGGTTGTCTGAGGAGGCCTTACAAATAGCCGAGGAAAGAAGAGACGCTAAAGGTAAAAAAGAAAAGGAAAGATATACCCATTTGAATGCAGAGTTCCAAAGAATAGCAAGGAGAGATAAGTGATCTCTTATCTTCCTTCCTCAGTGATCAGTGCAAAGAAACAGAGGAAAACAATAGAATGGGAAAGACTAGAGATCTCGTCAAGAAAATTAGAGATACCAAGGGAACATTTCATGCAAAGATGGGCACAATAAAGGACAGAAATGGTATGGACCTAACAGAAGCAGAAGATATTAAGAAGAGGTGGCAAGAATACACAGAAGAACTGTACAAAAAAGATCTTCATGACCCATCTAACCACGATGGTGTGATCACTGACCTAGAACCAGACATCCTGGAATGAGAAGTCAAGCAGGCCTTAGGAAGCATCACTGCGAACAAAGCTAGTGGAGATGATAGAATTCCAGTAGAGATATTTCAAATCCTAAAGGATGATGCTGTGGAAGTGCTGCACTCAATATTTGGAAATTTGGAAAACTCAGCAGTGGCCACAGGACTGGAAAAGGTCAGTTTTCATTCGAATCCCAAAGAAAGGCAATCCCAAAGAATGTTCAAACTACCACACGGTTGCACTCATCTCACATGCTAGCAAAGTAATGCTCACTATTCTCCAAGCCAGGCTTAACAATACATGAACCGTGAACTTCCATATGTTTAACCTGGATTTAGAAAAGGCTGAGGAACGAGAGATCAAATTGCCAACATCCGTTGGATCATAGAAAAAGCAAGAGAGTTCCAGAAAAACATCTGCTTTATTGACTATGCCAAAGCCTTTGACTCTGTGGATCACAACAAACTATGGAAAATTCTTCAAGAGATGGGAATAGTAGGCCACCTTACCTGCCTCCTGAGAAATCTATATGAATGTCAAGAACCAACAGTTAGAACTGGACATGGAACAAAAGACTGGTTCCAAATTGAGAAGGGAGTACGTTAAGGCTGTATGTAGGTTGTCACCCTGTTTATTTAAGTTATATGCAGAGTATATCATGCAAAATGCCAGGCTGGATGAAGCGCAAGCTGGAATCAAGATTGCCAGGAGAAATATCCATAGCTTCAGATATGCAGGGGACACCACCCTTATGGCAGAAAACGAAGAAGAACTTAAGATCCTCTTAATGAAAGTGAAAGAGGAGAGTGAAAAAGCTGGTTTAAAACTCAACATTTAGAAAACTGAGATCATGGCATCCAGTCCCATCACTTCATGGCAAATGGGGAAAAAATGGCAACAGTCAGAGACTTTATTTTCTTGGGATCCAAAATCACTGCAGATGGTGACTGCAGCAATGAAATTAAAGGATGCTTGCTCCTTGGAGAAAAAGTTATGACCAACCTAGACAGCATATTTAAAAGCAGAGACATTACTTTGCCAACAAAGGTCCATGTAGTCAAAGCTGTGGTTTTTCTAGTAGTCATGTATGTATGTGAGAGTTGGACTATCAAGAAAGCTGAGTGCCAAAGAATTGATGCTTTTGAACTATGGAGTTGGAGAAGACTCTTGAGAGTCCCTTGGACTGCAAGGAGATCAAACCAGTTAATCCTAAAGAAAATCAGTCCTGAATATTCATTGGAGGGCCTGATGCTGAAGTTGAAACCTCAATATTTTGGCCACCTGATGCGAAGAACTGACTTACTAGAAAAGACCTTGAGGCTTGGAAAGATTGAAGGAGGGAGAAGGGGACAACAGAAGTTGAGATGGTTGGATGGCATCACTGACTCGATGGACATGAGTTTGAGCAAGCTCCGGATGTTGGTGATGGATAGGGAAGCCTGGCATGATGCAGTCCATGGGGTCGCAAAGAGTTGGATATGACTGAGAGACTGACCTGAACTGATTCTTGGCATTAAATTACCAGTGAGATTTCAACTGTAGTATTTAAAATTGTGTGTCCTTAAAGATAAGGCTTTTAATTTTTTGTGAAGTAGGTTAGATATTTCTAATGTTTTCTTTATTACTTTGTATTCTGGCTAACTTTTTTTTAGCACCCTCCTGTAAGGTTCATTTACCCAGATGCTCAGAACATTGCTGTAAACAGAGTTCCCTGCCATCACTGGCCTCCTGTTTCCTGAGGTTGAGAAATTGTGAAGGACACAAGAGACTTACCAATACTCACCAAGAGTCAGATGGGGTTATTCATGTGAATAAAGTAGGGGCCCAGGCTATAGACAGAGGTGGATTCTAAGAGGTTCTTTTGCCCTGTACCCAGTCCTGCATACTGAATCTCATCTGGTGACAGTTATGTCTTGCCCTCAATTTAAAATACTTCTAAAATTATGAGCTTAGAATAAAGATTTCAGTGTTGAGGGCCACCTTTGACTTTTATTCTCACTTAAAATGTCTTGGGTCCTTGGCTCAGCCCCCACAGCCCTGGGCAGGCCACCCCCAACCAGGCTCTGCAGGCTTAGATCCAGTCCCCCGTGCCTGCTTGTGCCTCAGACAGAGATTCGTGTCCTGATCCTCTCCCTTCCTCCTCCACTGGCTTTGGGAGGGGAGGAGCGTTTTGAGTTTTTCTGGGTGAAAGCCCACACAGATTAAGGTGAACATAACAACGATTCGTCTCTGTTCCCCAGCCTGTTGTGTTTGGCTTCTCATCAAGACATCACACAATTTGGGCATCTCACCCTAATTAACAAAGACCCACTTAGGCAGCGTAGTCTACACACTCATCTTTCCCTTTAGAGATCACAGAGTTTATACTTTATCCTAGTAATTATAGGCAGATTACTGTCACAGGTACTGCGTTTTTTACACATTGAAAGTTTCAGGCAACCCTGTATCAAGCACGCCTGTGATGCCACTTTTCCAACAATATTTTTTCACTTCGTGTCTTTGTGTCCCATTCGGTAATTCTTGCAGCATTTCTAACTTTTTCATTATTGTATTTGTTGTGATTATCTGTGATCAGTGACCTTTTGATGTCACCACTATAGCTCAGTGATGCTCAGATGATAGCATTTTTTAACAATCAGGTATTTTTGATTAATGTATATACACTGGTTTTTAGACAGGCTATATTACGATACACACTTGATAGACTACAGATTTATAGTAGACTTACAAAACGTAACTTTTATATGCACTGGGAAACCAAAAAATTCCCATGCCGCCTCTGTTGTGATGGTCACTCTGTTGGGGTGGTCTGGAACCAAACCCACAATGTCGCTGAGGTCTGCCTGTCCTGGAATTGGATACTAAATAAAATCAAGAATAGATGAAATTTTGAGTCACTGTTTCTCTTATTTGTTCGTGTTCTCCTGTTGTTTCTCATACACACATTTTGCTTTGAAGAGGCAAAGTCTGATTAAACCTGCCAAACTCCAACAGCTTTAGAAATTCTGTGAGAATTAATTTTTCCTAATGTTGGAAGATGCAGGATTATCTATGCCTGAGTTAGTAGCTGCCAAAAGCTCTGGCCTGTCTTTGTGAAGGTGATTCCAACCAGTTATAAATGTAACCTGGAAATTTTCTTAACCTCAGGTTATTGTTGCCTGGTTTCTGTCACTGTTTGACAGACGTATGTATTTGCTAGGTACCAATCCGCTTTTTAATGATAAAATGTTGTAGTTTATAAACATGCCTCTAATCCTAATTTGGGAGCATGCTGCGATGGTAAAATAATTTGCCTTATCGCACTTTCTGTGGGGAAAAGTCACCTGGATAATCAGTGCTTGTACCAGTCCATTTCACCAGCTGTGTTCCTGGGAGGTCTGATATGTGTGTTCTTTTTTATTAGAAGCACATTTTAGAATAAAGTTGCCCATGTAGTGATAAGGTAAAATGTACTAAATTCTCTTTAGATTTCATTTCTGAAAAGTCAAAGTCTGTTTTGTGCTGAAAGAGATGAAGATAAAATTGTGGCCCTGGAATGAAGTAACTTTTCAGTTTTCAAATTGTTACTTTAAAAACAGACACAGTTCTATACCTATGGAGCCATTTAAAAAAAAAAATGCTTATTCCCAACTTGCTGTTAAAGCCACTTTTCTTTTTCCCCCCTTTTGCCTGTTTTACAGCACAAAAGAAGAGAAAGATTGCAGTTGTGCAGCCAGAAAAACAGTAAGTGTTTTTTCACAAAAACTCCATGATAAGCTATGAAGTATCTTTAAAGAGGATGGAAATAGGGCTGTTTTTGTTAGAGAGCTGGTCACGACCTAGCACAGGAGTCAAGGGGACAGGAAAACATGTACTGAGCATCTGTTATGTTCAGGACATGCAGGGCCTGCTTCTTAAGGAATTTCTTTTCCAGACTGTAACTTCTCACTTTGATCCTAGCGTAGTTGACCTGAAGGATGCCCACGGTCCCACATTCTGGTCAGGGTGCTCTGTGACAGTTCTCGGGGTCCTTAATGCCCCAGGGCTCCCCAGAGCTGCCTGTCCAGGCTTCAGCTCTGCCCCCTTGCAGCCTGGTGAGCTGGATCAGATTGTTTTATTACTCCACACCTCAACGCTCTCCTTTCTAAAATACCTATTTCTCAGGGAGTTTTAGAAAGATTAAATTAGAGTCACATGAAGATGTGTGGGCCCTCCATTGCCAAATAAATGTAGGTCACTGCACGTTTCAATTGTAAGTTTATGAGGAAGGGGATGTTCTGTAGTGTGTGGACCTACCGGCTGTATATTTCTGGAAAATTGTCACTGTTAGTACCATGTTTATATGTTTAAAAATGTCTGGAATACACCATGATAAACATCCCTTACTGAGTGAATCTGTTTTCTTAATACACTGATGGAAAGGGAGTTGAAAGCAGCTTTTTTTTTCATGTACTGATGCTGAAACTTAAAATTGAATAATAGCTTCATTGTTATTTGATGTGAATAACAGTTTCCCGGGTATTCTGAGTATGTTTCTAACAGTGTATCAGTATGTTTCTAATCATCTGACTCCAGTTTTGTGTGGATAACATTGAAATAGAGAGGTAAAAGCTAAATAACAGTCCCCCTCATTGAATCTCAGTTTGAATTCATGACTGCTAAATTTGCAGCCTGTGGATCAGCAGTTTTCACCTTTACTTGCATCTGTCACTAGACAGGTCATTAAAACACAGATATCCAGGCCCCATCTGCAGAATTTCTGATTCAGGATGTCTGTGATGGGGCCTGAGCTTCTCCACGTGTAACGGGCTCCCAGGTGACGCTGATCTGACAGCTTGGGGGCCCCACTTTGAGACCCAGCACCATAGATGGTCCCACTAAGAGCCCTCATTACTGTTTACTTGGAGTTTACGTAACTGTTCATCTGTGCAGTTTCTACGAAGTTAACCTGTACGTCTCCTGGAAACCCAATTTGCCTTTTTCCCCTAGAGCGATAGTTTTTATGTTTGTTCAGCAACTTTTTACTGAACAGCAGCACAGACTTCTGTCCTAGACTAATAAGCCTACTTGAATCGTCAATTCTAAGATTTTTCTTTAAGGATCTACTTTTCAGTGTGGCCTCAACCCATACACTCATGGACCCCAGAAATCAAAAGTCAGCAGAAGAAAGTCATTAATAAGGGGAAGTCAGACTTTAGTGAAAGTCAGTGCAAACTGACGTTTCTGCATGTCCTAAATATGATTGAGGACATTTCTCTAATTCTTTAACGAGCGACATGCCCAGGAAGTGACCTAGAGGAGCCTCAGAGATCAGTGATGACCCCCTCGAGGGGCGGATGACCTACAGGCTTCTTGGAATTACTGTAAGAATTGCCCCCCGATGATCTTACCTGTTCTTAGCCATGCACGCATTTGCGTCTTACATAGTCATAGCTTAGACTCCTGTAAGTTATGAAAAGACTTTGGAAGGTGCTGGTCTCTTCTATAGCTTGGGACCCACGGGCATTTCTCCTTTATCCACAGATCACCATCCACAGTGCCTGTTGAGAAAATACCTCATGACCTTTGTCTGTTCCCTCACCTGGACGCCACAGGTAAATCAGCTGCTTAGGATGCCCTGGGAGAAGGAAACGGCAACCCACTCCAGTGTTCTTGCCTGGAGAATCCCAGGGACGGCGGACCCTGGTGGGCTGCCGTCTGTGGGGTCGCACAGAGTCAGACACGACTGATGCGACTTAGCAGTAGCAGCAGGATGCCCTGGCCCTTCTCAGTGCATTGCTGTGAGTGGAGACATGGGTGTATTTTTAGGTCAATATGATAATACTCAACTTTGATGTATTTTTAGGTCAGTATGAAAATACTCAACTTCAAGCCAACTATCATTTTTTTACAGATACCTACTCCTTTAAAATTTTTTTCTAAGCTATATTCTTGGTGTCTTTCCTTTTTTGCTTCTTGGTCAGTAGCTAGAGACACTTCGCTTGGCATGAGAAGCTGGGTCCGTGTGTCACTTGGAAATTATATGTCCAGTTAGAACTGTGTATCAGGAATAATCATGTTGGAAAAGAGTTGGAAATATTATTAGGCATTTCTTTTTGGACATTTTATGCCATTTGTGCCAGTGACCTTTGCATTTTTACACTAGTGGTTAATCCTTAAGTCCCCATGGGCTTTTGAATTGTGTCCTAAAACCTTGTTTGAGTGGCTGGTTGGGAATAATGTTTTTTTTAATGTACAAAGTCCTGTGTCTTACAATAACTTTTAAAAACATAAATGTGAATTACCTTTGAATTACAAATCTGATTATAGACATGTTTGTACATTAAGTAATATACTTCACTAAGTATTCTATTTTCCAGCCAAAAGGAAGTCTGCTCTGAACCCAAGATGAAAACTTGTGTACCATGGAAGAATCCTGTTAGTCAAAGTTTTCTTTGCAGTAAAGAGAGCAGTTTTATGAGTAGACTTACTAAGATTGTTTTTTCTAAAGAGCTGGACAGAGTAATCCTACCCTCGAATTTCCATGTAAATGCAGCTGTGAACTTTTTTTTTTTTTTTTGCCTTTTTTATAAAATTCAAATGTCAGAATGGTTTTAAAAGAACCATGTCATCTTTCAGAGTCGGTAATTGTTATTTTACTCCTTCTGTCTTATACTTGGAAAAATAACATATCTCCCCCCTCACCTATTGGTTCTCAGTTAAAGTCCTATGAGAACAAAGCTTCCTGGACTATCAAATCACCATCCCAAATGAATAACAAGGTTTTTAAAATCTATTTTTTAATGAGGCTATAATTGCTTTACAGTGTAGTTAGTTTCTGCTATACAATGAAATGAATCCGCTATATGGATACATACATCCCTTGCCTCCCTCCTGCTCCTCCCCCCAATCCCACCTCTCTAGGTCATCCCAGAGCACTGAGCAGAGCTCCCTGAGCTGTACAGCAGCTTTCTGCTAGCTCTCTGTTTTACACATGGTAGTATGTATATTGGAGAAGGCAGTGGCACCCCGCTCCAGTACTCTTGCCTAGAAAATCCCATGGATGGAGGAGCCTGGTGGGCCAGTCCATGGGGTCGCTGGGAGTCGGACACTGAGCGACTTCACTTTCACTTTTCACTTTCCTGCATTGGAGAAGGAAATGGCAACCCACTCCAGTGTTCCTACCTGGAGAATCCCAGGAACAGGGGAGCCTGATGGGCTGCCATCTATGGGCTCACACAGAGTCGGACACGACTGAAGCAACTTAGCAGCAGCAGCAGCAGTGTGTATATATTAATTTGTTCTTTTTCAGTTGCTAAGTCATGTCCAGCTTTTTGTAACCCCATAGACTGCAGCACATCAGGCTCTCCTGTCCTTCACTATCTCTCAGAGTTTGCACAGATTCATGTCCACTAAGTCAATGATGCTATCTAACTATCTCATCCTCTGCCACCCCCTTCTCCTTTTGCTGTCAATTTTTCCAAGCATCAGAGTCTTTTCCAGTGAGTCAACTCTGCATCAGGTGGCCAAAGTACTGGAGCTTCAACATCAGTCCTTCCAATGAATATTCAGGATTGATTTCCTTGAGGACTGATTTGTTTAATCTCCTTGAGCCCTGCATTTCGAAAGGATCAGTTTTTTGGCACTCAGCCTTCTTTATATACATATATGTCAGTCCTACTCTCTAAATAACAAGTTTTTACACACAAAGACCACTGTTAGTGCAGCTTGGCTCGGAGCAGCTGTGGGAGAGGGTGGATCTCACCTGCTCCTGTGACCACATCCCGTGTGTGTAGATGTCCGATGGGTTCCACTGATACCTTACCATTTAGTTGTTCTGCTTTTCCCTGTGGCACCTTGAGACACAACTAAATCCACACCTGCCTGTTCGCTTTCTAAGCTGAAAGAGCAATGAGGGAAATGCATAGTTAAGTCCCTGGGAGGCACATTTCATGTCCCTGGGACCGGCAAAATGAGGAAGCCCTTCCGTGTCTGGTGTCGGCCTGGGTGTGGGTGAACATATACACTGAAATATGTAAAGTATATAACTGACAAACTGTAGAGCACGAGGAGCTATAAATAACTTTTAAGGAAAAGACTCTGAAAAAGAACATATATATATATATGATTTCCCTGGTGGCTCAGTGGTAAAGAATCTACCTGCCAATGCAGGAGACGTGGCTTTGATCCCTGGGTCGGGAAAATCCCCTGGAGAAGAAAATGGCAACACACTCCAGTGTTCTTGCTTGGAAAATCTCATGGACAGAGGAGTCTGGCAGGCTATAGTCCATGGGGCTGCAAAGAGTCGGACACGACTTAGTGACTGATCAACAACGTCAGCTATATATATGTGGATAGCTGAGTCATGGTGCTGTACACCTGGAACTCAGAGCGTGGTGGATGTAAAGCATTCTGATAGGGGGTCTCAAGGCCCCTCTGGGTAACTTGGCTGGTGCAGTGGGTTAAGCTGTGGGTCCTGGAGCCTTGACTGTGTTTCTCTTCCGTGCAGGAACGGTGAACGGGAAGTACTGCTGTCCTCAGCTTTTCATCAACCACCGGTGTTTCTCGGGCCCCTACCTCAACAAGGGCAGGATCGCCGAGCTGCCGCAGTCGGTGGGGCCAGGCAAATGCGTGCTGGTCCTTAAGGAGGTAAAGCTCGTCCACAGCCACGGACGGTGGGGGGCTGGGGGGTGGGCCACGGTCCCTGAGGGAGTCATAGGAGTTTGGGTCCATTCATGTGCCAAGCACCCCCTTCCTCTCCATCCTGCGGACTGAAGGCAGTCATACACAGATGGGAACAGTGTTGCAGCCCGGGAAGACTCCCTTCTATTGGAGGGGGTGGACCCCTCCCTCCCCAAGTCAGCAGAAACACTCACTACATTTGAGTAAAATCTTTGGTGAATCACCACTTTTTTGTTTAAAAAAGTGACCTATCTTGAACCTTCGTGTAGTCACGTTCCTGTTTTTGTGACAAAAAAGCATGCCCAGAATATCACCTGCACCATGATGAGTGTGTTGTAATTCCTTGGGCACAAGGGGTCTGTTTATCCATCTGTTTAGCCACTGAACAAACTTATGTGAGCTGGGCTTTGTATCAAGAACAGGGCCTGGGGTCGGGGAAGGGGGCCGCCCACTCTAGGGATCGAAAAAGCCATCTGAGCAGCCTGGAGCATCGGTGGGATCACGGGAAGGAAAGCTTGAAGCACCTTGAATGTGCAGACCACAGGGCTGGGCCTGGAAAGTGGAGAATTCTGAGTCCTGGGGCCTGGACCCCGTCCCCGGCTCTTGGCCTGTGTTCTCACTTAGGCCAGCTTTTCTTTAGAGCCATCACCTTCATATTTTACATCCCCAAATTACTGGAGGCCTGGCCCAGCCTGAGTGGCGAGTGGACCCCATTGAAGAGAAATTGATAGTTAAAGGGAGATGGTGGCGGGGGGAGGACAGCCCCTCTCAAGGGCCTTAGGGAGATCGGGTGGGAGGTGAGCTCCAGCTGTGTACGTTGACACAGACTGTAGACCCTGCAGATGTTAGACTTGGTCAGAGAGGAAACCAAGCCCAGCTTACACACGGGAATTCCTGTCACAGTGTAAAATAAGGCCCCTAGACCAGGAATGGGCTCCCAAGGCCCCCAGCAGTTTCAGCCCATGAGGTCGTCCTTGCCACAGCCTTGTCCCCTGCCTGTATTTGTGCCTGACTTTGTTGCCAGTGATCAGAATGGAACGGGGGACTGACACAGACCTGGTAGTTCTTTAAAGCCCGTGAGACCGTGTCACACCCATGTGATTGTGAGGTCCGTGGCCACCTAGGGGCCCTGTTAACAAACATGGTGACCACAGGGCCAGTCTCTCTCTGAGGCTTGACTAGTTTACTTTGCTACATACTTGGTCAACAGTAGTTAGGCCCTGATCGATTCTCTGAGAGGTGCCAGCAGCGAAGTTTAAAAGCCAGGCCAGAGCAGTTTTTTGATGACAGAACTAGTTTTTTGCTGATGTTCAGAAAATGCATGAGGCAGGAAAGAGAGGGAAAAAAGAAGCAAGCGCTTTAGTTCTACGAGTGCAAGAGAAGTGTGAGTCTGCCAAGCCAGTCTTTATACTGATAGTCCTGCCCTGGACCTGTGTTTGGTTTCAGGTTGCATTTCCCTTACGGAGCATGAGATCATTGGAGCAAAGACAGAGCATGTTTGCTTTATCGGGCCATCGGGGTGTTCATAGTTAAGGTTTCTCTGACTTTGGGAAATGTAGACTGATGACTGTTTTCCCCCTGCTTCGTCTAGAGGTAGATGAGGTCTGTGCACGTGGACGCCGCGCTGGCATTTGTTGAGGGCGGGTGTGGTCTTGAGCTCTGAGAGGGCAGTGGACCAGAGACTTTGATCTCCTTCAGTCGGCGTCTGTGGGCTTAGTAGCTGCATAGCCTCAGGAAGTGCAGAAGTCGGGTGCGGACTCAACGGTCCATGTATGTTTCTTTTTGCCCATCTACACCTTCCAAGGCTTTTTTGATCAGTTATTGCACACTTAGCAGCTACTGTCATAGCTGCTAAGTGTGTAATAGTCTCCTAGATAGTCTCCTAGATATCCCACAGATAGTCTTCTAGCTGTGGGAACCAAGGAGAGAATGAAACATCATACCTCCATCCATCTGTCCATTTAGACAGGTCCAAAGCAATTCAGGAGTCATAAGCTCATGCTGGTGGGCACTGTGCTGGAAGCTAGGGGTGGGGGTCAAGGTGAGCAGGAGCTCTGCCCCCAGGGTGAGTTGATTCCCCCCTGCCCACAGCCTCAGAGCAAGGACTTAGGCATTTCAGGTTATACTGGAAAGAGGAAAAGTCTTGCCTGCATGGCACCTGGTTAAGTCAGTCAGCAAAGTCAGAGATGCAGACATGCCTCTGGACAATATTCTCTGGATTTTATACTGAACGTTGACCACTGAAAACTGTACAAAGCGTGTGGATGGTGGAAACTATAGCACATATGTAATGTGTGACGTGGGAATTAAGTAGGCAGGGTCCTGGAAGGTTGGGAAAAATGTAATTTTTTTCTTGTTAAGGTTTTTTATAAAGAAGATAAGATACCTTTGTTGAATTTTCTCATTGTACCATAGGGTAGGATTTTGTAGGAAAGAAAATCAGTGGCAAGTTGCTACCTCCTGAGCTTCCCTCTATTGACATAGATTTTATGGTACCAAACAAGTTTTTGGCGTGAATCAATCATGCATTAATTTTCAGGTGTGCAGAATAATTTAATTTCAGTGCCCATCTTGAAATTCATTGAAGAAATCCCCCAAATTGTTTATTGAGCACTTGCTGTTGCCAGGCATGGTTGTAGCTATGATGAATAAAGCAACGGACAAAACGAAGCCCCTGATTTCATTGAAAATCCCGATTTCTCGAGGATTAGGTTCTAGAGAGAGTGATGGTAAACTAATAAATCAACATGTTTTGGATACACGGAGGGTTTCCTAGTGACCTGGATATGGACTGTGAGAGTAACAGAATTCACGGAGGCCTTAACAGCAGGGAGAGGGAGCTGTGGGACAGGGTAAATGATCTGGGCACGTGAAGGTTTGCCAGTTGGAGATGGGTGTGAGAGTCCAGTGCACATTGGGTGACCGTGGGTTTGCTAGTGTGTGGACAGTGTTTGCAGCCAGGTGCACTGTGGGGTAAATCTAGGTGGAAGAGGACAGTCCAGCGGTTGCACCCTGAGGTCACTGTCATTTGGGGGGGGGCACAGAAGGATCAGGAGAGCCTGGGGTCCTGAGGGTAAGGGTAGGAAGTGTCTGCAGAAGAGGCAGTGCCACCAGCTGCTGGCAGGGTGGAACAGGACAAGGCCGAGAAGGACTCCTTCTTGGCAAAGCTGGCATCTCAGGTGATCTTGATAAGACCTGTTTCCGGGAAGCCCCATTGCATTGTGTCCCTGAGGAGCTGAAGGAGAGAGAGAGGAGTCCATGGGTGTAGGCAGTTCTTGAGGGTTTTACCTTCAGTGGAGACAGGAGTGAGGTGAGGGACCAAAGATGAGAGATGGAGAGAGAAAGTAGTTTTCTTCCTTTAAGAGGGAGGCTGAAGCCCAGTGCACACACAGAGGGTGACAGTCCAGGGGAGAGGAAGGGGAGGATGAGGTGGGAGGGGATGGTGTCCAGTGGGCTTGGGCCGCTGTCACAGGGCACCATGGGCTGGACCAGGCAGCTCAGTACACAGACATGGATGCTCACGGGTCTGGGGCTCCAGGTCCTCCATCGGGGGCCAGCCTGGCAGGTGGGTGAGGACTCACTTCCTGGTTTGCACACAGCCACCTTCTTGCTGTGTCCCCATATGTCTGAGAGGGAGGGAAAGCTCCCATCCCAGCTCTGTCCAGCTGTATAAAGGCTATTGCTTCTCTGTGATAATAAATACACACCTCATGAACCCTAAGAAATCCAGTGAGACGTTGCTGTAGCGCCAGTTTCCTCCTGGAGTTACTCAGACCAGTCTCAGCGCCAGTTTCTTGGGAACAGTGTCCATCGGCTTCACAGTGAACACCCTGTCGGTTCTCTGGGGACAAGTTGTGTGCTCCGTTTTGTGGTCAAGAGCACAGTGGCGTGAATTCTGATGCTTTGCAAGGTTCAGTAATTCAGTCTAACTTGGGTCATCATAACAGCTTTCAACTTCACTATTTTCATGGAGAGAACTCTAATGCACCACAGAGTCAGGTACACACAAATTATTCCTCTCACAATTCCAAGGTTTTGTGGAGAGCTTGTTGAATTTAGAGGCATACGATGTGACATCGGGAGAAGCCATAGGAAAAATTTTTCAATATTGCATGCTGTTTACGATTTAATTGCAGGCCGTTTCCACTCTGAATTGAAGTCTGGAAGGCATTTGCTTTTCACAGTCACAAAATGCATTTCGATGTACAAATAAGACGTAGCTCTGGGGTTTTTCTCAGTGAAGCACAGTGACAAGACTGGAGTGAAATTTTATTGTCTGTTGATAAACACTTGGTGTGTGATTTCAGCCAGTGCCAATTGGATTTATTTTTAAACTCAGTTTCTGTAAATTGTACTGACAATAAATAATAAAGCCAGATGATTATTCTAATAGAGAAAACATAAACACACCAGAATTGCTTGTATTGCTGTGTTCTGGCCGTTAAGTGCTTGGCGGAGCTGTGTTCCCTCGGTGAGCCTTTACAGGCACCTTGGACACAGCAAAATGCTGCCCAGATGAGAAAAAGACACTCGCCAGGCTAACTGCTGGGAGTAAAGAATATTTTAAGATCAAATCCTCAGTGATGAGAAAGCTTTGTTTTTCAGAATTAAAGCAGGGTGCAGACCATGCCAGTTACATCCTGGAACACGCCAGGCACATGAAAACTGAGACTTGAACATTTCTGCAACATACCTTTCCCCTGGGGGCTTCCACAGTGACTCAGTGGTAAAAAATCCACCTTCATTGCAGGAGACTCGGGTTCAATTCTTGGGTTGGGAAGATCCCCTGGAGAAAGGCATGGCGACCCATTCCAGTATTCCTGCCTGGAGAATCCCATGGATGGAGGAGCCTGGTCGGGTGGGCTACAGTCCATAGGGTCAAAAAGAGTCAGACACGACTGAAGCTACTGAGCACGCACGCACCCGCCTTCTGTTCCCTTCTCGTAGATAGTGTGCTGACATCCTCCACAGAATTGTAGGTGCTTCAGCAATATGGCCACTGTCCTCCCAACTCAGTGAGAGATTTTTCTCACTCTTGTAGTGGGTTGTTGCCCGAAACACAGCCCGTGAACGCAGAGCCTGGCTCATTCCTCGTCTGGTTGGGGAGGGACTTCAGGAAGAGTGGCTCCGTGTCCTGTGTCTGCACTCTGGGGCCCGGCACAGCTCAGGTCTTCAGTGAGTGGGCATTTCATGGAACAAAGCCCCCGAGATCTCAGGGCTCCTTTGTGTGCTGCGTTGCACCTTCACTTTTTTTTTGCGCTCTGTGTCCCAATAGTGATGGCTCACGAGCATGCCTGGAGAAGGAAATGGCAACCCACTCCAGTATTCTTGCCTGGAGAATCCCAGGGACGGCGGAGCCTGGTGGGCTGCTGTCTCTGGGGTTGTACAGAGTCGGACACAACTGAAGCGACTTAGGAGCAGCAGCAGCTGGTCCTTGGGCGTATTGCAGTGGTTCTGGCCATATGCTTATTTTCTTGCACTTGGGACTTGGGAGCGAAGGGGTAGTTTGAGGAAGCTGTCAGATGACATTAGATACTCAGACTTCCTTTCGAAACACTCCCATCTCTGAGAATTGTCCTAATGTTAAATATGCATAAGTTGGGTCAGCATTAGGTGAGTTTCAAATAATTTGTTAACCCTACGTACAGATATTTGCTGCTGCTGCTGCTGAGTCAACTTTAGTCGTGTTCAACTCAATGCAACCCCATAGACGGCAGCCCATCAGGCTCCAAAAGTGTGGGCACAAATCTGTCATCTCCGTCTTAGTGATTCCTTTCTAAATATATTTTTAAGAATAAGATGGAATTCTTAGTAACCAGTCGTACTGAAAGGGAATCTAGTTGAAGGGTGATCAGTGGGCCTTTGGAGAAAACAGTCCAGTTTTTCTGCAATCTGGAAGGTTAGCGAGAACTGACCACCCCACCCCTCTTGCCCCCCAGCGACTCACGCTCTCCCAGGCAGAGGCCTTGGATTTCATTGCCTTCCTATCCCATTGATGGAGACATCGTTGGTGCCAGTCTGCAGAATATCGTCTCTGACTCCATCCAGCCTATCACTGAATAGAGGTGCAGGGCAGACACCCCAGGAGTGTCAGTGGGGTGCTTTCTCGTTTTAGCAGAAATGGATGCAGTTGAAGTTCATGGCCATTCCTTGTTTTTCACAACAGGTTCTTAGCATGCTCATCAACGCAGCTTACAAGCCTGGGAGGGTGTTACGGGAATTACAGCTGGTGGAAGACCCACACTGGAACTTTCAGGAGGAGACGCTGAAGGCCAAGTAAGTGTCTTCAATTCTGGAAGATGAGGGTTCTCAGCTTTCTTTATCTGCCCCTTTGAAACTGGTCCTTCCTGTTTTTGGCATGGCCCAGAGAAGTGGAATCAACAGAAGGACTGTTGTTCTGCAGTTCTGGGTGCCCCACACAGATGTGCTGGCTACACGGAGTTTATTGTGTTAAACGTTCAGAATAAAAGCGTGCTGATGGATTATTCAATCCAAAGGGAAACATTTATATAAAGAGAGGAGTTCTCTTAACATTATTATACATTTTTCATCAACAGACCTTAATATCTGATACTGTGAAGTCCGTGGCAGGTACAGATGTTCCTTATCCTTAGAGTTGAGAATTTTAAAAAACAGGAAGAACCAGTTCCTCTGTTCGATTTTGGTTAAAACGCAGTGGGTGAACATATAGTTGGTTACTAACTTTATTTGGAAACAGGCTAATTGGAAAGGTGCTAATTTGCTTTGCTTTGAGTTTCTGGAACTCAAACTGAGCACACTCGTGGCTTCCTATGTGAGAACTCAGTTCCTGAGGAGACGGATAGAAAAAGACCCATTTCTCAAAAATAGCTTGATGTTTAATAATTGCTTTGATGATTTCAGAAGGCTTTTAATATTCACTTAATTCTTTTCCAATGGAATACATTTTCACCGGTCCACTTAGGATATCACAGTATCCTAAGATTGCATTTTGCTGTAACATTTGGAAAATGATGCTGTTTTAAACAGTAAACTACTTTTCAATGGCTAGAGCATACCTAAGTCCTCTTTTCGAGAAAATAGTGAAAATTGAAGAATTCTGAATAATTTCTATGACCAACAGTGTTTTCTTCTGGAGTTAATGTACACGAGGACTGAGTGCAGGTGTGGTGAAATCTGAAGTTATTTTGCATTCATTGTGAGTTATCCACTCAACCTTTCCTTGTGTCTTTTTTGAGCATCTCTATAATTTTAGATACAGTAAAAGTCATCTAAGGTCCAATGATACTCTGCAAAATCACAGAAGTTAAAGGGAACATATAATACATGTAAATAAGGAGAGTGTGGAGCTGTTGGAAGCATCATGGCGATAAAGGGTGACACCGTATTCATCCTTCCCTTCTTTTCCAAGGAATATTTACATGAGCTTTACCTATAGCCCCCCCAAAACAAAACATGTTTTTTTTCGAATCTGATAATCTTTATTTTTCTACTATATTTAAGTTGGTGGTCCTTAGCATTGGAGAAGGAAATGGCAACCCACTCCAGTGTTCTTGCCTGGAGAATCCCAGGAACGGGGGAGCCTGGTGGGCTGCCGTCTATGGGGTCGCACAGAGTCAGACACGACTGAAGCAACTTAGCAGCAGCAGCAGCCACAGTAAAACGTTTTCTTCCAAGGTCAGTTCCTACTGGTAGTGGTGGCAGGTAACCCGGGCAAGTATTTACACAGAAAACCCTTCTTATTTCTAGTTGTAAAATTTTTCTGTAAAATTCAATACCTCTAAAATATACATAAGGATATTGAAATAGTAAAAGTACAGCAATCTTAAATTCCATTAAGATCTCCCCGCCTCCATAAGCAAGCCAGAAACTCGCTCCAAATTCCCAAAATGACAGGGCAAGTTTATTTTGCACTGTTTGCACTCATTTTCACGTTCCCAAGTCGATCAGAGCTTTTATGAAACCAGCCTGACACAATCAAACAGACACAGTGTGCCCCAGCCTTGCTGCCTTGTAAAGGCAGCGTATTACCGGTTACATCAAACATGACAGCATGTGCCTTAGCAGAATCTTACATAGCAGCTTGTAATGAGAAAATGTGCGTCTGAAGTGGGTTTCAAGCGTCTGAATCAGAGTAGCATCTCAAAGGAGCTACTAATGATGGCAGATTTATAGTCAGCAGGAACACCCCTTATATTATGTGTTGATTCACCCCTTTCCTTCTGATGTGAAACGACAACTTTTTTAGATCTTGATAACATTGATGTTTTCCTCGGTGCGAATGGGAGGAAAGTTGACTTCTTCCCATTTTGCTGAAAGGCTGAAATGCTTTCTGTCATGAATAAATTAACTCAGCGAGGGGGAGAGCTGCTTTAATGCATTTACTTGTCTTGGCTGCGGTCCTCAAATTATAACATCACAGTGAGTGTTCTCAGGAAGAAATAATATGAGCTCTTCATCTGTAGGTTTTTGCACATGTTGGCACTTAACATCTGGGGGTTCTGATTGGTTTTTTCCTCTCTGTAAAGACCTGTTAAGAAGGTGGGGGTGGCACTGACAAGGGGGTGGTTGTTCAGTCCCAAGTCATGTCCGACTCTATGTGACCCCGTGGACGGCAGCACGCCTGGCTCCCCTGCCCTTCACTATCTCCCAGAGTTTGCTCAGATTCATGTTTGTTGAAACAGTGATGCAATCTTTAACCTCTTCCACCATCTTCTCCTTTTAGTGTGAGTCTTTCCTAGCATTATGGTCTTTTCCAGTGAGTCGTCAATATCAAGTGGCCAAAGTATTGGAGCTTCAGCATCAGTCCTTCCGATGAATATTCAGGGTTGATTTCCTTTGGGATGGACTGGTTGGATCTCCTTGCAGTCCAAGGGACTCTCAAGAGTCTTCTCCAGCACCACAGTTCGAAAGCATCAATTCTTTGGCACTCAGCCTTTTTTATGGTCCAGCTCTCATATCTATACATGACTGCTGAGAACCCCATGGACAGTATTGACAAGATTTGACCCATAAATAGAAGAAATATAAACACTGTCATCTGTTATTTTCCCCCAGCAATTTTTGCCTTTTTATCCAACAACTGGTGGGCTGCGGTCCATGGGGTCACAAAAGGTCTGACACAACTGAAGCGACTTAGCATGCCTGCATATCTTTTATACCAGAACAGATTACTGAACTATTTGAAGACTGTATGAGTCTATCATATAATAAGTCTACAACGTGGATTGAAAGGCGAAACCAGGAATAGCTCTGTGGAAAAGGGAAAAAGGGATACTAATGTAGCTCACTTCAGCAATTCTAGATGAGAAAGTTGCTTGTTTCTGATGGATTGACATTACTAAATCAACCTACATTATTTTGAATATTAGGATAAAGAATTTAGGTTATGCTTGGCTATACCTTAGGAGGATTTGAAAGAATTCCTATCCTCTGCATTTAGAGACATTTACATATGTTTTCCAAAGTGTGTATAGAATCTTCCTGAGGGGGAAAAAAGCGAGCTAGCTCTGTGTGAATGACTTTTGTGACAATCTTTATAAAAGCTGGGTGGAGTTTTAATAGATTGTCCCAGTCTTTTGTTACAGTTATGCAGAATACTTAAAGAGGAAATATCCTGATGTAATTTTTGAGTGAATTATATTTCTTAATCACTTAGGCAGAAACAAGGGGATAAAATCAGATAAAAGTCAAATCTTTACCCTTAGGTGAGTCATGTTCAGCTCTATGGCAGTGATGTTTTGGTTCATTTTTTCACAAGCAATGACTAATTTTGCATGTGTTCTCATTTATTTTACTTTTTTAGGGGCATTTATTCACGCCCATACTTTGTGAATGGTAAGATGTAATACTTGGCTATCAAGGAGAATTATTTGAAAAAGGATTCTCTGAGAGATTTTTCACTGAAAAAGATTTTGTCTGTTCATGTTAATTTTTACTTGGCTCAGATTTGAGAAATCTGCTCTCCTGAAAATGTATGCTGTAAACATTATGATAAGCAAGCAGGTGAGCCAGTTTCTAAAGAGAAGGCAGAATTTTTGGTGTGTCATAAATTCATCACAATTGGGCACAGCATTTCTCCGTCACATAGACCAGTTGAGGGTGTTCTGAATCAGAATTGTCTTTTGTAAAATAAATACACACCCCGTTTATCACACAGAGTTCCCATAACTTGAAATACAGGAATCAAGAAAGGAGAGAGACATTTCTGAGGAGATGAGGATCTTAAGACTGAAAGCCAGCATTGTACTTTCTAGACCTGAGTTCTAGAGTAAGAAGACATGACCAAGGAAGTACAAGCTTTGTTTTGAAAGAAATTGGGACCATCCCTTACTGTTTATTTCTAATGAGAAGAGTGGTTTTCTCATCGCTTGCCAGGCATCCTCATTTTCTTCAGTCATCATCTTGTTTTCCCTTTTAATTCTTCCTTAAATATTTCAGAATGTAAATTCAGCTTGACAGACTGGAACCTTACTCTCTGTTGTCATATTTCTGTCACAAGTTAAATCTTGCATCACACATTTTTTTTTTTTAAAAAAGGCCCAATTTGGGTCATTTTGTAGATGAATGATAGTTAGACCACGTTGAAGTCATTCTGCTTGAACTAGCTTTGGTGTTTTCATTCTGTATTTCTTTTTGGCTCAAGGCCCATTTTGATTTTCTCAACTCTTAACTGAAAGAGAAGAGACTGTTTTCTCCAAAACTCTTGTTCCTCTATCTTTGTGTGTCTTTCTCCGACTCGCCACATGCACTCACAGGTCAGTTCAGTTGCTCAGTCATCTCTGACTCTTTGAGACCCAACGGACTGCAGCACGCCAGGCCTCCCTGTCCATCACCAACTCCCAGAGCTTACTCAAACTCATGTCCATTGAGTCAGTGATGCCATCTGACCATCTCATCCTCTGTCGTCCCCTTCTCCTCCCACCTTGAATTTTTCCCAGAATCAGGGTCTTTTCAAATGAGTCAGTTCTTCACATCAGGTGGTTGAAGTATTGGAGCTTCAGCTTCAGCATCAGGACTGATTTCCTTTAGGATGTACTGGTTAGATCTCCTTGCAGTCCAAGGGACTCTCAAGAGTCTTCTCCAACACCACAGTTCAAAAGCATCAATTCTTCGGTGCTCAGCTTTCTTTATAGTCCAAGTCTCACACCCATACGTGACTACTGGAAAAGCCATAGCTTTGACTAGACAGATCTTTGTCAGCAAAGTTATATCTCTGCTTTTTAATATGCTGTCTAGGTTGGTCATAGCTTTTCTTCCAAGGAGCAAGCATCTTTTAATTTCATGGCTGCAGTCACCATTTGCAGTGATTTTGGAGCCCAAGAAAATAAAGTCTGTCACTGTTTCTACTGTTTCCCCATCTATTTGCCATGAAATGATGGGACTGGATGCCATGATATTTATTTTTTGAATGTTGAGTTTTAAACCAGCTTTTTCACTCTCTTCTTTCACTTTCATTAAGAGGATCTTTAGTTCTTCGCTTTCTGCCATAAGAGTGGTGTCATATGCGTATCTGAGGTTATTGATATTTCTCCTGGCGATCTTGATTCCAGCTTGTGCTTCATTCAGCCTGGCATTTTGCATAGTGTACTCTGCTGCTGCTAAGTCACCTCAGTCGTGTCCGACTCTGTGCGACCCCATAGACGGCAGCCCACCAGGCTCCCCCGTCCCTAGGATTCTCTAGGCGAGAACACTGGAATGGGTTGCTATTTCCTTCTCCAATGCATGAGAGTGAAAAGTCAAAGTGAAGTCTCTCAGTTGTGTCCGACTCTTAGAGACCCCATGGACTGCAGCCCACTAGGATCCTCCGTCCATGGGATTTTCCAGGCAAGAGTACTGGAGTGGGGTGCCATTGCCTTCTCCGATGGTGTACTCTGCATATAAGTTAAATAAGCAGGGTTATAATATACAGTCTTGATGTACTCCTTTTCCAATTTGGAACCAGTCTGTTGTTCCGTGCCCAGTTCTAACTGTTGCTACGTCACCTGCATACAGATTTCTCAGGAGGCAGGTCAGGTGGTCTAGTATTCCCATTTCTTGAAGAATTTTCCACAGTTTGTTGTGATCCACATAGTCAAAGGCTTTGGTGTAGTCAATAAAGCAGAAATAGATGTTTTTCTGGAATTCTTTTGCTTTTTCGATGATCCAGTGGATGTTGGCAATTTGATCTCTGGTTCCTCTGCCTTTTCTAAATCCAGCTTGAACATCTGGAAGTTCTTGGTTCGTGTACTGCTGAAGCCTGGCTTGGAGAATTTTGAGCATTATTTTGCACTCACATGGATGTAAATCTTTAGTTGGTGGGAAGTTACTGGAAGGGTACACACTTCCTTATTGATGTTGGGCGGGGAGAAACCTCTTCATTTGCTCTCTTAGGTTCAGTGCCTGGGAGCCCGTAATCTAAACTGACAGAAGATAGCAAAATCGAAAACCATTTCTATGCTGGTAGGATGGGTGCACACACAAGGGTGTGCTCTGCTGACGTTTGGAGCTTACACCTGAGTCAGACATGACCTAGTAGGGGGAACGGAATGGGAAGCAAAGGCCCCTAGGGGAAGAACAGATAGGTGTCTTTGGGAAATACAAATGGGTTTTTAAGGGAAGACCTGGGAAATAAGAAAGTTCAGGATAGTTTATGCAGGCAGGAGTGGTCTTTCTTCTTCAAGGCCATGGAACTTCTCCAGGAGGAGATTTATAGTAGGTTTACCCCTGGGATTTATGCCCCAGAGAGGGGATTTATGATGATCCTTGTTTCTCAGAAGTTTCTGCTTTGAGTTCGATAACGGAATCTCCGAGAAAGCTTCTTTCTGCATCTTTTGAACCGTCTGAGGAGCCGTCTTCCTCCTCAGATAGCCTCTGTGCACTGTGGGGTCTGCGTGGGTCCCCACACGGCCGTCAGGGAGCCAGTCCCTCCGAGGTCCTCTTCCTTCCTGTCCTGTTTCACAGTGTGCGTCTGATTCCCATGGCAGCTCAGCACCCGCCCCCGCTCAGTGGATCCCTTTCTCACACTGGATTTCTCTAGAACCATGGTAATGCAGCTGCGCTGTGGGAGGAAGAGGAAGAAGTCTCGAGAAAGCAGAAATGTCACCAGCGCTCCTCTCTGAGGACCATCTGACCCGAGACTCTGCTCTCCCCGCAGTGTCCTCCTGTGGCTCCCTCCTCCCCCGTCTGTTTCATTATCCTTGGACCTCATCACTTCCCCTCGTGACCTTTTCCTCGTTCCCTTCTTCCTTCCAGGAATGTTATTTGTGTCTGCTGCGGCCTGGCTGACGGTCTCATTCAACATTTCCCCATTTTTCTTCAGAGAACTTGTCATATGTGCTTCAGAAACCTTATCTTCAGGTTTACAGCAGCCTTGCTGGGCACTGAATAAACTCCCAAGGGGAAGTGTTGTCCCTCTGGACTCACACTGTGGGATAAAGTGAGAGGCTTTTGAGCTGCGGCCACATGCCCTTCCTAAAGAAGAATGTCACTGGCACACAGTTGTTGAGCCTTCAGAAGGACAGGAAGGAAAAAACAAGTTGACGTAAACTCAAAAGCAGCTTATCTATCCCATTTCTTAGTGAACCAGATCTAGGTTTTGAACACAAGATATCTAATTCACAAACTGCAGCAGTGACGATTTCATGTTATACTTTCCTTTGTAAAATTGCCCGTGGTCCCTGCTGTGTTGTGAGGCTGACTGTTGGAGACACCTCCTCCTCTAGCCCAACTGAAGACGGTTCAACTTGATTTTTCAGCTTTATGATGTTGTGAAAGAGACACGTGTTCAGCTGAAACCATACTTGGACATGAGACTGTTGATCTTCCCCCGGCTTCTGTACTGCCCTGCCCTCTGGGGTCGTGGGTGGAGGCCATGGCCCCCCGTCAGACACGAGACCACGAGGGTGAACAACCCAAACTCTTCCAACTGTCCTGGACACAGATAGCCCTTCTGTTTTTCACTTCTGTTGTCAGTTAATTACACATGATATTCAACACTTTATCATGAAATAGGCCTTACGTCAGATGGTCTTACCCATCCATAGGCTAATGTAAGTTTCCTGAGCACATTTACGATGGGCAGGTGAAGCTGTGAGGTTTGGTGCATTAGATGTACTATTAATGCATTGCATTTTCAATGTAGGCTATTTTCAACATAAAATGGGTTTACTGGGATATAACCTCCTATCAGAGGCTTCCCAGGTAGCCTGAGTGGTACAAAGAATCTACTTGCGCTGCAGGAGTTCTTGGTTTGATCCCTGGGTCGGAAAGATCCCCTGGAGAAGGGAATGGATCCCCACTCCAGTATTCTTGCCTGGAGAAGTCCCGTGGACAGAGGAGCCTGGTGGGCTACAGTCCATGAGGTTGTAAAGAGTCAGACACAACTGAACTACTAATACTAGCGGTAAAGAACCCACCTGCCAGTGCAGGAGACTGAAGAGACACGGGAAGATCCTGAATTGGGAAGATCCCCTGGAGAAGGACATGGCAACCCACTCCAGTATTTTTGCCTGGGGAATCCCATGGACAGAGGAGCCTGGTGGGCTGCAGTCCATGGAATCACAGAGAGTCAGACACGACCGAGGGGCTGAACACAGTCCCCATCGTAAGTCAAGGAAGATCTGTACACAAGTGTGTAAAAGAGCAGTTGGGCCCTACTAATGTGGAAACTGACAAGGCCGGCCTTCCCTGGTGGTTCTTTCTCTCTCGGGCAGTTTTTCCTAAAACTAACACAAGTGTTCTCAGCCAGTTACCACTCCGTGCATCTTTCCTGGAAAATCAATTATTCCTCAGGATTTCCTCTTAACAATTAGGGGGCATCAAACTCATCCCCATCAAGGGCAGAGTTTAATAGGCCCAGTTGTTTTAATGGGTCGTCATTTCAGTGGACTCTTAAGTTTAGTGAGATGTGAATTAAATGAAGACCTGGGATCTGTTGCCAACTGAGAAATTTGTAATCGTTTTGTACCAATGATAGTTTTAAAAACTGTATTGAAAGGTGACTCAAACCTATTTCCAAGAACTTACCTTTTCAGCCAGGGTGATTTACAGCATTGTTAATCCTAAGCATTTGAATGAGGGCTGCAGGACCTATTTTTAAGACAGGAAGCTACCCAACCTGCTTTTCAGAAGATCTGGCTTCTAGTTTTGCATTGGCGATTTTATGCGGTTTTTCTGGGGCAGGAGAAAGTTTTTTTCTCAAGTCTTGAGCCATGAATGACACTGTTTGGATTCCATAAGCATTCTGGAGGCGTGTTCAGTTACGTATACCCTGGTGAGAGTGGGCTTCCCTCGTGGTTCAGACTGTAAAGAATCTGCCTGCAATGCAGGAGACCCGGGTTCGATCCCTGGGTCAGGAAGATCTCCTGGAGAAGGGAATGGCTCCCCACTGTAGGATTCTTGGCCTGGAGAATCCCATGGACAGAGGAGCCTGGTGGGCTGCAGAGTCAGACATGACTGAGTGACTTTGACTTCACTCACTAGTGAGAATGCACCGAGTGGAAGCCTTTTTTTCGGGATCCCGGGTTCTCTCTGGGTGTCAGTGACCATGCATGTGGTCACCATGAACGTTGGCTACGGCATTGGGCATTTCTTAAAAACGGTTCTATGAGCTCATAAGGAACAATGAAAGCAGATGGAAGAGAAACCACACACAACCCACCCTGTTGTTAGTGAATGCGCTGCTTAGGAGTCCACTGTGTGGAAGAGATCTGAGCAAGCCCGTGGTCTCTTCATCACCTTTCCTTCTCTGTTTCCAGGTACAGAGGCAAAACGTACCGGGCTGTGGCCAAGATTGTCCGCACCTCCGACCAAGTAGCGGACTTCTGCCGCCGGGTGTGTGCCAAGCTCGAGTGCTGTCCAAATTTGTTCAGTCCTGTGCTGGTTTCTGAAAACTGCCCGGAGAACTGCTCTATTCACACCAAAACCAAATACAGTAAGTGGCAAAGCGAAAGGGACAGCAACCTGGGTCTGCATTGTAGGGTGATGTAGTTGGTGGGCTGTGTTTCTTTTTTTTCCAGACCTTTCAAATAGCTTTTCATAGGAATAGTTGCAGGAGAATTCTTTAAGGTTTGTTTGGTAGATACTCGTGTGTTTCTCTCCTGGTGTAAGGAATGGGAGGGGGTATCTCTGGTTCTTTGGGGACCACAGTCCTGGACGAGCTGCACCATGGTTCTCTTTGGGTATCAGACACGAATGTATAAGTGTTTGTTCACTTACCCCGGGGGGTTTCTCGACAGTTTTTATAAATGCCATCTTCATGGACCTATTGGGAGGTACTGGAAATCGACAGTTTTGGTTGGTCATTTTGCATCCGAGGAAGTTGCAGTCTAGAGGCTGGTGACTTTCCTCTGCGGTACAGCAGCATGGAGATGTGTGGACCCCCATCTGTCACCTGCGTGCGTTTGTTGTTTTCTTTCTGATGCCTCCAGCCGTTAGATAAAGCTTCCTTTGGTGCATTGGGTTCTTTTATGAGAGCTCCATACGGAACAGTTGAAGCTTCAGTTAATTGAGGAAGTGTTCTGGATGGTGATCATAATTGGAAACTGGATTGCAGTTGGTTTTAATTAGTTGATTAGACATTCAACTTATAAAATACATCGATACATATTATTGAAATTTGGTGAGAAATTTTCTAAGTAGCACTCTAAGGGGGTAACACAGACATATAGCTCTGCTGTTGAATTCAGAAGTAAGGAAGAGTGTCCACTGAATGAGTAAAGAATAACAGGTAAGGAATACTGTTTGAAAAGGAAAAAGATGCCCCATTAATTTGGCCTGTGTGTTCACCACCAGTTCTGAGAGGCCCCACTCCTGCCCTTGATACCTGTGAACACAAGGGCATTGAGACAGGGTTCCTCCCTGTGAGCCGTTTTGTCAGAATTGCTCCCTGAGATGTGAACGGGATGTGAAGCTTCATCTCAAATGTTTCTATCTCTTTTTCACTTCCCCCTCCCTCTCCTTTCATTTTCCATCTCCCCTCCCTGCCTCTTCCTCCACATATGCCCCAGATGTAACCTTTTAACAACGATTTTAACCATCTCTCTTCCTGTAGCTTATTACTACGGGAAGAGAAGGAAGATCAGCAAGCCCCCGATTGGGGAAAGCCGCGTTGAGAGCGGACACCCTAAACCGGCCAGACGCAGGAAGCGACGAAAATCCATGTTTGTTCAGAAGAAGCGGAGGTCGTCCGCCGTGGACTTGGCCGCAGGCTCTGGAGAGGTACATCTGGCTCGGACGCTGCTGACCGTCGATCGGGAAGCAGGGCCACAGCTTCACTGCTGATGCCGAGGCAGTAGTTTGATGCTGAGTGGTGGGGATCATGAGCCAGTACCCTGTCTTACTTGTAGAACAGACTTAACACTGCAGCGTCTCTGGCAGACAGAGGTGCTACTGGGGCCCTGGGTGGGACCCCGGGGTCCGTCTCTTGGGCCTTCTTGGATAAACCTCTCCAGGAGGGCAGCACAGGTACCAGGCAGGAGAGGGTCCAGGGGGAGTTGCAGGCCCCCTCCTGCCTTCTCTGCCGATTCAGCGCACCTCCCATCCCCCTAGGAGAGTGAAGAGGAGGATGCAGACGCCATGGACGATGACTCTGGGAGTGAGGAGACCGGCTCTGAGATCCGTGATGACCAGACAGACACGTCCTCGGCCGAGGTGCCCTCCACTCGGCCCCGGAGGGCCGTGACCCTGCGGAGCAGCGTGGAGGCCGAGCGCCGGGCCCCTGTGGAGAGGACACGCAGGGCCCGGAGGGCGCCGGCCACCCCCCAGGCCGAAGGAGCCCCCCAGAGCCCGGCTGCCAGCCAGGAGGCAGCAGAGGTGAAGCGTGGGTCACATGGAGTGGCTTGTCTGGGGTCCCCAGTGGGGATAGCTCCGGGTGCACTTGGGCCCCTAGTTTAAGATAAATCTCTAGCAGCTGCTCCCACTGAGTTCCTGAATCGGGCCCAGAAATCCTGGTGACTCCGCATCCAATGAAGGGGGCAGTGAGCCTCAGGATGGGGTTCTGGGGAAGACTTTAAAGCCACAGGGACTTCTGTCAAGGGAACAGAGAGCAAGTCCTCACGGTTCCATTAAACCCTGGGCTTTCCCTCCTTAGGAGACCTTAGGATGCTATAAAATGTGTAATCAGGCCGTCAGCTCTCCCCTGAACCCACGTGTTACAGTCAGCTGGCAGGTCGCCGGCACCAGCATCACACACATCCACGGGGGCAGAGCAGCCTCTCGGACCATTACCGGCTCCTGCCACTTCTTTTCCATCAGGGATGGAGCCAGTGACGAGCTGGCCTCAGACCTCCTGAGCATGGGAGTCACTGTCACCATCGCCATGGCTTCTTCTCCTTTTTTTAATTACCTCTAAAGTGAACTCTAGGAGTTGGTGATGGACAGGGAGGCCTGGCGTGCTGCGATTCATGGGGTCACAAAGAGTTGGACACTACTGAGCGACTGAACTGAACTGAAAGACGCACAAGCCTTAGGAGCAAAGTCACAGCCCAGACGAGTTGCTTAGCGCCTCCCTGGACACTGGCTGTATCTGTGTCTGCCCGGGTGCCCAGTGAGGAGGCCGCGTGCGGTCCAGGAAGTCCGGATGCAGCCCGCTGGGTTCAGAGAGTGTCCCACCATCTGGGAAGCAATGAAAAGACCTCTCGCTTCCCTTCTGTCTGCAGGATGTGAAGCAGGAGGAGGAGGAAAGGTTGGTTTTGGAGAGCAACCCGCTGGAGTGGTCGGTGACGGATGTGGTGAGGTTCATCAAGCTGACGGACTGCGCGCCTCTGGCCAAAATATTTCAGGAGCAGGTACGGGCTTCTGTCCTGGGTCTTCTGTGTCAGCTGGCTTGGAGTCAGCCACACCAGGGGGGAAGGGCATCACTGGGGGCAGGAGAGCAGGAAGCTCAGGCTCCACACATGTTCCCACCAGCACCCCGTGGGGGCTCTGACATCTGATGGAGATGACATCTCGGGTTTCCCTTGGGCGTTCTCGGATACCCTTTGGTGGGGGAGAGGGGGCGCTGCGGGGGTGGTCTTAGGCGGCCTGGCCAGGCTGGTGGTCAGTGCTCCCGGCTTTGCCTTTGCTGGTGGGTTGGGGATGCTCTGTCCCCCAGTCGAACAGTTGTCATCTGAGAGGCTTCTGTCTTCCCAGCTCCACCTACCAGGAGAGAGAGCAGAGGCTTTGGTTGGGTCGCTTCATTGGTGCCCGTTGGCACTTCTGGGCTGCCCGCTTGTTGAGTAGTAAAGTCATAGGACATGAGTTTGAGCAAACTCCAGGAGATGGTGGAGGACAGGGAAGCCTGCTGTGCTGCAGTCCACGGGGTCGCAGAGAGTTGGACACGACTGAGTGAACAGCAAGGATGATAAAGTCACAGGAGGGCAGCAGACAAACAGAAGCCTGAAGCTCTGGCCACCGTGTTACATCTGGGGTCCCACGTCCCTGGCTGGTCTTCCTCTCTCCGCCCTCCCGAGACTTCCTGTGTTTGTCTTATTTGTCACCCCCAGGGCTTTCAGGAAAAATAGAGAAAAGTCTACTTGATCTTCCCAGAGGCAGAAGCCCTCAGGCCACTGCGTTTTACTGAACACTGCTTTCCTCAGTGTCCTTCAGCAGTGTTGATTCCTTTCCTAAATATCTGGTAGTAAGCAAGGAAGTGAAAACAAAGCTGATTTGAGGAAAAGGCTAAAATATTGCTTATCCTGAGTCGTCCTTCATTAGACTTCAATCCCTGTTTATAGTAAAATGTCAGAAAGTTTCATGCCTTCCCAAGTTAAGACGTCTAAAACATTCCTGACCCTTGGCCACTCTTAGGATCAACAAGGCGCATCTTCGCACGTCACTGAGAGACTTGGCCCTGTGTCCCTATTTATTTCTCTTATAGAGAGAAAAATAGGTAGAATTCAGTTGATTGCAGCCTTACTTCTATTTAACTTCTACGTTAGGCCATTTCCTCTGTCACAGTAGAAGGCTGTTGTTCGTGGGGCTGCCTGAGGTCTGTGGGCACTTACGGGTGTTTTGTTCAGTCAGACCTTCAATTACTAATTTGTTCTTTCATCTTTGAGCCCAAATGCCACAGCTCTGATTTGATGAGGCCTCCAGGGGGTCACTTCAGGTGTCGGATGAGTTTTAGGTGAACAAGGAGAAGCTGGGGCTTTAACCTCTGTGAGAATTCACAGCACATGGAATCACAGCCACACGCCTTCCCTCCCCTGATTCTGAGCGGTAAATTCAGAGACTGTCATCATCACCAGGAGCTTTTACAAAAATTACAAGTTTCCTGTTACCAAAATATTTGCTTTTTAATTCTGAAATGTTATAGCAGCTGCTTAAAAAACCTACTCTGTAATTTCATGCTGCAAACATGTACATTATATAGGAAACTGCCACACATCTATAAAAACACAAAACTCGTAAAATTTTGCCACTCACCTTTTGTGAATCAGAGCCATGCAGTAAGCAAACTGCCCAAATTCCTTCTCCATTTCTGCTCACCCTCCAGATTCTTTCTTTATCATTTGCTTTCCCCATCTTGGGACTTTCATGTTCACCGTGGCCAGTTCTGCCCATTCGTTCTTGGCGCGTGTTCAGTGAGCCCGTTACGCGCCAGCGGGAACTGCTCTGGGTGCTGAGGGTAGAGCAGGGGCAGCAAGGACCCCGCGCCCTGCCTGGCTCGCTGCTTTGACAGACAGTTCAGCACGAGGCAGTCCCTGGCCCCCCAGCATCTCCGGCTCTGGGGACCTTTGTCATCTGTGCCCTGGGTGGCTCCTTGCACAGGTGTGTCTGTTCCCAGGCTGCAGGAGAAAGCCCGTCTCACTCGTTTTGTGTTTCTTGTAACTTCTCTGGGGGCCGACATACAACTAGTTCTATATATATTTTGTCTGAATCTTAGCCACCTCATGGACTGTAGACCACGAGGCTCCTCTGTCCACGGCGGTTCTCCAGGCAAGAATACTGGAGTGAGTTGCCATGCCCTCCTCCAGGGGATCTTCCCGACCCAGGGATCGAACCCAGGTCTCCTGCATTGCAGGAGGATTCTTTTACCAGCAGAGCTACCAGGGAAGCCAAAAGGCTTATAGCCCCTCCCCCAAAATTAATTTATGAATTTAGGGTATTTTTTTTTTGCTTTAGAGGTTTACAGAACAGCTAAATAAGCCATCAGTTTAAGAACAAACGCTGCCTTTGTGAAACTCCCTGACCCCTGCTGAGGTGCCTGCCTGCATCAGTGCTGGGGCTCCTGGCAGCCCCGGGGTGCCTGCTTCTCCAGCTGGCAGGAGCCCAGGGTGTCTGCTCCTGCCCACCACAACCTCTGTCGTTACCTCGGGCCTGCAGGCTCTCGGACCCTCACCCATTTCCTCCGAATGTGAAGGCTGGGTGCCCTGGAAGGGGTTACAATGACACTCAGTAACCCAAACAACATCCAGATAAATAAACGCAGTCCTTACAGGAAGCAAGCTGGTCAAGAGGCAGAGCTGCCTGATGGGGGTGGCCCTAAAGCCTCAGGCTGAGCCTCCTTGCTCTTCGACTATGCTTCACCCATCATTGAGTGAAACTCTCCATTGTGGGGCCCTGTGTATGGATGTAGAAAGCTAAATAAGACAGGCCTCAGGCCTCATTCTGGGTGACGCAGGTTACAGATGTGAGGGTGTGTGTGCGCACACGTGTCCAAGTGCGTGTGTGCTCTTGCGGAGGATCGCGTTGTGGTTAAGGTCATCTCTCCCCGCCTGGTGGGAACTGTCAGGGCTGGTCTCCTGTTGGTAGAGACCCCTTTCCAAGGCCCCGAGAGTCACAGCAGAGCAGCGGGGGGACACCACAGCCCAAGAAGGGCTGGACCTGGGTCGGGGGGCCTTGCCCACCACAGCCCCAAGGGCTGGACCCTGGGACAGCCCAGTCCAGCCCTCCGTCCCTTCCAGTCCAGGATGGTGAATCTCACCAGTGTTCTCTTAGCAGAAAGGTTTTCTCAACAAGGGGTTAGGCAGCCATCAAGCCAAATCACCATCTTGGCCAGCGCTCACCAGGTTCGGAGGGGACGAGAGCACCCGTCCTGCCCTGGGCTGGGAATGAAGCCCGCCGTGGCCCAGGCACCCCATTGAGTCCTGTCTCGTCTGTCTCAGCTCTAACCCACTCTCTCTCCCTGCAGGACATCGATGGGCAGGCGCTGCTGTTGCTGACACTCCCCACGGTGCAGGAGTGCATGGAGCTGAAGCTGGGTCCCGCCATCAAGCTCTGCCACCAGATTGAGCGGGTCAAGGTGGCCTTCTACGCCCAGTACGCCAACTGACCCCGCCCGCTCCCAGGCTGCCCGCCGGCCCGGCGAATGCCGCGTCTTGGGTCTCAGGAGGTTTCCCGGACTGGAACTTCCGTTTTCAAACCCAGATGTGTGTGATGGTGCGTCCGACAGGTGTCCACACGAGGGCCTCCTCCGCCCACCAGCCTGCTCAACGTTTCCGTGTTTGCAGAGCACCCGAGCCCACAGCAGTGGCCCTGCAGGGTGTGAGTTACTGCTCACACCCCACGGGTGTGGACCTGCATCTCTACAGACCACACCCTGTCTTTCTCCCGCCCCAAACCAGGCAGCTTCCCAAGCCAAGGCCCATGCTTCAGAAACCCAGGCGCAGGTGATGTCTTTTCCGCCGTGAGCCGGGAGGAGGTCTCCGGTGACTCCACTGTCGTATCCCCAAGTGCCTCCATAGGTGCTGCTTTCAGGTCGCCGTGCGCGGCTGTCGCCACCACATGTTTGGTCTGGTGGCGGCTCATTTCTCACGCGCGGCTCTGGGCGATGTTTTGGATGACAGCGGAACAGGGACTCCGCCTGTTGGGCAGTGAAGGAAGAAGGAGCATGTCACGGTGGGGCGGTGGGTGTCCAGGGAGCCTTCAGGGAGGAGGCATGCTTGCCATCCTATATGGAACCTTCAAGGTCCCCCACGTTCTGAATAACTGTGACCACATGGGAGAGGGGCATCTTGCCTTGTGCATTGAAGGCAGAGCTTCGTTCCGGAGAGCAAGGCCGGGGGAAACGGGGGCAAGCTGCTGACACACCGGCTCCTCCCCTGAGAGGGATCACTGCCCCAGGTCTCCCTGGGAGGTCCCCTCTGAGCCCCAGCTTGGTCACCCCCGCAGAGGCATGCGTGCCCCTGGGTCAGCCAGGGACTGACCCCGTCATCTGGGCTGATGTTGAATCACCCTGGACCTCCTTCCGGTAAAGCAACAGGTGTGAACTCTTATGATATGGCGGGGACATGGGTCCCCTTGTCCCCAGCCTGCTCCTCCTGTCAGATGAGAGTCTGGATTGGCCAGAATGAGACACCGTGTAATGCCTGCAGCCCACCCTGCCTCTGGTTTACTTAGGATGTCCCTTGGCAGTTTTCATTAAGTGGGTCTCGTCGTTTATAGAAAGATCATGACTCCAGGAGCCAGCTGGTCTCTGGAACCAGGCACTTGTCCACATGCACCCTGCAAGGAGCTGTTATATTTTTTTCAGTCCCAAACGGACCATTGTCTTCTGTGCTGGTTGTTGCTCAAATGCCTTTTTAAACTTGTGTGCGGAAGCTCAGCCTCCACGTTGCCCAGGAGAAGCGGGGGTGCACAGCCTTCTCTTCCTTTATTACCTTGACCTTTTCTCTTTGATGAGAGTGTCAACAGTTCCAGGAATAACGTCCTGGGTGGGCTGATGAGCTGCTTACATTTCTGCAACATCATGAAGGCCTGGCATCCTGTCAGATCTTGAGAGTCTCAATCACGGAGGCTAAACTTTTGTTGTCATCTGTCACCATTACTGATGAAAAGGGGAAACACGCATTTAGTGGTTGAGGCTGTCGTCTCCCCCATGACTGAGCCTAAGGCAGGTTTAAACATTTGGCGGTGGACTTGCCTGGGCACCTCAGCCGGGAGCCCCATCTTCTCGGCCCACGAACACGGGCAGTTCCATGGGGAGTCAGGCCTGGCCTGTGGTTTGATTTTTTTTCTCTGAGCTCAAGTTTCCACCCCTTCTCTGTTCTTCACCTCTTGTCTCCTCAGCCGTGGGGCTTTTGTCCAGCTCTGTCGGCCGCTTGAGAAGGGCCTCCTTGTAAGGTCTTGGGTGTTTTCCTGCCTCGGACACGCTTGTGATCCTCACTGTGGCCTTTTCTAGCTGAGCTCTTCCCATTGCACATGGGGTGCAAATGAAGGAGGGGACACTCTTTCAAATGAGTGTCACCTTCTCGTGCCCTCCCTGAACGGCACTGGGGTGGGTTGCTCTAGAGTAAGGTGCTCTCTGGTGCCCGTGGCAGGGGTAAGCCCTGGAGCCCACCCAGAGGCCTCCCACCTGGCAGCCGAGGAAGACACCCTGCTGGCACTGGGGATGCGGCCTCTTCCCGAGGGGCCAGGTGCGCAGAGCCTGCCTCGTCCTCGGTCTCTTTGAGAGCTCAGTGCTGTCAACCCGCGTGCCTGGTGAGGTGCTGGCTGTGCCAGGCCAGGGCAGGTTCAGCTGCAGCTTGGGGCCATCGGGGCACTCTCAGCCCGCCCTGCTAGGAGCCGGAAGACTCTTCAGGGTCAAGAAGATGTTTTTTTGGTTCTGAGTGCTGCCCACGCCCCCTCCGGCTCGATTCTCTGGGAAGTCCCTGCTGGCTCTTTGCCCCTTCAAGTCAGCAGGACTTGAGCTTCAGAGTGTCACGTGGCGTTCATGTCTCTGTAGTGTTCACCGCTCACCAGCTTCCGTCTCAGAGAAACGGCCAGTTTTCGAGGGACGTTTGCCTGTTGTGACTGTGTCATTACTGTGTTTTTGTCCCTCGTGGCGGGAAGAGTTCATCTCACATCTGTAGCTGCCAGCGCACCACGGCCCCTAGGATAAACGCTTGTTGGTTGAAGTGCTCCACAGCGATGCCCCCACCCCTCCTCATCCCCAGATGCTGCCGTCTCCCCGCGGTCTCCCAGAAGACGCTCTGGGACCAGAGTCCTCTCCTGTGTGCGCCACACTGCTTGGTCCCGTCAGGAACCGCCTGAGATGAGACGCTCCAGTCTGTGCAGTGTACCACCTCATCTCGAAGGCTGAGAGTCCATCACTCAGTCCCACCCTAAAGCTAAGGACGCTTCCGTCAACCTCTGACCTCTTGACTGTTTGTGTCCTGTGTTAGGAAAATCTCTTATCCACAAAAATGTAAACCTAGAAAGAGTAAGGAAGGCATGACCCCCATTTACAGAAGAACTCATTTTTTGCTTACCAAAAAAAAAGCAAAAACCCAGTTTCCTTCACCACAAAGTTGCATAGTATGGAGAAATCCGTCACTTATAAAATTAGGTTCATTTGATCAAAGTTTGACTCACAGTTTGCGCTGTACAGCTGTTAGGTTGCTTTGCTTTATTTGATCATATTTGAACCATGATTGCCTGTGTTTGATCTGTCTCTCAATGAATTAGAATGACTCAGACCTTTCACACTGGCCCCTCTGGCCCACACGACAGTCTCTGGAAGATTGGTTTTGATCAGCCTTTGAAGGTTGGTCTCAGTTTCCTTAATTTGTGTCAGAGAATCTGGAGTGTTGTTATCAGGCGAGTTCTGAGACTTGCTTTTTATCTCAAACCAAATGTCCCTCTCTAAGGGCGTCTCTCCCTTCATTTTGGAAGCATTAGAAGTTTCATACTTCTTTTGTCAAACACCCATTTGTGTTTATTTCTGTAGATAAAACTGTAGAAACAGTTGCGTTAAATAGTCTTTGTGGCTTGAGCACCACTGTTGCTCTCTTGGTGAATCTGGGCTCCAAGTCCTGCTCTATCCTTTGTCTTTAGAAAACTGAGACCAAAGGTACAGTTTTTTGAAGGGAAAAATAGTAAATTTTCAGGTATCTAGTTTTTAAGGAAAAAACAGTTGTTAGGGAGACATACATACGGTTTATGAAATAACTAAGTAGCAAGAGAAGCTCCATTGGCAACGATTACAGTGTCGTGATTCTCTTTCTTCCCTCTCTTGTTCTTTTCCGTTTAAGACTTCTCTGGAAATTGCTTTACTCCTTCCAGCTGGGTTGAGTTTTCACATTGGGCATTTATGTTGGGCAATTCTCATAGCTTTTATCACTAGGGTTGATTTGAGGATCCTGAACCCAAGGCAACAGTATCCATCTGTGCTATTTTTGACCCACTGAATTCACCTAAAAATTCTTAAGTGCTGACACGGTGCTGCCTTGGGTTTTGGTTAAGAAAAGCGTCTCTGATTTAGAGGGTCGGTAATAACACAGTCTCTTGAGCGGCAGACTTTCTGTCTTACTGGTTTTATTTTAAAAATGGCTAGGATTGGGTACCAGTGAGGACCAGTAGGTCAATAGCTGCATCGCCAGACAGATCGGGTGCTTCATGTGGACCCGATGTGTTGAAGAAAAAGTTCTAATCGGCATTTGCTGAAAATCACTTTACAGTGGGAGATTGAAAACAAAAAATGTTTTAAATGACAGAAAAAAAAAAGATCATCTCATTTGTTGTTCGGAATGGGAGCCTGCATGAGGTCTAGAAGCATAAACTACCCCTAGTCGTGACCGTCGAAAGCTGTTTTACTGCTCTGCATTCCGGTTTGAATAGTTTGTATTGGAACTTGATTCATATCTTGTGTCTGTTTTGGTGCATAGAAGAGAAAAGTTGGTGGTGTTTTTACTTTTGAAATTTGCAGGACAAAAGGGCATGTCATTGATTTGCTGTAAGATTATATTCTGTATATATGTTTTCATGTAAATAAATGAAAATCTATATCAGAGTTATATTTTAATTTTTATTCTAAATGAAAAAAAAAAACCCCTTTTTACTTGAAAAAATTGTAAGCCACATTGTTAATAAAGTAAGAATAAATTCTATGGTTTTGTTTGTGTCTTTATCTGGAAAGTTACTAAATATTATTTTTAAGGTTTGAGTTAAGATTATCTCATGTTCTATTTCCCACCATGCACTGAAGCAAATGTTTATAGGGTTTTAGTAACCGTGGCTCTCAAAATCCTACTTTTCAAGGTCACCTGCTTGTTCTGGATATTTTTACTCAGGAACTTGTGTTAATTCTTTTTATTAAAACATTATATCCTCACACGACCGTCTCCAGCCTTCCCATTTTCCACTGTTTCGGTTATTTTATGATCACCTCGTGCGTTAGTAGGAACGCTGCTTTATGACCATGAGAGTGATAAGTAAGCAGCTAGGTTTAAATTTTTCACTGCCCTTCAGTGACACAAATAGGTACAAGCATCCAGATTGGAAGAAGAAGAGATTTTTGCACAGATCCTGGGGTCTCTGTCTCCAGGTTAGAATGTCCCTTCTCCTCCCCTACCACTGCCTGGGCAGCATCACTGAGGGATACATAAGGTGAGGGGACGAGAGACCTTTAGGGAACGGAGGTGGGGGAGTGCCGAGCAATTTCTGCTTCCGACCACAAACTGTCTCCAGCATCTTGTTGTTTAATTGCTTAGTCATGTCCGACTCTTTGCAACCCCACGAACTGCAGCATGCAAGGCTTCCCTGTCCTTCGTTATCTCCCGGAGTTTGTTCAGACTCATGTCTTTGATGTACTCCTTTCCCAATTTTGAATCAGTCCATTGTTCCATGTCCAGTTCTAACTGTTCAGCATCTTTGCTTTACATGTATTCTTTTAGCCTGCTGGCAATCAAGTTCTGCATATAGAATTTTTTTTATTTTGCTTTTAATTATGGGAGCTTTTGCTCTTAGTAAAGATTTAATAGCATATGGTTCATTTTCCCAAAATGCTAGCAGCATCTAGGTCAGGATTATATGGCTGAGTACAAACAATTGCATTTCTATTTGTGATTTAGATGTTTGATGACAAGCTTACAGATCAAATATATAATAAGGGAAGCCAAACACTTTTCCAGATGTCTAAACTGAATGAATTAATGCAAAAAAAAAATGTGCATTTTCCTCCATTTTGCCACCAAAAGCCTACTTCTAATTCATCACCATGTCACACTGCTGTTCACAACTCCCAGTCTGCTAGAAGCTGTTTTCCCTTTGAACTGGTTTTTGGTGCTGCTACTATTTTATTCCATGTCCTAGTGGTAAAGAACTCGCCTGCCAATGCAGGAGGTGTAAGAGACTGAGATCCCTGGGTTGAGAAGTTCCCCTGGAGTAGGAAATAGTAACTCACCCCAGTATTGTGGCCTGGAGAATCCCTTGGACAGTCCATAGGATCGCACAGAGTCGGACATGACTCAAGCAACTCAGCATACATGCCCGTGGGACAGTATCCTGCCTAAGGAGGATGCAAAGACTACATTAAAAATACTGTTTATATGGACTTGACCTTGAGTGACTGCAGGATGAAGACTGGATGTTTAATGGCGGGTGGAAAAAATACCGCGTCAAAATAACGCCCCTCCCCAGGTTCGGTTCCTCCGCTTCTCCCAGGCTTGCTGTCCCATGTGGATAAACCCAGCCTCTGCTGCTGCTACTGTACCAGTTGTCGTGGCTGCCTCTGGGGTGAGGGTTGTCATGATGGCAAGCCCTCTGGTGCTCAGGGTCCATTGCCCCAGACCCATCAAAGCTTTCATTCCTGGACCCAGCTGAAGTGCGGGGACGGGGACTGGGGCTGCTTCAGATGATGGAACCTGGACGTGCTCAGAGTTCAGGTTCACGGGCGAATGGTGGTCCATAAGAGACAGGACGTAGCCAGCAAGGAGACTCCCCTCCTGCCCTCCCCCAGGTGGACTTTGCCGCATCTGGTGGTCTAGGGACATCCCTCGTGTCTGAACAACGACCCCTGCTCTCATGAGACCATGGCCAGCTCCGTAATGCACGAATCTGCACCGAGTTTTTTTCCTTCGCGCAGTTTGGGAATCCACCCATAAAGCCTCAGTTTGTAAGCTTATCTTCCGGATCTGTTTTCTAGGGAACAAGCCTGAGACAGGAGGCAGCTATTATTACACTTGCACAACCAATGTGCAAATAATAAAGACAAAATATGCTCCTATAATCCAGCCCAGGCAGCCTACCAGCCTGGTGTAATTGGGACTGTTCGTAACATGAACCCTCTCGGAATGACTTTACGACATGGGTTGAAAGTTTAAATTGAAAATGTTCTTTCTGGTTATTAAAGTAATATGTGTGCATTAAACAAAATTTGGAAAATAAAGGACAGTTATTAAATTGCCCTGTTATCTCACTCTGTCCAATTACCAGTTTATCGTGTTTCCATGTGTATTTATAACACAATCTTGAAACCCAGTTGTTCATACCATTTAGAAAACTCCCACAAGCTATTATTTTGTAATCATGTTCTCTGGGGGTGGAGTTAAATATCTTATCTAGCTGATATTTTTAATGTTTTGATAAATGTTTAAATAATTCAACATAGCAAATGTTTTTGTACCGTCCACCCAGCTTCTAGAATTACTACCATTTTGCCATATCTGCTTCAGATTTATGAACTTTATAAAATCCTATGGATAGAGTTGAAAGCCCCTTTATCACCTCTATTTCCCTCTCATATCCCAGAAGTAACCACAATTCCAATTTTTCCATTCCTGGGCACAGTGTTTTTCTTATTACTGCATATTAATATGGCCATAGTCATGCACACCACTGCTTTGTGAGTTTTCAACACTTTAGTGTTATCATGCTTCTTGCATCCTATTTGCAATTTACTTTTTGTCCACTGTTACATTTATGAAATGTATGTGTGTTAATATATCTAATTCATTTTCAGTGTGTCATAAATTCCACTGGCTATATGGTGATTAGCTTATCCTTTCTCCTATTGGTGAACATTTACATTCTCAGTTCTTTTGCTGTCTCCAAGAATTCTGCCATGAAGCTTTCATACAATTCTTCTTATGCACACATGTCGCAGAGTCTCTAAAGAATGGCTCCAAAACTAAAGTGGATGAGAGCTTTCCTTGCTCCAAGTCCTTATCTGTACCTGGGAGGGTTTCATTCTTGCCCATCTGATGAGTTTGGAAATAGTTTCGATTGGCATAGCTCAGTTCATTACTAGTGGTTAACTAGTAAAGTTGGACATCCTTCCATATGCTTATTGGCCAGTTCAGTCGCTCAGTTGCATCCAATTCTTTGCAACCCCATGGACTCCAGCACGCCAGGCTTCCCTGTCCATCACCAACTCCCGGAGCATACTCAAACTCATGTCCATTGAATCGGTGATGCCATCCAACCATCTCATCCTCTGTCGTCCCCTCTCCTCCTGCCTTCAATCTTTCCCAGCATCAGAGTCTTTTCCAGTGGGTCAGTTCTTCGCATCAGGTGGCCAAAGTATTGGAGTTTCAGCTTCAGCATCAGTCCTCCCAATGAATATTCAGGACTGATTTCCTTTAGGATTGCTTATTGGCCATTTATGTTTTTTCTTTTGTGAATGCCTGCTTACCACCTGCACCCGGTGGCTCTCCCTCTCCCTCCTTCCCTCCTCTCTCTGATTTATTCTACAAAGGTTTTAAAAAGTAACTTCATAATGTTAACCCTGTATCAATTCCCTGTGTTGCAAGTGCCTTCTTCCACCCCATTTTTGTTCTTTTCCTTCCTTTTGTCCTTGGCGATCCAGGAAGGTTTTAATCTAAATGCCCTTCTTCCTATCACGCCTTTCTTTCATGATTCTTACTTTTATTCTCTTAAAGACATTAAGGTGGTTCCTTTTTAAAGTTAGTATGTTTTCCTTTTTCCAATCTCCTTTTGGGGTGGGGCTTGGTATGTCCAGTGTTATCCAAACACTCTTGCCCTATGAGAGTTTTCTGTGCTGCGCATCCTCACCCGTGCTTGGCTATGTTTTTAATAATCGCCAGTCTGATGGGTGTGGAAAGGGAATGGTGACGTGAAGAGTAAGGTAGTTAAATTATCCTTTTCTAACTGCCCGGGAACTTATGCTTTCTCCACTCACCTGCCACACCCCCTGGGTCATAGTTCAAGTTTACAGGTATGTGTCTTTACCTTTTCTGGTCAGTGGAGATCTTCATCTTATTTTGAGTTCAGCCAGGATTTTCTGTAAAGAATCCGCCTGCACTGCAGGAGACGTGGGTTTGCTCCCCAGGTTGGGAAGATTCGCTGGAGGAGGGCATGGTGACCCACACCAGTATTCTTGCCTGGAGAATCCCATGAACAGAGGAGCCTGGTGGGCTATAGTCCATGGGGTCACAAAGAGTCAGACATGACTGAAGCAACAACTGAGGCATGCACAATTTTCTATTTTATCTGTCTTTTGTTCTATATTTTGAACAGAGGGTGTGTGTTCAAGTTTTAACTTCCAGAGCCATCTTGACTAAAACTTTGTCTAATATCACCTTTCAAAAAAATTCTTCCAAGCAGCAGGTGGTATTAGAGCATGTTCTGAGAAGGAAGCTAATTTTTGCATTATTCAGACTATTTAGAAATGAGATCTTTAGCCCATATGAAAATTCATATGGGGTTCATTTAAGTTACAATTCCCAAAACACTCAGCTAGTTGACATTTCTAAATGTCTCTTCTGCATAGTTTAGCTCCTAGTAAAACCCCAGTTTGCTACAAATCATTTGAAAAAACTGCTTTACATGTTATCCCCTGTGACTTTTTTGTCATAAATCCCTGTGGCTGAAAGATGTGAAACTGAAGTGGTGTTAAATCCAAGAGTATTCTGTTCTGTTCTAGACCACACGCTAATAGTGCTTTTATTTGCCACAATTTAAGCAAAGCGATCTCCTCTCTCACTGTTGGCATAAAGGATTAAGTATGGACATGGTCAAATACAGCTGTTGGTGTTACCTGATACCTATTAACTGATCAACCTGAGACAGAGTATCCTTAATATGTAAATAGGCTGATTGATGCTGTCCCAACAATTCATGTGAATGAGCAGAAATGGAAACATTTTATGATATATTGAACCATATATGAAGCTAATCACTCATGAGAAATTTAAGAAGACATGAATTCATGTAACAAAAATATTCCATACCTACTAAGTGGATGTACTGTGCTTAGCCCATTAGGAAAAAGAACAGCCCTGTGTTAGTTGCTCTTTAAAGGGCAGAAGCCACCTAGACAGTGGGTAGACCACATCCGGAAATCCCTGTCAAGGAAAACGGAGCTGATGTGTGTACAATGGGGGTTTAGGCTGAATCTAAGGAGAGAAGGGATATTTATACTACTCCCAGGTTCCTGTACAAGGTCCTAGTGTTTCTTACTAGCTGCAAAGTGGGATTGAAACTCTAATGCCCACAGGGTCAGCAGAACAGAAGACTCCAAGGAGCTGGTGGGCAGCTGGGAACCAGAGCAGGGCATCTGTCCTCTTAGCTGCAGAAGCTGGAGACCAGTGGCTGCCTTAGCTTCTCTTTTTCCCAGGGGAACCAGAAATCCAGAGTTTTACATGAAATCTTAAATTGTTCGAGGCTGGCATTAAATTCAAATGCTTTCAGAATCATGATGCCCCATAAATCATAGACTTCTAGGTCTCCTGAACTTTGACCTCTGTATTGTCAACATTGTGAAGTCGTGGTTTGTACTGGAGATCCTTCTTTGAGGCCAGGAGGGGACCAACCATTCCAGTTTGCCTGGGATGGAGGAATGTCTAGGCAACTGTCCTGGGTAGACTGGGACAGCTGATTCCTGGTAGTCAGTCTGGACGTAACTCCAAACAGGAAGTCCTGGTGACCACAGGGATCATGTCTTTCATCTCCTACCTCTGAAAATAATCATTTACCATATGTTATCTTCCAATTGCTTCCAGTGGGAGGCTGAGCCTATAGCTTCCTCCCCCCTCCCCATGTCTGGAAGTAGAAGTTAATATTCTTAACCATTATGAGTCTAATTTTTTCTTCTATAAATAAAGATGTGGAGCCAAATCTCAAACTATTGTAAAGATTAAGAGATTATCTGTATAAATGTTTGAAAATAAAATGTTAGATAACATTTTCCTACTTATAACAGCTTTGCTGCTGCTAAGTCACTTCAGTCGTGTCCGACTCTGTGCGACCCCATAGACGGCAGCCCACCAGGCTCCCCCGTCCCTGGGATTCTCCAGGCAACAACACTGGAGTGGGTTGCCATTTCCTTCTCCAATGCTACCTCTGCTAAGTCGCCTCAGTCGTGTCCGACTCTGTGCGACCCCATAGACGGCAGCCCACCAGGCTCCCCCGTCCCTGGGATTTTCCAGGAAAGAACACTGGAGTGGGTTGCTATTTCCTTCTCCAATGCATGATAGTGAAAAGTGAGAGTGAAGTCACTCAGTCATGTCGGACTCCTAGCGACCCCATGGACTGCAGCCCACCAGGCCCCTCCATCCATGGGATTTTCCAGGCAGGAGTACTGGAGTGGGGTGCCATTGCCTTCTCCATATAACAGCTTTACATATACATATATGTGTAGATGTTGTTGTTTAGTCACTCAGTCATGTCTGACTCTTTTGCAACCTCATGGACTATAGCCTGTGAGGTTCCTCTGTCCATTGTATTTCCCAGGCAAGAACATTGGAGTAGGTTGCCATTTCCTTCTCCAGAGGATCTTCTCGACCCAGGGATCAAACCTGCGTCTCCTGCATTGGCAGACAGATTCTTTACCACTGAATCACCAGGGAAGCCCATGTATAGATATTAAACAGAAATAAATTCAAGACGAATTAAACATTGGAATGCTAAGGTAATGAATATGTACCAAAATAGGAGATTTTTGGGTCAACTGTCTCTGCAGACCTATCACAGAGTGTGTGTGTGTGCACATGTGTGTGTTTGTTAAGAATTAACATGCTCCCTGTATATCATTTTAAAATAGAAATATAATTGTCATCTTTCCAGACAACAAAAATTGTCACAGTTTTGCAATCCCAAGAGTAAATTACGTTAATTCCCTAACCCCTCCTCCTCAACCTCCCCCTGCTCCTGGCATCACCAATGTACTTTCTGACTCTATGAACTTGGCTATTCTAGGTACCTCGTATAAGTGGAATAAAACTATATTTGTCTGCACCTAATGTGTATTATTATTGGAGAAGGAAATGGCAACCCACTCCAGTGTTCTTGCCTGGAGAATCCCAGGGACAGTGGAGCCTGGTGGCCTGCCGTCTGTGGGGTCGCACAGAGTCAGACACGACTGAAGTGACTTAGCAGCAGCAATGTGTATTATAATGAATTTTAAGGTTATTTTAATCTATCTCCTACAAACAGATTGTACCTTAAATAGTATGTTTTACATTATTTAACTTTCATCACAATAAAAAAATACATTTAAAAAAAGTGTAAATCACACTATGGCAATTTGTTTCATGTTTTTCAGATTTTTAAAATGCAAATATCAATTAATATTCATTGACTAAATACATGAGTCAAGATCTTTAATAAGTTATCTTCTTTTCTAATAAAGATTTGTAAAGATTTTTTTAAGGTGGATCATTTTTAAAGTCTTTATTGAATTTGTTATAATATCGCTTCTGTTTTATGTTTTGGTTTTTTGGCCACAAGGCATGTGGGATCTTATCTCCCCAACCAGAGGTCGAACCCACACCCTCTGCACTGGCAGGCAAACTCTTGCACCATGAATTATCTTCTTGAATCATCAAGATTGTTTGAGCTGAATACTGTTTTTCACCCACTTAAGTTCAGTTCAGTTCAGTCGCTCAGTCATGTCCGACTCTTTGCGACCCCATGAATCGCAGCCTGCCAGGCCTCCCTGTCCATCACCAACTCCCGAAGTTCACTCAGACTCACGTCCATTGAGTCAGTGATGCCATCCAGCCATCTCATCCTCTGTCGTCCCCTTCTCCTCCTGCCCCTAATCCCTCCCAGCATCAGAGTCTTTTCCAATGAGTCAACTCTTTGCATGAGGTGGCCAAAGTACTGAAGTTTCACCCACTTACACCTGAGGAATATGGGGTTTAGGAGATGAACTTGACCGTGATGAGGAATACTAAGTGCCAGAGTATCAGGATGTAGAACTTGAGTCTCTGAAGTCCAGAATACTCTTACTCTTCCACGAGTCATGAGCTAGGGGAACACGAGGTTGTGTGAGAATCAATAAACAGATTCTTGCAGAGATATGTTATCACCCCATTTTCAGGCTGATCAAACTGTGTTGGGAGGCATATAGTGAACTGAATACAACCCAGCCTACGTCTAGCCTGAAATACCAGTCACATCTACCAGTGGTCTTAAAATCAGCATAAACACACTTAATTTAGTCTAGCATTAGGGTCCTCAGGAGCGAGGATGAGTGAGAGGGAAGGAGAAGGTTCTGTGAGTGAAGATTTGTGGAGCAGACTCTGGTGCCAGGTGCGTGGTATTTATCACATCATCCAGTTCTGACAACAACGGTGTGAAACCTGCCACCTGGGCTGTGCTTGCCTCCTCTGTGTTCGCCAGAACCCTGGGCTTAGTTTGATCCACAGCGTTTCAAATTCTGGCTCCTGACTCATCTCCCGCACCGGACTAGGAATTTCCTGAAGGTGGATGCTGTATCTTTTTCCTTGTCAAAGAAATCTCCAGATCCCAGCACATTGTCTGTCCCCCATAATGCTACAAAAATGTAAATTAATCACTCGTTGGGTACTGTCCCATTTGGAAAATGGAGTTCAGCTAACCTAGAGGGTTTTAAAAGTTAGAGAAATGAGACGATCATGTACATGAAAGAGCTGGAAAATAACCCAAGATATTTTATAGTCCAATGCTTAATTTTGTGGTGTACAAGCTCTGAGAAGCCAAGACTTCAAATGCTGGAAGGATTGTCATGGGCTGAGACTAAACTTGGAAAGACTTACTTCTTTATTCATTTATTCAGTATGTTACAAATGCTTGTGATATATGGTAAACTCATTTGAGTATAAACATTAACATAATCCTCAACCCCAAGGCATGTACATTCTAATGGAAAAACTAGATATAAAATGATCGATAAGATAGTCTTCTAATGTCTAGTTCAGTATAATTGTAATAAAAACATGTTGTTCAGTTGCTCAGTCACGTCCAACTCTGCAACTCCATGGACTGCAGCACGCTAGGTCTCCCTGTTCATTATTTATAAAAAAATAAAAACATTGGGGGCCATTTTCACTTTTCAAAGGCCAATTCTGATTGTTTGTTTTATTTAAAAAACAATTTTTAATACCACTCACATGAGCCTCTGAAGTAATTGAATATGTTTAAGTTTTCCCAGTCTGTTTGAAATTGCATATCTTATACGGATGGCAATGCAGTCCTCCTGGGTCCTAAGATATTAGGACCCAGAGTTTGAACAAATATAATATCATTATCATCAATGACATCATCATATCATCTTCAACAACATCAGTGACATCATAGGGCCATCTATCAAGCATTCCCATGTGCCAGATTCTGTGCTGATTTCTTGTTGGCTGAAGGATGATGGGCACACAGTATCAGCCCATTAAGATGGAAATATAAAATATTTACAAGCAGAGAGGACTGAGAACACATCATCTCCTGAAGTCTTAATCTATGGTTTAGATCAGGCATCAGTAGACTGTGTGCTGTGGTCACTGTTTAACAAGGGAAGGAAGGCCTGCCCTGAGCGGGGTCCACAAACTTACTGCCCTGGGCCCCTAAAAGCTATGTGACCACGTGATAGGGTGACAATGGAAGCTCTTCAGCCTGGGGGACCCACTGGAGACAAGCAATTGAATCAGCTCTTCCTCTGCTGAGTTAACTCAACCACCTAGAGCCAGGATTTCTGTCTAAGGACTCCAGTAAGCCTCCAGACCAGCTAATCTCACCCCAGGGCATTGTAGGGATTATCTCATCTCACAGCCTTGTGAGGCATTCTCTATTATTATGTCCATTTTACAGATGATAAACTGAGACTTAGAGAAACTAAGTTGGTTTACAGTCATCAGCCAGTAACTGACAGGTCAGGACTTGAGTTCAGCTCTCAAGCTCTTTCACTGGCCCTCAGTGATACACTGGCATAGAGATTCAGTCTAATAGAGTGCTTCTCCATTTGTGTATATTCATATTTTTATTATATCCTATATATTGTACAGTGCCTAGGCAAAATGTTGAACTCAGGAAAATTACTCTATAACAACTCTAGTGGGCCGGAGAAATAAAGTTAACTAAAGCTCGTGGTTAAGCAGAGAAAATCTGTGTTCTTTGTTTGAAGAACTGAGAGCTTAAACATACCTGAAAAAATCCTTAAAGGATCCAACCAATCAGCAACTCACAAGATCACAGAAAAGAGTATTTTCATCACCCATCTTTGAGTAGGCTTTCAACCCATACTTACTGACCGGATGGAATCAAACAGACGTTCATGATTGACATGACATGGAACCTAACTGCAAAACCTATTTGAGGAACAAGTTGATGAAAGAAAACAAAACTAAATGGGGTGATGTGAAGGCACTCTCCCGGTATATGAGCATCTTGGTTTCTGGACTGAAAGGCCCCTGAAGGGAACCTTGTTAAGTGTGAACAACATGCGGGCAAGGGCCAAATGGAATTTCTTTAACTTAATCATTTTGGAAATTGTTTATACAGTTGGTATATGAAATGCTGTGGAAATTGTTTTTGCGTCTTTGCAGGACGGTGACTGCATTCCATCTCCCTATCAATCTCTGTGCATTTGTGATGCGATTGCAACAGAGAGCAAATGTGTAATAACTGCATCACCTCCGTCTCTTATTTCAGCATTAAAGGAATATATAAGATGATATTCTTGGAAATGGTATTATTGCAAGATGAAATCCAAAAGTTAAGCTTCAGCGGAGGGGAGAGGAGTGAAGTCAAAGAGTAATGCTGAGCTTGGGTTCCTGAAAAAGGAATTTTCCATGGAAATGCATCCCTCGGAGATTCTTCTGGTGTTCAGGAAGTCAAATTGTCTTATTAAATGGTGCAGAAATTAACAGATTCCAAACAGAGAGAGTAATCTTTGGAGAGTGCCCAATAATCTGGCAATATGGAAATTACAAATTATAATATTTTTCCCTTGAGTAAATGAAATATTCAAAAGAACAACTACATAATACAATACAGTCTGTGTAATTCTTTGGTAGCTACAGTTAGCAAGCTATTTTATCATAATTGCATGCTTCGCAGTTGATAATGAATGCACACAATTAAGTTTAAAATAAACTCATAAAATTTTTTGTAAAGTTACTGTATATAGAACAGGGAGATTTGCCTGGTGCTCCATGACAACCTAGAGGGGTGGGATGGGTGGGAGGTGGGAGGGAGGTTTAAGAAGGAGGGGACATGTGTATACCTATGGCTAATTCATGTTGATGTATTGCAGAAACCAACACAACATTGTAAAACAATTACCCTCCGATTAAAAATAAATATATTAAAAAATTTTAAAGTTTAGTTTTTACATAAAGCACCATCAGGAAATACCAGAATGCTCTGGCAACCCGTCAAATAAATCTTGAAAAATATCTGTGCATTTTTCTTCTGAACACTGCTTTGTTATGGTAACACTGCCTGCGGGCTATGTCACTTCAGTTGTGTCCGACGCTGAGCAGCCCTATGGACTGTAGCCCCACCAGGCTCCTCTGTCCATGGGGTTCTCCAGGCAAGAATACTGGAGTGGGTTGCCACGACCTCCTTCAGGGGATCTTCCCGACCCAGGGTTCCAAGCCACTTCTCTTATGTTTCCTGTACTGGCAAGTGGGTTCTTTACCACCAGCGTTACCTGGGAAGCCCCACGGTAATGCTAACTCTTCTTTATATCAGGACATTTTTCTAATCTGCTTTCAGCCTGTTTTTTCTTTTTCCTTTTATTTTAGTTTTTATTTTATATTGGAGTAGAGTCAATTTACAATGTTGGGTTAGTTTCAGGTGTACAGCAAAGTGATTCAGTTGAACATACACATGTGTCTGTTTATTTTCAAATTCTTTTCCCATTTATGTGACTACAGAGTGAAGTTCCCTGTCTATACAGTAGGCCCTTATTGATAATCTATTTTTCAATGTACTAGTATATATATGTTAATCCCAAACTCCTAATTTACCTTTCCCCTACAGGACTTCCCTGGTGGCTCAGATGGCAAAGCGTCTGCCTACAATGCAGGAGACCTGGGTTCCATCCCTGGGTCAGGAAGATCCCCTGGAGAAGGAAATGGCAACCCACTCCAGTATTCTTGCCTGGAGAATCCCATGGTTGGAGGAGCCTGGTGGGCTACAGTCCGTGGGGTCGCAAAGAGTCGGACGCGACTGAGCGACTTCACTTTCACTTTCCTTTCACATGTGTGTCATATCTTAGAGTCCACAAGTAAATGATGTCTGGTATTTGTCTTTTGCTGTCTGACTTACCTCACTTGGTATGAAAATCTCTAGGTCCATCCATGTTGCTGCAAATGCAATTATTTCATTCTTTTTATGGCTGAATAATAGCCCATTGTTTACATATATACTATATCTTTATCCGTTCATCTGTCAGTGGGCATTTAGGTTTCTTCACGTCTTTTCAGCCTATTCTGATACATAGCACTCTTGGTCCTAAAGAAATGGGAAACTTTAATCCTGCCAGAAATAGTTTTACAATCTTGATACGATCTTAATAAGATTATCTCCTCACGCTTTTCTGTGGAATATGATATGGAAATCTGATACTGGTGGGGGCGATAATATTCATTCATTTTATTCAGCAAGGCTTTGAGGAGTGTTCTCTGCTTGAAGACCAGGAGCTCCTCTCATGCGGGATACAGTGAGCACAGAGACTTGCCTTGCAGCTGCTAATTTCACCTTCACTGTTACTGCTTCCTGCCACACACCACATGTGTTCTTTTTTCTCTGCATCTCCAGTAAGTATCAAGACTATATTATCTTATTGGTGCTCCATCAGTCCTTGCCCACTTTGGGGGTTGATATAAGAGCCCCTAAATCCCTGTGTTATTTTTTAACCATCCACAGAAGGGATGACACATTTCCAGTCTTCTCTGACCTAAGGAGCAAACTCTTACCTGCTGTAGCCCAGAATTGCTCAGCAAGAACATGGCTCTGGCATCCTTATTTCCCCAGTTCGAAGTCTTGAGGCAACTTAAATGGAGAGACCCAGCACAGCTCATTCACTACCCCTGCCATTTTAATTGGATGTTCTTTGACTTAATTTTGTCTCGATGAGAATAAAGCATCGAGAAGCTCTCCCATAAACATGGAGTTGCCTCTGACAGCTTCTGGGAAGGAGCCCCAGGGGGCAGCATGGTGATTTACTATACTAACAGCACTGCAGAACAGCTTTGGCACCAGACGTTTCGAGGGCTTAATTACTGCCTTTAAAATTTAAGCCAGAGTTAGGCACTGAATACTACCCAGCAGAGGAGGAAAAAAAGGCATAATTACAAAGCAAACAAAAGACTTGCAAGATAAAGTTGCTGTTATTCTTTGTTGTAGGTCCTGTGGCAACACCAACCTAAACATCTCATCTTTCTTTCTATGGTTAATTTTTCCATTCCTTGTATGACTTTTATTATCTATACAAAGAGAACTGGCCCCTTTGAATCGAACTGAAGTATTCTATCCACAGATATTATCAGACTTTTACCCACTCCTTAAAAAAATCAGAATTTTTCTACTCCTTTCAGACAGTCTCTGGCCCAAGCTACAAAAATTCCAGTAGTCTCAAAATGTTCATATACTTTGTTTTTATAAAATACTTTAATCTTATTATGTGTCATAAATACATTTTAAAACAATCCTGTAATCAACTTATGGAAAATAAGTTGATTATTTCAAGTTATTATTTCATTCAACTTACGGAAAACATTCATCACATAATTGGCAAAGCTATTCCACATTGTGAAATCAATCAGGCAGATCAAAGTATTTGAATTCTTTTCAAGTTATAAATGTGTTCTTGCATGTGTGTGTGTACTAAGCTGCTTCAGTCATGTCAGACTCTTTGCAACCCTAAGGATGGTAACCTGCCTGTAATCTGTCCATGGGATCCTCCAGACAAGAACGCTGGAGTGGGTTGCCATGCCCTGCTTCAGGGGATCTTCCTGACCCAGGGATCGAACCCATGTCTCTTACATCTCCTGCATTGACAGGCTGGTTCTTTACCACTGGCACCGCCTGGGAAATCCATAAATATGTTCATATACTTTTAATTCTGTGAACCACCCATACCCCCTTTTCTCGCATTGAACTGTTGAAGATATGCTATATATTTTAGGGCCATTCAGAGTTTCAAAGACAAAACACAGAAACAAACCCACCAATAACGCTGTCTTGCTAGCTATTGTAAGAAGAACAGTTTAAGAGAGAAAGATTTTCTATAAGTGGAAGGACCTTCTTCAAAATGGGAAATCACTTTTCATTAAGAAGGTGATGGTGTTCACTTTGGCAGCGCATATACTAAAATTGGAATGATACAGAGAAGATTAGCATGGCTCCTGTGCAAGGGTGACATGCAAATTCATGAAGCGTTCCAGATTTTTGGAGCAAAATAGAAAGCCCAGAGATAAATCCATGCACCTATGGACAACTTATCTTTGATAAAGGAGGCAAGAATATACAATGGAAAAAAGACAATCTCTTTAACAAGTGGTGCTGCGAAAATTGGTCAACCACTTGTAAAAGAATGAAACTAGAACACTTTCTAACACCATACACAAAAATAAACTCAAAATGGATTAAAGATCTAAATGTAAGACCAGAAACTATAAAACTCCTAGAAGAAAACATAGGCAAAACACTCTCGGACATAAATCACAGCAAGATCCTCTATGACCCATCTCCCAGAGTAATGGAAATAAAAACAAAAATAAACAAATGAAACCTAATTAAACTTAAAAGCTTTTGCACAATGGAGGAAACTATAAGCAAGGTGAAAAGACAGCCTTCAGAATGGAGAAAATACTAGCAAACAAAGCAACTGACAAAGAATTCATCTCAAAAATACACAAGCAGCTCATGCAGCTCAATTCCAGAAAAATAAATGACCCAATCAAAAAATGGGCCAAAGAACTAAACAGACATTTGGCTAAGAAACACATGAAAAGATGCTCAGCATCACTCATTATCAGAGAAATGCAAATCAAAACCACAATGAGGTACCATTTCACATCAATCAGAATGGCTGCCATCAAAAAGTCTACAAGCAATAAATCCTGGAGAGGGTGTGGAGAAAAGGGAACCCTCTTAACACTGTTGGTGGGAATGCAAGCTAGTATAGTCACTATGGAGAAAAGTGTGGAGATTCCTTAAAAAACTAGAAATAGAACTGCCATATGACCCACTGCTGGGCATACACACTGAGGAAACCAGAATTGAAAGAGACACGTGTACCCCAATGTTCATCGCAGCACTGTTTATAATAGCCAGACATGGAAGCAACCTGGATGTCCATCGGCAGACAAATGGATAAGAAAGCTGTGGTGCATATACACAATGGAATATTATTCAACTATTAAAAAGAATGCATTTGAATCAGTTCTAATGAGGTGGATGAAACTGGAGCCTATTATACAGAGTGAAGTAATTTAGAAAGAAAAACACCAATACGGTATATTAACGCATATATATGGAATTTAGAAAGATGGTAACAATGACCCTATATGTGAGACAGCAAAAGAGACACAGATGTAAAGAACAGAGTTTTGGACTCTGTGGGAGAAGGCGAGGGTGGGATGATTTGAGAGAATAGCACTGAAACATGTGTATTATCATCTGCGAAATAGATCGCCAGTCCAGGTTCGATGCATGAGACAGGGTGCTCAGGCCTGGTGCACTGGGATGACCCTGAGGGGTGGGATGAGAAGGGAGGTGGCAGGTGGGGTTCAGGATGGGGAACACATGTAAACCCATAGCTGATTCATGTCAATTTATGGCAAAATCCACTACAATATTGTAATTAGCCTCCAATTAAAATAAATTAATTAAAAAATAATAAAATAAATCAATTAAAAAAAATGAAGGCGATGGATAAGACCTCCTTCAAGTTCTTCACTGGGAAAGGATGCCTCTCATGTTCCGTGCTGTGCTCTGCTGATGGTGCTTTAGAGGCTTTGAGTCTGAGGGCGATATTCTAAACACTGGTGCCAAAGACACAGGCCCTGATAGGCCGTGTCTTTGGGAAAGAGGTGGAAAACCTAAGTGAATGTGAGCTGAATTTCAAAGATGTCCAGGAATTCTAAAATGAATTTTGGGCAGACAGATGAAACATATCCATTCATCTCTGGTGTTCGGGAGCTAAGAGCTCTGTGGAAGAGAAGCCACAGGAGGAAGTTTCGGCTTCCCCCGCCTGACCTGCCACACCCCGTCCGCCTGAACTCTTAGCTCCTGCGATCTCCTCTAGCACTGTTGAAGCTGCTCATTATTTGACGTCGTTGCCCCTGTCTTTTCTCTGCCTAGCTATCAGATAACAGCTCGAAGGTCATCTCTGCCCACCCACTCCAGGTTAGATTTATTTCACTGACTTCTCCCAGCTGGCCCCAGAGGCCCCCGACTCTGTTTCTTTGGTCCTTCATTAATCTCCCTTGTCACCCTGCAATCTCTCTTCAGCTTCCCTCCCAAGGAGAGTGGATTCTAGAGATCCTGAAAGCTGTCTGGATTTCTGTAGCCACACAGCTTAGCACATGTAGGTGTTCAGCAAATATTTGCTGACAAAAAGAACTCCCCGTCACGGAAACTCATTTACTGTTGACCTAATTTCATGGGTCACTCTTCCACACGTGTAGTATCAACTTTCTGGTGTTACAGATATAAGCCTGTCAGAAAACTTGCAGGTCATTTTAAAGTCTGTGTCTGCATACATAGAAAACAAACATATGGATACCTAGACGAAAGCGGGGGTGGGAGGAATTGGGAGATTGGTAGTGACACACACACAGCATCAATGCTGTGTATACAGTTGGTGGGAACTTACCGTACAACACAGAGAACTCTACTCAGTGCTCTGCGGTGACCTGAATGGGAGGGAAATCCAAAAGAGAGGGGGTATGTGTGTATGCATGGTATACGTTATATGTATAATGATTCATTTTATCATGCAGTAGAAGCTAACACAATACTGTAAAGCAACTATACTCCAATAAAAAATAATTAATAATAAGTAAATAAAAATAAACTTCAAAAAATAAATTGCTAATCCCAGTCAGCTAAATCATAAGAATAAAGCATATTTTCTCCATAAAGAAAAAAAAAATTAAGTCTGTGTCTAGTGATGAATGAATGGGGACCTGAAATAAGTCTCTCTTCCCAGAAGATAGCTCAGTTGGTAAAGAATCTGCCTGCAATGCAGGAAACCCCCGTTTGATTCCTGCGTTGGAAAGATCCACTGGAGAAGGGATCGGCAACCCACTCCAGTATTCTTGGGCTTCCCTTCTGGCTCAGCTGGTAAAGAATCCGCCTGCAATGTGGGAGACCTGGGATTGATCGCTGGATTTGGAAGATTGCCCTGGAGAAGGGAAAGGCTCCCCACTCCAGTATTCTGGCCTGGAGAATTCCATGGACTGTATAGTCCGAACAGGACTGAGTGACTTTCACTTCACCAGGAAGATAAAATAAGGAGAAATTGGCTGTGACTAGAGAAGACCATCTCCACTCCTAGTTATGTTAGCATGACATGAAACAGATAATAGTGAAATAATAATGTGGTTGGAAAAGTCGCTGCTGAGGCAGGACCATCACTGAGCAGGGCTTTGAAAAAGGAGAAGAAATGCATTTAGCAGAATGGATGGGGCTGTGTCACCAGCCTCCTCATCAGATTGAATGTCTGAGTCGCATAGCTCTTCGTGGGTTGGGGTCCTTTCTCCCACCAAGTTCTCTGATCCCTGGAGCCAGGATTTGTGTCAAACTTGCCAGGAGCCAGAAATAGTTCAGTGAGATTGTGAAACAGAAGAGTGGATTTTCAAACATAAATAGCAGCGGATGGTATTCACTTTCCATCATGTGTGTGGTAGAGGAGAATGCGATGAAATAGTTTTTCTAAATTCTTGGTATAATTTTTGTTGTTAGTTCATAGGTTTAGATCACGTACGCCTATGTTTCTGGCCAATCAGAAAGCACCGCGGTGAAGGTAACAGGACACAGGTGAGCCCCCATTGAGCCAGTATCTTGGTGCCATCACTACTGGCTGACCTTGAGAATGACACATCACCTCTCTGGACTTTCGTTCTCACACCTGTAGAATGAAGAGCTTCATCTGAATGATATCTTACCAGCTCTAAAATCCTTAAAGACAAGGTTTCTCCTTAATAGTGTTTTTAGGGCATTTGTGCCTTACCCTCTAAGAATCATTTCATATATTGTGAAAGTGTAGGTGGTTAATAAACAATAAGTTGTGTTCACTCTCAGCTGCTCAGTTGTGTCTGACTCTTTTGCGACCCCATGGACTGTGTATGTCCCCTGTCCCTGGAATGTCCCAGGCAAGAATACTGGAGTGGGTTGCCATTTCCTCCTCCAGGGGATCTTCCCAACCCAAGGACTCAACCGCCTTCTGCGTCTCCTGCATTGGCAGGAGGGTTCTTTACCACTGCAACACCTGGGAAGCCCCAGATAGTAAGTTACTGACTTCTTTTAAAATGATTTTTTTTTTTTTTGATGCGGACCATTTTTAAAGTCTTTATTGCTTCTGTTTTATGTTTCAGGTTTTTGACCGTGAGGCATGTGGAATCTTAGCTCCCTGACTAGGGATGGAACCCCACACCCAGTACAGTGGAAGGCAAAGTCTTAACCACTCGACTGCCAGGGAAGTCCCAAGTTGCTGACTTTTAATTCTGAGCTTTAGGAAGTGACGTTTCTGTCCTAGATATAATTGCATGCAATCTGTTTGCTAAAGAAACAAAGGAAGGAGGTAAGCTTTGTATGAAGTACACCAGATGTTCATTGTGCTACGTTCTTTGTGACTCTAAAGACACGAACAGTTCAGCTCACTGAATAAATCTCTACTCTGAGCAAACTCTTCAGTAGGGAATTTTCAGGAAGTGCAGACTCTAGGGCCCTGGAACCACTCCCTCCACTGCAAGCAAAATACTCTTGATTCACAAATGGTTTCCACTTCCCGGGGCTCTGTGTTTGTGGCAATCAGTTAAAAAATGAATTGTGTAAATACTGTGGTTTTGCTGCGTCTTTTATACATTTGAACATACATGTGACCACAGATTGGAAATCATTGATTGGGTGGGCACCATCAGTAAGCAGCCTAGAGAATTATTTATCAATATCAGAGTGAATGAGCAGTAAAAAGCAGAGGCTTTTATAGATGAGCAAATGGATTTTAAAAAGAGACTTGTGTTTTATTGTAAAGTGAATGGATAGTGTCAGGAAAGGGTTAGAATTTCTGACCATCTGATCAGAACTTCAGCCCTAAACATAACCTCCTCCCAACCCCGTCAGACCAGGACTAGGGTCTCTGAGTCCCTGTGCAGAACTGAAAAGCTCTCTGCCCACATCCTGGGCTGCACTGGAGGAATTCTAGTTTAGTGGAAAAAGCAAATGATTGGAAATAGGCTTCAACAAACTTTTATTGTTCTATGGGTAAACAGAGATAATCGGTCTTCAAAGGTGTTTTTTGCCAGCCAGGAGCTCAATTATAGTGTGGTTGTAATGCCAGAAGTCTGTGCCCTGCACCTACATATTATTCTCTGCACAGATCTTTAACTTTCACAGCTATTCATTAGTTCAAGAGACCTTTGCTTTATATGAATCATGGTTTAGTGGGTACAGAGAAAGGTATTCATTCTACACAGCTGCTACTTTATTGCAACCCTTCCATTCTTCTTTTAAATTACACTCTGACCTTTGGAAAATGGGATGAAAATTTCAAAAGTTTATTGGAGATTCTCTGAAAAGCTGTTACCCTGTTTTTGCGTCTTGATTTATAAGGTGTTCTTATTCTAAAATGTAGATACTCACACTTTAAAAGGAGATTAGCTATAAATAAACAGCATGCATGATACCTTCCAGGGA